>NC_066579.1:387893344-388564177 GCF_024323335.1 Lathyrus oleraceus
AAAATGCCACCAAGGGGCTCAAACATTGCCTCCTATCGAGGTCTTCCAGCTAAGAAAGCGATAAAGTACGAGAAAGGGAAAAAATTACCACACGGATAAAGATCCGAAGTTACAACAATTAAAGGATTAGCAACCCTGAGATCTCTCCAGCTAGACCATCAAAGAAAATCAGTCAATACGATTAATCAGGATAAACCTCCGGATGGTATCCCTGCACGAGTATGTGAGCCCTCACGAAAACTCAACAGAAAGGTTAGACAAACAAGGTGAAATCCAGGGAAAACAATGCCATGGCAACACAAAGACAGGTTAGAGAAACAAAATAGGGTAACCAAGAGTTTTCCCTAAATCAAAATGTAACCACATGAATAATTCCATCAAAATTCACAAAAAGCTCACAAAAAGCAATCAAGGGTAGGAGGCCTAAACCTCTTGTCAAACACATGCATCAAAAGGGTATCAAATTCACCCATAATACCTCATACATTTAGAGCATTCAAATTAAAGGCATAAAGATGATGGATATATGGCAAACCTGATTGGAGAGATTGATTAAGATTGAATGGTACGGCCGGATCTGCAAAGTAATACTAGGGTTTGTGTGAGGCGGAGTGAACTTCTCAGGGCTGCCTGAAGGTCGCTGCAGAGTAGTTCCTAGGTTTCCTTCTCTCAAAATCTTTCTCCAGTGAATCTCCCAGTGTAACTCCAAGTGTGTTTTCCTCTACTGAAACTTCAGTATTTATAGACTGATTTTCGTGGGTAGTGGGCTCAAATGAGGGAGACCCAAGTCCAAAAAAATTTGTTATATTTTATTTATTTATTTAATTAATTTTATTTATTTATTTATTTTTAACTCTTTTTTTTCAGGAAAAATGAAGGGTAAATTTTGGGGTATTACAGCTGCCCCTATTCAATCAACTAGAGACCCGGAAAGAAGATGGCAGCTGCTTTCGTACTTTCGAGGTATCAAGGGATTGAATACAATAAAAGCCCAAAAATTTGCACTGAAGTGAAGTGAAGTGACAATGCCTATCAGAATCGGCAAAGAGGTGGCCTTGAAAGAAGAATGTGTCTAGTACGGTGAGAGTCAGTCTGAATATCGAAAAAGAATGTTAAACTGGATACCAAAATAAATGGTAACACAGAAATAACCATGGCCTGAATGCCACTCATCAGTCTGAATATTGGAAATGACTTCGATCTGAACATCGGGAGATATGAGATTATTAATATCGGTCTGAACACCGAGAGGCTGGCCTGAATGCCACAAGTTGCGTCGACCTGAACGTCGGAAACTTCTTCGATCTGAACATCGGAAAATTGGCCTGAATGCCACAATTTGCATCGACCTGAACGTCGGAAACTTCTTCGAACTGAACATCGGAAAGACTTGGCCTGGATGCCACTTCGATCTGAATATCGGGAAAACTGGCCTGAATGCCACATCGATCTGAATATCGGAACACTGGCCTGAATGCCACTTCGATCTGAATATCGGAACACTGGCCTGAATGCCATAAGTCGCATCGACCTGACCGTCGGAAACTTCTTCGATCTGAACATCGGAACGACTTGGCCTGAATGCCACTTCGATCTGAATATCGGGAAAACTGGCCTGAATGCCACTTCGATCTGAATATCGGAACACTGGCCTGAATGCCACAAGTCGCATCGACCTGAACGTCGGAAACTTCTTCGATCTGAACATCGGAAAACTTCATGCCTGTCAGCATTGGCAGAAATAGGGAATGATAATAGAGGCGGCGCATGGGCCAATGACACTTGTTGGGGATAACCAAGGTGGGTCATGAACAATCTTCAGTCTGAGTACTGGAAACAACTTTTAGCTTATCACTTGGGATACCGAGAATGTTTTATGCTTACATGCGTATGTTTGAATCTTTCAATGGCGTAATGCTCCATGAAAATGGAAATGCTACGCGATTTGGGAGGATGCAATGCAATATGATTCTACATGCAGGGATGCGAAATGCTGGGTAGAATGCCAAGCTGAGGCAAGGGGATCTACTGGGGAAATGATCACCATCTTCTGGACTCTGGCAAGGTTGCTGGAGATGCACAACGCAAAGAATTCTGTGGGGAAATGACCCGCCACACGGTGTTCTAGCAATGACGAAATACCGAGATTCTGACTGGGGAGAGAACGACACTGAAAACCTGCTGTTGGGGAAAGCGATAGTGGTTCTGGAAACCACGATCTGCGAGAGATGACTCAGCAGGGGAAGCAAACACTGATACGGTACCGAGGTTCTGCTTCAAGGAAAGAAACCATGGATCTGGCATTGGGATTATCGATCTGGCCTCGAACTCTAAGGAGCAGCCACTTCTGCTGGGAAGATACAGTCTGGCACTGTCAACTCCGCTGGGGGTATACAATCTGGCACTGTCAACTCTACTGGGGAGTGTATATTCTGAAACAACCGCTTGGGGAAGTACGGTGGTGAGAAACTGCTGGGGATTGAAGAATCCAACACTCTGATCAGCTCTGCAGGGATAAGACACCGGATTCGTCTGTTGGCGACTTCACTAGGGAAGATATTCACGATCATCTGCAGGGGATTTTAAGGAAATGCCCCGAGGGTATCTGTTCTGAATAGACGATCCAAAGCACTTAAAATTTACAGCAATTTTAAATGTTTATTGAGCATGTACCTGTAAAGCCCTTATGTGTCATGATGCAATGTTTATCAAAAATTCGGACGTCATTTTTGCAAACAAAACAGTAAAATGAAAATGAAAACAGAGATATACTGAATAACATGATTTTATTGATTGAATGGCCTCTGAATAGGCATTTACATCAGAAAGCAATCCCTAGAAAGAGGTAATCGCACAAAAGATAAAAACAGAAATTAATCTAATGGCAATGTGAAATGGATTTCTATTGGGTTCCAATTCTGCTATGACTTGCCCGTCTTCAAGATCTTCCAGATAATCAGCCTTCTGAAAAGGTGATTGGACTGTTTCCTACCTTCAAAAGTTTCCAGTCATCGACATGAGATGAGATTCAGAACTAACTCAGAACGCAGTCATTCGCTTAATCCCTAACTTTTGCCTGGATCGCCCTTTTCGGGTTTTCAATCCACCGGGATACCCATTTTTGCCTAAGTTGCCTTTTCAGGTTTTCAACTTACCGGGTGTACGATCTTTTCATTTTTAATCCCTAATTTTTGCCCGAACCTTTTCATTTTCTTGGTTCGTCGGGATGCCCATTTTTGCCTGGACTATTCTTTTTACTGTCCAGCGGGTCTATTTTATGCGAAGTATTTTTTAACTGCGTCTAAGTTCACAGGGGAAGTGAAGTTTTCACCATCCATAGTTGCAAGCATTAAGGCCCCACCATCAAAAACCTTGGTGACAATATACGGTCCATCATAGTTAGGAGTCCACTTGCCCCTGTGATCTGTCTGAGGAGGAAGGATCCTTTTCAACACTAAATCTCCGACTTGGAAACAACGAGGATGCACTTTCTGATCAAAGGCTCTCTTCATCCGACTCTGATACAACTGCCCATGACAAATGGCTGCCATTTGCTTCTCTTCGATAAGACTCAACTCATTGAACCTTGTCTGAATCCATTCGGCTTCGTCTAACTTGACATCCAACAAGACTCTTAGAGAAGGAATCTCCACTTCAACAGGTAGGACTGCTTCCATACCATACACCAGGGAGTAAGGGGTTGCCCCGGTCGATGTACGTACTGAAGTGCGGTACCCATGCAAGGCAAAAGGTAGCATCTCATGCCAATCTCTGTACGTGACGACCATCTTCTGCACAATCTTCTTTATGTTCTTATTTGCCGCCTCAACAAAGCCGTTCATCTTAGGGCAATAAGGGGAAGAATTGTGATGCTGAATGTTGAAGTTCTGACGCAACTCCTTCATCATTTTGTTGTTGAGATTAGAACCATTATCAGTAATGATTCTTTCGGGAATCCCATAGCGACAAATGATTTCTTTTTTGATGAAACGGGCAACCACATGTCTGGTAACATTCGCGAACGACGCTGCCTCGACCCACTTGGTGAAATAGTCGATGGCAACAAGGATGAAGCGATGCACATTGGAAGCAGTCGGTTCAATCTTTCCAATCATGTCAATGCCCCACATAGAAAACGGCCACGGCGAAGTCATCACATTCAGAGGATTTGGCGGTACATGCACCTTATCAGCATAAATCTGGCATTTATGACACTTCCGAGCATATTTGAAGCAATCTGATTCCATGGTCATCCAGTAATAACCCGCTCTCAACAATTTCTTAGCCATTGCATGTCCGCCGGCATGAGTACCGAAGGAACCTACATGAACTTCCTGCATTAACATGTCCGCCTCGTGTCTTTCCACGCATCTGAGCAAAATCATGTCGAAGTTCCTCTTATACAGCACATCGTCTTTGTTCAAGAAGAAACTGCCTGCCAATCTTCTCAAAGTCTTTCTGTCATTGTTGGATGCCCCTGCAGGGTACTCTTGATTCTTCAGAAAGCACTTGATATCGTGATACCAGGGCTTGTCATCGACTACCAGTTCAGCAGCAAACACATATGCGGCCCTGTCAAGGCGCATCACATCGATCCTGGGAGCATGGTTCCAGCGAATTACCTTGATCATGGAGGATAGAGTAGCAAGTGCGTCTGCCATCTGGTTCTCATCACGAGGTATATGATACAATTTTACTGTTGTGAAGAAAGTCAACAGTCTTCTCGTGTAGTCTCTGTAGGGGACCAGAGTGGGCTGGAGAGTATTCCAATCACCATTCACTTGATTGATCACCAGAGCTGAATCTCCGAAGATGTCCAAAGTCTTGATTCTCAAATCAATGGCTTGCTTAATACCCAAGATACAGGCCTCGTACTCAGCTTCATTATTTGTGCACTCAAAAGTCAAACGACCGGTGAAAGGTATGTGGGCACCTTTCGGAGTTGTAATGACAGCACCAATTCCACTTCCTCTAGCATTGACAGCCCCATCAAACAACAAAGTCCACTTTTCGTTTGGATCAGGTCCCTCCTCAACAACTGGCTCTTCACAGTCTTTCATCTTGAGGAACATGATGTCTTCATCAGGGAAATCAAACTTCATCGGCTCATAATCATCAATCGGCTGCTGAGCCAGATAGTCTGACAGAATACTCCCTTTGATGGCTTTCTGGGATGTATACTGGATATCGTACTCTGTCAGTACCATTTGCCAACGAGCCACCCTTCCGGTGAGAGCTGGCTTCTCGAATATGTATTTGACTGCATCCATCTTAGAAATCAACAAGGTAGTATGGTTCAACATATACTGCCTCAGTCGGCGAGCAGCCCTGGCCAAAGCACAGCAAGTTTTCTCAAGCTGCGAATATTTGATTTCACAGTCGGTAAACTTTTTGCTAAGGTAGTATATGGCATGCTCTTTTTGACCAGACTCGTCATGCTGTCCCAATACACACCCCATCGAGTTCTCAGTCACCGACAGGTACATTATCAGAGGTCTCCCAGGAACTGAAGGTATAAGGATTGGAGGTTTCTGTAGATACTCTTTTATCTTCTCGAAAGCCCTTTGACAATCTTCATTCCACCTGATAGCCTGAGCTTTCCTCAGCAATTTGAAAATTGGCTCACACGTGGCTGTTAGGTGAGAGATGAACCTTGCAATGTAGTTCAACCTCCCTAAGAAACTACGGACTTGCTTCTCTGTTCTTGGCTCTGGCATTTCCTGTATTGCTTTCACTTTGTCAGGATCCACCTCAATCCCTTTTCCGCTAACAATAAAACCCAGCAATTTTCCCGATCTCACCCCGAAAGTGCACTTGTTCGGATTAAGTCTCAGTTTGAATTTCCTTAACCGTTCAAACAATTTCTGCAGATTCACCAAATGTTCTTCTTCTGTCTGAGATTTGGCAATCATATCGTCCACATAAACCTCGATTTCATGATGAATCATATCATGGAACAGAGTCAGCATAGCTCGTTGATATGTTGCTCCGACATTTTTCAGACCAAACGGCATCACCTTGTAGCAGAAGGTGCTCCATGGGGTTATGAAAGTTGTCTTTTCCATGTCCTCTGGTGTCATCTTGATTTGGTTATAGCCAGAAAAGCCATCCATGAAGGAGAATACCAAGAACTGAGTTGTATTATCCACCAAAACGTCGATGTGAGGTAATGGGAAATCATCTTTAGGGCTAGCTCTGTTCAGATCCCGGTAGTCGACACACATCCATACCTTTCCATCCTTCTTAGGTACTGGGACGATGTTTGCAACCCATGGCGGATAATTGGTGACTTCTAGAAACCCTGCATCCAACTGCTTTTGCACTTCTTCCTTTATCTTGACAGCCATCTCTGGTCTTGTTCTTCTGAGCTTCTGCTTGACCGGAGGACAACCTTCTTTGAGAGGCAAGCGGTGTACCACGATGTCTGTGTCCAGCCCAGGCATGTCCTGATAAGACCAAGCAAAGATGTCAACGTATTCTTGCAGCAATTCAATCAACCCTTTCTTCACATTGTCTTCTAAAGCAACCCCTATCTTGATTTCTCTCTTGGCGTCCTCGGTGCCGAGATTAATCACTTCAACAGACTCTTGATGCGGTTGAATAACCCTTTCCTCTTGTTTTAATAACCTGGTAAGCTCTTCAGGGAGTTCACAGTCTTCATCACCCTCTTCTTCAGCTTGAAATATTGGATTTTCAAAGTCGAAACGAGCCGTAGCAGAAACGTTATCAATAGGATCCGGTGATGTGCATCTGCATGAGTGATGGTATGTGCTTATGAGTGTGAAAAAAAAAGTGGAAACTAAACAAAACATTGCCATTTTTTTATTTTGAAAAACTGCAAAAATAGAAAGACAGGGAACGAAGTATTTGAATGCAAAAATGCGTCCTTTATTTATGATAAAAATGCAAGTGTCACATAGACGGGCCCTACAATGAGTCATTACGTCCTGGGCGGAACGTAAGACTTGGATATGCATGAATAAACAAAGAAAATTACTCTTCAAGAAGAGTGACTTGGATAATCTCTTCAGAAGACCAATTGTTGATGACTTCACCCGGGATCCTCGGACGCACCCAGTTGTCGATGTCGCAATCACTATCCCCATCTTCATTGTTGGCCGCAGAGACCTCACTGGGAATCACAAAATTAACAGGAACAACATCTGCGAATTCATCAGTAGCATCTTCAAACACTTCTTCCTCAACCCCTTCCATAGACTCTTGGACAGACAAATCTCCAACCTGGAGGATACCTTTGTCGAGCAAGGCCTGGATACCCTGCTGTAGCTTCAAACAACCTCCACTCTGAGTGGCACAATCCAAACAATCCTTCCCACAACCGGGGAAAACATCGGCCTTCAGCAAGCATCCTTTGATGTCCAACAATGGAGTCTTCAACTTCAACACATCCTTAATGGACTTGGCTTTTCCTTCCATCATATTAATGTTTGCACCACCATGCTGCGGCATGGGATTGTTGACGACATTAGGAGCCGGTGCAAGGTTGATGGCTTTTGAATCTATGAGGTCCTGAACTACGTGCTTAAAAGCTTTGCAGTTCTCAATGTTATGGCCAGGTGGCCCAGAGTGGAAGCTACACCTAGCGTTGGCGTCGTAACCCACCGGAAGTCTACCAACAGGAGGAGCCAGAGTGCGCAATTGCACAAGTTGTAGTTGTTGAAGACTAGAAAGCAACTGAGCGTACGACATTGGAAGGGTGTCGAAACGCCGGTCCATCATCCTTTGCCTCTGTTGATAGGCGGGTCTGTTACCCAGTTGTTGCTGCTGTTGGTACTGAGCTGGTTGAAGTTGTGGTTGTTGTTGTTGTTGTGGTGCTGCAGCTGGAATGGTCACAGCCGCAACATACGGTTGCTGATGATAATTCTGAAAATTATTCCTCCGGTTATCCCTGTTCTGATAAGAAGATATGGCATTTGCATCCCCTTCTCTCCTCTTCTGTCCCTGAATGAACGGCTTCTTCACCCCTGATGAGGATCCACCTCCACTCTGGCTCTTATAGGTCTTTAGGTAATTCTCCACCCTTTCTCCAGTAGAGACCACATCAGCAAAGTTGGAAGCATTGCAACCTACCAGACGCTCCAAGTAAGGTCCGGGCAGAGTGTTCATGAACATGTTGGCCATTTCCTTTTCCAACATCGGAGGCTGAACACGGGAAGCTGTCTCCCTCCAGCGTTGAGCGTATTCCCTGAAGCACACATTGCTTTTAAGAGACAGATTCTGAAGTTGAGTTCTGTCCGGAGCCATGTCTGCATTATACTGATACTGCTTCACGAAAGCCTCCGCTAAATCCCTTCAGCAGCGGATATGGGCTCTGTCCAGCCTCATATACCATTCCAAGGATGCCCCAGCTAGGCTATCCTGGAAGAAGTACATAAGTAGCTTCTCGTCATCAGAGTATGCAACCATTTTACGGAAATAGGCTTGCACGTGAGTTTTGGGGCAAGAGCTGCCATTGTATTTGTCAAAGACCGGGACTTTGAATTTCGGTGGCACTCTCACACCTGGGACCAGCCCCAAGTCAGCAACATCTACTCCCAAAGGATTCTGTCCTTCCACAGCTTTCAGCCTCTCCTCTAATCTTCTAAACATGGGGTCCATGCCATGGCCCATGCCAAAGTCTTCCTGAAGTAGGGGGAATTGATCGGCCTGATCATCATGGACGAGCTGTTGATCAAGGTTGACATGTGGGATCGGGATAGGCCCCGGTCCATTGGGACCATTAGCCTCTCCAGCTGGAGGATCAGCCAACGTCTCCGGTTGAGTAATAGGGGGATCCCTCTGCACCAACAATCTAAGCTCCTGTTGTCCTTGAGCCACCCCTTGAACCAAATCCATGAATTGATTCATGCGAATCTTCATCTCGGCGAGCTCTGCTTGTAGGCTCTCCATCGCTCTCTGTTGATTCCTTCGGGTACCGTATCGGTGAATGCCTGAGTCAACTATCCTGATAGTGGGACACCAAACAACTGAGAACACTGTGGTGGTACCTGTTATGCAAGACATGCGGATGACTATGCAAATGCAATGACATGCTTATCAATTCCAAAAGGCATTCTATCCCCTTGATTCCAGTCTCACATTTGATAAATAGTGTAAGAAGAAAACCCCGACTAGAATCAAGAAGAAGATATGAACCCCTGGGAATAGATAAACATATGTTGAATGATATGAATGCAAAATGATGATGTAATGCAGTGACATGGGAATGCAGTGATGTGTATATGCTTGAACATCTGTCAGGTTGCACTGTCTGAAGAGAAACCCACTGAAGAATATAATACAAGATCAAATTTCTGCTCTAGAAAATCGGGTTGGTTGGAGGTTAAGGTTTCCTGAATTTAGCCCTCCCCTCACTGGTAGGTTCTAAGAACAGAAGTTCGTCAACTTCAGCCCTTCAGTCGCGAATAATACGTTTACCACTGAAGGTTTGGCATTATTACGGGATAAAAGACCTCCACTGACTCCCCTCAACAGGACATCCTAAAGCAAGTTCCCAGTCTCGGGGTCCTCGGATTGATCACCGAGAATGCGCCCACCAGAGCTAACATAATCACGTCTCGGAGGAGAGGCCTCGACTGAGTTCTCGGGAACTGGTCACCAGAGTCGACGATTTCTAAAGGAACATCATGTCGTTACGGAACATCCGTAGGACATAATATATCCAAAAGAAACCTCGTCTGGGTGTGGTTCTTCACGAACGACTTAACGTAGCAACATGCCACGCAAGCCTCATGATTATCCACTCTAAAACCTGTGTGTGCACTCAAGCCTGGGTAATGGGCTTATCTCTCGTAGAACATCCCACCCCAACAAACAAACAACAGCTCCAACAGATACAGCAGATGAATGCAAGCAAGTAAGTAAATAAATGTACAAAAGCATGAACACCCAATGAACAAGAAATCACAAAAGCTAGGAGGGACTCGCTTAGGGAAGATGGACCAGCAAGAGGTCAACTTCTTGGTCCCCAGCAGAGTCGCCAGCTGTCGCAACCTGAAAAATACAGTGCGCGAAAAAAAACAACCGGCGAAAGAAAAAGACAGAAGAGTCGCCACCGTGCGTTATTCGTCCCAAAGGAGGGAAAGGAAACGCTCGAAGTAAACCTGAAAAAGGAAAGGACAAGACGGGGTCTCGCAACCAAATCTTGGGTTCGGGAGTCGTTTATGCGAAGGGAAGGTATTAGCACCCCTACGCATCCGTAGTACTCTACGGGATCCACTTTTGTAGTTCTTGTCTAAAGGGTGTGGGTTTACCTAATGTGTTTATTTACTAAAAAGGTTAAGAGAAATGACTCGCGCGGATGTCGCATCCACTGCATACGTATCTCATCTGAATATGAGAATCAGAGTCTTCGTAGCTCGGCTGACCTATGGGTTGGGGGGGGTGTGTGCTCGCTAAGACATCGCGTCTTATGCCTACGTATCTCATCTGGAATAAGAATCAGAGCAAGCCGTAGTTCGGCTAACTACGGGGTTATGGATTGGGTTTTGGACGAACGACGTTACTACGCAATCTACCGGATGCTCGACCTTTGGAGACTTACTCGCCTGTAGTAGAAGGAGATAACGTGTTGCTTTGGGTTTTAGGGTTTGTTTGCGTTGTAGGAACGCGCATGCAAAAAGGAAGTCCTAGGCGAAGGAACAGTGCTACCTTAATTGGCAAGCAGACGGGAGACTATCCGAAGCCTCGTGTCCCACGGGGGAACAATCACACCACACAAAACATGTATCTTAGAGTAAAATGCCACCAAGGGGCTCAAACATTGCCTCCTATCGAGGTCTTCCAGCTAAGAAAGCGATAAAGTACGAGAAAGGGAAAAAATTACCACACGGATAAAGATCCGAAGTTACAACAATTAAAGGATTAGCAACCCTGAGATCTCTCCAGCTAGACCATCAAAGAAAATCAGTCAATACGATTAATCAGGATAAACCTCCGGATGGTATCCCTGCACGAGTATGTGAGCCCTCACGAAAACTCAACAGAAAGGTTAGACAAACAAGGTGAAATCTAGGGAAAACAATGCCATGGCAACACAAAGACAGGTTAGAGAAACAAAATAGGGTAACCAAGAGTTTCCCCTAAATCAAAATGTAACCACATGAATAATTCCATCAAAATTCACAAAAAGCTCACAAAAAGCAATCAAGGGTAGGAGGCCTAAACCTCTTGTCAAACACATGCATCAAAAGGGTATCAAATTCACCCATAATACCTCATACATTTAGAGCATTCAAATTAAAGGCATAAAGATGATAGATATATGGCAAACCTGATTGGAGAGATTGATTAAGATTGAATGGTACGGCCGGATCTGCAAAGTAATACTAGGGTTTGTGTGAGGCGGAGTGAACTTCTCAGGGCTGCCTGAAGGTCGCTGTAGAGTAGTTCCTAGGTTTCCTTCTCTCAAAATCTTTCTCCAGTGAATCTCCCAGTGTAACTCCAAGTGTGTTTTCCTCTACTGAAACTTCAGTATTTATAGACTGATTTTCGTGGGTAGTGGGCTCAAATGAGGCAGACCCAAGTCCAAAAAAATTTGTTATATTTTATTTATTTATTTATTTTTAACTTTTTTTTTCCAGGAAAAATGAAGGGTAAATTTTGGGGTATTACACCTGCATATGGATAAACATGAGTTAGATGCAAATAAATGCAAAATGAGAATGATGCTGATGCATGAATGCAATGCACTGTGCCATCCTCCAAGTCATCTGAACATCCACTGCACGGAAGCCCTGGTCTTTGAACTGATCACAGCCATCTGAGGTACTGAGTAACCATAAATCCAACTCAACGGAACTAAACGGAACGGAAGATATACCACCATCATCACTGGAGAACCACTGATCTGATATCAACAAAATCATCTGTACCAACCCAGGGAATCCTGAAATAAACGGATCCCCATTGATAAATACCACGGACAGAACTTCGGCGTCTCAGAAAGAAATATCCATAAATCCAACTCATAAATAGGACTCTGATCAAGAACTGAACCATTAGTCACCATCATAAAGTCACCATCAGAACATGCATCTGTAGAAATCAAACCCTCCCCTCACAGGTGAATTCTAATCAGGTCATCCTAAGGCGGATAATGGTCTTGACAATCGGACAAGATACTCAACGGGTTTGCCCTTTCGGGTGTGCCGCTGCAGCTCTCATAAGATCGTCTAAACCAAAGATCCGGGAAAGAACGGTCACCGAAGTCAACAGCTCAGATGAGGTAACTCAACCAAAGTGGAATACTCCACCCGGAAGAACTCCCTCAAAAGAACCTCGTCCGGCTTGTGGTATGTCAAGTCGCAACAACATGCTGATCCAACATGTGAGGAAACGTGAGACCACGCTAATCCTAGGTGTATACTCGGGCCTGGGTTTTAGCCCCACTCAGAACACCCACCCCAAATCAGAGGAACCAACCTGTACAGAATCTAGCACAGTGATAACATGATGCATGCAAACATCTATGCAAATATATACACAGTATAATAATCATAAATGCAATAAATAACGCAGCACAAGCAACCAAAACTATCCTAGAGAGCGCTAGGATTGACTCGCTTAGGGAAGATGGACCAGCAAGAGGTCAACTTCTATAGTCCTCAGCAGAGTCGCCAGCTGTCGCATCCGCGAAAAACAATCGGCGGGAAAAAACAAACAAACAGAGCCGCCACCGCGCGTTATTTATCCCAAAGGAGGGAAAGGAAACGCTCGAAGTAAACCTGGAAAGGAAATGGTCTTACGATCGGAGATTGCAAGGATCTGGAGTCGGTTATGCAAGGGGAAGGTATTAACACCCCTCACGTCCGTCGTACTCGACGGGATCCACGCTCTAAAGAATAGAATAAGGTTGCTAAATAACTGCTCAAAGAATGCACACACACTGGAATAAACAGGCGAAAGAAGACGGAGGCGGACTCGGCAGGATGTCGCATCCTGGGCCTACGTAGTTTGTCAGAAACAAACATCAGAGTCGACGTAGTTCGGGGAAATGGGAAACGGGCTCACTAGGATATCGCATCCTATGCCTACGTATCTCATCTGGAATGAGAATCAGAGCTACCGTAGTTCGGCTAACGCACGCCGAAACAAAACACACGCAAAGACGCTGAGACGTCAAAAGAAACTCGCAAATGGAAACAGACTGCCAATGGCTGGCCTTACGTCCGACTCTGAACAAAAGAAACACAAACAGGAAACCGAATGCCAATATCTGGACTTACATCAGACTCCAAACAAACCAACACAAACGGGAAACCGAATGCCAATCGCTGGGCTTACATCAGACTCTAAACAAACAAGCAATCGCTAACCAGCGAACACCAAAGGTAGAAAGAAAATTGACAAACTAAAAGGGAGTCTGGAACTCGAGCCTAGAAGTTGTCAAGCAAAACACACGCAAAAAGAAAAAAGGTGCCCGGAGAGATCTCGCACGATCTCCTGCCCACGTACCTCATCTGGTATGAGGATCAGGGCGACGTAGTTCCCCTTAACAGGGGAGAAACTTTCTCCTAACCAGAGACTAAGGGAATAACGGACTAAAAGGGAGACTGACTCGAGCCTAATAGTCATCATGCAAATTATAACCCTAGGTTGAGGTCTCTAACAAGAGTTTGACTCACACAGGCAGTGAGTCAACTCAAGTCTATCTCTACGTACGTTCAACTTCCTCGAAAGTTGATCATACGACTCCTACAGAAAGGAGATGAGAAGCAAAAGCAGATAAACATCAAAAGCAATCATCACACGCTATATGCAAACAAGCGGCTCATACAAGGCTGGGCTTTAGTCAAGGGGCCATATCAACCTCGACAAACAAGCCAACACTGGAAAGGTATCTGAGGCTCTTAACCACTGACATTGACCGTCAGGGTGAGCAGATGAAAGGTAATGAGGGTAGGACCTCATAGCTCTTAACCCGGGCCTGGGTGAGCTTGAATTAATGAAAACGTGGGGGTCCAGAATGTGCGACCCTACTCCACTTGACTGACACTGTACAAGATCTGGGGGACGTTGTCACAACCTGAAAAATACAGTGCACGAAAAAACAACCGGCGAAAGAAAATGACAGAAGAGTCGCCACCGTGTGTTATTCGTCCCAAAGGAGGGAAAGGAAACGCTCGAAGTAAACCTGAAAAAGGAAAGGACAAGACGGGGTCTCGCAACCAAATCTTGGGTTCGGAAGTCGGTTATGCGAAGGGAAGATATTAGCACCCCTACGCATCCGTAGTACTCTACGGGATCCACTTTTGTAGTTCTTGTCTAAAGGGTGTGAGTTTATCTTGTGCTGTTTACAAAAAAAAAAGGGTTAAATAAAAATGACTCGCGCGGATATCACATCCACTGCATACGTATCTTATCTGAATATGAGAATCAGAGTCTTCGTAGCTCGGCTGACCTATGGGTTGGGGGGATGTGTGCTCGCTAAGACATCGCGTCTTATGCCTACGTATCTCATCTGGAATGAGAATCAGAGCAAGCCTTAGTTCGGCTAACTACGGGGTTATGGAGTGGGTTTTGGACGAACGGCGTTACTACGCAATCTACCGGATGCTCGACCTTTGGAGACTTACTCACCTATAACAGAAGGAGTAAACGTGTGTTTAGGAGAAGAAAAATCAATGAAGGGTTAGGGTTTGGTGAACTCATGCAAAAAGGCAGTCCTTGACGAAGGAACCTGTAAAAAACACACAAAAACATTGCCTCCTATCGAGGTCTTCCAGCTAGGAAAGCAGTAAAATGCGGGAAAAATGTAAAAGTACCACGTGGATAAAGATCCGAAGTAACAGTAGTTAGAGGAATGGGAAACCCAGGGATCCTTCCAAGCTAAACACCATCAAAGAAAGTGAGTCAGTACAGGTAATCGGAATGAAACCTCCAGGGGGTATCCCACAAATAAAGTGGAAAACCATGCAGGTTATCCCTGCAAAAGTCATGTGAGCTCTCACAAAAACTCAACAAACAGGTTAGAGACAAAAAAAAAGGGTAATCAAGGGTTGCCCCCAAATCAAAATGTAACCACATGAATCATGCCATTAAAATTCACAAAAAGACATGCATCAAAAGGGTATCAAATTCACCCATAATACCTCATACATTTAAAGCATTCAAATTAAAGGCATAAAGATGATGGATATAGGGCAAACCTAATTGGAGAGCTTGATTGAAATTGAGTTGCACCCGTGAGGTTTACAAAACAATCTTTAGGGTTTATGTGAGGCAGAGGTGATTCTGTGCAGTTGAGTTCCCTTCAGGGTTTGGAGGCTGCTCTGAACTCTGTTAGCTCTTCTCTCACTATCTTTTTCCTCAGGGTAATAGGAATAGAATCCATATTTGTTTCACTGAAACTCTAGTATTTATAGCCTAATATTGGTAGCTTAGTGGGCTTTTGAGAGAGGTCCAAGTCTGGGATTTTTTCTTTTATTTATTTATTTATTATTATTTTTATTTATTTATTTATTTATTTATTTTGTTTTTTTTATTTTTCGTTTTATTTTTTATTTTTTATTTTTTATTTTTTATTTTTTATTTTAAATAAAGTTTCTTGGATCTAATCCTGATTGACATGATGAAATGCAATGTATCTAATGTTAAATGACCTAAAAATGAATGCATGCATGAGGTGTAAAGCGTATGCTTCCAGGAAAAATGAAGGGTAAATTTTGGGGTATTACAGTTGCCCCTATTCAATCAACTGAAGACCTGGAAAGAAGATAGCAGCGGCTTTCGTGCTTTCGAGGTATCAAGGGATTGAATACAATAAAAGCCCAAAAATTTGCACTGAAGTGAAGTGAAGTAACAATGTCGGTCAGAATCGGCAAAGAGGTGGTCTTGAAAGAAGAATCTGTCTGGTACGGTGAGAGTCAGTCTGAATACCGAAAAAGAATGTTAACTTGGATACCAAAATAAATGGTAACACAGAAATAACCATGGCCTGAATGCCGCTCATCAGTCTGAATACTGGAAATGACATCGATCTGAACATCGGGAGATATGAGATTATTAATATCGGTCTGAACACCGAGAGGCTGGCCTGAATGCCACAAGTTGCATCGACCTGAACGTCGGAAACTTCTTCGATCTGAACATCGGAAAATTGGCCTGAATGCCACAAGTTGCATCGACCTGAACGTCGGAAACTTTTTCGATCTGAACATTGGAAAACTGGCCTGAACGCCACTTCGGTCTGAATACCGGAAACTGGCCTGAACGCCACTTCGATCTGAATATCGGAAATTGGCATGAATGCCACTTCGGTCTGAATACCGGAAAATTGGCCTGAATGCCACAAGTTGCATCGACCTGAACGTCGGAAACTTCTTCGATCTGAACATCGGAAAACTGGCCTGAACGCCACTTCGGTCTGAATACCGGAAACTGGCCTGAACGCCACTTCGATCTGAATATCGGTAATTGGCATGAATGCCACTTCGGTCTGAATACCGGAAAATTGGCCTGAATGCCACTTCGGTCTGAATACCGGAAAAACTTCATGCCTGTCAGCATCGGCAGAAATAGGGAAAGATAACAGAGGCGGCGCATGGGCCAATGACACTTGTTGGGGATAACAAAGGTAAGTCATGAACAATCTTCAGTATGAGTACTGGAAACAACTTCTAGCTTATCACTTGGGATACCGAGAATGTTTTATGCTTACATGCGTATGTTTGAATTTTTCAATGGCGTAATGCTCAATGAAAATGGAAATGCTACGCGATTTGGAAGGATGCAATGCAATATGATTCTACATGCAGGGATGCGAAATGCTGGGTAGAATGCCAAGCTGAGGCAAGGGGATCTGCTGGGGAAATGATCACCATCTTCTGGACCCTGGCAAGGCTGCTGGAGATGCACAGCGCAAAGAATTATGTGGGGAAATGACCCGCCACACGGTGTTCTAGCAATGACGAAATGCCGAGATTCAGACTGGGGAGAGAACGACACTGAAAACCTGCTGTTGGGGAAAGCGATAATGGTTATGGCAACCACGATCTGTGAGAGATGACTCAGCATGGGAAGCAAACACTGATACGGTACCGAGGTTCTGCTTCAAGGAAAGAAACCATGGATCCGGCATTGGGATTATCGATCTGGCCTCGAACTCTAAGGAGTAGCCACTTCTGCTGGGAAGATACAGTCTGGCACTGTCAACTCCGCTGGGGATATATAGTCTGGCACTGTCAACTCTACTGGGGAGTGTATGTCCTGAAACAAACGCTTGGGGAAGTACAGTGGTGAGAACCTGCTGGGGATTGAAGAATCCAACACTCCGATCAGCTCTGCAGGGATAAGACACCGGATTCGTCTGTTGGCGACTTCACCGGGGAAGATATTCACGATCATCTGCAGGGGATTTTAAGGAAATGCCCCGAGGGTATCTGTTCTGAATAGACGATCCAAAGCACTTAAAATTTACAGCAATTTTAAATGTTTATTAAGCATGTACCTGTAAAGCCCTTATGTGTCATGATGCAATGTTTATCAAAAATTCGGACGTCATTTTTGCAAACAAAACAGTAAAATGAAAATGAAAACAGAGATATACTGAATAACATGATTTTATTGATTGAATGGCCTCTGAATAGGCATTTACATCAGGAAGCAATCCTTGGAAAGAGGTAATCGCACAAAAGATAAAAAAATAGAAATTAATCTAATGGCAATGTGAAATGGATTTCTATTGGGTTCCAATTCTGCTATGACTTGCCCATCTTCAAGATCCTCCAGATGATCAGCCTTCTGAAAAGGTGATTGGACTGTTTCCTACCTTTCGAAAATTTCCCGTCATCGACATGAGATGAGATTCAGAACTAACTCATAACGCAGTCGTTCGCTTAATCCCTAACTTTTGCCTGGATCGCCCTTTTCAGGTTTTCAATCCACCGGGATACCCATTTTTGCCTAAGTTGCCTTTTCAGGTTTTCAACTTACCGGGTGTACGATCTTTTCATTTTTAATCCCTAATTTTTGCCCGAACCTTTTCATTTTCTTGGTTCGTCGGGATGCCCATTTTTGCCTGGACTATTCTTTTTACTGTCCAGCGGGTCTATTTTATGCGAAGTATTTTTTAACTGCGTCTGAGTTCATAGGGGAAGTGAAGTTTTCACCATCCATAGTTGCAAGCATAAAGGCCCCACCATCAAAAACCTTGGTGACAATATACGGTCCATCATAGTTAGGAGTCCACTTGCCCATGTGATCTGTCTGAGGAGGAAGGATCCTTTTCAACACTAAATCTCCGACTTGGAAACAACGAGGATGCACTTTCTGATCAAAGGCTCTCTTCATCCGACTCTGATACAACTGCCCATGACAAATGGCTGCCATTCGCTTCTCTTCGATAAAACTCAACTCATTGAACCTTGTCCGAATCCATTCGGCTTCGTCTAACTTGACATCCAACAGGACTTTTAGAGAAGGAATCTCCACTTCAACAGGTAGGACTGCTTCCATACCATACACCAGGGAGTAAGGGGTTGCCCCAATCGACGTACGTACTGAAGTACGGTACCCATGCAAGGCGAAGGGTAGCATCTCATGTCAATCTCTGTACGTGACGACCATCTTCTGCACAATCTTCTTTATGTTCTTATTTGTCGTCTCAACAGCGTCGTTCATCTTAGGGCGGTAAGGGGAAGAATTGTGATGCTGAATGTTGAAGTTCTGACACAACTCCTTCATCATTTTGTTGTTGAGAGTAGAACCATTATCAGTAATGATTCTTTCGGGAATCCCATAGCGACAAATGATTTCTTTCTTGATGAAACGGGCAACCACATGTCTGGTGACATTCGCGAACGATGATGCTTCGACCCACTTGGTGAAATAGTCGATGGCAACAAGGATGAAGCGATGCCCATTGGAAGCAGTCGGCTCAATCTTTCCAATCATGTCAATGCCCCACATAGCAAACGGCCATGGCGAAGTCATCACATTCAGAGGATTTGGCGGCACATGCACCTTATCAGCATAAATCTGGCATTTATGACACTTCCGAGCATATTTGAAGCAATCTGATTCCATGGTCATCCAATAATAACCCGATCTCAACAATTTCTTAGCCATTGCATGTCCGCCGGCATGAGTACCGAAGGAACCTTCATGAACTTCCTGCATTAACATGTCTGCCTCGTGTCTGTCCACGCATCTGAGCAAAACCATGTCGAAGTTCCTCTTATACAGCACATCGTCTTTGTTCAAGAAGAAACTGCCTGCCAATCTTCTCAAAGTCTTTCTGTCATTGTTGGATGCCCCTGCAGGGTACTCTTGATTCTTTAGAAAGCACTTGATATCGTGATACCAGGGCTTGTCATCGACTACCAGTTCAGCAGCAAACACATACGTGGCCCTGTCAAGGCGTATCACATCGATCCTGGGAGCATGGTTCCAACGAATTACCTTGATCATAGAGGATAGAGTAGCAAGTGCGTCTGCCATCTGGTTCTCATCACGAGGTATATGATACAATTTTACTATTGTGAAGAAAGTCAACAATCTTCTCGTGTAATCTCTGTAGGGGACCAGAGTGGGCTGGAGAGTATTCCAATCACGATTCACTTGATTGATCACCAGAGCTGAATCTCCGAAGATGTCCAGAGTCTTGATTCTCAGATCAATGGCTTGCTCAATACCCAAGATACAGGCCTCGTACTCAGCTTCATTATTTGTGCACTCAAAAGTCAAACGAGCAGTGAAAGGCATGTGGGCACCTTTCGGAGTAGTAATGACAGTGCCAATTCCACTTCCTCTAGCATTGACAGCCCCATCAAACAACAAAGTCCACTTTTCGTTTGGATCAGGTTCCTCCTCAACAACTGGCTCTTCACAGTCTTTCATCTTGAGGAACATGATGTCTTCATCTGGAAAATCAAACTTCATCGGCTCATAATCATCCATCGGCTGCTGAGCAAGATAGTCTGACAGAATACTCCCTTTGATGGCTTTCTGGGATGTATACTGGATATCATACTCTGTCAGTACCATTTTCCAACGAGCCACCCTTCCGGTGAGAGTTGGCTTCTCGAATATGTATTTGACTGGATCCATCTTGGAGATCAGTAGGGTTGTGTGAGACAACATGTATTGTCTCAATCGCTTAGCAGCCCATGCAAGTGCACAACATGTCTTCTCAAGCATTGAGTATCTCGACTCGCAATCTGTGAACTTCTTACTCAAGTAGTAGATGGCATGTTCTTTCCTACCTGTCTCGTCGTGTTGACCGAGAACACAACCCATAGAATTGTCAAGTACTGTCAAGTACATAATCAGCGGTCTCCCTGGGACTGGAGGCATAAGGATAGGAGGATTCTGCAAATACTCTTTTATCTTCTCGAAAGCCCTTTGACAATCTTCATTCCACCTGATAGTCTGATCTTTCCTCAGCAATTTGAAAATTGGCTCACACGTGGTTGTTAGGTGAGAGATGAACCTTGCAATGTAGTTCAACCTCCCTAAGAAACTACGGACTTGCTTCTCTGTTCTTGGCTCAGGCATTTCCTGTATTGCTTTCACTTTGTCAGGATCCACCTCAATCCCTTTTCCGCTAACAATAAAACCCAACAATTTTCCCGATCTCACCCCGAAAGTGCACTTGTTCGGATTAAGTCTCAGTTTGAATTTCCTTAACCGTTCAAACAATTTCTGCAGATTCACCAAATGTTCTTCTTCTGTCTGAGATTTGGCAATCATATCGTCCACATAAACCTCGATTTCATGATGAATCATATCATGGAACAGAGTCACCATAGCTCGTTGATATGTTGCTCCGGCATTTTTCAGACCAAACGGCATCACCTTGTAGCAGAAGGTGCCCCATGGGGTTATGAAAGTTGTCTTTTCCATGTCCTCTGGTGCCATCTTGATTTGGTTATAGCCAGAAAAGCCATCCATGAAGGAGAATACCGAGAACTGAGCTGTATTATCCACCAAAACGCCGATGTGAGGTAATGGGAAATCATCTTTAGGGCTAGCTCTGTTCAGATCCCGGTAGTCGACACACATCCGTACCTTTCCATCCTTCTTAGGTACTGGGACGATGTTTGCAACCCATGGCGGATAATTGTTGACTGCTAGAAACCTTGCATCCA
This sequence comes from Lathyrus oleraceus, assembly GCF_024323335.1. Lineage (NCBI taxonomy): Eukaryota > Viridiplantae > Streptophyta > Magnoliopsida > Fabales > Fabaceae > Lathyrus > Lathyrus oleraceus. The sequence continues at coordinate 387,914,455 of NC_066579.1, forward strand.
ACTGCTTTTGCACTTCTTCCTTTATCTTGACAGCCATCTCTGGTCTTGTTCTTCTGAGCTTCTGCTTGACCGGAGCACAACCTTCTTTGAGAGGCAAGCGGTGTACCACGATGTCTGTGTCCATCCCGGGCATGTCCTGATAAGACCAGGCGAAGATGTCAACGTATTCTTGCAGCAATTCAATCAGCCCTTTCTTCACATCATCTCCCAAAGCAGCCCCTATCTTGATTTCTCTCTTGGCGTCCTCGGTGCCGAGATTAATCACTTCAGTAGGCTCTTGATACGGTTGAATGACCCTTTCTTCCTGTTTTAAGAACCTGGCAAGTTCTTCAGGGAGTTCACAATCTTCATCACCCTCTTTTTCAGCTTGAAAGATTGGATTTTCAAAGTCGAAGCGAGCCATAGCAGAACCGTTATCAATAGGATCCGGTGACGTGCATCTGCATGAGTGATGGTATGTGCTTATGAGTGTGAAAGAAAAAAGTGGAAACTAAACAAAACATTGCCATTTTTTTTGTTTTGAAAAAAAAACTGCAAAAATAGAAAGACATGGAACGAAATATTTGAATGCAAAAAGACGTCCTTCATTTATGATAAAAAATGCATGTGTCACATAGATGAGTCCTATAATGAGTCATTACGTCCTGGGCGGAACGTAAGACTTGGACATGCATGAATAAACAAAGAAAATTACTCCTTCAGAAAAGTGACTTGGACAATCTCCTCAGAAGACCAATTGTTGATGACTTCACCCGGGATCCTCGGACGCACCCAGTTGTCGATGTCGCAATCACTATCTCCATCTTCATTGTTGACCGCAGAGACCTCACTGGGAATCACAAAATTAACAGGAACAACATCTGCGAATTCATCAGTAGCATCTTCAAACACTTCTTCCTCAACCCCTTCCACAGTCTCTTGGACAGACAAATCTTCAACCTGGAGGATACCTTTGTCGAGCAAGGCCTGGATACCCTGCTGTAGCTTCAAACAACCTCCACTTTGAGTGGCACAATCCAAACAATCCTTCCCACAACCGGGGAAAACATTGGCCTTCAGCAAGCATCCTTTGATATCCAACAATGGAGTCTTCAACTTCAACACATCCTTAATGGACTTGGCTTTTCCTTCCATCATATTAATGTTTGCACCACCATGCTGCGGCATGGGATTGTTTACGACATTAGGAGCCGGTGCAAGGTTGATGGCTTTTGAATCTATGAGGTCCTGAACTACGTGCTTAAAAGCTTTGCAGTTCTCAATGTTATGGCCAGGTGCCCCAGAGTGGAAGCTACACCTAGCGTTGGCGTCGTAACCCATCGGAAGTCTACCAACAGGAGGAGCCAGAGTGCGCAATTGCACAAGTTGTAGTTGTTGAAGACTAGAAAGCAACTGAGCGTACGACATTGGAAGGGTGTCGAAACGCCGGTCCATCATCCTTTGCCTCTGTTGATAGGCGGGTCTGTTACCCGGTTGTTGCTGCTGTTGGTACTGAGCTGGTTGAAGTTGTGGTTGTTGTTGTTGTAGTGGTGCTGCAGCTGGAATGGTCACAGCCGCAACATACGGTTGTTGATGATAATTCTGGAAACTGTTCCTTCTAACACCTCTGTTCTGATAGGAAGTCAAAGAATTCACTCCCCCCTCTCTCTGCTTATGCCCTCCAATGAACGACTTTTTTACCCCTGATGAAGATCCAACTCCATTTTGGATCTTGTAGGTCTTCAGGTAATTCTCCACCCTCTCTCCGGTAGAGACCACATCAGCAAAGTTGGAGGCATTGCACCCCACCAGACGCTCCAGATAAGGTCCAGGCAGCGTATTCATGAACATGTTGGCCATTTCCTTTTCCAACATCGGAGGCTGAACACGGGAAGCTGTCTCCCTCCAGCGTTGAGCGTATTCCCTGAAGCACACATTGCTTTTAAGAGACAGATTCTGAAGTTGAGTTCTGTCCGGAGCCATGTCTGCATTATACTGATACTGCTTCACGAAAGCCTCCGCTAAATCCCTTCAGCAGCGGATATGGGCTCTGTCCAGCCTCATATACCATTCCAAGGATGCCCCAGCTAGGCTATCCTGGAAGAAGTACATAAGTAGCTTCTCGTCATCAGAGTATGCAACCATTTTACGAAAATAGGCTTGCACGTGAGTTTTGGGGCAAGAGCTGCCATTGTATTTGTCAAAGACCGGGACTTTGAATTTCGGTGGCACTCTCACACCTGGGACCAGCCCCAAGTCAGCAACATCTACTCCCAAAGGATTCTGTCCTTCCACAGCTTTCAGCCTCTCCTCTAATCTTCTAAACATGGGGTCCATGCCATGGCCCATGCCAAAGTCTTCCTGAAGTAGGGGGAATTGATCGGCCTGATCATCATGGACGAGCTGTTGATCAAGGTTGACATGTGGGATCGGGATAGGCCCCGGTCCATTGGGACCATTAGCCTCTCCAGCTGGAGGATCATCCAATGTCTCTAGTTGAGTAGCGGCGGGATTCCTCTGCATCATCTGTCTGAGCTCTTGCTGTCCCTGAGCCACCCCTTGAACCACATCCATGAATTGGGTCATGCGGATCCTCATCTCAGCGAGCTCTGCTTGTACACCTTCCATTGCTCTCTGTTGGTTTCTGCGGGTACCGTATCGGTGAATGCCTGAGTCAGCTATCCTGCTGATGAAACACCAAACAATTGAGAACACTGCGGCAGTACCTGTTATGCAAGACATGATAATGAATATGTAAATGCAATGACATGTTTATCAATTCCAAAGGTATTCTATCCCCTTGATTCCAGTCTCTCAATAGATAAACGATGTAAAAAAAAAAGAGACTAAGCCGTTGATGAGAACCAAGAAAATTCCGACTAGAATCAAGTAGAAGATATAAACCCCACAGAAATGGATAAACATGTGTGAATGATTATGAATGCAAAATGATGTGATGCAAAAGGATGTGAATGCAGTGCAGTGGCATGGAAATCAAGATTGCTGTATCTGCTTGAACATCTGTCGGGTTGCACTGTCTGAAGAGAAAACCCACTGAAGAATATAATATAAGATCAGATCTCTGCTCCAGAAAACCGGGTTGGTCGGAGGTTAAGGTTTCCTGAATTTAGCCCGCCCCTCACTGGTAGGTTCTAAGAACAGAAGTTCGTCAGCTTCAGCCCTTCAGTCGCGAATAATACGTTTACCACTGAAGGTTTGGTATTATTATAGGACAAAAGACCTCCATTGACTCCCCTCAACAGGACATCCTAATAGCAAGTTCCCAGTCTCGGGATCCTCGGATTGAGCAGCGAGAATGCGCCCACCAGAGCTAACATAATCACGTCTCGGAGGAGAGGCCTCGACTGAGTTCTCGGGAAATGGTCACCAGAGTCGACGATTTCTAGAGGAACATCCTGCCGTTACGGACCACCCGTAGGACATAATATATCCAAAAGAAACCTCGTCTGGGTGTGGTTCTTCACGAACGACTTAACATAGCAACACGCCACGCAAGCCTCATGATTATCCACTCTAAAACCTGTGTGTACACTCAAGCCTGGGTAATGGGCTTATCTCTCATAGAACACCCCATCTTCATCGTTGATTGCTTCGGGTACCATATCGGTGGATGCCTAAGTCAGCTATCCTACTAGTGGAACACCAAACAAACTGAGAACACTGCGGCGGTACGTGTTATGCAAGACATGCTGATGGATATGCAAATGCGATGACATGTTTATCAATTCCAAAGGGAATTCTACCCCCTTGATTCCAATCTCACATTTGATAAACAGTGTAAGAAGAAAACCCCGACTAGAATCAAGAAGAAGATATAAACCCCTGGGAATAGATAAACATGTGTTAAATGATATGAATGCAAAATGATGTGAATGCAATACAGTGGCATGTCAATCCGGATTGCTGTATCACGAGGCACAGGATCAGAACTTCAGCATGAATTCGGAACCGGGAACCATAGAACACAGTCATCAACTTAGAACCCATACTCCAGAACCAACGGTCACCAACAAGAACCAAACAAAAGTCACCAACAGGACACGGTCACCAACAGAACAAGTCACCATCAGTACCTGTAAATGATTCATTCCCGCCCCACTGACGGGTGTAATCTAGGCCAGGGTAAGGTCAAGAGAAACGCAGGATAAACAATCCTTTCAAAAGTATCATCATATGCACACCAGGTGTATGCAACGATAATACCCTATCAGAATCTGAACTGCTCGTGATACCATGTTCCGCTAAGTGGCGCCATACCACCCGCTTCCCATGAATCACTCTATTTCTATGTGTCCTAAAGTTCACTCATAGCCTGTGTATTGGGCCTTTTACCTCTTGTGATTCCCACCCAACAGCGAAACAGATACACAGCCAACACAGTATGCATGAAATAGTAAAGCGCACATAGGATGCAATGCAAGCAGATAAGTATGCAAAGCAATAAATAAATAACTGTACAAAAGAATAAACACCCAATAAACAAACAACCTACAAAATCTAGGAAGGACTCGCTTAGGGAAACCGGGTGCCCAACAGAGTCGCCAGCTGTCGCAACCTGAAAAAGGAGATGCGAAAAAACAACCGGCGAGAAAAGAAATGACAGAAGAGTCGCCACCGCACGTTATTCATCCCAAAGGAGGGAAAGGAAACGCTCGAAGTAAACCCGGGAAAAGGAAAGGAAAAGACAAGGTCTCGCAACCAAATCTTGGGTTCGGGAGTCGGTTATGCGAAGGGAAGATATTAGCACCCCTACGCATCCGTAGCACTCTACGGGATCCACTTTTGTTGTTCTTGTCTAAAAGGGTGTGGGTTTATCTAACGTACTATTCACTAAAACAGGGGTCAAAAGAAAATGACTCGCACGGATGTCGCATCCACTGCATACGTATCTCATCTGAATATGAGAGTCAGAGTCTTCGTAGCTCGGCTACCTATGGGTTAAAGAGGAGTATGCTCGCTAAGACATCGCGTCTTATACCTACATATCTCATCTGGAATGAGAATCAGAGCAAGCCGTAGTTCGGCTAACTACGGGTTAAGGGTTGTGTTTTTGGGTGAACGACGTTACTACGCAATCTACCGGATGCTCGACCTTCGGAGACTTACTCGCCTGTAGTAGAAGGACTAATCGTGTTCTTAGGAGAAGAAAAATCAATGAGTTGGGGTGTTTTAGGGATGCTCATGCAAAAAGGCAGTCCTAGACGAAGGAACCGTGCTACCTTAATTGACATGCAAACGGGAGACTATACGAAGCCTAGCAACCCTGTGGGGAGACGATCACACCACACAAAACATGTATCTTAAAGTAAACACGCCAACAAGGGGGCTCAAACATACGTGGGTAGGGCTTTAGTCAAGAGGGGTCATATCAACCTCGACAAACAAGCCATGGAATAGGTAATCAAACGGGCTCTTAACCACTGACATTGAACGTCAGGGTGAGAAGATCAAAAGGGTAATGAGGATAAGACCCCATAGCTCTTAACCCTGGCCAGGGTGAGCTTATGACAAAAAGTGGGGATTCAGAAAGGTGGAACCCTCTCCACTGACTGACTGGACAAAAGACCTCGGGCTTTTGTTCTGAAGCATCGACACGTAGTGCGAGCATAAAGAACGACACACTGAATAACGCGGGATTGATTACTAATCCCTTTTATCCATCAATTGCCTCTTCAGGGAGGTCTTTAGCACTGATGCCTCTTCTTGGAGGTGTTTGGCCACAAAAGTAAACAAACAAAAGAAAACATTGCCTCCTATTGAGGTCTTCCAGCTAAGAAAGCGGTAAAACGCGGGAAAGATAAAGGGATCAAGAGATCTACCACATGGATAAAGATCCAAAGTAATAACAGCTAAAGAAATAAGAAACCCAGAGATCTCTCGAGCTGACACCATCAAAGAAAGCAAGTCAGTACAGGTAATCGGAATAAACCTCCAGGGGGTATCCCACAAATAAAGTGGAATACCAAGCAAGCCATCTCTGCAAGAGTCATGTGAGCCCTCACAAAAAAACTCAACAAACATGTTAGAGAAACAAGATGGGGTGCAATCAAGAGTTGCACCAAATAAGAGAATCACATGAATCATGCCATTTAAATTCACAAAAAGCAACCAAGGGTAGGATGCCTAAACCTCTTGTTAAACACATGCATCAAAAGGGTATCAAAATTCAAAGTCAGGGGCAAGGATCCACACATCAAGACATGACATACATACTAAAACATGTGCCCACATGCAAAACCTAACGATAATACCTCATACATTCAGAGCATTCAAATTGAAAGCATAGAGTGATGGAAATAGGGCAAACCTGATTGGAGAGATCGAATGAAATTGAATTGCCCGGTTGGGTTTGCAAAGCAATCTGAGGGTTTATATGAGATGGAATTGGCTCTTTGCAGATGAGTTCCTTTCAGTCTCTGGAGGTTGCTCTGAACTCTGTTAGCTCTTCTCTCACTATCTTTTTCCCCCAGGGTTTTTTGGGAGATGGAAGTCTAGAATTTATAACCTGATTTTTGTGACTTTGTGGGCTCAAAAGAGAGAGGTCCAAGTCCAAGAATTTTCTGTTATATTTTATTTATTTATTTATTTATTTTTTATTATTTTATTTTTTTTCAAAACGTGTGGGCTTCGCCTAGCGAGCATGACAGTTCAAGAAATTCCTCTGAGCGTAGGTGATTCTGGTGGCTTTTCTTGGGACTCGCTAGGCGACCCATTCTGCTCGCCTAGCGAGCATGACAGCTCATGAACAAACTTTTGCTCTTTCAAGATTAACGTTTTGACTGATGAATAGACCCCATTTGAACATGTTGGAAGTATCTCAAGCCATTCCCTTGTGTTGACTGATCACCCAGATAGGACCCACAAAGTGTCTTGGATGATATTCAAGCTTCTTGGATCTAATTCCGATTGACATGATGAAATGCAATATGAAATGTTAAATGACCTAAAAATGAATGCATGAATGAGGGGGGTAAATATTGAGGTATTACACTTACAACTCCATATCTCATATGGTGTCTTCTCAACCTTTTTGGATGGAACACGGTTAAGTGTGTAAGCTGCTGTCAATAGTGCATGTCCCTAAAAGGAGTTCGGAAGATCGGCGTGACTCATCATTGATTGGACCATGTCTAACAAGGTTCGATTTCTTCTCTCAGATACACCGTTCCATTGGGGTCTTCCAGGAGGAGTAAGTTGGGATAGAATCCCATACTCTTTCAGATGGTCATCAAACTCTAGGCTTAAATATTCACCACCTCGATCTCATAGAAGAGTTTTAATATTCTTACCTAGTTGGTTTTGTACTTCATTCTTGAATTCGTTGAACTTTTCAAAAGACTCTAATTTGTGTTTCACTAAATACACATAACCATATCTACTGAAATCACCAATAAATGTGATGAAGTACTGAAAACCTCCTCTGGAATGTATGTTCAGTGGTCCACATACATCAGTATGTATGAGGGCCAAAATATCATTAGCTCTTTCACCTTTTCCTATGAATGGAGACTTTGTCATCTTTCCAATTAAACAAGATTTGCATGTCTCATATGATTCATAATCAAAAGAGTCCAAGAGTCCATCTTTATGAAGTTTGGAAATGCGTTTCTCATTTATGTGGCCTAATCAACAATGCCAAAGGTAAGTTGAATTTAACTCATTAGGTTTCATTATTTTAGTATTAATGTTATAAATAGGCATTTCAAGATCAAGGACATATAGTCCATTATTCATTTGTGCAGTAGCATAAAATATATCATTCAAATAAGTAGAGCAACAATTGTTCTTTATTATGAATGAAAAACCAAACTTGTCCAAACAAGAAATATAAATAATATTCCTGCTAATTGCAGGTACATAATATTAGTTCTCTAACTGAATTACTAAACCACTGGGTAAAGTCAATACATAAGTTCCTGAAGGTGAGAAAAACAAGAAAGGGGGGGTTTGAATTGTTTGAAAAATAAGCGCTTTTCCAAAATGAAAAATCACACAATGATTTTATACTGGTTCGCTTATAACACAAAGCTACTCCAGTCCACCCGGCCAAGGTGATTTCGCCTTCAACAAGGACTTAATCCACTAATCTTGAAAGATTACAAACAACACCTAAGAGAGAAGAAAATCTCTTAGTCTTCTCAAGTCTACAGACTACACAGAGTCACTTGAGGAAATCAAACAAATAAAAGATACAAGATATGTAATCTAAAGTGCTTCTAGGAAAGCAAGTATTACAAACTTAAGAACAAATTTTTCACTTAATAAGCAAAAGCTTAGTGAAATTCTTTGAGAGCAACGATGATTTTCTTGAGCGTGAAATAATTCAGTATAGTTTTGGCTAGTTGATTTCTTGTTACTGAATGTTGATTGCATCTCTATTTATATATGAGTTGGAGTAGAGTTGAATCTGGTGGATATTAAACTGAGTTTACTCCATCACTTAAATAGCTTCTGCAGTTTAACTTTTCATCTTTGAAGTGACTACTTACCACAAGTAGTATCTTTTCTCTTGGAAGCGGAGATTAACGTCTCTTTCTTAATCAGGAAATCCAATTGAAAATCTTTACTTGTCTTCAACGTTACTCTTTCATGATTAGCAAATCCATAATCAGAGTATTTGTGTTTCTGGAGAATCTTGGAATCTTGCTTCTGATGTTGATCTCTTGAGAGTTCAGATGGCGCTGATAACGTTTCTCCAGAATCAGAGCTTCTAGACTTTACTTCAAGTTCAGATGCTTCTGATACTTTGCAGTTTTGTCCAGAGTCAGACTTTCTTGAACGAGATTCCACTTCAGATGCTTCTGATACTTGAGAATTTGTATCTGATCTTGTTGTGCATCTGATGACATCATCAGATTCATTTCTTCTTTCTTTAGAACCCTGCACACTTTGAAACTTTTCGTTAGGGTGCCATTTTTGGTTTCATCCTTTGTTATCATCAAAATCAAGGAATCTGTTGTAGAATAATTTTTGTTCTTACAATCTCCCCCTTTTTGATGATGACAAAACAACTTAAAATAGCAGATGAAACATGAATGAAATAAGATCAGATAGACAGAAGCTCCCCCTGAGTTAGTGCTAGGGAGTTCAGAAGTTCTTACCAGAGCTTTCCAAGTAATGAGATTTCTGAAAACTTTCTGCAATTTCTTAAATTTAATGTTAGAGCTATTTATTCAGAGCTATTTAATCAGAGCTATTTAATCAGAGCTGTTTTTACAACTATTTAATCAGAGCTATTTAATCAATTGTTGCAGAGTGCTTAAGGTTTTTAGACAATTTTCATCAGAGCTATTTAATGATTTCTCCCCATTTTTGTCAGAATCAAAAAGACATAGTAAAAAAAATTTAAAGAGAAAAACACTTCATTAAAAGAGAAACACAAATCATCAGATTCAAAAAGAAAATCAAGAGCAAAACATCAGATCCAAAAAGAAGACAGAAGCAATAACAACAAAAGGCAAAAAAAAACATAAAATCCTAAGTGCCTAAGGGTTCTGAGGCAATTTCTGCAAGATCATGGCAAGCATCTTCTGGATATTCTCATTGACCGTATCTTGCTTGTCCATTCTGTCTCGGAGGATATTCTGATCTTCCTTAAGGTCCTTCAGAGTCTGAAGAATCATGGGAACAGCAGTTGAAGACTCCCCCTGAGTCAGAGCCTGCTGGGCTTCAGCTTCTGCAGCAGCTTGAGCTTCTGCATCTGCCAGAGCCTTAGCTTCAGCTTCTTGTTGCCTTAGGATTTCTGCTTCTTTTGCCAGTCTTTCTTCCTCTAGTCTCTTTGCTTCTTCTTCAGCTTCCTTAGCCAACCTTTCTTCCTCAAGCCTTCTGGCTTCAGCCTCTCTAGCTAATCTCTCCTGGAGTCTTTCCTCAGCATCTCTGATGTAGCCATTTCTGACTTGTTCAGAGACACTCTTCAGCCTATAAGACTCAGAGGTCATCCAACCAATGACTCTGTTCCAGTGTGTCCTAACAGATTTAGGATCATCACTGACTTCAGAGTTGTTAGCCAGAGACTTGATCTTCTGGATTGAAGCTTCTGCTACCTGCCTGATGGCTTCCTCAAGGGTAGGTATGGTAAGTTCAGGTTCAGGTTCAGGTGAATGAGGTGGAGAGTTTGGAGGGCTAAGATTTAGAGTTTGAGGTTCAGATTCTGCTTCTGGTTGAAGTTCAGAATCTGCTTCTGGTTGAAGACTGGGGGATGAAGCATAAAGTGGATTTAGGTCTAATGGGTCAGAGTCTGGTCCAGGTACAGCGGGAATAATTGGTGGAGTGATATTAGAGGTGAAGGGATCAGATGGTTGAGTTTCAGAGGGGAGAGTTGTTGTTTGTTGTGGTGGAAGTGAAGTTTGGAGTGGTGAGGTTACTTCAGATTGTGTTAGAGTTTGGTGTTGAGAGGCAAGTCTATGAGCATATAGAGTGGCTATTGTTGGGGACTCAGGATCAGAAAAATCAGGGTCAGAGGAGAGAGAAACATAAGGTGGTGATTCTGGTATAGAGGATGATGAAGAAGAAGAAGGGCTTTGGTGAGTTTGTGCAGGTATAGAGGGAGGAATGAAGGTTCTAGCTATGTTTAGAACTGGTGTAGGTTGGGAGGTTCTGGTGATTGAGGGTGGGATTTCAGAGGTAGTATATAAGGGAGGTGTTGTGAGAGGATGAGAAGAAGCCATCATAGGTACAGAAGTAACAGGAGGAATAGACTTACTAGTTGAGATTTGCAGAGGAGCTGAAGATCCGCTTCCAGAAGCTCCTTCAATTCTGGCTTTCTTTGCCTTCCTTGCCTCAGCAGCTATCTGTTTCTCAGAGACACCTCTCTTGTATCTGACTAGATCTTCTTCTGAATCCAGACAGTCATCGATGCTGAAATCAGAGACATCAACACCTTCTTCCAGCAGACGATGAAGATAGAGGGCAACAGCGTCTCTGGGCTCATTCTTGAAGAATCTGGCCAGGCCATGAGGCATCTTCCTCTGATCTTTTAGAGATTCCCAAGATACATCCAGAGTGGGCTTGACTCTAATGTCTTTGATGATTCCCATGCTCTTGAGGTTTTTGGCATTCAGAGGCTTCCCTACATCAATTGCCAGATCATCCATACATCTGGTCTTTTCCAGAGCGTCTACCAGTCCATGCTCAATGAAGATGTCAGAGAGCAATCTACCCAGAGGAATGTAGGATCTGGGCTTCATGTTATTCCTGGTTTCTCTGACTGAATCCCTCAGATATCTGAACAGGAGAGTAGGGAGGTTGATCTTGATACCCTTCTGAATGCAGTACAGAATGCATTTCTGGTCTGCATTGATATAATCTGAAGAGTTAGAGGCTGGACGGTGATGGATTGTTCCCAGAATTATCTTCAGCCACACTCGGAGGTTCTGATGTAGCTCCTTGTTCTTAGAGGGGTTTCCTTCAACATTAGGTTTGAAGATAGTTGGGTTGATAACTTCAGTGATGCGCTTAGACCTGGGAGGAATGTTGTAAATCCTTTTTCCTCCACTTTCCTCCATATTCAGCAAGGAGGCTATTGACGCTTCAGTGATGACAATTTTTACCCCTAGAACAAAAGAGACAATGAATTGGTCATCTGCATCAGCATGTCTCCAGAATTCCTTGACCAGAAGAGGGTAGATTGGACCATAAAGCCGGTTGAAGTAGGTTTCCCATCCTTGTTGACGAAGTTCCTTGGTAAGATCAACGCCATTTCTACTTAGGTTGTCAAAATCAACCAAAGATTCACACAAAACATCCAAACCTTCAAAGGGAGTTGAAAGGTTTATGTGGCTTTCTCGGTCAAGAATGTGGGGTTCTTGATAAACAGGGGTTATGGTGACGCCTGTAACAGTTGGTGTTTGAGTGTTTGAGGTTTGGGGATTAGAACTGGATTCCATCTGTTGGGAGAAGTTAAAAACTTCTTGCTGTTGAGCATCCATGAAGAAGATTGATGAAGAAGGTGAAGAACTTGCAGAGAACTTGCAGAGAAGGGTTTAGGGTTTTAGAGTGAGTGAGAGTGATAAGTGTGTGAAATGTGAGAAAAGTGTTTATATACCCTAAGTAAAACACATGCAAAACGACACCTCAGAATGCGTTAAACACAATACTCAAAATAGCACGCTTGGGGGGAAAAATGATTACAGCTAATAAATGAATGTCTAATCCCACAGTTTGCACACTGCTCGAGGAAAACTCAAACGTCTGCCTTTTGAATTTCTTGACAGCTGTCTAGAAGTTCTAAGGTTTGACGCTCAGAGCTCCACGTGTTTAATGTATCTGATCTTCAGGAATACCAAGAGATTGGTTTCTGAAGATTTGTGATTCAGATATCTTCTAAACTTGTAGAAGTATCAGAGTCAGAGGCAGAAGTGTATTTGTTTTTATCAGAGTCTCATTTTACATGTTCAGAGCCAAATTTTACTCAGGACAATTTTTAATGTTCAGATTCTCTAAGATAAAAAGAAATCTATCTTCAGCTAGAGGCTTAGTAAAGATATCTGCCCATTGATGTTCTGTATCAATGAACTTCAAAGTTACTATCCCTTTCTGAACATAGTCTCTGATAAAATGATGTTTTATTTCTATGTGTTTGGCTCTGGAATGTAGAATGGGATTCTTACTTAAACAAATAGCAGCAGTATTATCACAAAAGATAGGAATGTTACTCTCAAATATCTGAAGATCTTCTAGCTGATGCTTCATCCAGAGCATCTGAGTTGTGCACAGTGATGCTGAGATGTATTCTGCTTCTGCAGTTGATAGAGCGATAGTTGACTGTCTTTTGCTAGCCCAGGAGATTAGATTGTTTCCCAGAAGCTGGCAATTTCCAGATGTGCTTTTTCGTTCTATTCTATCTCCTGCATAATCTGCATCACAATAACCAGAAAGCCTATACTCTGATGTTTTCTCATACATCAGGCCCAGGTTAGGAGTTCCTTTCAGATACTTAAGAATTCTCTTAACAGCTGTTAAATGAGATTCTCTAGGATCTGATTGGAATCTGGCACAAAGACAGACACTAAAGAGAATATCAGGACGAGTAGCAGTCAGATAGAGAAGAGAGCCTATCATACCTCGATAGAGCTTCTGACAAACCTTGTTGCTTACCTCTTCCTTTTCCAGAATGCAAGTTGGATGCATGAGAGTCTTTGCAGAGTTGCATTCAGTCATGTCAAACTTCTTCAGAACGTCTTTAATGTACTTGCTTTGATGAATGTACGTGACTTCTGGAGTTTGATTGATTTGAATTCCCAGAAAGAACTTTAGTTCTTGCATCAAACTCATTTCAAACTCAGCCTGCATCAACTTAGAAAATTCTTTGCAAACAGAGATATTAGCAGAACCAAAAATAATATCATCAACATAAATTTGGCATATCATGAGATCATTATTAAGGTTTTTACAGAAGAGTGTAGAATCAACTTTCCCTCTGATAAAATTTTGTTCCAGAAGAAAATTACTTAAGCGTTCATACCAAGCTCTGGGAGCTTGTTTAAGTCCATATAAGGATTTCTTAAGTTTAAAAACATGTTCTGGAAAGTTTGAATTTTCAAAACCTGGAGGTTGATTGACATACACTTCTTCTGAAATATACCCATTAAGAAATGCACTCTTGACATCCATTTGGTATAATTTGATAGAATGATTAATAGCAAAAGATACAAGAAGACGAATAGATTCTAACCTCGCGACTGGAGCAAAAGTTTCATTATAATCAATACCTTCTTGTTGACTATAACCTTGAGCTACCAGTCGAGCCTTGTTTCTGACAACTTCTCCTTTCTCGTTCAGTTTGTTTCTGAAAACCCATCTGGTTCCAATGACATGAGTGCCTCTGGGTTTAGGAACGAGATCCCAGACATCATTCTTGGAGAATTGATCTAACTCTTCTTGCATAGCTGCCACCCAATCGTTATCTTGAAGAGCTTCATCACAGGACGTAGGCTCAATCAGAGACACTAGTCCCAGAGGAATATCTTCAGAAGTTCTGAAGGTAGATCTGGTTCTAACAGGTTCATCTTTGTTTCCCAAAATCAAATCTTCAGATACGTTAATACGACTTTTAACTTTCCTTGGAATTTCTGGAGATTTAATTTCTTCAGAATCTGGAGTGACAGTTGCTTCTGGAGTTTTCTCAGATTCTACCAGAGTGATCTCTAAATCTGCAAACTTTTCAACTAGCTTTGACTCTTCAGGGTCAAGCTTATCATCAAATCTAACATGAATTGATTCCTCCACAATTTTGGTTTCTGTGTTGTATACTCTATAGCCTTTAGAGCGTTCTGAGTATCCTAACATAATACCTTTCTGTGCTTTGGAATCAAACTTGTTCAGATGTTCTTTAGTATTTAATATAAAACAAATGCATCCAAAAGGATGAAAATATGAAATGTTGGGTTTTCTTCCCTTACACAGTTCATAGGGAGTCTTTTCCAGAATAGGTCTAATAGAGATTCTATTCTGAATGTAACACGCTGTATTTACAGCTTCTGCCCAAAAGTGCTTTGCTACATTTGTTTCATTGATCATGGTTCTGGCCATTTCTTGGAGTGTCCTATTCTTCCTCTCTACAACTCCATTTTGTTGTGGAGTTCTAGGGCAGGAGAAATCATGGGATATTCCATTAGAATCAAATAATTCTTCAAAATCTTTATTTTCAAATTCTCCACCATGATCACTTCTGACTCTAACAATTTTAGAGTCAAATTCTTTTTGCACTTTAGAACAGAAACTGGTGAATACAGAGTGAGACTCACTCTTGTGCTTTAGGAATTTTACCCATGTCCAGCGGCTGTAATCATCAACGATTACTAGTCCATACTTCTTTCCATTGACTGATGCTGTTTTCACAGGGCCAAATAAGTCAATGTGAAGAAGCTCCAGAGGCTTAGAGGTAGAAACAACGTTTTTCTTTTTAAAAGATGTTTTTGAAAACTTTCCTTTCTGACAAGCTTCACACAGAGCATCTGAAGAAAACTTCAGTTTAGGCAGGCCTCTGACTAACTCAAGTTTAGTTAGCTGAGAAAGTTTTCTCATGCTAATGTGGCCTAAGCGTCTATGCCATACCCATTGCTCTTCGTGAACTGACATTAAACATTTAACATTTTGATCTTTTAAATCAGAAAGATTTATTTTATAAATGTTGTTTTTCCTCTTGCCTGTGAAAAGGACAGAGCCATCGTTCTGACTAATGGCTTTACACATTTTTTGATTAAAGATTACATCATAACCGTTATCACTTAATTGACTTATGGATAACAAGTTATGCATTAATCCTTCTACATAAAGAACATCAGATATAGAGGGAAGAGTACCATTACCAATAGTTCCGGAGCCTCTGATCCTTCCTTTCTGATCTCCTCCGAAGCCTACAAATCCAGCGTCTTTAAGTTCCAGGCTTTGGAACATAGACTTTCTTCCCGTCATATGTCGCGAGCATCCAGAGTCCAGGTACCATGACTGGTGTCTGAACTTTGCTGCATAGGATATCTGCAACATAGATAATCTTATCTTTCGGTACCCAGAATCTCTTGGGTCCTTTTAGATTAGTTTTCCCAGAGTTTCTCACAACTTTGGGTCTTCTAGCATTTTTAAATTTGTGTTCTTGTGTGTGTGTGTAGTGGTATGAAAAAGGAGATTTAATTTAGTTACTGGTAGAGGTTTTATTCTCCTCAGAATCATACCCAATTCCCCTTTTATTATTCTGACTTACTCCATAAATCATGGATGCCATAATACTCCTATCTATCCCATTCTTCAGAAATTGTTGAAAGGCTTCTTCATATTTATAAATAATTTCATTTGAAGTTTGTGGTGCTTGAGACAACGTTTCTTCTAATTCTAAGCTTTTTGTTTTAGCTCCATCTTTTTCTATCGTTAGAGATCTGATAGTATCATCTCGTGCTAGAATTGTTGTCTCAAGTCTACTACATACTTCAGATTTTGCTTTGAGAAGGCCTTTAATGTCTTTAACTTTTTGTTTTAATTTCTGAAGAGAGGTAAGAGTTTCTGATAAACATGATTCTAAGTCAGATCTAGAAAGTTCAGAAAATACCTCTTCAGATTCTTCATCTGAGCTGCTGGATGTGGTAGCCATAAGTGCTACGTTGGCTTGTTCATCAGAGTCAGATTCTGATGATCCTGATTCACTATCGTCCCAGGTGGCCATTAATCCTTTCTTTGTTCTGAAGGTATTCTTCTTGAAGCTTTCTTTTCTAGGGTTGTCTTTCTTCAGCTTGGGGCATTCATTTCTGTAATGACCTGTTTCTTTACATTCAAAACAGGTAATATCTTTATTAGGTTTACCTTTTGAAGTTGACTCTGATCGATCCCCTCTGGGTCTTGATCTTCTGAAGTTGTTGTTGTTCCTTCTTTTCCAGAGTTGCTTAACTCTTCTGGTTAGTAAGGACAGTTCTTCTTCATCATCAGAGTCTTCAGGTTCAGAGTCGTCAGTATCTGCAGTTTCTGCCTGGAGAGCTTTGGTTCTGTCTGACTTCCGTCTTTCAGGTCTGGACTTCAGCGCCACTGACTTGTTCCTTTTCTGAGGCTCATCCTCCTCTAGTTCTATCTCATGGCTTCTGAGAGAACTAACAAGTTCTTCAAGGCTGATATTGTTCAGATCCTTTGATAACTTCAGAGCAGTAACCATTGGTCTCCATTTCTTTGGCAGACTTCTGACTATCTTCTTAACATGATCTGCAGTCGTGTATCCTTTGTCTAGCACTTTAAGACCTGCAATAAGAGTTTGAAATCTGGAAAACATAGCTTCTATGGCTTCATCATCTTCCATCTTGAAGGCTTCATACTTCTGGATAAGCGCCAGAGCCTTCGTCTCCTTGACTTGGGAGTTTCCTTCATGGGTCATCTTCAGAGAGTCAAGAATATCTTTGGCAGTCTCTCTGTTGGTGATCTTTTCATATTCATTGTATGATATAGCATTTAGAAGTATTGTTCTGGCCTTGTGGTGATTTTTGAAAACACGTTTCTGATCTTCTGACATTTTGCTTCTGGGAACTTCAGCTCCATTTAAGATTGGAGGTTTGTATCCATCTGTGACAATGTCCCAGAGGTCAGCATCATAACCCAGAAAGAAACTTCCGATTCTATCTTTCCAGTAATCAAACTTTTCTCCATCAAAAACGGGAGGCTTGGCATTGTAAGAATCTTTCTCATTTGAGTGGGCCATTGTTTTTCTCGTACTGGATCTCTCTACACGGTTAAGTGTTTGATTAGAAAATCAATAACAGAGCCGGAGCTCTGATACCAATTGAAGGTGAGAAAAACAAGAAAGGGGGGGTTTGAATTGTTTGAAAAATAAGCGCTTTTCCAAAATGAAAAATCACACAATGATTTTATACTGGTTCGCTTATAACACAAAGCTACTCCAGTCCACCCGGCCAAGGTGATTTCGCCTTCAACAAGGACTTAATCCACTAATCTTGAAAGATTACAAACAACACCTAAGAGAGAAGAAAATCTCTTAGTCTTCTCAAGTCTACAGACTACACAGAGTCACTTGAGGAAATCAAACAAATAAAAGATACAAGATATGTAATCTAAAGTGCTTCTAGGAAAGCAAGTATTACAAACTTAAGAACAAATTTTTCACTTAATAAGCAAAAGCTTAGTGAAATTCTTTGAGAGCAACGATGATTTTCTTGAGCGTGAAATAATTCAGTATAGTTTTGGCTAGTTGATTTCTTGTTACTGAATGTTGATTGCATCTCTATTTATATATGAGTTGGAGTAGAGTTGAATCTGGTGGATATTAAACTGAGTTTACTCCATCACTTAAATAGCTTCTGCAGTTTAACTTTTCATCTTTGAAGTGACTACTTACCACAAGTAGTATCTTTTCTCTTGGAAGCGGAGATTAACGTCTCTTTCTTAATCAGGAAATCCAATTGAAAATCTTTACTTGTCTTCAACGTTACTCTTTCATGATTAGCAAATCCATAATCAGAGTATTTGTGTTTCTGGAGAATCTTGGAATCTTGCTTCTGATGTTGATCTCTTGAGAGTTCAGATGGCGCTGATAACGTTTCTCCAGAATCAGAGCTTCTAGACTTTACTTCAAGTTCAGATGCTTCTGATACTTTGCAGTTTTGTCCAGAGTCAGACTTTCTTGAACGAGATTCCACTTCAGATGCTTCTGATACTTGAGAATTTGTATCTGATCTTGTTGTGCATCTGATGACATCATCAGATTCATTTCTTCTTTCTTTAGAACCCTGCACACTTTGAAACTTTTCGTTAGGGTGCCATTTTTGGTTTCATCCTTTGTTATCATCAAAATCAAGGAATCTGTTGTAGAACAATTTTTGTTCTTACAGTTCCCACGGCTAAAGCAGCAACCTCTGCTATATTTCCAACTCGTAGGTCAACTTCACCTTTTGCCAAATCTCTATTCCTTTTTAGCCCATACACATTGGTACAAATGTGAGAACCATATCCAGTATCTAATATCCATGATGCATAAGTAGATAGATTAATTTTAATAACAAAAATACTTAAAGTTGAAGTCTCTACTTCATTCTTCTTATCTTCCAGGTACTTTGGGCAGTTTATCTTCCAGTTTTCGGTCTTACCGCAATGGAATCAGGTGCCTTCCTTTGCTATGCCTCCACTAGGCTTCAAAGTAGGAACAGTGGGTTTGGGTTTGGCAACTTTCTTGCCTTTCCCTTTACCACCCTGATTGGTGGGCCTTTTGTTCTGTCTCTTTCCATTTCCGATCATCATAATGGACTTCCCTTTTGACTTCAGATTCTTCTCAGTAGTTCTTAACATGCCTAGCAGTTCATGTAGAGTTTTGTCCATATCATTCATGTTAAAATTAAGGACAAATTGATTGAAGCTATCTGGCAATGATTGCAAGATCAAATCAGTCGCAGGTTCCTTTCTGAGGGTAAAACCCAACCTCTCAAGGTTTTCCACATACGCAATCAGCTTGAGCACATGGGGACCTACAAGGGCTCCCTCAGCTAACTTGCTTTGAAAAATGGCTTTTGAAACTTCAAACCTCTCATGCCTTGCCTGCTCTTGCTAGAGCATCTTCAGGCGTCTGATCATACTGAACGCTGTCATGTTCTCATGTTGCTTTTGCAACTCTGAGCTCATGGTAGCTAGCATGAGGCAAGCAGTTTCATTGGCATCATCGACATGCTTCTTATAAGCATCTCTTTTTGCCTTAGATGCAGAGCTAGGAGGTTCCTCTTCAGGAACAGGTTTCTCTAAGACATACAGTTTTCTATCATGCTTGAGGATAATCCTCAGATTTTGGTGTCAATCCAGAAAATTTGTCCTAAACAATTTTTCCTTATCAAGGATTGATCGCAAAATGTTGTTAGAGGTGTTTGTTGTCATGGTAATCTACATGAAAAATATGAAAATATAAGTATCACTAAAATAACATATTTAATTAGGCCTTTAATTAAATATGCTCCCTCTATTTTACTCAAAACAAATGACCCTCACCATTTGATTCGGAAAATCCCGTTGGAATATTTTCTAGTGGCTTGAGATCCACATTTCACTTTGTTTTAAGTTTGTGTAGGAGGAATACACAAAACTAGGTTATTTAGGTAAGAACTCCTTTCAATTGTATCTAATACAACTCTCGAATATTTTAGTTGGGTGAATAACTCCTTATTTCAATCCATCATATGGATCATTTCCAACTCTTGCTTCTAAACATTTATAATCTTATTATAATTTTTTTAGTTAATTTTAACCCATTGTTTTAGCAATTGGATATTACAATTATCCCATTACACCTTATTAATATAGAACATGCACCTCACGTATGCGAAACCTACATTATTCGATACTAGTCTTGGTGAGTGCTAAAGCTTGGAAGCATAAACTTAATATTTAATTTGAGGGAATTTGCAATTATTTTGATCTCACCGACTTATTTATCATATAAATTGTCTCTCACATACATCAACATACATATAAAATGAAACAGTTATGGCCCCTAGCGCAATTATTGTCCCAAGCCAATGAGAGAACCTAAACTAACCTAATAATGATCTAAGCTTCTCCAAGTAAGATCTTCAAGGTTGTCCTCCTTTGATGTTGTATTCTTCTCTTTCTTCATAACATTACATTACATAAAAGAAACTTGTTTTACATACGAGGGATTGAGATGAGAAAAGAAGTTACATTAAGAGATTAAAATAGAGGCACGACACGTAGGCTGTATTTTAAAATCCCAAAATCCAAATAAAGGAAAACTAAGGCCATAACCGATCACCACAAGACAATAATAATAAACACATTATTAATATTAATTTAAATCATGTTAATTAAATAAACCAAATTAAATTTCGGCGATTGGTCACACTACGCAGAGTTAGCCAGGGGTCAAGGGGGCAGCGGCCCGGTGCAAAATTTAATGAACAATTCATTTGAAACCGACATCGTTTTTCGCATCAACACTTGATACTTTAAAGCACAACTCTTGTGCAGTCACAACCCTAATCGCGTAACTCTTTGACAGCATAACTCTTGTACCATCATGAACTCAAATGCAACAATTTCATACCGTCAAATACACCTCGACTGATAATTCAGTATGATTAATCAACACGTCATTACTTCACCATACTAATGTCGGGTTCCGAAGCAAATGGCCATTGATCTCTCAAAGGAATATCAATCATTAAGTGTTTGAATGAACGAAATAGAAACAGTATATCATATATACCGCATTTTGCATCAGAATTACTTATATCATATGTATATCTTGATCAATCTCAATTGTGTAACCTATGGATGATCGATGTATCGTTGCTTCACCATACTAACGTCGGATTCCGAAGCATATTCAACATCAATCATCCAAATCATACACACATGATGCCAAATTTAATTACTTCTTTATTATTTAATTTATTATGTCTTTTAATCATATTAATACAGAAAATAAACAACTATCAGATGCATGGTTTCGTAAGTGGCTCTGATACCACTAAAGGAGAATGGAGATCCAAAACGCAGCGGAAATTAAAATTTTCTCCTTTAGTGATCCTTACGAATGCGCATGATCAGTGATAAAAATCGTTACCTCTTGTGGAGATTGAAAGTTTTGATGCATATCTAAGGAGTGATCACGAACGTTTAATGGTGACAACGCCTCTACTCAGTCCACACGAACGGATTCATTCAGTCTCAGTGCTAGCTGTTGTGAATGAAGGCTTTGAGTGAGAGAGAGAGAGAGAGATATAGAAATGAAATTTCATCTAATGAAATGCTTCTGCACAAGGGTTCTATTTATAGAACCACTTGTGTGGGCTGCAAGCTAAAACGCCCACTTAAGTGTTTGTGGCCCATATCTTATGGTATACCAAAAAATCACTTAAGCGCGTGGTACCTTACGGTGTTCCTTATTTACTCTATCTCTCATCAATCCGTCCTTTTGTGTGTGACCCTGTAGGTTTTCGTGACATTGACAATTATATTAAATCATGTATTTAACATAATAAACAGTGAGTGGTATCTAGCAACACATCACTGCTACCCAAGGCACGAAAACGTCATGTGATCTGACAAATCCCTTTTTGTGATAATACTTATGTGTACAATTACCCTTTTTCCCTTATTGAACACAAGGCATAGACCGTGTCATCCTTGTCCAGTTCAATATTTGGCCCTTAGACATTTATCCTGCTATGCAGGATGGGAAAATTCCATCTAGGTCACTCATGTCCCTCAGCATGCTTAGTGGAGTACCCATCAACTATCGTTATGGTCATCCATTTACGGACAACGTTTGATCAACAATAAAGCACTCGACTCTACATCTAGGGGCCATAGTGGTTTCAGGTCGAAGGGTGGTATACACCACTATCACCATAAGAATAACTTATGACACTTTGCATAACATTCTATATAGTATTCTCATAGCGGGTCAATCCAGTATAAATATTACTCCTAATATTCATACCTATGTTTAAGACTTGATAACTCCTTATCCATGACCCATGAGATGTGATCATCAGTCTATATACATAATAGTCTTAATGCTTTAATGTTATCCCACTTCACAACAAAGTTCGACTACAGATACTTTAAGAATAATGTTCTTATGTTTAATGGGATCTCGTGATTAAGTCACATTTGATACATTAAATGGACTAGCTATTCTAGGGACTTTATTAAACAAACATAATAAAGAAAAAAGCCTTTTTATTATTAATAAATATTTTGATACAAGTACAAAAAGTATTGGCCTCTGGGGCCTACACCAACATAAGAAACTTGAAGGCTCTGGCATAATCGGCTGCAGCTGGGTAATGTTTAATAAAACCTCTGGCCTAATTGAAGTCCAAGCAACTTGAAGCCTCTGGCATAATCGATTGCGGATGGATAACGTTTAATAAAACCTTTGGCCTAACTGAAGTCCAAAAACCTTGAAGCCTCTAGCATAATCGGTTGTGGCCAGGTAACCTTTAATAAAACTTCTGGCCTAACTGAAATCCAGGCAACTTGAAGCCTCTATAATAATCGACTACAGCCGGGTCATGTAATGGTAAAAGTCTCTGACCTCCATGTAACGTCAATCCTCATGAGGCTCCGAACATTGGTCATGCAAAATAAAAGCCTCTGACCTCCATTTAACGTCAATTCCCATGGGGCTCTAAACGTCAGATAGGTTAGTAAAACCCATATCCTTTTAAAAATACCAAATCAACATACTTCTGGTCAAGTCAAAATGATGTACTTAACACCCTCAAGGACATGTTACGATACATGCATCTAATTGGAATCACCGCGATCCAATTAGGACAAATTGATGATCCGTTAAAGAATTATTATCCTACATATATCCCGGCCAGAATGTGTGAACCCGACTTCAATGATCTGGAGTCGACCATATCTTATTTAATCAGAGTACTATGAAGAAAGCTGATAATAGAGCCCTGATTACCACAATACTCAAAAGCTACATGGGGTATTACAAATCTAGGAAAAAGACTAAGCATTGGAGTGGTTAAAATAGAGCTTCAATAGGTCGAGACCCCAATGGGGCTCTCTGACTTCTCCATGTCTGGGGCTTACCGAGTTCTATGACGCCCATAAGTCGAGATCCCACTAGGGCTCTCCGACTTCTCCATGTCTAGAACTTACCGAGTTCTACGATGACACTAGGTCAAGAATCCACTAGGGATCTTCATATTCTTTATTAAATGTAGTGGTTTCCAACATCATTAAAGTTATAGATCTTTCCAAGATACACTTGGGGCTTGCCCATCTCCTTAGCAAGAAAAAATACGCTTTGGGCTTAAAGGCAAGGTAATTATCAAATATCAGTAGAAATAAATCAAAATACAACATTGTTATAAATCCAAGGAGCTCAATAGGATCCAAACATATTACGGGGGGGAGACAGAGAGAGAAAATCTGGAAAAAATATATGCCTCGTGTTATAAAAGATTTTCCACGTCCGTTCACGTCATTGTGTAGGTTTTGATAGTGCATGCAAGTAAGAGCAGGTCGAGTTCAAGCTCATCTTTAAATGGAGAATAATGTTTTGGGCTTCTTTTGTCTAAGCATTTCATCCTTTCAGGATTCATGTTCGGGGGGCTTATGTACACCCCATAAATTATCTAGCCGACCCAGGTATCTATTTTCAATGTTGGTCAAGATGGTCATGTAGGAGTCTCATAGGTCGACCCTTGATGTCGGACATCCGGGTTCCTTAACAATTAAGAGGCATACTAAGGCTCATATGAAGGTTACAGAATGTTAGTGTACATCCCGAATTTTATTACACTACGCCAAAAACTGGAATAGACAGCGCACCTTAGAGGGCGCTTTATTACAAAAGCACACTCTAAAGTGAAGCGAAAAAATAAGGAGCGAACAACTGGAATAGACAGCGCACTTTAGAGGGCGCTTTTGTAATAAAGCGCCCTCTAAGGTGAAGCGAAAAAATAAGGAGGAGATAGAGGGACAACAATACATAGCGCTTTTTAGAAAGCGCCCTCTAAGGTTACCCTTAGAGGGCGCTTTTAAAAAAGCGCTCTATAAGTCCATGTGCATTTCCAGTTTATAAAGCGCTTTTGGAAAGCCTTAGAGAGCGCTTTCATAAGCGCCCTCTTAGGCCCCCTTTAGAGGGCGCTTTTTTTCCACAAGCGCCCTCTAAGGTCCCCTTTAGTAAACATTAAAATTATAACATACTGCGCATTTTGTTATTTCACTCTCTGTTATTTTCGTTCTTTTTCACGTTAGGGTTCTCACTGCTACGATTTTCGCTACTTCTAAGGCATTCTCCTTCCACCTCTGTTAGATCTACGACGTTTCCTCCTTCTATTAATTCGTTGTTAGCTGTTCGATTTTGACACCATAGGTATTTTTCTAATCTTCATATTACTTGGTTTCTCTTCTGACGTTCGCTATTGTTCATTTTTGGTTTCATTTTTCTTGGTTCATACATTTATTGAGTATTCTCAACAATAATTATTGTGTTGCAATGCTAGCAATGGAGACTAGGCATTATGGGTTAAATTTCACCAACTGTTCCATTTGTTTCTCGATGTAGAAAAAGGAGGCAACAATATCTAAAACACCTTCTACCAATCAAAGGTACACTATGCAGTTTATGAGTGTATTTATTCTAGCATACATAGCGTAGCTAGTAACTTAAGAAGTTTAGGTATGGATGTTATTTGATAGAGTAAATTAGAGTCGACTATTCTTCTGTTAGCTTTCAGTTAAAAGTGGGTGGAAGAAGAGGTCAGTTTTTTTTGAATTGTCGTATTGGAAGTCCTTGTATGTGAGACATTTTCTTGATGTTATGCATATTGAAAAAAATGTATTTGAAAGTGTTATTGACACGTTACTCAATATACAAGGAAAGTCTAAGGATGGCCTTAAGGCAAGAAAGGACTTGATAGCGATGGGAATAAGAACTGAATTAGGACCCTTGAAGAAAGGATCCAACTTCGAAGAACTTAATTAGAGTTCTAGATATATACGGATTCGAGAGTTTCAAGACAAACAGGTTCTTAATCTTAACCACCCTCTTGCCTAATTTTATATGAAGTTTATAGACGTATGCACATTTGGCCAATCTCGGTGATCGAATTTTTTGTGTTCTCTATTTACATTTTTCGTATCTATTTACTTTTGAACCACAATTATTGTTCTAACAGTAACTAACTTTACATCGGCCCTGTTCAGCTTCGAGCAATTTTGTATCAATTTGACAAATGAGAAGTTACAGCAGCATTTCAACCAGGTTTGATTTTTCTACTATCTCCTGGCAAACAATTTCTATAGACTCAAATAACACTTCATTATTTCATTATGCAGCATGTCTTCAAAATGGAGCAAGAGGAATATACAAAGGAAGAAATTGATTGGAGTTATATAGAGTTCGTTGATAATCAAGATGTTCTCGATCTTATTGAGAAGGTGCAACTCACCCTTGCATTTTTGTCATTTTAGAAAAGTTCTATCAGTTTGTCATCTCATTCTTGTTTATAACTTCAGAAACCTGGCGGCGTTATTGCTCTTCTGGACGAGGCCTGGTATGTATTAAATGACAATAGTTCAAATATTTGTATTATAGTTAATGGTTTGTTTATGTCATTTTAAATAATGTAAAGTGGCGTTAGCGCATGCAAATATATATACTTTGAGCAATAACTATGTTTTATAGTCATTCTTTTATATATTGTCCTGCTTATTCTTTGTAGTATGTTTCCAAGATCAACGCACGAAACATTTGCTGAAAAGCTATATCAAACACTTAAGGACAATAAGCGATTCAGCAAACCGAAGTTGTCACGAACTGACTTCACCATCAATCACTATGCTGGTGATGTGAGTAAAATACATTTTGGTCTACGCAGTTATATCAACCATGAAATAAAAAGTTAAAAGCTTAGTATATATGTCGAACTTTGATTTTAGGTCACGTATCAAACTGATCTTTTCCTTGATAAAAACAAAGACTACGTTGTTCCGGAACACGCTGCGCTGCTCTGTGCTTCCAAGTGCTCCTTTGTTTCAGGACTTTTCCCACCTTTACACGAGGAAAGTACTAAATCAACAAAGTTTTCTTCTATAGCCACTCAGTTTAAGGTCGGTTTTCTTTAAACATGCATATGCTTGAAAATTATAAGTCTTTTTTATATAACTATTGATCATTGTTATTCTTATTGCTTATGGAATGAAGCAACAACTGCAATCTTTGCTTGAAACATTGAGTGCGACTGAGCCACACTACATTCGTTGTGTAAAGACAAATAATCTTCTTAAGCCGGGGATATTTGAGAACAACGATGTGTTACAGCAGCTTCGATGTGGGGTGAGTTCAACCCCCATATTAGCCTTGTTCTTTATTATGACATGAATATTTTTGTTTCAAGTTACTTCAAACTCTGTGGATGCCTTTTACAGGGTGTAATGGAGGCAATTAGGATAAGTTGTGCTGGATATCCAACTCGAAAGAACTTTGATGAATTTGTTCAGCGGTTTAGTATAATGGAACCTAAGGTTCTAAAATCATGGTATTTACTTCTCCTTTTTTCCGTGTTTTCTTTTTCTGATCATACAGATGAATGTGATTGTACTGAACATAATTAACCACCTAGATTGTTGTCACGAAATTTTTCCGGTTTTAGATGTTCAAATAACACAACTATATCTGAAATAACTAATAATAAATATATATCTGCAGTCCTGATGAGATGACGGCTTGCAAGAGACTTCTAGATAAAGCAAACCTTAAAGATTATCAGGTAGTAGTTCTTATCTTAATCTCAGTTATAGCATTTTTATTTGCTCGCAGGTTACATTGAATCATAGATGATGATGCTAAAAAAATTTGAACACGCTATGTATGATAATATGGATTGGAATAAAATGTTGTTTGGGTTTCTTTGTAGATAGGAAAGACAAAAGTTTTCCTGAGAGCAGGTCAAATGGCAGAACTAGATGCATGTCGTGCCGAGGTCCTAGGAAGATCCGCAATCGTTATTCAGAAAAAAGCTCGCACATATATTTGTGAGAAACAGTACAAGTTATTGCGATTTTCTGCCATAGAACTACAAAGGGCTATTAAAGGTATCAATTATTTGAATCCTTTTTTATACTATGTATGAATAATCTTGTTATCCATTTTCTAAGTCATTTAGTTTTACGTATCCTATGAACTTAACATAGGACAACTTGCAAGACGTCGGTATGAATGCATGAGAAGGGAGGCCGCATCTTTGATAATCCAGAAACAAATCCACATGTATCTTTCGAGAAGTGCTTATAAAACTACCTATTCCAAAGTTGTTTGTATTCAAACCGGCATGCGAGGAATGGCTGCTAGAAATGAACTTCGATTTAGGAAGCGGACCCTAAGAAGACTGCGGCTAGCAAAAAAAACATACATCTCAGAGATGCTTTTGCTACTTAGTTTTATTTCTTTTTAAGTTATGAATTGGTTGTATATTTAGAATCTTTAGAAGTTAAACGATTATATATCAGTGGATTGTTGTATATGTATGGATTGTTGTATATAAGGCTTGTTGAATGCAATGTGTGAAAAAGGGCTTCAAATTATACAGTTTTAGGTGTACTGCTTCAATATACAGGTTGTCTAAAATAAATAAATAAATATAGCGCTTTTTTAAAAAAAAAATTTAAATAACCACCCACTTTAGAGGGCGCTTTCCAAAATAAGCGCCCTCTAAACCCTTTAAATTTCCACTTTAGAGGGCGCTTTCCAGTAAAAGCGCCCTCTAAACCCTTAAAAGTTTCCACTTTAGAGGGCACTTTCTTTAAAAAGCGCCCTCTAAAGTGGCCCTTAAAGGGCTTAAAGAGCCACTTTAGAGAGCGCTTTCACCAGGAAAAAAAGCGCTGTCTTTACCTATGCCAGCGCCAGATTAGAGGGCGCTTTAAAGCGCTGTTATAGGCCAAAAAAGCGCCCTCTTTTCCCTTATTTGGCATAGTGTTAGAACTCGAATATGGTCGGTATGTATCCCGGGGATTTTCTGAGGTCGAAGAATTATTACAAGCCCGAACAGCGAGTTTCGTACTCATCCCTGACTCAATTGACCGATCTCTAAAAGAACAATCAAGGGTCGGAAACCGTTACAGAATGATTAATACACAGTTACAAATACTTATTTAGTCCGTTACAAATAGTTAAATAAACAGTTACGTTTATTATGGCCATAAACCCTATTTATGGTGACTATTTAGTAGGAGGGGGGAGGCTGACAATATATATAGTTCTTGAGACCAACAAAAAAAAGGGAGAGCATGATGAATAAACATAAAAAAGAACAAATTTGCTAGGAACCTTCGACCACCAACAATGGTGGCTATGAACCCTATTCCAATCACAGACACTCGAACCAGACATTTACGACCGTCCTTGACTAGCATCAGAGAGATCAACCTTTTAATGTTTTAGCAAGAATAATCGGTATCATAACATCATCGTCAACTATCATGTTCACTTAGCAACACATATTTATCAAAACTTACAACATCATTAATATTCAATATTTACATTGTTAACCAATTATAATTAACATTCTCAATATCATAATATCATTACAAGATAACATCAACAATTACGCACAAACCTCATAAATTATTCATGTTATCATAACACAATTAGCTACTGAAACTAATTCTATTTGATGGAAAATTGCGTTAGATTTCCAATGCTTTGAACCACATCCCAATTCGAGTCCCGAAACACAAGTTACGACGATTTGAGTCGCAAATAGAAACTATGTGCTTTCATGCTCACACGACGAGCTGGAGGCAAGACAAGGCAGTAGAGAAATACCCTATGCTCGTCTGGGGAAGACCCAATGAGACCAGCTCGCCTGGACTCGCACGACGAATCGGACAAAACCTAGAAACGAGATTATGTCCTGCCCAAAACCTTCCCAAATTCGATTCCAAACATCCAAAAACTTATACCACGTGAATACCACACAATAGCATGTTAATTCCTATTAATCTAACATATTATTACATTGATTTAACTAAAAAAACTAGAATTGTTCATACTTTAAAATCTCAATCACGTAACAAAACTCATGTTTATGAACACATAGCATACAAACAGCTACCCCAAATAAGGTACACGAATTTGTAAGTAATCATAGCATAAAAACAAAATTGAAATCATGTTATTCATCACATTAATTATAACTCAAAGAAAGAACAAACCCTATGGAAGGTTAAGGGTACCTCCACTCTACCCCCTCATGCTTTAACACCAATTAGAGAAGCACATCTCCCCCTTATCTTAATTCCTAAAAAGAATTATGAATTGGATGATTTTTTCTCCTTTAAGCTCTAGTTATCCTCTTGTTATTCTCTTTGGCCTAACTTTTCCTCTCTTCTACTTTTTTTCACTTATTCTACGTAGTCATATCGCTTCCTTCTCCTAACTCTCTTTTTAAAATAAAAACATAATTCCCTCATTAGGATATTACTACCTTACCCTCACCTTTCTCTCTAATTCCCCCCTTAACCCCAATATCTCTACAAACTCCTATTTTACCTTATCTTATTATTTTATTTATATAATAAATATAGAGCATTATTTTAAGGGTTAAATATACATCACCCCCTGTCAATGTAACGAGTTTTGATTTTACCCTTATAAATTATTTTTTTGTGATTCCCCCCTTACCAAATCCATATTCCCTCAATAAAGACCCTAGGGTCACATTTTCGCTTAGAATATGAAAATATGTCAGACGTGGCACACTGACTGAGTATTTTTTTTAGATTTTTTTTAATTCCAACTATGCTAACATGGATTTATCATTTTTTATTATTTTAATATTATTAAATTATTAAATATGAAACATATATTATTTTATTTTTCAATTATTTTAATATTATTAAATTATTAAATATGAAAGTTATAAGAAAATCAAACAAAATTTTGCCATGACCAAGTCAGTAGCGAATACCTTGTGCTCGTCTGCCGAAGACCCAGCGAGACCAGCTTGTCTGGGCTCGCCCACTGAAGCGGACATAACCTAGAAACGTGATTCTTCCATACCTAAAACATTCCCAAATTCGATCCCAAACATCCCTAAACGTCCAGAAACTTATACCACATGAATACCAAACAATATCATCTTAATTCCTATTAATCTAACATGTTATTACATTGATTTAACTCAAAAAATTAGAATTATTCATACTTTAAAATCTCAATCTCGTAACAAAATTCATGTTTATGAACACATAGCATACAAAATAACAACCCCAAATAAGGTACACGAATTTTCAAGTAATCATAGCATAAAAACATAATTGAAATCATGTTATTCATCACATTAATTATAACTCAAAGGAAGAACAAATCCTATGGGAGGTTAAGGGTACCTCCATTCTATCCCTCGTGCTTTAACACCAATTAGAGAAACACATCTCACATTTACCTTAATTTCTAGCAAGAATTCTGAACTGGATGATGTGCTTCTCGTTCAAGCTCTAGTTATCCTCTTTCCCCTAACTCTTCCTCTCTTCAACTTCTTTTCACTTTTTCTATGTAGTCATATCGTTCCCTTATCCTAACTCTTTTTTTTTAAAAAATGAAAACATAATTCCCTCATTAGGATATTCCTACCTTACCCATACCTTTCTCTCTAATTCTCACATTATCCTCAATATCTCTACAAACTCTTACTTTCCCTTTATCCCATTATTTTTATTTATATAATAAAACTAGAGCATTATTCTAAGGGTTAAATATATGTCACTCTCTGAAAATGTAGCGAGTTTTGATTTCACCCCTTATAAAAAAAAATTGGTGATTCCCCCTTTACCAAATCCAGATTCCCTCAATAAAGACCCTGGGGTCACATTTTCGCTTAGAATATGAAAATCTGTCATATGTGACACACTGACTGAGTATTTTTCTTAGATTTATTTTAATTCTAAGTATGCTAACATGGATTTATCATTTTTTATTATTTAATTATTTAATTATTTTAATATTATTAAATTATTAAATATGAAACATATATTATTTTATTTTTCAATTATTTTAATATTATTAAATTATTAAATATGAAATTTATAAGAAAAATCAAACAAAAATTTTCAATGACCAAGTCAGGAGCGAATACCCTATGCTCGTCTGGCGAAGACCCAACAAGACCAGCTCGTCTGGGTTCGCCCGACGAAGCGGACATAACCTAGAAACGTGATTCGGCCATGCCCAAAACCTTTCCAAATTCGATCCCAAACGTCCAGAAATTTATATCACATGAATACCACACAATAGAATGTTAATTCATATTAATCTAACATGTTATTACATTGATTTAACTCAAAAAAACTAGAATTATTCAAACTTTAAAATCTCAACCTCGTAACAAAACTCATGTTTATGAACACATAGCATACAAAACAACTATCCCAAATAAGGTACACGAATTTGCAAATAATCATAGCATAAAAATAGAATTGAAATCATGTTATTCATCACATTAATTATAACTCAAATGAAGAACAAACCTTATGGGAGGATAACGGTACATCCACTCTACCCC
Source organism: Lathyrus oleraceus (assembly GCF_024323335.1). Lineage (NCBI taxonomy): Eukaryota > Viridiplantae > Streptophyta > Magnoliopsida > Fabales > Fabaceae > Lathyrus > Lathyrus oleraceus. Next base: position 387,945,984 of record NC_066579.1, read on the forward strand.
TCGTGTTTTAATACCAATTAGAGAAGCACATCTCCCCCTTACCTTAATTCCTAGCAAGAATTCTGAATTGGGTGATGTGTTTCTCCTTCAAGCTCTAGCTATCCTCTTTGCTCTAGCTCTTCCTCTCTTCTACTTTTTTTCACTTTTTCTACGTAGTCATATCACTCCCTTCTCCTAACTCTCTTTTTTAAAATAAAAACATAATTCCCTCATTAGGATATTCCTACCTTACCCATACCTTTCTCTCTAATTTCTACCTTATCCATAATATCTCTACAATCTCTTAGTTTCCCCTTATCTCATTATTTTATTTATATAATAAAACTAAAGCATTATTTTAAGGGTTAAATATATGTCACTCCATGCCAATGTAGCGAGTTTTGATTTCGCCCCCTATAAAAAAAATTATAATTCCCCCTTACCAAACTCAGATTCCCTCAATAAAGACCCTGGGGTCACATTTTCGCTTAGAATATGAAAATAGGTCCGTGGCACGATGACTGCGTATTTTTTTTTTAATTCCAACTATACTAACATGGATTTATTATTTTTTTATAATTTTATTTTTCAATTATTTTAATATTATTAAATTATTAATTATGTAACATATACTATTTTTCAATTAATTTAAAATTATTAAATTACTAAATATGAAATTTATAAGAAAAATCAAACAAAATTTTGCCATAACCAAGTCAGTAGCGAAATACCTTGTGCTTGCTTAGCAAAGACCCAGCGAGACCAGCTCAAACAAAACTTATACCACATGAATACCACATAAAATAGCATGTTAATACCTATTAATCTAACATGTTACTACATTGATTTAACTCAAAAAAATTAAAATTATTCATACTTTAAAATCTCAATCTCATAACAAAAATCATATTTATGAATAGATTGCATGCAAAACAACTACTCCAAATAAGGTTCATGAATTTTTCATATTAAATTAATAAATATGAAACATATATTAATTTACTTTTCAATTATTTTAATATTATTAAATTAATAAATATGAAAGTTATAAGAAAAATCAATCAAACAAAATTTTGCCATGACCAAGTATTAAACCTGTGTCATGGAGCTAACATCAGGTTGGCTTACCATTGCGCTTGCAGCTTCAATTCATTTAGATTTCACAACATATTGATTTTATACATATTTCGTTAATAGTATGAAATAATTAGATAATATTTAACGAATTATTTAACATAAAATTATTATTTAAATAGTATGTAATAATTATTAAATAGTATTAAATCATATAATAATTATTTAATATGTTATTTTTAGTAGTATGTAATATGTTAAAATTTATTGAATTTAAAACATGTTTAATATAAACTAAATATATTATTGAAAATATGTTGAATTTAAACACATTTTACTATTACTCTATTATTAATATGTCAAATAAATATTCAATCTTACAAACAATCAATTAGAAAATTTAATATTTAAATAGTATGTAATAATTATTAAATCATATAATAATAATTTAATATGTTATTTTTAATAGTATGTTATATGTTAAAATTTGTTGAATTTAAAACATGTTTAATATAAAATAAATATATTATTGAAAATATGTTGAATTTAAACACATTTTACTATTACTTTATTATTAATATGTCAAACAAATATTCAATATTACAAACAATCAATTAAAAAATTTAATATTTAAATAGTATGTAATAATTATTAAATAGTATTAAATCATATAATAATTATTTAATAATGTATTTTTAATAGTATGTTATATGTTAAAATTTGTTGAATTTAAAACACGTTATATATAAAATAAATATATTATGGAAAATATGTTGAATTTAAACACATTTTACTATTACTTAATTATTAATATCTCAAATAAATATTCAATATTACAAACAATCAATTAAAAACTTTATTATTTAAATAGTATGTAATAATTATTAAATAGTATTAAATCATATAATAATTATTTAATACGTTATTTTTAGTAGTATATTATATGTTAAAAAAATTGAACTTAAAACATGTTTAATATAAAATAAATATATTATTTAAAATATGTTGAATATAAACACATTTTACTCTTACTTTATTATTAATATGTCAAATAAATATTAAAAGTTACAAACAATCAATTAAAAGATTTATTTTTAAATAGTATGTAATAATTATTAAATAGTATTAAATCATATAATAATGATTTAATGTTATTTTTAGTAGTGTGTTATTTGTTAAAATTTGTTGAATTTAAAACATGTTTAATATAAAAGAAATATATTATTGAAAATATGTTGAATTTAAACACATTTTATTATTACTTTATAATTAATATGTCAAATAAATATTCAATATTACAAACAATCAATTAAAAATTTTATTATTTAAATAGTATGTAATAATTATTAAATAGTATTAAACCATATAATAATTATTTAATATTTTATTTTTAGTAGTATGTTATATGTTAAAATTGGTTGAATGTAAAACATTTTTAATATAAAATAAATATATTATTGAAAATATGTTGAATTTAAACAAATTTTACTATTACTTTATTATTAATATATCAAATAAATATCCAATGTTACAAACAATCAATTAAAAACTTTATTATTTAAATATTATGTAATAATTATTAAATAGTATTAAATTATATAATAATTATTTAATATGTTATTTTTAGTAGTATATTATATGTTAAAAAAATTGAATTTAAAACATGTTTAATATAAAAAAAAATATATTAGTGAAAACATGTTAAATATAAACACATTTTACTATTACTTTATTATTAATATGTCAAATAAATATTCAATGTTACAAACAATTAATTAAAAAATTAATTATTTAAATAGTATGTAATAATTATTAAACAGTATTAAATCATATAATAATTATTTAATATGTTATTTTTAGTAGTATGTTATATGTTAAAATTTGTTGAATTTAAAACATGTTTAATATAAAATAAATATATTATAGAAAATATGTTGAATTTAAACACATTTTATTATTACTTTATTATTAATATGTCAAATAAATATTCAATGTTACAAACAATTAATTAAAAAATTTATTATTAAAATAGTATGTAATAATTATTAAATAGTATTAAATCATATATTAATTATTTAATATGTTATTTTTAGTAGTATGTTATATGTTAAAATTTGTTGAGTTTAAAACATGTTTAATATAAAATAAATATATTATTGAAAATATGTTGAATTTAAACACATTTTACTATTACTTTATTATTAATATGTCAAATAAATATTCAATGTTATATACTATTTAAATAACATAATAAATTATTTAATACTATTTAATAATTATTACATATTATTTAAATAATAATTTTAGATTAAATGATTCATTAAATATCATATAATTCTCTCATACTATCTGCGAAATATGTTAAAAATAATCTTGTTGTAAATTGTCATAAAGTAGAAGATAGTAGTGCATTGGTAAGACATGCCATTACCATATTTTATTTGATTTTACTTATAACTTTCATATCTAATATTTAATAATATTAAAATAATTGAAAAGTAAAATAATATATGATGAGGATTTCAAAATAATTATAAATAAAAAATGAGAAATTCATGTGAACAAAAAAAATACCCAGATGATTTGTTTTTACTTCAAATTCAAATTTAAATATTCATTTAAATCCAATTAAAACTCATTACAGCTACCAAACAAACCATCTAATCATATTGTTAAATCAATAACAATAATTTTTTCTACAAAGCACACTTTTAAATGCAAAATTTTAGCGTCTGTTGCATAAGGCTCAGATGTCGTACCAACATGTTGAAGCATCATGCCCATCATGTGTCCTTTCTATAATTTCATACAACTTTAACAAGGTAGACCAACCTTGAAAACTTAGTCTCTTCTCCAAGTTATTATTTTGCTAAAATGCAGTCAATCCAAAGGAACAACAACAACAATTAATACAATAATAATTAAAATGGAAACAACACTAGTGGCATGCTACGTCACGATAGTCTAAGACCTTTGGAACACATAGCCAAACGATAAAGGAATGTTCTTTAACTAGAAATAAAAACAAGATTGTTACAAACTTTGTATGTTAGTTCTTTTGGAGGTTTAGATCATAAAGATCTGTATACACACCTTACAGTGTTTTACAAGATTTTGGGGACACTAGGATCCTCAGAGATAAGAAAGAAGCAATATTCCTAAGGTTGCTTCCACATTCACTAATTGTAAAAGCAAATGAGTGGTATCCAGACCAACCAACATTGACAATGACAAATTGATATACATTGGAGGAAAATTTCTTAAACAGATTATTTTTCATAACAAATTCATGAAAGTCAAGGCAACCGTTCTGGTGTTCTCTCAAGGTGTAGCAAAAATACAATGTGAAGTTTGGGAGAGGTACAATTCCATGCTTAGAAGATGTCCAAATAACGGTTTCGATGAGCTTACAAGGATACACATCTTCCGAAATGGGCTACTGCGACAACCAAAATTGTTGCTATATGCTACTGTTAGGAGTTTACTAATGTCCAAGAGCATATAAGTTATTAACCGAAGTCGTGGATGAGCTAACAAAGTAGTTGTCATAACTACCACAACAATTGAAGGATATGCATGAAGCTCCTTAACACATGCCGATTTTATTTTGTGAACTATGCATTAGACATCATCCAACTAGATTTTTTTTCCCAACTGATGCGGAAGTAAATTATCTAGGCAATATCCAAACAACAACTTTCAAGGAAACAACTTCAATCAAGGGTGGATGTTTGAAATTGGTCCATCAAATAGATACCCCTTTCAGCATTATCCACAAACACCTCCACAACCAGATAAATTAACAAAGTTGGAGGATTTATGTAATAAGTTTATGCATGTGTCTATGGCCAGCTAGAAAAATACTGAAGCCACCATAAAAACTCTTAAGATGCAAGTTGACCAATTAGCAAAATAGTTAGTTGAAATCCTGAGTCCTACATTCAATTCTAATACCCATACAAATCTAAAGGAGAACTATAATGTAGTTAAGAATAATCTGAATATAGTTATTAAAGTCATGGAAGAGGAAGTAGAAGAAGGACCAAAAAAAGAAGAATCGTAGGAGAAAAAATATGAAATCATCCAACAAACTCTACCCTAGAAGAAGCTAGACCATGGAGTAGTCATATCACCTATAACTATATGTAAGATGGAAGTTGGAAATGCATCAGGGGTGAAAAGAGTTAGGGGTCTTGAGATAGATCCAAATGCATCAACATTGTAGAAGGCAGACAAGGCTTGTAGGAAGTCTATGGGAAAAATTAAAGATGTTCTAATAATATTGAAAAGTTTCCATTTCCTATATATTTAATGTTGCTAGACGTTGTGGTCATCCAAAAAAAAAAACCCTCATTCTAGGCCAACCATTTAGGAATGTCGTGAGAATGTTGGTGGACATAGACAAAGGTTAAGTAAAGGTTGGAATGAACTGCCATGAGGTATGTTTTAAGGTAATAGGTATTACGTGACACTGACTGTCATGAAGATAATGACGTTAAACAAGCGCTTGTTGGTAGGCAACCCAACCATATTTTACAGGTTTTCTTAGGTAGTATTTCTTTATAGTTATTTATTTTCAATCACAGTGATGAAAGAAAAATGCTAATGCAAACAAGGGCTTGATAAACTCAAACTGGCTAGGCCAATTTTCACCTAGCACTCCCAAAAGAAAACCCAAAAGGAAAAGCACATGCTCTCGACTAGCGTAAACTAGCTTGTCTAGCAAGAGTCCCATTACAGAACTATTGGAAACACAACCAAACTTAAAAGCACCCACTTTAATCATATTTTCTCACTTTATCCAACTCTTTCGCACACGAAAAATCCTAGCACACAATATAAAAAAGAATCCAAGGAGAAAAACATCACATTTTTGCATCTTAATCCAATTAAGAGATGGCTCAAGTGTGTTGTTTTACTCTATTATATTTTAACTCTTTTACATTATGAACTTTGCTGAAAACACAATGAAATTTCTCTAATTTAGCGACAAATTAGAGTAACTTTATTGCTTAATAATGTTGACATAGGATAGAGGAAAATTGCTTGCATGAACACTTGAACTTGATATCTTAGGATGAACAATAATGGTATTTGTGTGTGTGTGTGTGTGTGTGTGTGTATGTTACAAACCTCTAGATACTACGTCTAAACTTTAATCATTGTGAAAATTCAATTGCATGTTAAAGAAACACATTTAAAGTTAGTACACAAAGATGTTCATGTGTCTTACTCATGCAATGTACGAATGGAAAATTGCAAATGTGTGAATTATGTCATATTACCTAACAAAATGCATTCCATTTACGTTGTTTGTAAATTGTTTCAGATGGCTTCAGAAAGACCAACAATTGGAAGAAAAAGACAAAACTTAAGCATAACATCATCCTTCATACCCTATGATGAGCATAAGTTCAGAAGCGACATTCATGAAAAATTCTTCACTAAGTTGGAAAGTTGTAACTTAGTACAATATAAGGGGTTGATCGGTCACCATTTTCACTATGTTTTCGTTGCTTATCCAACAAGAAACAAAGGATTTTGAGACACCGTGTACGCATTATGGTACCTTTAAAGTTAATTTTCATTCCCGTAAGTTATTTAAGTAATTTTATTAATTTGTCCGTTTTATTTTGTGTTTTCGTGATTTTACGCTTCAGTTGTCGTGTTTATGCCCTCCAGGTCCATGAAGAAGATCCAATGGACTCAATGCGAGAAAGTAGAAAGTTCTGACGTTCGAAAAAAGAAGATTTCCCAGTTCAGGAGGCCTGACACGGCCACCCGTGTCACCTGACACGGGCCATGTCAGGAGGAAGGCCAAGAAAGTATAAGAAATGCCCAAAACAGAGGCCTGACACGGCCGCCCATGTCAGCCTAACACAGTTGTGTCAGGTCACCTGGGGTGTGTCAGCAAGGAAATAACAAGGCAAAGAGCTGACACGGCCGCCCGTGTCGGTCTGATACGATTGTGTCATCCCAGAAAGCTAATTTTCTAGTTTTCGGGATTTTTCACCGGGCTTGAGCTGTAGGGACGTTTTGGAGATTTCCACATTCTGCCAAGGGATTTTCACAATATTAGGAGAGATTCTACAAGAGAAAATATCATCTTGGAACGAGGCGAACACAGTATTGTCAGACAAGCAAGGATTATAGAGATCAAGGAATTCGGAGAGCGGAATGTTTTCATGAGCGGAAGCGATTGAAGATTGACATCATCCAATTACTTGTAATGTGTATTTTTTATCTTGAATTTGTTTTGTATAATATGAGTAGATAAACCCCCCAATGCTAGGGGGTGTCCCTGATTTAGAATTGTAATGACTATGAGTTTATGATTGTATTTATAATTTTGTTTTTACGATAATTTTTGATGTGCTTAATGTTTTCTCTTTCGAACCAATCGAGATTGTTGTGTGGTTATCGATTAGGCTGGACCTCCATTGGTAAGATTTTCATTAGATTACTCTGCAGTAGATATCACCTAGGACTAGGGATACCCTGTATGAATCAGAGCATTCTTGATATAATAAAGCTTAACTTCACCCTAATTGTCTATGGACATAGAAATTAGGGTAGAATGATTAAAGGTTTTCTCACCAAGGACTTGGGAGAAAGTACCCTTGAGAACTGATGGTAATTGATATTTGTTGATGCAATAGTGACTCAGAGTTCTTACAGGGATAAATCATACACCTTCCTTTGCATTGTTCCTCATACCTTGCAAACCCTTCTTTTTTATTATTATTTTCATTTGCCTTTATTTTTATAATTTTGAATTTAAAAACCTCGATTATAATATTTGTTCAATTGAACAATGAATTGAACTCAATATTAACTTTTAGTCCTTGAGATCGACATTCGGGGAATTTTCCCTTTATTACTATAACTTGATCGGAAAAATAGCAAGTGTATTATTTTGTCTATTATAGTAATAAAGGGGAAATTCCCCGAATGTCGATCTCAAGGACTGCAAGTTAATATTGAGTCCAAGTCATCGTTCAATTAAACAAATATTATAATTGGGGTTTTTAAATTCAAAATTATAAAAATAAAGGAAAATGAAAATAATAATAAAAAAGAAGGTTTTGCAAGGTATAAGGAACAATGTCATGGAAGTTGTATGATTTATCCTTGTAACAATTTTGAGTCACTATTGCATCAACAAATATCACTAACCATCAGTTCTCAATGGTATTTTCTCCAAAGTCCTTGGTGAGAAAACCTTTAATCATTCTACCCTAATTTCTATGTCCATAGGCATTTAGGGTGAAGTTAAGCTTTATTATATCAAGAATGCTCTGATTCATACGGGGCATCCCTAGTCCTATGTGATATCTACTACAGAGTAATCTAATGAAATCCTTACCAATGGCAGTCCAGCCTAATCGATAACCACACAAAAATCTCGATCGGTCCGAAAGAGAAAGCATTAAGCACATCAAAAGATTACCGTAAAAATAATATTATAAATGCAACCGTAAACTCATAGTCATTACAATTCTAAATCAGGGACACCCCCTAGCATTGGGGATTTAGCTACTCATATTGTTCAAAACAAACTCAAGATAAAAAATACACATTACAAGTAATTGGATGACGTGGATCTTCAATCGCTTCCGCTCATGAAAACCTTCCTCTCTCCGAATTCCTTGATCTCTGTAATCCTTGCTTGTGTGACAATAATGTGTTTGCCTCGTTCCAAGATGATCTTTGCTCTTGTAGAAACTCTCCTAATATAGTGAAAATCCATTGGCATAAGGTGAAAATCTCTAAAATGTCCCTGCAGCTCAAGCCCAGTGAAAAAGCCCGAAAATTGGAAAATTAGCATTTTGGGATGACACGGCCGTGTTAGGCTGACACGCCCCTGTTGACCTAACACGACTGTGTCAGGCTGACATGGGCGGCCGTGTCAGGCCACTATTTTGGGCATTTCTTGTACTTTCTTGGCCTTCCTCCTGACACGGCCCGTGTCAGGTGACACGGGTGGCCGTGTCAGGCCTCCTGAACTGGGAAATCTTCTTTTTTCGAACGCCAGAACTTTCCACTTTCTCGCATTGAGTCCATTGGATCTTCTCCGTGGACCTGGAGGGCATAAACACGACAACTGAAGCGTAAAATCACGGAGACACAAAATAAAACTGACAATTAATAAAATTACTTAAACAACTTACGGGAATTAAAATTAACTTTAAAGGTACTATAATGCGTACACGGTTTCTAAAAATCCTTGGTTTCTGGTCGGATAAGCAATGAAAACATAGTGAAAATGGTGACCGATCACAACCCCAAACTTAGCTTATTGCTTGTCCTCAAGTAATGTCCTATACGACAAAGTGTCACTTCCCAAAATTTGTATTCTTACCATGATACTACTGAGTTCTTTCACCAACACCTTCACTCTCCCTCTTATAGTTCCTGCTTCCTAATGAGGTTTTTGCCGCACTTCCTCATCGAGGTACCGCTTCATCTGTCAACTTACATCACACTCTCACCAAGTCTCTTGGGGTTTAAGTGTTTTCACTCTCAATTTAGAATATGCAATATTAACTCATAAGTTTGAATAGTTTCTCCTTTCATATCAACTACACACAACACATACTTTTTGAGGTCTTTCGGGTTGTAACGAGGCTTGGGTTGTGGTGTGGTAAATACAAACAAAAAGGAAAATAAGTGGTTTTGGATGCAGAGCCAATGTTAATATTCTTTTCACTGTGTTTTATTCTTTTATTTTTCAATTGCTCAGTTTTTCTTTGATATTCTCTCTTCTTCTTTTTTTAACTAAGTGCTCTTCCTTCGGTGAGTGCTTCTTTCGAACCATCGACTATATTTCGTTTTCTAAAATTTTTGATGGTCGTTTTTCTTCTTATTATTTATTTTATTTCATTTTTCGTACTCACCTTGGTTTTTGATACTTATGGGGTTTACCCCAAACTTAGAATTTAACACAGCTTAATGACATCACATTGACTCTGAACAGGGTAAGGAAGTGTTTTGGGCGGCGGGTTACATTTATGTGGTTAGACAAACAAATGGTACAAGCTCAAATGGGGTTAACAAAGGATAACATTAATGAGATGGCTAGAAAGGCTCAGGGCTATAATTAAACAACGTGCCTCAGTGTGTGTATACATGAAATGAAACTCCCAGAGAACCTACGCAAAGTCAGAGTGATAAAGACATACCTGAATATCGCTCATGATGACAAATCTGCTTGGCTTTTTATGCACTCACCATGTTAGGTAAAGCTTGACAGCATCCACAGTAATTCGAGTATGGTGCGGCTTCTTACTCAACTCATAATGCACAGGGAACCTACGTTAGTTGAGCTTTAGAAATTGTGTCTGATCTATTCTTCAACAGTATTGACTTTCTGGGAAGATCCTTCACAACAAGCAATAGTAAGTGGAGTGATCATTTCATCCACTACCGCTATTGATCATTACCTCATCCAACTATAATATCAAGAACCTCAATGTTTTAGAACATGATATAAGGAGTGTGACTCATAGTGCCCCACTGAGGGGGGCTGGGGAGGAAAGTGCAACATGCCCACAAGAAATTCAAATTTTCCAAACAAATTTCAAATCTGTAGGCCTAACACGGGCCGTGTCAGCTGACACAGGCGGCCGTGTCAGGCCACTATCTCTTCTCTTGGTTGGGCGTGGCCTTCAGTATTCCTGACATGGGTCGTGTCAACTAACACGGGTGGCCGTGTCAGGCTGCTGTTCTACTCATTTTTCCAACTTTTTCCATGTGAATACCTTCTCCCTTTTATGCAAGGCACTGTGCAAACCTAAAATAACAAACAAACACAAACAATAATTAGAAATAGTAACGCGTGGGTTGCCTCCCACGAAGCGCTCCGTTTAATGTCGCATTGCACGACAATTCATTCCCCTTGTTATTGGGGGTACTTCAGCCTCCAAACCTTGTTGCATCTCTTGTCCAAAACTAGGAAGTTTTCTCTTTCCTCAGTATGAATTCCTTTGTGCCATACGTCCTTTTTAACCTCCATCTCCTTACCTTGTTTTCATTTTCTTTTCTTTCTCTTGGTTTTTTCAAATGGAGATGGGATTCTTTCCATTTAGGGTGGCTAATAGCAATGGTGAGAGTCGAGATGGCCTTCCTGTATCTTTCTCTGATGTTGGAATGTTAATTTGCCTTCTCGCCTCTGTCCTGATTAAGCCTACTTGATAGTGAGATTATGTATCTTCCTCTAGCTCCTGGTCTTCAATAGCATTCAATGTTATCTCTTTGTCGTGAGCTTTCAAGGTTAATGTGCCTTGGTCCATGTCGAGATTGCATCGACTTGTCTGCATGAAAGGTCGACCCAGAATGATGGGTGCCTAATCATCTTCAGATTTGTCTTTGTATCACTGACATTTTAATGCCCAACCTGTGATAGATTGATAATGGCATCAAACTCACACTAGCTCCAGAATCTATTAGTTCCCTTTTGAAGGTTCTTCCTTTAATTGTGTATGGTACTGTTACAATTCCAGGATCCTTCTGTTTGTTTGGAATTTTCTGCTCCAGTGAATTTGCACTATACCTTTCCTTCTAGGCTACCAGTTCTTCTGTTGTTGGTTTCTTTTCGGCCATTACCTCTTCCATGAATTTCTTGTACATGGTCATTCTCTCGAGTGATTCAAACAAAGACATATGACCCTCTACCTTTTTAAACATTGTCATGAATTTCTCAAAGTCTGACTCGCTTGGTTCCTTCTTTGTCACTCTCTGAGGATAGGGCAACTTAATCACCGATTTAGTCTCCTTTTTAATTTCCTCTTCAGTTGGCTTGCCATGTGGTATAACTTTTTCCTTTTTAGCGGCCTTTTTCTTTTTCGTCGTGACAGTACTAATATTCTTCTGATTTCTTGGATTTTGAACTGTTTCACTTGGTAAGGAACCCGGTGTTCGAGAACTTGCTAGTTGTTGTGCTATCTGACCCAACTGAACTTCAAGATTCGTTACAGAGGCAGTGTTGTTTTTATAATTGTTTCTAGTCTCTTATTGGAATTGCAGACATTGAGTGGTCATATTTTCAATGGCAATCTCCCAGTATGCTTTCTTTGGAGCTTGCTATTGTTGATATTGAGTATGATATTGACCTTGACCCTATTATGGAACATTCCCTCTCTGATCATTCCATGAGAAGTTTGGATGATTTTTCCAACCTGGATTGAAAGTGTTAGAGTAGGGATTATTCTGCTTTAAGAATTTTATCTCTTCAATTTGTTGAGGAGTTGCAAAACAATACACAGTATGGTGAGGTCCACTACAGATTTCACACGTGATGGTCTGAGCAGGTTGAATTTGAGCTACATGTTGAGTTCCTATATTCATTGCCTTCAATTTCTTCTCTACTTCAGCATCGACTGTATCTTCCAAACGAATTTTATTTGCTTCTACTTTCAGATCAATGACTCCTTCAAGTCTGCTTGTGCACCTATTATATAATTCTAGATGCTCATTTGCGGCTATCGCTTCAATGATCCTTTTAATATCAGCGACTGTCGAGAAATTTGTTGAGCCACAACTGATGTATCAATTAACTGTTTTGTCTTTATTTTCAGCCCATTGACAAACATCTGCATTTGTTCAGTCTAATCCATATTATGAGTTAGGCACGCTACCATGACCCTTTTGAATCTTTTGTAGGTATCTCCCAAAGACTCACCATCTTTCTGTTTGAAGTTCAATACTTCATACCTTTTTCTCATAAATACTGATGCGGGAAAATACTCATTTAAGAAATTTGTTTCCATCACTTCCCATGATGTAATACTTCCAGCTAGAAGAGAGTAGAACCATTCTTCCGCCTCTTCAGATAAAGTGAACGGGAACATTCATAACTTCTTTGCTTCATCAGTATGACCATCAATTTTCAAAGTAGTACTCATGGTCAGGAATCTCTACAGGTGCTTGTTGGCATCTTCATTAACCTTTCTAGTGAAAGATTTTCTCTCAAGTTGATTGATTGTGCTAGGATGCAGTTGAAAGTTCATCACATTCACTGGTTGGTTGACAATAGTCAATCTACCACCGATGCATTTGCCCCTCCATAGTCACCTAGGAGTCTTTCCTGAGGTGGAGGCGGTGGAACTGGAGGAATTACAACCATAGTTTCTTTTTCTGAATCTGAGTGGTCTATTTGTCACTTTGGAATCCAATCTAGCATTTCTACGTCTCTAGTGAAGGGTTCTCTCAATTTCTGCATCAAAAAGAAATTCTACTGAGAGCTCTCCTCACATACACAGATTCGTGAATGAAAATATATAAATGATAGAAAAATAAATGTTATTGCAGAGCAACAAAATTTTAATTGAACTTAAAGTTAAACTCTATATTTTTCCAGTCCCCGGCAACGGCGCCAAAAACTTGATCGAAAAAATAGCAAGTGTATTATTTTGCCTGTTATAGTAATAAAGGGGAAATTCCCCGAATGTCGATCTCAAGGACTGTAAGTTAATATTGAGTTCAATTCCTCGTTCAATTAATCAAACATTATAAATGTGGTTTTTAAATTCAGAATTATAAAAATAAAGGCAAATGAAATAATAATAAAAAACAAGGGTTTGCAAGGTATGAGGAATAATGTCAGGGAAGATGTATGAGTTATCCCTGTAACAACTCTGAGTCACTATTGCATCAACAAATATCAATTACCACCGGTTCTCAAGGGTATTTTCTCCCAAGTCCTTGGTGAGAAAACCTTTAATCATTTTATCCTAATTTATATGTCCATAGACAATTAGGGTGAAGTTAAGCTTTATTATATCAAGAATGCTCTGATTCATATAGGGTATCCCTAGTCCTAGGTGATATCTACTGTAGAGTAATCTAATGAAAACCTTACCAATGGCGGTCCAGCCTAATCGATAACCACACAACAATCTCGATTGGTCCGAAAGAGAAAGCATTAAGCACATCAAAAGGTTACCGTAAAAATAATATTATAAATGCAATCGTAAACTCATAGTCATTACAATTCTAAATCAGGGACACCCCCATAGCATTGGGGGGTTTAGCTACTCATATTATTTAAAACAAATTCAAGATAAAAAATACACATTACAAGTAATTGGATGACGTGGATCTTCAATCGCTTTCGTTCATGAAAACCTTCCGCTCTCCAAATTCCTTGATCTCTGTAATCCTTGCTTGTCTGAAAATATTGTGTTCATGTTGTTCCAAGATGGTCTTTACTCTTATGGAAACTCTCCTAATATAGTGAAAATCCCTTGGCAGAAGGTGGAAATCTCCAAAACATCCCTAAAGCTCAAGCCCGGTGAAAAAGCTCGAAAACTGGAAAATTAGTGTTTCGGGATGACACGGCCGTGTCAGCTTTCTGCCTTGTTATTTCCTTGCTGACACGCCCCAGGTGACCTGACACGGCTGTGTCAGGCTGACACGACGGCCGTGTCAGGCCACTATTTTGGGAATTTCTTGTACTTTCTTGGCCTTCCTCCTGACACGGCCCGTGTCAAGTGACACGGGTGGCCGTGTCAGGCCTCTTGAACTAGGAAATCTTCTTTTTTCGAACGCCAGAACTTTTCACTTTCTCGCATTGAGTCCATTGGATCTTCTATGTGGACCTGGAGGGCATAAACACGACAACCGAAGCGTAAAATCACGAAAACACAAGATAAAACTGACAATTAATAAAATTACTTAAGTAACTTACGGGAATGAAAATTAACTTTAAAGGTACCATAATGCGTACGCAATGTCTCAAAATCCTTGGTTTCTTGTCGGATAAGCAACGAAAACATAGTGAAAATGGTTACCGATCAGGGGTTGAGTCGGAATATCTAGGGGAATACTCTAATGTGGTCCAAAAAATAAACACATCAGGTTGGTCGTTCTAGAATTACCTCATGAACTTGTCAACCTTCACATTGTTCGGAAACTCTATGTGAATGTCAAACCCACAGAGGAATCATCATTGGTAAAGGTTTCTTGGGTACGGGGATAATGAGTTCCATTTTTGACAGAGACACCACCCATGCCTACATGGAAGATTAATATTTGGTAGGATATATGAGGTTGAATCCCTTTGCAGCACAACTAGCTATATGAAATTGGGTTTATGATGAGATAGTTGTTGATATTTGTGAAATAGAGAAAACCTATGAGTTGGGACCAAATAGGTGTCTGATCTGTACTAAGAGATATAACCTGACCATCCAAGCCCAAATTTGGATGATTTTCCCTCTTCATAATGTTACTCCTGTTAACCACACCTCTTCCATAACATTCAAACTGCACAACTAATCTGATACATCGTAAAAGGTAAGCAAGTTGACATAGGAAGGGCAATCTCCAACAAAATTTGGAGATTTTAATTCACAAAAAAGACATGTCATTGACTTCCTTGTATTCATCATAAACATCCCTAACAACCACCACATATGGCCTATGTCAAAGCTTGATAATTCCTTTATCGCACAGTATTATAAATGTCATAGAGAGGATGCCTCCACCATCACTAGAACCCCATGTTGCACCTGCTGAGCACCAACATATATCCTACTATGAGAGACTATTTTTATTATGGTTAGGATGTTACTAAGGCATATCATAGAGGTATTTTATTTATTAATGAATCATTGAATAGGTTGCGACTGAGGATGCATGAACCACATGCTCCATATGAGCCAATACCTACTCAAGGAGAATTCATCAACTACTTGTAATGGCCTACTAATAGGCCATTCTAATTTGAGTGGGGGAATTAGTGATGCAAGTGGAAATGGAGAAGTAGAGGAACAAGGACATGATGAAGAACGATAAAGTTAAGAAGAACATGATAAGGAGACGACTAGTGAAAGTGATAACTAGCCTGGTGCTGCAATTTGCTACATCATTATGAAGTTTTTATCATTTTATCATTTTAATGTATTTACTTGTTGAACAATGTTTGTTATTTTGTGTTTTTTTTATGTTTATGTAGTATGTTAACTAACAATGTCCATGCACAATGGACTTGGGTGTATTGGCATTTTGTATTAAGTATATGAGCATGCCAAAACTTCCAACATATTCGGAATATTGTGATGATGAATGACTTTCTCTCTTAATTTTGATGTGTACGTGATAAGAAAATTGAACAAGAAAAAATAGGTACAAGGGTTATAACAAAGAGCCTGTTGGGTGAGCCACACAATGCGCCTAGCGCACTTTACTGGAAGATGGGCCCAAGCGAGAAATCCTTGAGGATCTTGGGCGAAGTGAGAAATTTTTGGAGCATCTTAGGCTAAGAAAGAAATCCCTATAGTATCACTCCTTGTCTATTGCATGAGGATAGTAAAATCTTTTCTATATGAGTTGGAATGCAACTGACGATCTAAAGCCTATACCTATGAAAATTTTAATGTTTCCATGATTTATACTTGTTCAATCTTTGAAAAAGTTTTATCTGTAGATGGTTCAGATGATTATTTGAATAGCCAAAATGCATGGACTCACAAAAGCTAGGTTAATGATAAAGGTTAAGAACAAATGAAATGAAAAGGTTTTTATTCTTTTTAAATGTTTCATTCATGGTCAATATTTGGCTAGTTGTGAAATATAGCATGGCTATGAATTATTTATTTACGTAAATTTGATTTTACTATTGTCTAGTGAAAATATGTCAATGTGAGTAACGAATCTTAAGCCTACCAAAGTGAGATGTGTGAGTGAATTATTCTCTTAGAGGTTTTTGATTGATGTCAAAACTAGGAAATTAGTATTTGTACATTGGATCTTATCTCTCTATGTCTAGGTTGTATTTTCATGTTATGAAACTTTTAGATCAAGTGAAAAGCATTTGGACAAGTTAAAAATGTCAAAAATATGCATTTTTATGAAAAAACAATTTTGGAGTTGACTCACCCGTGTTAGGAGTCGACTCTTTCTGAAGCATATTGAAAAGAAAACTCTCTGTCAAGAAGGAGTCCATACATATGAGCTTTGGATTCGACATACAACACAAAGGAGTCAACTCCCTTGAGCTGTGGGTCAACTCCCACTGAAAGCTATTTTTGAATTACAATCCCTGTCTGGGATGGGTCGACTCCCAGGCACTATGGGCCGACTCCCTTTCCCTTAGGAGTCAACTCCCACCTCGAATGGGTCGACTCCCACTATTCAAAATGTCCAATTTTATAATTTTGCAACCTATTATTTTTATGTTTTCTATTTTACACACACATACACACACCTATATATAGTCATTCACGCATCATTTCATACATAAGAGAAGAAACCTGAATGATACAAAGAACTTTTCATCATCTTCATCCTCTCTCATTGCATTCATACAATAACTACGCATAATATTTTTTGTTGTATGATCAAGAGATAGTTTGATAAGGTCCAATTCGGATTAGACTGTAATCAATTCGGTTGGAAGATCTCCTAGGGTTTCAAATAAGAAAACCAAGTTGGGGTTTTCCTTCAAGATCAATTGGTGATTTGAAGGTTTTGGACAAGATTACGCAAGTTAGGTTCGGTCGAGTGAAAGCTTTAAAAAACGGGGGTTTCTTGCAAACGAGTAGTGTGAGACGATGGATCATCTTGGTAAATCTTATGTGACAACAATTTGCAATTTGGAATCGATCGAGTGAAAGTTGAAGAAAGGGGTTTCTTGCAAAGAAGTAGTGAGAGATTGTGAATCAAATTGGTATTGTTGGGTGACTTGATCAAGCTCAGAATGGAAGAGAAAGTGTTAGAATCAAAATCAAACATAGGGTTTGTGGGGTTGCATTGCTACGTTACTCTTGTAAAACTACAATTGCAAAGGTTAATTTTCATCATCTCAATTCGAGTTCAAATTGAGGGCAGACGCACCCATAGCGAGGCCGATTAGGTAAATTCCTAAACAAATCCTTGTGTACTCTCTCTCTCTCTCTCTCTATATATATATATATATATATATATATATATATATCTTTTACTTTTCATTTGCAAATTCTTGAATTCGTCGATTGTGCGATCAACACGTTTGGTTAAACTTTTTGATAACCTTTTGAAAAATGTTTTGTTGAGTTGATCACAATCTATTAGATTGTGTTTGGATTTTCAAAATCAACAAAACCATACAGAATTCTAAACTAAATTGATTGCACACAAGGTTTTCGATAGTTTGTCTCGTTTGTGTTTTTGTGTATTTTTCATTGGAAATAGACTTTACGTTTAGTGTAGCATTCAATTGATTGTAGTTATAAGTAGACTGGTCAATTTGTTCTCATTATCATAACTTGATTCTATATACGCATATCTAAGCTTTTTGATAGCGGTCAAATTTTGACGATTCGATCCGAGTCACTTCCGCTAGACGTAATATTTTCAAAACAATATTTGTAAAAAAAAATTTAACTTGGGATCTATTCACCCCTTCTAGATTGTAGCTTATCATTTAACATGTGGTATCACAAGATCCAATTAATTTCATACTTCAATATTCACTTATTAGAACATGGCTACCGAACCTAAAGGGGCGTACAATAGAGCGCTCATCTTTACCGGTAAAAATAATGGCTATTGGAAAGCTTGTATGCATATTCATATCAACTCAGTTGATAAGGGTGTATGGGACGTCAGTATCAATGGTCCTTATCTAATTACAATGAACAATGATGAAGGTGTCTTTGTACCAAAACCGGAAGCACAATGGAATGATAATGATAAGAAATTGTCGTCACATGATTGGAAGGCACAAAATATTCTCATATCCGCACTTGGTGTTGATGAATATTATCGTATTCCCCATTGTGAAACCACCAAAGCTATGTGGGACACATTAGAAGATGCCCATGATGGAACTAATGAAGTCAAACAAGCTAGGATCAATACCTTGAATCAAGAGTTTGAACTATTTCGCATGAAGCATGGTGAAACCATTGCGGGCATGCAAAAGAGGTTCACACATCTTATAAATCGTTTGAATGCTCTACGTAAGCCTATTTCCAATGATATTTATCTTAGTAAAGTTTTGAGGTGTCTTAATAGGGAATGGAAACCTAAGGTCACCGTAATCAAAGAAGCGGATGATCTTTAAAACACTTGATCTCTGATCGCTCGACTTCGTGAGTCGAATTTGGGGTACAAACTGCAAGTGCACAGTTCTATCGCGTAGTTTTAAAAGATATCGATCCCACAGGGACTTATGAATCGATATACCGTTATCTAAGGTTACTACGTAAAGCTAAGGTGAATAGTGGTTGATTGTTTGGGGGGCGAAGCTAAAACCTAAACTAAGATCTAGATTAAATATTAATAAAACGGATATCGGTATGCAGTTCGTCGTAATTAGGGACTCAATTCTTTGTCGGTTTCTTGGTTTTTAAAATAAATCGTTTCAGTTAACTTTATTGATTAAAGGTTTTATCTCAAACTCTCGCTCTGTTGAATAAACCATGATTTTATGTTAATGTAGCTGTCACTTATAATTAAGTCAAAAACCACTTTTTGAAAGTAATAAAGTTGCAGAAACTCTTTTTAAGAAAACACTGACCGTTTTAAACACCCTTATCTCAAACTCTCGCTCTGTTGACTTAGGTTATACAATTAAACCCGAATGCTTAACTCTCGTCCTCACATTCAATCTTTAAAAATACTTTTTGGAAAAGGTCAGAATTTAATTAACTCTAAAACTTGCTCTCGCCCTGATCTAGAATTAATGCCTAATTTACACAGTCCAGTTAAAACCTCAAACTCTCGCTCTATTGATTTTAACTTCTTTATGTCTTTTACTTTGGTAAAAAAATCTTGTTATTAAACCTGTAAATTGAGACCGTAAAAAGATTGATTTTAATTTTAAGTTTAATTAGACCGACTTAGTCTTGATCCCTTATTTCGCTTACTTTACATACCGATATCTAGGCGAATTAGCCAGACATGCTAAACAAACAGAAATACATATCATGCATAAACAGACTCATCACAGGCAGATAATATAAATAAATAATAAAATAAAGCATTAAATAATGATTAAAGAACCTGAATGCGTTAAACAATAGTCTTGAACACTCCACCACAAGCCGGTAGGATTTGTTCTTGGATTCTTCAATTAAACAATAAATTAAACCAAAGAAATAAAACTAGAATCTAAGGTAAGGTTAGATCCGATAAAAAGTTACACAATAGTTTCCGGTGTAGAAACTATTATGCGAAAAATATCTAAATGCTAAAAAGGGAAAGGTAAATTGCAAGGGAAAAAGAATGTAGAACTTGCAAAAGAAATAAACAAATAAACAATGTTAAGTTGCTGGAAAAGAAAATTGCAGAAGCGTAAAAAGAAAGAAAATTTGAAAAGCTTCGGCAGCGTGAGCGTGGAAAAACCGAGGAACCCTTTTAGGTTTTTGAAGTAGCTATTTATATTGGTGTTGGTAACTGCTTTTCGTTTCCCCCGGGTCTTCAACGTGGCTAAATGCATGGCGTGGATATAGGACACAAACTCCTCAACGTCTCTTCAAGTCTTCTGAGGGCGTCACTTGCGCCAAAAAGATAGTGGAATGGTGTGACGCTCGTTACACCATGTGTGACGTCCGTCACAAGGCTGTTTTGTGTGACGCTCGTCACGCCCCCTGTGACGTCCGTCACAGGCACAGCATTGGTTTCTTGTGCGCTTTGGGCTGGGCTTTGGCCTTTGGTTCTTTTTCTCTCCTTTTTGCACCTCCTTTTCTTCCATTTTTACTTGTGCTTCAAAATAGGCTACCTGAGACAAATAGGAAGAAAATACCACGTAATATCTTATAAAATGCAGTAAACCGAAATAAATAGTCATAGAATTTAATGGAATTAAGTCCTAAAATATGGTATAATTTCGTGTTATCAATCTCATAACTTTATTTGGAAAGCTAGAAGAACATGAGCAAGAACTCACTTGCTTGGAAAAAAATGGGAAAAAGCTTGAGAAGAAGATAAATAAGTAGAAAGGTAGGGACAAGGAGGTAAAAAAAGTCTATTTCTTTACAGGCTTCAAGTTCAAGGTCTTCAACCAATGAGAAAAGTGATTATGAAATAAGTAATGATGAGAATTCCAATGGTGAATAAATGGGGTTGTTTGTCAAAAGGTACAATAGGTACATAAGGAAGAATGGAGTCAAGCACCCAGACAAGAACCTAATCAACTTTAGAAGGCTATATAACTTCTCAAGGGAAGACGAGAATAAGAAAGGTAAACATAGAGGTTCATGCTACAATTATGGAAAAGTCGGTCATTATAGGCCAGAATGTCCATTTATCAAGAAAAAGAATAAAAAAAACACTGAGTGTTGGATCAAGCCTCATTAATTGACGTGGCAGATCCAACACTCATCAGGTTAGGGCACACGATGGGATTTAGCTGAAATGAAACACGAGATTGTATTTGAATTGAACCAATCAGATTATTTCATTTGTCAAGCGTATATGGACAAACTCATATGGCCTGAAACACTTCGATCATCTTCTCTGATGGCCATCCATCAAAGTTTCATTGTTTGGTACATTCAAGGCACGAGAACACCACCAATGTGATCGCCTCCTCATCACAAATACAACCTCATGCTCCAAATTCATTTATCTAAACTGGGCACGGGGAATTTTAGAGAAATTTCAGAGAAGTTTCAAAAGCAAGCAAGCCACGAAAAATTAAATTAAATGATGAACACGATCAATCAATACCAGATAAGTTAGGGGAAAGCATCAGAGAGTGAAAGACTACATTGTGGTAACTTGTTTAAGTTCAAATGGTTCTCATAACTATCTTGTCCTAATGGTGATAAGAAGTTGATGAAACTCGATCTGGTTAGATCACTTCAGAAGGTCTCATAGCTTGGGAATTATTGCAAAAGCTTCAGAGGAGGCCGAAGATGCTAATGGAATCAAGAAATTTTGTTAAAAAATAAGCTGGAATTCAAAACACAATAGTTGGATTTTTCTGGAAAACTTCATATTGCAGTAGGGGTTTCTTGGCTCTCAAAAGCTTGGAAATGAATGCAATAGCTTCCTATATTTATAGGGAATGTGTTTGGATCCAAATATGTGTGGAATCAAGCTGAATTCGTGCAAAACGAATTTGATCCGAATGTTGAAAAAGTGCGACCTGTAACTCATCAAAACTCAGCCAAATGATGCGTTTCAAGGGTCAATTAACTTCTGGAGACTTGGTTAATAATGTTTAGGTAAAAAATAAATGCTAATTTGGCTTGGAATTGAGATTAGTAAAGTGAAAATTTCTGACAAGTGTTGATTTCTTCAGTTACAAGTCACCATGTTCAACTCAATGGGGCATCTTGCTCAAGAGGCATTTTGGTCTCATTCTTTTTGCAATGTGTTTACATCATAGCAAAGATCACAATGTGCCAAGAAAATTTGCATTTGGATTCTTGAGCACAAAGTTATGGCATGTTGAAGCTGGCAAGAAAAACTGGTTATATAACTTAGAAACATTTAAGTATCCAATGGTGGAAAATGACTTGTACTGTCTCAATGAATTCCATGGCCTTCCAAGCGTAATTTGACTTTGAACATTGAAGAAAACTTGTAAAGGGTATCACAAATGACATTTTGAAAATTGAGGAAGTTATGATCTTGAAGAGTTGAGAAAAAGTCACTTGAAAATAGGTCAAATTTCACTAAGTCCAGAAATGACCTATAATGTCTCCAAACGTTTGATGATCCTCCAAGAATAATTTGCTATTGTC
This sequence comes from Lathyrus oleraceus, assembly GCF_024323335.1. Lineage (NCBI taxonomy): Eukaryota > Viridiplantae > Streptophyta > Magnoliopsida > Fabales > Fabaceae > Lathyrus > Lathyrus oleraceus. The sequence goes on from NC_066579.1 coordinate 387,968,714, forward strand.
ATGTGAAGAGAAGTTGTAGAGGATGTTGAGAAGAGTCATATGCACAAAGGAGCATTAAAAAATGTTGAGAGTTAATGGAGTTGTGATCTTGGGAACTTTGACTTCAAATGTTGACTTTTTGGTCAAACCACTTGGTACAAGATTGTGCATTTGGACTTTTCTTGCATTTCAAGGTACATGGGTGATGATATGAACTAAAAATAAGGTTTTATTGAATGTATCTTGATTAGATTTCTCAAAGCTTGAGGTAACTTGGTGAAGAACACATGGAAATAAACACATCAACCTTTGACTTTGCTTGAGTAGTAAACAACAAAACTTTGATGTATTCTTGATCAAAATGAGATTCAAAGGTGCTTTAGAACTTTAGAGATTGTGCATTGAAATATATCCCCTTGAGAATCAATGGTTTGCCATACTTTGACTTGAGGAATCAACACAAACCCTAGCTGAGGAACCATGATTGATGCTCTTGATGGAAAGCCCTACCTTGCACAATATACTTAAGAAAAACAAAACATATTTTTGCTATTTCGATTAGTGGTTAGATAAGTAATGAACATGTAAACACAAAGGTAAAACACCAACAAAGAGGTGCTTGATGATCCCTGCAAAAGCGAAACCCAAATATGAGAGGGAGAGGGACCAAGAGGTGACCTTGTTTGTGTGTAAGGATGCCAATGGTATGTGGGATCTTAGGGTTAAAAATTAGTGTATGACAGATGCCTCTATTTAAGTTTCTTCAATTTGGAGATATGAAGATTAAAATCTTTATCTCGACGAGATTGAAGAGACTTAAATACCAAAGACCTAATTTTTGGCCCTAAGATACCACAAAAATGCTTATGATATGATATCAATGCAGACAAGGATCTTTGTGGGGGGAATAACGCCACAAGAAAGAAGAGACTGAAATTCCGCAGGGGGAATAACATTTTCCAAGGGGGAAATCCAAATTGGGGACAAACCAAGTTCCACAGGGGAATTCCTCGGCTCGGGAGTAACTATTGTATTGGAAAGAAACAAATGCATAGTTAGAAAACAAACAAACCAAAGGCCAAACAGGGGAAGACTTAACAATGTAAGACTCCGCTAGGGGAAAGAAATATTACCTACCTATCAGCCAAGTGATATCTTAACAAAGATAATAAGTTCAAAAGAAATGATTACCAACTACCAACCAAGTGATAGCTTAACAAAGATAACCAACCAAAGGTAAGAGAAATTATTACCCACTATCAGTCGAGTGATAGCTTAATCAAGGTAATAAGTAAAAGGAAAGATTACCAATTATCATCCAAGTGATAGCTTAACAGAGGTAAACAATTAAGGGTAAGAGAAATCATTACCCACTATCAACCGAGTGATAGCTTAATCAAGGTAATAAGTAAAAGGAAATATTACCAACTACCAACCAAGTGATAGCTTAACAAAGGTAACCAATCAAGGGTAAGAGAAATTATTACCCACTATCAGCTGAGTGATGGCTTAATCAAGGTAATAAGTAAAAGGAAAGATTACCAACTACCAGCCAAGTGATAGCTTAACAAAGGTAACCAATCAAAGGTTAAAGGAGAATATTACATGCTATCAACCAAGAGATAGCTTACCAAAGGTAATAAGCAAAAGGGAAGATTACCAACTACCAACCAAGTAATAGCTTAACAAAGGTAACCAATCAAGGGTAAAGGAGAATATTACCTACTATCAGCCAAGTGATAGCTTAACAAAGGTAATAAGCTCAATGGACTAAAGTTCAACCCAGGAATGAATTGGAGAGGAACAACCAAAGAAGACTCAACCCAATGAGAAAACAAACTCAATTGGGGATTAATTCCATCCAGATAATGAACTGGGAATGGAAACTGAAACGAAACCTTCCACGAGGGTCAAACTCAGTGGGGAATTAGAAAGGATAAACTTTTTAAGCTTAAGGTCAACACTCTATTGGAGAGAAGACACACACACTATGCGGGGAGAAAAACACCAGAGAGTGGGGAATGCACCAAGAAATGCAAGATGCACAAATAAACATCATGATATTATGCTTATGTGTATGAACATGTGTATGAATATGCTGACAAAGCAGATATAAAAGGGTTGGATCAATAACAGTATAATCAGATATTCGGCTAATCCCAACGAGATGGAGATACTACCGGGGATCTTGCTAGATATTCTACCAAAGAGAAACCTGCAAAGAAAGATCATAAGCACCACAAAGGAGCTAAATCCTGATACAAGGCTAAAAAACTTTTCTGGAAAGAGAAAAAGATATTGCTTGGAAACCCAAGACTTAATATTTTAGAATCATGAACTCCGTTTTGAGAGGGGCTTGTCGGGGATAAAGGACATCCGGCCAAACTTCGTGTCGAAGACCTCAATATGGATTTTTATACCCGCAATCTTGCGCTGGGGAAACTGATATTCTTGGATACATGCAACAAAGGGAAATCATGGTTGGGGGACACTGAGCTCGCTCTTCAAGATCTTACCTTCCTTGAGATTGCTATTGACATTCCTCTCTTATATTCACAAGTCAAGGAAAAATATATTTTCGTAAATTTCAAAACATGATTGTTTATATATCTTTTGTTTCAAAAATTATTATCAGAAATAAATGAAATTTCGTAAATTGAAACAAGGAAGAATAGTAAATGAATGGGCAAAAGGCTCAAATTTTATTGACAGAATTGTAGTCAGCAAAGGGCATGACTCCATGGATCATTACAAAGTTGAAAAATGGTAAATACATGTAAATGGCTACATTGGAATACAATGACCACTATTCTCCCTAACAACTTTGAATTCCGCTATATTCTGAACTTCTGTCGAGGATGAGTGAATGAGAACGTTTGATAGATAACGTCGCTTCAAACGGTCAAGTCTGGCCTTATGCAGTTACTTGCCATAATCCGTAGCTTTTGCCTAGATTTCCCTTTCGGGTTCAATCTACCGAGATTATTACTTTCTGTTTATGTCTCTAATTTTTTCCTGGACCGCTCTTTCAGGTTTTCAACTTAGCGAGTTATTCTTTTATTTTTCTAAGTCGAGACGATCATTTTTTCCTAAGCCGCCCTTTTGGGTTTTCAACTTAGCGAGTTATTCTTTTATTTTTTAGGCGAAGTATTTCTTGACTGCATCAGCATTCACAGGACGAGGGAGCTCTTCACCATCCATAGTTGTAAGAATCATTGCACCACTAGAGAAATCTCTCTTAACAACATATGGGCCTTCATAATTAGGAGTCCACTTGCCCCTAGAATCAGTGTTGAATGACAAGATCTTCTTGAGCACAAGGTCACCTTCTATGAATGCACGGGGTTGAACCTTCTTGTCAAATACTTTCTTCATTCTCTTTTGATATAAATGGCTGTAACACCTCAAAATTTGCCCTCCTCTTCTTGAGACTAGTTTGACACATTTCATTTCATATTTTAGGACATTAGGCATTGCATTTTGCATCTCATGTGAATTGAGGAGGTCATCCTCCAAAGTCTTTTCAGAAAATGAAGAAGTTACATGATTCAAGCCTGAGGGTCTCTATGAATTGATTATCAACCATCTGAGGGTTTCTTTTCATTAGGGTTTCTTGATTCTTCAAAGTTCTTGAGCATCATCTTGTTTGCAAGGATATATTACCATCATCATGGTTATATCATCATCAAGACATGTCAAGGTCATCTGAGGACCAAAAGTCAACTGTGCAGTCAACTGAGGGCTATGAGGTGGGGAAATGAGTTAAGACACCTCAATCATGTTCAAAAGAGGTCCATTCATCATTTTAAACATTCATCTTGAAGATTCAAAGGTCATGGCAAAAGTTACCAAAAATGGAAAGTGACTTGTAATTCAAAGTTTCCAAATTTGGCAAGTTTTTGGTCCACCTTCAACTTGACTTTTCAAGATCAAAGGAGTTTCAAATGGATTTTTGGTGAACATGAAAGTTGTAGATCTTTGTCTCCCCTTTCCAAAAAGCTCTAATTCATGTCCATATGATGAATGGTTGAGGAGTTATGGTCATTTGATCACAAAGTGTGCATGGAAATTCAAAATGGCATAACTTTTGATACAATGCTCCAAATTGGTTCATTCTTTTGGCAAAATGTTTCTCATGTTCAAGACATCTCAAAATGAGCTTTGCCATGCATGGGAAAAGTGTGTATGTCCATTATTTCATACATGTTCATTTTGAAGGAAATATTCAACAATTCATTTTTGGCTTAAGATGCAAGCAAATTGATCATCAAATCATGACCATTGGATAATTTTGAGTGAATTCCAAGCTTAACATGGGACTGTACACGTGGATTATGGCTTTGTGAGCTTCATTTGCATTTTTTCATTTTTGCTTCATAACTCCTTAATCATGATTAACCATTGGCTTAAGTGATTAGCATTGTGATTAGCATGGAGTATATAAGCTGAAACCCTAATCATAACTGAATAACAGAACCAATTCAGATCTGAAATTTGAAACTCCCTCCAATTTTCTCTCACTTCGAATTTTGATTTTCTCCACACAAACACCAAAAATTCTTGTAGATTCTTGATCATCATGCTTCATTGAGCAAGAATCAACCATTGTTTGGAGCAATTGAGCAAGATTTCATGCAGTTCATGTGCAATCTCATGTTGATGAAATCTGAAAATTGAGGTAGATCCAGGTGGTTTCAAGTGTTTCCTGTTTGCATAAAGCTTCAAGGCAAGTGTAGTGGAGTAGATCTGGAGCTGTAGAGCGCTTGAGATCGTGAATTCAAGAAGCTCCAATTACAGGCGATGCAAATTCGATCTTCTCCTTTTGCTGTTTTCTTGATATAGATGTGTAGATCTTGATTAGTAGAGAATGTACATGTGTTTAGATTTTGAAATGGTTGAGAATTGAGCATGTATGGTTGACTAAAAGTTTTGATTTCATAAACGTTTTGCTTCGATCTGGCAAACCTAGTAGGAATTAGATGAAACGGATATGATATTTGGAATGTACATTGCAAGAGGTTTCGAATGATGTATGATTTGTTGAATTCTGGAAAAAATTTGGTCGGAATCCGCCGGAGTTGGCCGGGGAAGACGACCGGAGCTACAGCTCCGGCGTCTGCATCATCTTAGGGTTTTGCTTGCATGGCTTCCATGTGTGCGCTAGCGTAGCAGTTTGATTGGTTGTAATTGCATTGACCTTGCCACGCGTTATGTTTACTGCTGATGTGTGTGCTGACCGTGTTTAATGAAACGGTGTGTTTTGATCATTTGAACCTGAGCCATTGATTCATGATGCGCGCCTTATCCAACGGCTGTGGTTATTTCTGATTTAATTTCAAATATTGTGTTTCCCTCCATATTTTCATGTTATTTCATTTATTTTAGTCACTTTAGAAAAATCATAAAAAATTCAAAAATGATCCAAATAAACTCCAATTTTTTTTTCATAGTTTTGTTTTGATGTCTAGTTTTTCATGGTATTATTTTCATGAATTTTTGATGTCTGGTTTGTGATGTGTGAATTTTTGAATCCATGTGGTGTTAAATTGATATGTTGCATTCATTGCATTGTGAAATTTTCTATGTAAAGCCATTTGATCCAATCTTTTGCATACTTGACACTCATACATAATGTGAATTTTTGGTCACTGGTTTGGATTTTTTCTCACATGCTATCATTGTTTTTGACACATGAAGATATAGTGTGACAATTTGTGTCACATTTTTGACATTGAATTTGTGCATTTTTGTTCATCTATCATCTGAACCTTTCTGGATTTGATCTTTTGCATATTGATTTTTCATGACATGAGGAACTCATATAAAAAATCTCAAGGTCATTGCATGCATTTCTTATTTGATATGGATTTTCTAAGTTGGAAGTTCATTTTGTGCATTATTTTTGGTCATTGCATTACATGAGCCATTTGAGATACTTACTTATTGATTTGATGCTGGTCCTTTTGAGGACATTTTGTGGATTGTTTGAAGGTTCCTTGTGTAAAAGATTTGGTTCTGTTTTGGTCATTTGGTTAGGTTTTGAACCTAGTCTTTGCACTAGTGTTTTGTACATAGACTAACTTGGTTTTGTGTTTCAGGTTTGGACATTTAGCATTGATGGTTGATGTGTTCTCACCTTGTGAGATGCTTTGAGTTCTAACCTATGTTTGTTTTGTAGGGTTTAATTGATATGGTGAACTCATGAGCTTATTTGAGTGCTTGGGCATTGTGCATTGAATTGTGCAACTGTTAAGTGGTTTCACTGTTTGTCTGTTGGTTTAACTGAAATACTGATTGTTTAGTCTTTGTACAGGTACCTTAGTTGCTTGCTTTCTTTAGCTCTTGCTTGAGCTTTGGATTATGGTTGACACACCACTCAGGTAGTTAGCTTCTTACTTCATGTAGTCTGGAAGTCCTGTCACATTTTTGGCAGGCATTTTGCTGGCAAGTCCTCCTTCAGAGGCTCTGTTTGTGTTTGTTTACAATTGTGCCCAAAGACCTCCAAGGAGAGGCATGTGATATTTGATAAGACCTCCAAGAGAAGAGGCAATTGACGGATAAAAGGGATTAGCAGCCAATCCCCCGTTATTCAGTGTGTCGTTCTTTATGCTCGCACTACGTGCTGATGCTTCTGAACATGTACCCCAGATCTTTGTCCAGAGTCTGTCAAGTGGAATAGGATCCCTCTTTCTGGATCCCCACGCTATCTGTGTCATGAGCTCACCTTGGCCAGGGTTAAGAGCTATGAGGTCTCATCCTCATTGCCATTTTGATCTGCTCACCCTGACGTTCAATGTCAGTGGTTAAGAGCTACAGATTACCCATTACAGTTTGGCTTGTTTGTCGAGGTTGACCCCTCTTGACTAAAGCCTACCCATTGTTTGGGCCTCTTGTATGGATATAGAGTGTGATGTTTGTTTACTTGTGGTGGTGTGTTTATCTGCTTTCCACTTCTCATCTCCTTTTCTGTAGGAGTCGTACGATTAACTTCTGAGGATGTTGAACGTATGTAGAGGATAGACTTGAGTTGACTCACTTTCTGTGTGAGTCAAATTCTTGTTAGAGACCTCAACTTAGGGATTTTGATTGCATGACAACTATTAGGCTCGAGTCTCAGTCTCCCTATTAGTTTGTTGTTTCCCTGGTCTCTGGTTAGGAGAGTGTTTTACCCCTGTTAAGGGGAACTACGTCGTCCTGATTCTCATACCAGATGAGATACGTAGGCAGGAGGTTGCGAGCGATCTCTCCGGGCACCCTTTTTCTTTTTTTGTTGTGTTGTTTTCGTGTGTGTTCACCCTTAGTCTCAACTTGTGTTTACCGTTTCATGGCTTTGTTTCGGGCTTTTGTTTCCTTTGGTGTGAGTACCCGTTGGTTCAGCGTGTGTGTATGTTGCACATTCATATTTTGGGGTTCATCTTTGGGCTTCACTTGGGGTTCATCTTCGGGGTTCATTTGTGATGATGGTTATCATCTCAGGGTTCATTTGTGACGGTTGTCACTCACTTGGGGTTCATTGGTGATGATTGATATTCATTTGGGGTTCATATTGGGTTTCATTTGTGGTGTTTGTTATTGTTGGAAGTCGGATGTAAGTCCATGTATTGGCATTCTGTTTCCTTTTTGTTGTTGTTAGGAGTCGGATGTAAGTCCATGTATTGGCATTCTGTTTCCTTTTGTGTGTTATTGTTGGGATTCGGGTGTAAGTCCATGTATTGGAATTCTGTTTCCTTTTTGAGTGTTTCTTTTTGACGTCTCAACGTCTCTTTTTGGTGTCTTGTTTCAGCGTGCGTTAGCCGAGCTACGGGTGCTCGGATTCTTCTCTGGATAGAGAAGATACGTAGGCATAGGATGCGATGTCCTAGCGAGCATGTCCCCTTTTCCCGAACTACGTTGACTCTGATGTTTGTTTCTGACAAACTACGTAGGCCCAGGATGCGACATCCTGTTGAGTCCACTTCCTCCGTTTTCTTTCTCTCCCCAACCTGTTTATTGTTCCATTTTGTGCAGTTTTCTTTGAGCAGTTTATTAGCAACCCTTTTCTTACTCTTTGAACTATCTTTTGAGCGTGGATCCCGTCGAGTACGACGGACGTGAGGGGTGCTAATACCTTCCCCTTGCGTAACCGACTCCCGTACCTTGTAATCTCTGGTCGTAAGACCGTTCCTTTCCCTTTCTTAGGTTAGTCCTGCGCTCCCTTTCCGTCATAGGATGAATAGCGTCGGTGGCGGCTCTGTATTTTTTCTGCCGGTTGTTTTTCGCGTTGCGACATTGGCCATGACACAAAGTTGCCATTCTTTTCTCTCCAGTCAAATTCAACCGATCATATATGTTTTGACACCATTCAGCCTCAGATAATTTGGCTTTTAGCAAGACTCACATTGATGGGATCTCAACCTCTACAGGGAGCATTGCTTCCATGCCATACACAAGAGAGAAATGGGTTTCCCCTATTGAAGTGTGGACGGATGTACAATACTGATGCAAAGCAAAAGGGAGCATATCAGGCCAATCATTATACGTCACAACCATCTTCTGGATAATCTTCTTAATATTCTTATTTGCAACTTTAACAGCCCCGTTCATCTTAGGTCTATAAGCAAAAGAGTTATGATGTTCAATCTTGAAGTCGTTACAAAGTTCTTTAATCATCTTATTATTCAAGTTTGACCCATTATCAGTAATGATCTTACTTGGAACACCATATCAGCAAATAATCTGATTCTTGATAAATCTGGCCACAACATGCTTGGTCACATTAGCAAAAGATGTTGCTTCAACTCATTTGGTGGAGTAATCGATGGCTACCAGAATGAAACGATGTCCGTTTGAAGCCTTGGGTTCAAAAATACCAATCATGTTGATCCCCCACATAGAAAAAGGCCATGGGGATGAGATAACATTGAGAAGTGTCTGAGGCACATGAATCTTATCAGCAAAAAATTGACATTTATGTCACTTCTTCACATATTTACAACAATCAGATTCCATTGTCAACCAATAGTAAACTTCCCTTAACATCTTTTTAGCCATTGCATGCCCATTGGCATATGTACCAAAGGATCCTTCATGAACTTCTTGCATTAACATGTCTGTTTCATGTCTATCCATGCATCTGAGCAAAACCATGTCAAAGTTTTTCTTGTACAACACATCTTCATTTAGAAAGAAATTGCTAGCCAGTCTTCTTATCTTTGTTGGATGCCTCAAGCGGGTACTCCTGGTTCTGGAGGAAACAATTAATATCAGGATACCAAGGTTTTTCATCTGTAACTTCTTCTGTTGCAAATACATTAGCAGACCTGTCGAGGCGTATAATTCTGATACTGGGTACTTCATTCCAATGATTTACTTTATACATAGAAGACAAAGTAGCCAAAGCATATACCATGTGATTCTCTTCACGAGCTATATGGTGAAATTCAACTTTATTGAAGAAAGTCAACAACCTCCTTGCATAATCTTTGTAAGGAATCAAACCAGGGTGACGAGTCTCCCGTTCTCCTTTAATTTGATTAACCACCAAGTCTGAATCTCCATATACATCAAGGATCTTAATCCTCAAATAAATGGCTTCTTCAAGACCCATGATGCAAGCTTCATATTTTGTCATGTTGTTCGTACAACCAAACATTAATCTGGCAGGGAAAGGGATATGAGAACCCTGAGGAGTAATAATGATTACCCTATTTTTGTTACCATAACCATTAACAGCTCCATCAAACACTAAACTCCACTAGGATCCAGGATCTGGTCCTTCTTCAAGAAATTGTTCATCACAATCTTTAGCTTTTAAGTATATAACATATTCATCAGGAAAGTCAAACCTGATGGATTAATAATCATCGATCGACTGGTGAGCCAAATGATCTGTAAGAATACTTCCTTTAACCACCTTCTGAGTACGGTACTCAATATCATATTCATACAATAACATCTTCCAATGAGCAATCCTTCCAGTCAAATCAGGCTTTTCAAAAATATACTTGATTGGATCCATTTTGGATATCAACCAAGTGGTATGATTGATCATATACTGGCATAGATATTTGGCATCCCAAGCTAAAGCACAACAAGTCTTCTCAACCATGGAGTACTGAGATTCACAATCTATAAACGTTTTACTCAAATAGTAGATGGCATGGTCCTTTCTACTAGTTTCATCTTGTTGTCCAAGCACACAACCCATGTACTCTTCTAACATAGTTAATACATAATCAGCGACCTTCCTTCCACTTGAGGAGACAAGATAATAGGTTCAAGCAGACACTCCTTGATGTTGTCAAAATCTTTCTAGCAGTCCTCTATCCAACCACAAACTTGATCTTTGCAAAGAAGCTTGAAGATTGGCCCACACATGACAGTCATATGAGATATAAATCTAGATATGTAATTTAGATGCTAGAGGAATCCTCTAACTTGCTTTTCTATCTTTGGTGCAGGATTTCTTGAATGGCTCTGACTTTATTAGGATCTACTTCAATACCTTTCTGGATGACAATGAAACCCAGCAGCTTCCCTGAACTTACACCAAAAGTACATTTATTAGGATGTAAACAGAGTTTAAACTTTCTCAAACGCTGAAACAACTTCAACAAATAATCAATATGATCTTCTTCAGTCTTTGACTTAGAAATCATATCATCGACATAAACTTCTATCTCTATTTGCATCATGTCATGGAAAAAAGTGGCCATGGCTCTTTGGTACGTCGCACCAGCATTCTTTAAACCGAAAGGAATCACTCTATAGCAGAATGTTCCCCAGGGTGTGATAATTGTTATTTTTTCCATGTCCTCGGGTGCCATCGTGATCTAATTATAACCGGAGAAACCATCCATAAAGGAGAAGACATTGAACTTAGATGTATTATCTACCAACATGTCAATGTGTGGCAGAGGAAAATCATCTTTTGGGCTTTCTTTGTTCAAGTCTCTATAATCAACGCACATCCGAACTTTACCATCCTTCTTTGGAACATGCATAATGTTGGCCCCCATGAGGATACTTAGAATTAATAAGGAAACCAACATCAATATGCTTTTGTACCTCCTATTTGATCTTGACATCCATATCAGGATGGGTTCTTCTTAACTTATGTTTAACCGGCAGATATTTTAACTATAATGGCAATCTATGCTCCACAATATTAGTATCCAGACCTAGCATATCTTGATAATACCAAGAAAACACATCCACATATTCTCTAAGAATCTCTACCATCCTCTTCTTAACATCTGGACAAAGCAACACCCCAATTTTGACTTCTTTCTTGTTATCTTCGGACCCCAGATTAATCACTTCCAACGGCTCTTTATGAGCCTAAATGGTCTTTCCTTCATGCTCAAGCAAACGAGAAATCTCATCAGGAATCTCTTCAACATCCTCTTCTTCCATTTCAAACACATGGAGTTCAAAGTTGGAAGATGGCATAGGGTCATTGTTTTCAATGGGTTTAACAATCAATTTTCACAATGATTTTATGCTTGATTTTAGTATATGAACAAATAGACACACATCGTGATGCAGATATAAAAGCAATTATTATCTTCGTTTTTTATGTTACCATTTTTCAGAAAAAAGAAAAAAGAGAAAACATAATATGGATAAACTAAATAACATTTTATTAATGATGACAAAATCTGAAACAAAGCCCACATAGATTCACTTACACCTTGGGAAGAGTGAAAGTATTTTGAAAATAACAAAAAACATATTACTTTGACAAGTGAGTAACAGAAGGAATATTAACAGTAGTCCAATTCTGGCATATCAATCCATGTCCACAAAGTTTGGCACTTCTTGCTCTTCATCATCTTCCAGGATTGCGACAGCAGACTGATCTTTGAGATGAATAAAGCTAGAACTATGAAATACTTCCTGAATTCGCCTCAAATATCTTTGGGTTGAACCTGGTGAAAAGCCCAAACCAACTTTGTTCTTGTTCTCGGTAAGTTCAACAACTTGTCCTCATCTAGAAGGTTGACCATTCTCCACCACTTATCGGATATCTTTTAAAGTCATGGATTCCACATTCTTCTTAACAACATTATCATCAGTAGAAAGAGCTTGAAACAGAGTTCCCACGACTTCGTCAGCAACATTGCCTACTCTCCACCCACAATCACTAACTTCCCATTCTTCACAAACTTTAGCTTTTGATGAAGAGTTGATGTCACTAACCCAACTGCATGAATCCATGGAAGACCCATGAGACAACTATAGGCGGGATGAATATCCATCACTTGAAAAGTGATCTGAAATAAGCATAGACCCATCTTCATTGGGAGATCAACTTCCCCAATTACGGTCTTCCTCGAGCCATTAAAGGCTTTCACAACAACTCCACTAAATCTCATCGGAGCACCTTGATAAGAAAGTTTATGCATAGTGGACTTGGGCATAACATTCAGAGAAGAACTTGTGTCCATGAGCACATTGGACATGGAATCTTCTTGACAGTTAATAGAGATATACAGAGCCAAGTTATGATTCCTCCCTTGCTCGGGAAACTCTTCAGTACTGAAGCTCAAATTGTTACATGTCATAATATTGGCCACAATGCCATCAAACTGATCAATCGTTACATCGTGATTCACATAGGATTGCTTCAGGACCTTTTGCAAAGCCTCACGGTAAGACGGATATTTTGGACAACGTGTGCAATAACTGATCCACCATATTGAAATCACCTCTCTTAATCAATTTTAACACTTCATCCTGATCAGAATTCTGATCCATACCGCTGGGCTAGCCAGACTGCATAACAGAAGTTTTCGCTTGAGTTGGTTTCCCTAACACAACATCTTCAGTTCTCTTAGGAGCTGCAACAACAAATACTCGACCACTTCGGGTCACACCACTTGCATCGAAAATGTTTACAACATACGAAAAAGAAGGAATATGGACTTCTTTACCATCTTCCACCTGGTAGCATTATACTTTTAAGGAACAATTTTATTAGACTCATAGGGCGTAGGACCCGCCAAAAGAATGACCAATGGAGAAAAAATAGACTTCTGACCATTGTATGCAATCACAACTAGTTCTGGGAGATTAAAACGGGGAACTATGATGTTTATTTCATGCTCATCTTCATCCCTATCCCTCGTAATCTGAATAAGATTTTGATCCATTATTTCTTATAAGTCTCTTTTTACCAAATCACCCCCTCGAGGGTTTCTGGAACAAATGTGGCAAGAATCATGGTCATGCTCATAATAACACCGTTGTCACAAAGTTGCATGCATCTCGACCAAGGATCTTCTGATCAGATTGACATAAAAAATGCGGTATTTTCCAGGACATTCGTCAACCATATTCACAGTTGCACCACCATGTTTAGGCAACGAATTGACTTGCACATTGGGACCAGAGTCTTCAAAAGACAAAATACCACTTTGCATTAATATTCTTACCTCATCTTTAAAAGTGAAACAATTTTCAATATCATGACCGGGTGCACCTTGATGGAATGCACAATGATGATCAGGTTTATACCACCATGGAAGCTCTTTCATAACAGATGGTGGAGTTCTTGTCTATACCAAATTCTTTTGTATCAAAGCAGAAAATAATTATGCGTAGGACATCGAAATTGGATCAAACTGCGTAGGTCTCTGGACACGGTTCTGTTGATTTTGTTGATTAGCATGTTGTTGAAAATGTGGTTGATAACTTGGTGCTACTTAAACAACTGGATCAGGATTGATAACTGGAGTAACCCGCGCCTCATACTGATGACGTTGACTATTTCTCAGAGATCTCCTATGATTCTCTTGCAAAATAGCGTTAGCATCATGCTCCTTCTTCTTGGAAAAACCATTCCCATACCTTCTAGAACTGTCAGATGAACCACTTTCCTTCAATCGTCATTCACGGAAACCTTCTTCTAATCTCATTCCCATGTCTACCATGTCGGTAAAATAGAAGCGCTTGCAACCATCTGATCACAGTAAAATGGACTCAACGCCTTCAAAAACAGCTTTGTCATTTCCTTCTCTTCTAACGGAGGAATGACCCGCGCAGCAAACTCGTGCCATCTATGCATGTACTCTTTGACAGTTTCTTTATCCTTTTGGGACATAGCATGAAGTTGATCTTTGTCCGATGCCATGTCAATATTATACTTGTACATACGAAAAAAAGCTTCACTTAGGTCATTGAAAGTTTGGATCTGGGTGCTATCAAATCCCATATACCATTTCAAAGCAGCACTAGTCAAACAGTCTTGAAAGTAGTGAATCAACAATTGATGGTCATTAGTTTGAGTCAACATCTTGCGAGAATACATCACTAAGTGACTAAGAGGACAAGAGTTACCCTTATACTTCTCAAAATCCGGAACTTTGAACTTATGCGGAATCTTCATATTAGGAACTAAGCACAGATCCTGAGCATTTTTCCCAAACAAATATTTTCCCCTTAAAGCCTGAATCTCTTTCTGCATAGATTGAAATTGATCTTGAAACCCGTCCATCCTTTCATAGACTCCAACAGTTTCACTGTGGTCAGCCTGGAAAGCAGGTTCTTCCACATAAGGAACGTCATGGACCACAGGAGGTGGTATAGACATAACTGGTTAAGCTATAGGAACTTCAGCAGTAGCTTGATATCCTTCAGGAACAAAGTTAGGGGGAATGCCCCAAGGGAAACCATAAATAGTATGATGATGCGAAGCACTTACTGGAGCCATAGAAATGGGCGTAGAGACAATTTCATAAATTACAGTCCTGTGAAGCGGAGTCTGAGGAGGAGGAGGAGGATGACTCTGAGGAGCTACTAGAGTTTCCATCATAGCAGTGAGCCTTTCATAATCGTCCCTTAAAGCAGTTACCTCTTCACAGAGTTCACGATTCTCTTGCTCTAGATGATCCATCTTTTTCAGTTGATTAGCACGAGTGTTGTACTTGTGAGATAACTTGTCTGAACGAAGACCAAGAAAGTTAGGAAATAAGACCATGGAAAACTTACTCTAAGCAATACCAAAATGATGCATGATATGCAAATGAAAATGTGAAAAAAATTTCAAGGAACCTTAAGATATAAAATAAATTGCAAACATCATAAAGGGAACAACACATTTTGAAATACTAAAAATCTCATTTTATTAATAATGTGAAGGATTACAATCAGAAATACAATTTCAACGATCATAAACAGATCTATGGAATGATATCCGATGACTGTTCGACTCCAATTTGATACTTCTTATGGAGCCTTTTGATCTTTCTTCCATAGTTGCTCTTCATAGCATCCTTTCCCATCACAAGTTGGTCTATAATGCCTTTCCAACCATCAAAATTAGGAATGTGAGTAGATGAAATGCTAGAGGAAAATAAATCCTCTTGGTTCCTTGACCTCTTCACAGCTCGTTGCTCAAGTAACTCTATCAAGTCGTCCTTTTCCTTCAACTGCTTCTGCAATTCTACTTTCTCAAGGTGTGATGTGTGAAACTTGTCTTCCCAATCATCCCTTTCTTGCTTCATCTTATCCAAAGCCTCTTGCAACTCCTTTATGCCTTTAATAGTGGGCAATTTGACCATTACTAAAGACATGGGTCTTTCATAAGTGTATGGCATCTTGAATTATGTTGCTCTCTTCTTCACCCAACTAGTGTATGGCTCCAAAGCTACACAATTCTTCAATCCAAGATCACTTTTTCCTTTCCTATGAATATTGTGCCAAGCATGTACCATCCTAGATTTCAACCCCTGAGTGTCTTTCCCTTCTTGGAAAAATAAACCTTCTAATGCAGTGTTATTAGGTTTATCCTTCATAGAGAACCCAAGTTGACTTCTTGCCAAAGTCGGATTGTAGTTGATTCCTCCTTGTGTACCAAGAAGATGCACATTAGAGAACTCCTTGCAAATATCAATAATCTCAACATTGTCGTAAATAGAAGAATACCAAGTGATATCATCACTGGTGAGAGACATAAGTCTTTGAGACCATCTTAAACAACCCTTATTTTCTTTGAAGATAGGAGAATGTGGCAAGTGAAAAATGAACCATTTGTACAGTAAAGATGCATAATAGACAATAGTTCCACCCCCCTTAAAAGTCCTATGATGAATGGAGAAATAAGTGTCACCGAGCAAAGTTGGAACATGATTCCCAACCAAAAAGATCCTAATAGCGTCAACATCAACATAATTGTCAATGTTGGGGAACAAGACCAAATCATATATGAGTAAGGCAAGAATAGTTTCAAAGGCCACCATGCTACCAACATTGGCAAAATAAAAATCTTCTCAATCAAAAAATTTAAAGTCATCCCTCTGATACCTCATTTGACAATGAGATTAGCATCTACGTCAGATTCCCTCAGGTAAATATCTTTGGCAATAACTCGAGACTAAAGAATTCCTTCCATCCCACTAAAAGGAACTCTATTAGAAACTGACATCTCAAAAGATAAACATACTCCTCCATGGTAGGCAACAACTGATAGTCAGGGAAAGTGAAGCACTGGTAAATAGGATCGTAGAACTTAACCAAAGTACAAAGAAGACCATCTTCAACATCAGTAGATAGAACAGACAAAGGATTCCACTAGCTCTCTTAGATGGAAAAGAATTATCATCAATATTGTGGATATAGGAGAATTATATCTCAACTATTGAAATGACTCATGTCTAAACTTTGAAAAAAAAGTTTTAAAAGGAAAAGTGCACAAAGGATACAAAATAATTTGAATGAGTTATGCATTTTTAAGTCTTTTGAAATTGGTCTGAATATGTTTAAGATGAATTAGCATTTATTAGGAAAAGGTTTTGAAAATCACTTGACAAAAGTCAAGGTTTATTGAGAAAGTGGTTCAAGTTTGAAATCAAGAAGATTTTTGGAAAAGAGGGAGAAGATTTAAAAATTAAAGAAATGGAGGAGAAAAAGAGACTATCCTAGAGCATAAAATAAAAGCTGGGGAGGAAAGATCTAACCAAGAGATTGCAAGCTTTATGATATAGGTCAAGCAAGAGTTTCCTCATTTGGATTAAGCCTCAAGTAAACCAAATAAGCAAAGAATAATCATGCATCAGATGAAACTAAAGTAACTCAACCAAGTTTCCAAAAGAAGTCCAAAATCAAAGGTATCAGATGAATCTCAAGGTCTCAAATCACAATCTCTTAAAGCAAAGGTCAAGGTCCTAGCTCTAAGTCCATAACTCCATAACATTGTTAAGGATAGTAACCTCAATTCTATGAATCAAGAGAACCAATTCTTTTTTAGGGTGTTTTTCTTTATTAATGTCATTTACAAGGAAATGAAAGTCCCAATGGATAAAGAACAAATAATAAGTCATAAAACAATATGATATGAGATGCTAAAATAAAAGTATAAAGTAAATAACAAGAAATAAAAACATAAAATAAATGACATTAAAATAAAGCTAATATAATAAGAGGTTAGTAAATTATGTTAGTGATCCTAAATGAAAGATGGTTTTGGAATTTTTTTGGAGAACACTCAACTATTCACCCACAAGAATGAAAATATGAACCTATACATCATCATGAGAAGGGCTACAACTTGGATAAAATCAAAACCTATGCCACTAGCTCTCACAAATGAAAAGGGAGCAATATTTTCACACAATACCATAAGGAGTAGGAGACTTATAATCAAACTTATGAAAGTGCATTACTTTCGGGACATATTTAGCACTATGTTAAGCAATCGTAATTGGACTTATGTAGAACTGTTCGCTGTGAAATTTGGCGAACAACCTCTGGTTTACCAAAACGTGTAGAATTGGGTCACTTGCAGGATCAACCACACAAATCCTAGGACATGTGCAAATCTAGATGGTCTCGAAGATGTCTAAAATCACTTTCATATCTTTCATTTCTGTTCTCTAAGTGTTTTACGTCGAAATATGTTGATTAAGATGTTAAGTAGAGGTAAATTTAACAAGATAACGTAAATGGCAGAAATTAACTGATGAAATGTAAAGTGTCGAAAAGTATAAAGTGCAGAAAGATAAATGACTGGAAAGCATAAAAGAGATTTGTAAAGACTTAAACTTTATAAAATAAACTTTGAAGGAATTGGTGTTTGTTTACACATACATTTTCCAAATATGACTCTTTTCTCTCACACGGGTACTTTGAGTGTTTTCAGGAATTTTGTATATAGTAATTCTTCACACACTTTTTTAGATAATAACTACCCTATATATACACAAATAACATAACTGTCATTAACGACTAAATCCTAAAACTATGACACATGGCTCTCCTCCTTTCGCCAGATGCTTCCACGCGTCTTCTGCCAAACGTCACAACCTTTTAAATTCAAATTTACTTTTAAGTCGAAGTGACGTCTTCCTTCAGGCTTTTGTCGAATTATCAACATACTGCAATGTCTTCCGTGTCTTGTCGAAAGTGCTTTTCCTAGGTGCAAACATCTTTGTCGAAATGACGAAACCTCCTTCTGGTCGAAGTGTCGAACCATACTAATCAAATCGTTTCAACCCATGTCATCATTTGTCGAAAACATCATTTCTTACACCAAATCTCATGGCGTCGAAAACGCACGTATACAAGAAGTCACAACTATCTGAGGCCGGTCAATAATAATGTTAGTGTTAATACATGTTAGAGAAATGATATGTAAAACATTCTTCTAAAATCATGCCACACAAAAAAGAAAGAAAAGAGAAATGATCAAGCACAAAGGCTAGGAGGATTGTCCATTACTTCAATCCATACTTCATGGTGCTTAGGACAAACTTATGCATCAATCCAAAGTACCTTAAATGATTCATGATCAATTAGGGGGTAGATTTGAAATGATGAAAGTTCATCAAGTACCAATCCATACATCATGAACAAGATAAACACAAGTGATCCATTGATCAAGGGTAAATAAAGAGATGAAGAAGAAGGGGACAAGAGAGATCACACCTAAATTGGATCAAAGGTTTGATCAAGTCATCATCAAAATCAATCATCCATTTTGGTTGATTAGGGTTTTTACCCCATCAATACCCAAGATCCATTGAGTTTGATGAGACTTATGGTCCAAACCATCATGATCCAAGGCGAACAGAAGTTCGCACAAATATAAAATTAAATTAAATGAAATAAAAATGCACCAAAAGTATTTTTAAACGAATTTCAAAATAGAAGTAAAATGAAAAATTCATAAGGTCCTTCAGAACACCAAATAAATGGCCAAGAAAATTATGGAAGGTTGGAAATAAAATAAGAAGCATATAATAAATTTTTTAGGATTTAAAAATGTAGAAAAGTAATTTTAAACCAATTAAAACAAAGGAGAAAACTGAAATACCACAAAAAATATATAATTAATGAAATAAAATATGGAAAAAAATAAGAATCAGATGAAGAAAAATAAAGAGAATTTTAGAAATTATTTTGGATGTAAAATGATTTTTCTATAAATTTAAAAGAAAATACAATTAAAAATAAAAATAGGAAAAGAATAAAAATCAGAAAAAACACGGAGTATTGGATCAAGCCTCATTAATTGACATGGCAGATCCAACACTCTTCAGGTTAGGGCGCACGATGGGATTTAGCTGAAATGAAACACGGGATTGTATTTGAATTGAACCAATTAGATTATTTCATTTGTCCAACGTGTATGGCCAAACTCAGATGACCTGAAACACTCCGGTCATCTTCTTCAATAGTCCTCCACCGGAGTTTCATTGTTTGGTAAACTCAAGACACGAGACCACCACCAATGTGATCGCCTCCTCATCACGAATTCAACCTCATGCTTCAAATTCATTTATCTAAATTGAGCATGGGGAATTTTAGAGAAGTTTCATAAGCAAGCAAGCCACGAAAAATAAAGTTAAATGATGAACACGATCAATCAACATCAGATAAGTTAGGGGAAAGCATCAGAGAGTGAAAGACTACATTATGGTAACTTGTTTGAGTTTAAATGGTCCTCATAACTACCTTGTCCAAATGGTGATCAGAAGTTGATGAAGCTCAATCTGGTTAGAGCAATTCAAAAAGTCTCAGAGCTTGGGAATTGTTGCAAAAGCTTTAGAGGATGCCGAAGATGCTAATAGAATCAAGAATTTTGGTTGAAATAAGCTGGAATTCAAAACACGATAATTGGATTATTCTGGAAAACTTCAGAGTGCAGCAGGGGTTTCTTGGCTCTCAAAAGCTTGGTTATGAATGCAATAGCTTCCTCTAGTTAGGGAATGTGTTTCGATCCGAATACGTGTGGAATTAAGCTGAATTCATGCAAAATGAATTTGATCCGAATGTGAAAAAAGTGTGACTTGCAACTCATCAAAACTCAGCCAAATGATGTGTCTCAAGGGTAAATTAACTTCTGGAGACTTAGTTAAACATGTTTAGATCCAAAACGCATGCTGATTTGGCTTGGAATTTAGATTAGTGAAGTTCAAATTTCGGGCAATGGGGATTTCTTCAATTACAAGTCACCATGTTCAACTCAATGGGGCATCTTGGTCAAGAGGCTTTTTGGTCCCATTCTTTTTGCAATGTGTTGACATCATAACAAATATTATAATGTGCTAAGAAAGCTTTCATTTGGATGCTTGAGCACAAAGTTATGGCATGTTAAAGATGACAAGAAAAACTGGTCATATAACTTAGAAAAATTTAAGTATCCAATGGTTGAAAATGACCTGTACTGTCTCAATGAATTCCATGGCCTTCCAAGCGTAATTTGACCATGAACATTAAAGCAAACTTATAGAGGGTATCACAAATGACATTGTGCAAAATGAATTAGGCTCAAATGTTGAAAATTGAGGAAGTTATGATCTTTGAAAGTTGAGAACAAGTCACTTGAAAATATGTCAAATTTCACTAAGTCCACAAATGACCTATTATGTCTCCAAACGTTTGA
Source organism: Lathyrus oleraceus (assembly GCF_024323335.1). NCBI lineage: Eukaryota > Viridiplantae > Streptophyta > Magnoliopsida > Fabales > Fabaceae > Lathyrus > Lathyrus oleraceus. The sequence goes on from NC_066579.1 coordinate 387,989,556, forward strand.
TGATCCTCCAAGCATAATTGGCTCTTTTCATGTGAAGAGAAGTTGTATAGGATGTTTAGAAGAGTCGTATGCACAAAGAAGCATTCAAAAATGTTGAGAATTAATGGAGTTGTGATCTTTGGAACTTTGACTTCAAATGTTGACTTTTTGGTCAAACCACTTGGAACAAGCTTGTGCATTTGGACTTTTCTTACATTTAAAGGTACATGGATGATCATATGAACTTAAAATAAGGCGTCCTTGAATTTTTATTGATTATATTGCTCAAAGTTTGAGGTAACCTAGTGAAGAAGGCATGGAAATAAACACATGAACCTTTGATTTTCCTTGAGCAGTAAACAACATAACTTTGATGTGTTCTTGATAGAAATGAGATTGAAAGGTGATTTAGAAATTTAGAGATCATGCATTTAAATATAGCCCCTTCAGAATCAATGGTTGGCCACACTTTGACTTAAGGAATCAACACAAACCATAGCAGAGGAACCATGCTTGATGCTCTTGATGAAAAGCCCTATCTTGCACAATAAACTCAAGAAAAACAAAACATATTTTTTCTATTTTGATTAGTGGTTAGATAATTAATGAACTTGTAAACACAGAGGTAAAACACCATCAAAGAGGTGCTTGATGGTCCCTGCAAAAGCAAAACCCAAAGATGAGAGGGAGAAAGACCAATATGTGACCTTGTTTATGTGTAAGGATGCCAATGGTATATGGGATCTTAGGGTTAAAAATTAGGGTATGAAATATTGGATTTCTTAGAACAACAAACACCATATAAAATTACAAACTTTGTTTTTCACACACAAAGTGTTCGACAAATTGTTTGACTTAGTTTTTTCTGTGTGGATATCGTTGGAGATAGACTTTTACTATTGTAGAGTATTCAATTAGTTGTTATTAATTGTTGTTGATTGAATTGTGGATTATTATCATTATATTGGTACTCTTACGTATATCCAGGCTTTTCAATAGTAGTTTCAGTTAGACGATTTTGGATCCGAGAAATATTTGAAACTTGCTTCCGCGCTAAAAATTTTCTAAATCAAAATTTCAAATTAATTTTTAACTTGAGATCTATTCACCCCCCCCCCCCCCCCTCTAGATCTAGGTTTATCGTCTAACATAATCATCTCAATAGGAAGATGACTTCCAACAAGAGATCATTTCTAAACACATCGCTACTTTTCAACGATAGTAGATTTGATATTTAGCAAGTTAGATTCAGAATTTTTTTTCAAAGCATAAACCATGAGTTCTGGGAAACAATAGTCAATGGTCTATTTATTCCTACTCATTAAGTAGATGATGAAGTAATAGATAAACTATATTCCCTTTGGATCAAAGATTAAAAGATAAAGTTTGAGATAAATTTTAAAACTAATAGCTTTATAACTATGTCTCTAGATGAATGCGAATTTTATTATGTTCATCATTGTAATACCACCAAGGAAATATGGGATACTCTTGAAATGATATATGGAGTTTCTCCAAGTATCTAACAAGAGAAGATGAACACACGAGGCGAAGAAGATGAAGATACCAATCATGGATGTTTTTATAAATTTAGAAATATTGGAAATTTTGTTGGAAACTGCATTACTAACAAATATTTAAGAATTAAGAATTGGAAATATAATCCAATTCTTAAATCAAAATATGGGAGCCTTCACGAATTACATAAAAAATCAAGAAAGGAGGAAATTATAGGAAAGTTTACCGATCTAGTTCAATTACTTAAAGATGAAGGAACCTAAATTAAATAATCATCATCCTTATCATACTCCTAATATACAACTCCTCTGCAATCTTTCGAAAGAACATTCTCAGTATTTGAACGATCCTCACAAGATTTAACATCTAGTGAAGGACCTTCTTGTTCAAGGAATGACAAAGAAGATGAAGAAGTTTATTAAATACTCGAAAAAATAGAGGAGGATAGTCATCAACCTCAAGGAGAAATATGAAAGAATCATCTTCTAGTGAAGAATATGAAATGTGCTTAAAGGCACCCTGCAAGGGAGATACTATTCCAGGTATCAAGCATCTTACGCTCAACTATTTAGAATGAGTGATCAATTAGAGGAAGAAAATGCTAAAATAAGATAGCTCTCCCTAGGTTTTAAGGAATCCCTAAGATATCTTAAGGAAATCAACAATTCTTTCAAAATAGAAATAACTAAGTTTAAAAATTTGAAAGAAGAATGCAAGTGGTGTGACTCCCTTATAAAAGAAGTAATTGATCTTCATGAAACCCTAAGAAAGTTTACCCAAGAGAAAAAGAAGCTTGACCTAATTTTATCTAGTCAGAGATCCTCCATGAATAAAAATGGTATAGAATTTAAAAAGGAAAGAAAGTCTAGAAAAGACATAGATCATAAAGGGAAGAAGCGTCCAATATATAAATGCACACACTATAAAAGAATAGGTCACTTAGAACCTTCTTACTTTGACACGTTGAAAATATCTAAAGGTAACAACCTTAGATATTTTGTATCTAATGCACTTGGACACAAGAAGATATGGGCAACAAAGGTGAAACCTTAGTGTTTTGCAGGTATGCTTTGCAGCTCAAAGTTTTGACGATTTTTAATAAAGCTGAGAAAAGTAATAGTATACTTCTAAAGTATACAATATTTATGAAGTCTCTAATTTGAGGATGAACAATGGTGGAAAATGTCAATTGTTGTGATCAAAGAAAATTATTATTAGTTAAATATATATGTTTGTAATCGACTTACTCATGTCGTGGCTATTACCAACTCTTGCATCCATTTGGTATTTTCCTTTTTTGGGAAATATTTATCAAGACTTCTTGATAAAAGACATACACATTATTTTAAGGTTGAAATAATCAGGAAAAACTGATTAACCCCTTAAAATAATAATTTTAATTTTTTTTCTCATCTAAATAAATTATTTTCTAACTCTTAATATGAGTATTTTTGTATTTTCTTGCAAAAGGGGTGCAAAAAATGACAAATGCACTAAGGAGGCTGAGTTACGTAAGCCCAATCGGTTAACACATAATGACAACCGAATGGAAAAGCTTGACACAAAGATTTTCAGATTAAATCCAAGCTTAACTTGTGCCTCAAGCAAATCAAATCCCAACATTAATGAAGATTTCACAAAATCCTAAATTTTTTGAAACTCTAATCGATTGGATCCCTTAGCCAATCGATTAGGATACTAAAATACAAAAGGTTTTGATTTGATTTTTGATCATCACGATCTGCATTGAATACTTTCCATAAATACACTATCAAATCCTCATATGGCACACTATAATAGGTATTCCTTCTCACTCTTTTGCATTGAAGATTTTCTATTCAAAACTGTGACTATGAGATTATTCTTGCAAAATCATCATGAATCCGAAATGATTGAGTGTCTCCTCCAGACCCATTATTGATGACTTCACCACCAAACAACAAGAAGTAAGTTTCTTTCAACACTTTACCAATCAATCCCTTCTAAGAATTCATACCCTAGAACTATAAGATTTTAAAGATTGCAAGTTCTTGAAAACCTTTGAAGAACTCAAGCTTTCCACCTTTCTTTGTATTCCTCAAAAAATAATTTATACATCCCTTATGAAGATGTTATTTTCAAACCTTCTTATCACTAATGGAATACTTCAAAGCAAAGTGAGGAAGCATAGGATAAATCTTTTGGTAGAAGAATTTAGAGAGATGTTAGATCTTCCTCGTGAAGATAGAATCATTGAGCTTGGTGACAAAGTTAACATGTACAACTACAACATCAGTGCATCCTCTCTTATGAAAGAACCTTTATCATACATACCTTACCCATTCACTGCTGGTTACATCCATCCTAAAACTCAAATTATTCATTATGTAACTAATCACATCCTCTTTCCTAGAAGGGGCAACTTCAGTCTCTTAACCCATGTTGATGTAGGAACAATATGATTGATAAAAAACAAAGTCAAGGTAAATTGGGAATAACAATTAATTGACTACATGTAAGAGAGAAAGAAAGAAGATGCATACCTTCCATATGGAAATCTAGTCATAAAAATTATGGAAGAAACAAGATACTGTAGCGGGGTATTCGTTACCATTAGAGATATTGACTAAATCTATGGTAAATCATACAAGTCGAGTCGCCAACGCACTTCTATTTATCCAAAGGAATGGTTAGAAAGCGAACAAAAACCTAAAAGTTTTATCGAATCAAAAACTAGTAAAAAAGTCAGAGATCTGGGTAAGGGGGTTGGTTATGCAATGGGAAGGTGTTAGGCACCCAAAACATCCTAGGTACTCCTAGGGAGCCCTTTTCATATTTGTTGTATGGTTGTTGTTTCTTTTTTTTTAAATTGTTTGTGCAAACATGATTGAAGAGATGAGAAGAGAATGTACAAGTTTATTTACATTTTGTGTTTGGATGGATAAACTCATTGCCTACGTACCATCTTAAAAAGATTAGGATCAAAACCTCGTAGTTCGGGGTAAAAATCTCAAAATGAGTTGGTGAATTGATTGGTCCAAAAGCCTTAAGGTCTTTTGTTATCCAAGGGAGAAAACTCTACCCGAAACCACAAATCCACCATGTGAGGATAACTTCAACATGCTAGTGATGGGTTAACCCTATAATAAGCATGGAAGACTCATTGTCCATCACTAAGGATATAGGTGAGTATTACATCTACCTCAAGGATAACTCAAACCTAATAGCTAAAGGTTATGAAAAGTTTTACTTAAGAGAGTGGTCATTGAAACCACAAAAAGACATTTGAATGGGTTATATTTACCAATGAAAAGTATTTACAAAACATGGTCAAAGTTGATTTAAAAGTTCAATTCAAAATAAGTGTTATGAAAAGAAAGTTTAAAAATCAAAAGCATAAGGCTTAGGTTTCTAATGTTTGAAAACAAGTGTTAAATGTTTGCACAAAAGTTTTGGCTTGGGTTAGAGTGGAGGGAAGAAGAAGAATGGCTAAAGTCCTAAACATACAAGAGATAAGGGATAAGAAACAAGACCACAAATGGAGTTCCTCTCTTGAGATCATATTGATGATCCAAGTAGCTCTCATCCTTTGGAATAAGCAAACACACAAAGAAAACTCAAGCAATCAACAAGCAAGTCTCTTGGCAAGTTCCTCAATAGCTCTTAGACCTCTTTCTCTTGGAAGCTCATGGCAATGGTTCCTCAAATTGGCTCAATATTGGAATCCCTAGCACAAAGACACACACATCAAAAGGTTCTATTAACAATTAAAGAATGGACAAGAGGGAGTTTAGGATATGGTCCTTTCAATGTTCATCTTCAAGCTTTAAGCATTCTAAAGGCATGAGGCCTAGTTGCTCTTCAACTCCATTAGCTTGGGTAAAGTCCTAAAATCTAAGTCCATTTTGTCCAATTCTTTGCATTTTGTTCACAACAAACAGACAAACACAAGCACAATAATATATACACAATTATATGCTCAAGTGGGCAAAAGGAAAATGGCATTAACATAAACATGTGCTCCAATGAGCAAAGGAAAAAGCAAATGAATAATATGTACAAGAGTAATAAATTTCATAAATGTAAAGTGAAAAAAAGTAAATGTTAATGGTTAATAGTTAGTGTTAGTAGTTAGTGTGCCATAAGGCAAATTTAGCGCTATGTTAAGCAATCGTAATTGGACTTATGTAAAAGTCACAACTATCTGAGGCCGGCCAATAATAATGTAGGCAACAACACAAGTTAGAAGTCTTGATTAGTGAACCAAGTTCCAACAACTTGCCGTGCCAAAAAGAAAAAGAGAATTGATCTTGTATTGGTTTAAGTCCTTTGCATGGTTTAGGAAACAACTTATCCTTAATGCAAAGCCATTCACTTGATCAATTGATCAAGATGAGTTAGATTTGAATCAAAGAAGATTAAGTCTCCCCAATCAATGCTAACTTATCAACCTTTAACTCATTGATCAAAAAGAAAGGAAGAAGAGGAAGAAGATGGATAAAAATGGAAAGTAAAAGGAAAGAATAAAATGCATTAAGTGAAAGAGAATATACCAATCAACATGTGTTGACCAATGACATTGAGAATCATGGTCAAACAACCAAAAACAGAAGTGAGATGAAGATTGGAAGTCAAGAAATGAATAAAAATATTTTTTGCATTTTTAATATTCAAAATAAAATTGAATTAAAATATTAAAGAAAGGTCAAACTTCAAAATCACTTCAAATCAACTATGAAAAGTCCAAGTGATTTATCCTAAGTTCAACAAGGTCAAACAAGGTTTGACAAAAAATTTCAACATTTTTAAAAGTCAGAAACCATTTTTAATCAATTAAAAATGAATAAAAATAACCTAATTGAATTAAAATCTCAAATAAATCTCAAATCAATTAAAAAATTGATGAGAATATTTTTCATAGATCCATCATCATTCAAATAGGTTAAGAAAATATTTTTGTATTTTTTGAATATCAAAAACTATTTAAAATTAATTAAAAATAACCAGAAAAGAGAAAATTCACAAAAAATATCAAATGACAAAATAAAAAATATTAAAAATCATATTAGAAACTAGAATTTAAATGGAGAAGAATGCAATTGGTCCCATATTTTTTGGAATTAAAATGAAGAAGTTATGAATTTTTGAAAATAAAGGAAATAAAAGAAATAAAATCAGAAATTAAGAAAATCAAAAAAACCACAAGCGTCTGATCAAGCCTCATTAATTGACGTGGCTGATCAGACGGATGTGAGATGCACGCTCATGGTGAGTCCAAGTCAAACGCGTCACACCTGGCATTAAAGCAAGTAATCCAAACGCATGGCTGAGATTAAAACGTGGGAGATGCATGCAATGATCCAGATTGGATCTGGCAATGGGACGGTGGCCAGCGCCACCGTCTTCTCCGGTGAGCTCCGGTGAGACTCAAAAATTGCAGAGATGCAAATGTTCACCAAAATGGGCGATCTAGGCACCGTTCGAAAGAGGAAGTGATGTACATCACTCCTGTACCACTCACTTCTACTCTAGATTCCTATAAATGGAGAAATCAGAGATGGAAGCATGATGGTGTTCATCATGAACTTGCTTGATTTCAAAAATTAAACACACAGCAATGATGCCTCTATAGAGAGGACTTCAAACAACACAATATCCAGTTCAATAGGTCAAGGAATAAGGAGTTTCGAAGAAAAAACCAGTTGAAGTAAACCTTTGAATTGTGAAGATCTGAGCTCCTTTCCTTGATTCTTTTGGCAAAACAGAAGTTCAATGAATCATGTGATGAAGGTCTAGGAACTTTAGATCTAAAGATTCAACCAAATTCAGTTGAATTTTAGATTTGAAAAATTGAAGAAAATGTGAACTAGTTCCTTTAGGTGTGACTAGGTTTTGATTTCTGCAGCATTTTAGATTGATTCAGGGTCCTTTTTGATGGAGGTATGCACCTCTATTTATAGCTGGAATTGGCTGAACAAGTGAGTTTCCTCGTGTGCATGGCAGGTGGATTTCCCTTGCATGGGCTTGCATGATCATGTAGAAGGCCCAAACTCAATTGCACTTGCATGTTGATGACCAAACAACTTGAAATGGACGTGCAGATGGCAATGCAATGGCTTGTGCAATGAGTTTCAACATGTTATGCATAAATGAGCCTAAATCTTTACCTCTTCGAAAATGCGACTTGAAAAATTGAAACATAGGCATGTGGGTAATGGTTGGAAAGGTCTTGACATAAGGAACAAATGTTATATTGGACAAAAACTCATTTGGAGTGTGGAAATTTATGAAAACAGTCCATGAAGTTCATAGTGCAAAACATGCCTTTGAAAATTTTGCTAAATTGGTTCAACTTCAAGCCCCTCTGTTTCGATTATGAAAGCTTCAAATGAAAAAACCTTCAACATCAAAGTTGTAGATCTTCTCAAGAAAATCAAAATGGACTTACATTTTGCATAATTTGGATTTTTGATGAATGAGTTATGGTCTCTTAAATTTGGACTTTTTTTACTTTCAATGCATTTGGTCCAAAGTGACCTATAATGTTTTGCATTATCACATGTATTTATTTTGAGATTTTGAAATTTTGTTCAACATAACATTTTAAGTAGACATCTTAAGCTTTTCAATTCATTTGATCCCACCTCAAAATCATTAGAAATGAATGAGTTATGTACATGGGAAGTTGACCCAAAATTAGGGTTTCAATCAAAATGACCTATAATGTCTTGGAATGGGAGATGACCTTCCAAGCTTCAAATAAATTTTTGATGAACATGAAAGTTGTTAATATTGTCCTTAAGAACAATTTTTATTTTGGGATCATCTCCATTTGAACAACACATAAAAAGTTAGGTCTCAGTGCATTTCAAAATGGTCAGATGAATTGACTGATCAACTTCTCAAGTCCACAACTCATATCTTGATGAATTGATTATTTAGGGAACTCAACTAAGTTAAAATATGCATGAAATGATGAATTAAATAACTTCCCTTGATTGTATTTGACCATGGGCTGAGGTTGCTTCACTAGCAAGGCACACTTGGTACACAGATGATTTAGGGTTTCCTTGAGAAACAAACCTCAAACCCCTTGACTTGCTTTGATCAAATGATGACTTGAGATATTTGGGAGGCATATTTGATGGATGAGAGCTTTGGGGACCATTGCCATGCTTGCTTCCATCTTCTCTTGGCCATATCTTTGCACCAATGATCTCCTAGGAGCTTTTGACTTTGTGATTGCTCAAGCTACAAACAAAAATGTTAGTGACATATTTTTGTGCTTTTGGTTAGTGAATAAAAATGGGAAAAGCAATAATGTACAATTCAATCATACTTGGTCATCTCAAACCACTCACAAGAAGCCCCACCCAAGGGCAAAGGGAACCAAGATGCTTATGATCCTTGAGGCTTTGCAAATGCAATGTTATGATGCCATGAGGGATCTTAGGGTCAAAATTGGGGTCTTACAGATGCCCCTATTTAAGGTCATTCTAGCCGGAGAAGTGAAGGTTAAAATCTTCGTCTCGATGAGGTAGAATGGGCTTAAATAATAACAAAGAGACGAATTTTGGTCCCTAAGAGACCTCATGATGCAAATGTATGCATGCAAAAAGTAATACTCTGTGCAGATATGTGTCCACAAAGAAGAAAAGAAATCCGGGGAAACTGACAATCCATATGAGTAATTCACTCCATAGGACAGACACTCTGGGACTCTTATGGGGATAAGAAAAGGAATAAAATGCGTGAGCAGGTCACGACTCAAAGCTTAGGGAGCAGTAAATCAAAGAAAGAGACCCGAGCTGACTCAAAGATGCGTGTATTGGGGAATATGCCAATACAGCGGAATTATCCATAACGGATACTCCGGATAAAAATATGGACTCTAGGAGAATCCACTAAGGGACTTCGTTGGGGAAAACCCAAACAAAACTCCTCTAGGGAGGCAACAGGATGAGGTATTACCGGTTACTGGGTAATAAGTTCAACGAGACATGTGATCTAACCACCGGTATAAGGGTGAGAGGACAACATGCTCGGGAAGAATGAATATCTAAGACCGGTATAAGGGTGAGAGATATCAAACATCCAAAATCATCTGAGGAGGACCTAAAAAAAGGTATACTCTAGCTCAGGAAAATCTGACTCCACAAAGGGATAAAAAGTCATAATAGGGAGCAGAAGGGGAAGGAACACCAGGGATACCGGTTACTGGGCATATAATAGGTGACCAACCAAAGCGTGAATTGGGGAATATTCCCAAGACACTCATCATCCAAAAGAGGGCTAAAAGCAAACTCGATTATAGGATGGACATTCGATTCCAAAAAAAAAGGATACGAATCTTACTCGACTGGGGAAGAACAAAAGGCTTCGACCAAAGAGTGCATGAGATATATTATCTATTACCGTCAAAACGTAGATAATATACTCGCATGGAAGATTATCCACAACCGGTTACTGGGTTAATAAAGGATAAATCGACCGACAAAGAAAAGCATCGGGATACTGAAACTAGGTATATAATGATGACCAATCAACGACCATTACCAACCAAGGGTAAAGGAAAGATGACTTGTTGGGGATAAACTGCTTTATTAGAGCAATTATCCAAGAGATATATCACCGGGGGTGAAGGACTTATCAATACCGAATGTTGGATAATGATAACTGTCAAGGAGGGGATTACATCTGCCGGATACTGGGTAGAAAACCACGGAAAAGTATCCGTCATCGATTAGGATGAACAAAAGGTTAACTCTGCAAAGGGGATGAAAATAGGGTTTACAATTACCAGTATGAGGGTAGAGAACCACAAAAATAGGACTTATAACCACCGGTATTAGGGTAGAAGGCCATAGACTCCGCCGGGGATAAGATGGATAATTACTGGTTACTGAGCAATCATTCATTTACACCACAGGGGAGTGCAAGAAGCAGCCAAAAGAGGCCAATCCAGGATCAAACTAGATGGGCACGCTGAAACAAAACTTGTCCCTATGAGGATATAACTCAATGGGGAACTCCATCCTAATATATGTGTTAGGAGGAAACAGAAGCAACCATCATCCACGAGGGTATAACTCAGTGGGGAATATGGAAGGAGATGAATACTTTCTGCTTATGGGGCTGACCCTATATGGAGAAACCAACCACCAACACTTGCTTGGGGAAACATGAATGCCCTCAAACAACAGATAACAAACAAAGATATATGGCAAATGCGACATGAATGTTACCAATATGCACATATGCATGGTTTATGTATGATGAATGCTGACAAACAGACATTTCTAACACAAACAGTTCCGACGAACAAGTATACAAACATCCGGTACTACATCTCAAGAGAGAAAGCCAGGACCATAGGGATCTCCGCAGGGGAATGAGTAAAACATTCCAGCTGGGGACAAAGATCAACACACAAATGAAATCCGCCATGAAAACATTCTACTGGGGACATTATCAGAGGGGATTAAGGAATTCCGTGGGTAACAACCACCAAATCAGAAGTTTCTAAGGGTCATCAAACACTGTCCCTAATAATGAGATCACATCTGCTGATGAGGAAGAATCACTATTCTGCTGACAGAAAGAGGGCTGAATAGATTTTCCCAACACTCCGCCTGGGAGAAAAACCACAAAAGGCCCTAGAGGAAGAGGACACAAGCATGTCAGGAATATGAACAAATGTCTTACCCTGTCGAGAATCTTACCATCCTTGGGAGAGCACTGCAGGCATTCCCAGTATCCTTATGTTATTGTGAATGTTCACTTTGTTTAAAAACAAATAATGAAAGATTTAGTTAAAACAATGATATTTTTTTCTTTCAATTAAAACATGCAAAACATTTGTTGAAATGAAAATAAATAAGAGTGCAAATAATTGGATAAAGGCTCAAATTTATTTGATGGAATGGTAGTCTGCAAATGGCAGGACTCCATAGATCTTTTCAAATTCGACATTGGTGATATATATTGGAAAGGGACTACATTGAACATAATGACCATTTCTCCACCAATTCCGAATCCAATGTATTTGGAGCTTTGGTTGATGATGAATGAGTGAGAACCTCTGACGGATGACAGTTGTAGAACAAAGTCTTGTCAGGATGCAGTTACTTGTCAAATCCCCTATATATTTTTTTCCTAGATTTCCCCAGGGTGAGGTACTCAATCTAGCGGGATACACATATTCATCTTTCATTTCTCTAACTTTTTCCTGGATCGCCCTTTCGGGTTTTCAATCCACCGAGACGCTCATTTTTGCCTAAGCCACCCTTTCGGGTTTTCAACTTAGCGAGCTATTCTGTTTTTATTTAGGCGAAGTATTTCTTGACTGCATCTGAATTCACAGGACGAGTGAAATCCTCTCCATCCATAGTTGTAAGTATCAATGCACCTCCTGAAAAGGCTCTCTTAACAACATATGGACCTTCATAGTTTGGAGTCCACTTTCCCCTGGAATCGGGCGCGAAAGACAAGACTTTCTTAAGCACAAGGTCACCTTCTCAGAATACACGAGGCTTGACCTTCTTATCAAAGGCTTTCTTCATTCTCTGCTGATATAACTGACCATGGCACATGGCAGTCAATCTCTTCTCTTAAATCAGATTCAACTGGTCGTAACGACTCTGAATCCATTCAGCATCAGTCAGCTTGGCTTCCATCAAGACTCTCATTGATGGGATCTCCACCTCTACTGGGAGCACAGTGTCGCATCACGCGAAAAACCGGCGGGAAAAGAAAGAAACAACAGAGCCGCCACCGTGCGTTATTTATCCCAAAAGAGGGAAAGGAAACGCTCGAAGTAAACCTAGGAAAGAACATGGTCTCGCGACCAAAGAGGATGGGTTCGGGAGTCGGTTATGCGAAGGGAAGGTATTAGCACCCCTACGCATCCGTAGTACTCTACGGGATCCACGCACAAAAGGAAGGAAAATTGGTTGCTAAACACTGCTCAAACTCACACATACTGGCTGAAAGAGACAAAAGAGACTGACTGAGACTGACTCGGCAGGATGTCGCATCCTGGGCCTACTTAGTCTATCAGGCGTAGACATCAGAGTCGAAGTAGTTCGGACTAGGGAAACGACGCATGCTCGCTAGGATGTCGCATCCTATGCATACGTATCTTCTCGGACGAGAGAAGAATCAGAGCATTCGTAGCTCGACTGACACGCACACAAGCAAACAAAACACACAGGCAAACGTGGAGCCCGACTGCCAATCACTGGACTTATGTCAGCATCCGAACCTAAAACACACACAAAGAGGCAAACATGGAGCCCAAATGCCAATCACTGGACTTACATTGACATCCGAACCTAATACACACACAACAGATAGATAGGGAGTCGGGGACTCAGCCTATAACTGTCAAACAAAACACAAAAAGAAAAGAAAGGCGCCCGGAGAGATCAGCTCAATCTCCTGCCTACATACTTCATCTGGTATGAAGATCAGGGCGATGTAGTTCCCCTACGCAGGGACAAGGACTAGCCTAACCAGATAACAGAGGGAGACACAACTCTAGGGAGACTACGACTCGAGCCTAGATGTTGTCATGCAAAGTCAACCCTAAGTTAAGGTTTCTAGCTAAATGGCACGAGGGCCAACCTATCCTAGACACGGCTTGCACAGGAAGCAAGGGTCTCGATTGCAACTAGGGCAAGAGAAAGGGGAGGTCTCAATCGCAACGAGGGCGAGAGAAAAGGATTAGTGTTAGTTGTTAGTCAAACTCGGCAAGACATCGCGTCTCGTGCCTACGTATCTCATCTGGACATGAGAATCAGAGTTGCCGTAGTTCGGCTACGGAGGGATAAAGGATCTCGATTGCAACTAGGGCAAGAGAAAGGGAAAGTCTCGATCGCAACGAGGGCGAGAGAAAGGAAAAGGCTCGATCGCAACGAGGGCGAGAGAAAGGGTCGCAACGAGGGCGAAAGCAAGCAAGGATTAGCTGTTAATCGTTAGTCAAACTCGACAAGACATCGCATCTCGTGCCTACGTATCTCATCTGAACATGAGAATCAGAGTTGCCGTAGTTCGGCTACGGAGGGATAAAGGATCTCGATTGCAACTAGGGCAAGAGAAAGGGAAAGTCTCGATCGCAACGAGGGCGAGAGAAAGGAAAAGGCTCGATCGCAACGAGGGCGAGAGAAAGGATCGCAACGAGGGCGAAAACAAGCAAGGATTAGTCTAAACTAAACCTAACTTGCACAGGAAGCAAGTCTAAGCTAGCCTAAGAAGCAAAGCAATCACAATCACAGATAGCACACACTATATACACACAAGAGGCTCACACAAGGGTTAGGTTTTAGTCGAGGGGTCACATCAACCTCGACAAACAAACCTCTGGAATGGGGTGAGTGGTGCTCTTAACCTTGCCATTGAGGGGCTAAGGTGAAGCAGATGAAAGGTGAGTGAAGATGAGACTTCACAGCTTCTATCCCGGGCCTGGGAGAGCTTTTGACAAGAATGTGTGGGTTCAGAAAGTGGGAACCCTTCTACACATTAGATACTGACTCAACTGTGCAATTGCACAAGATCTTGGGTTTTTATCTGAAATGCATCAACACAGTGGTGTGAGCAAGACAGAAGACACACTGAATAGCAGGGGATAGGTTGCTTATCCCTTGGTTCTGCCAATTGCCTTACTTGAAGGACTTTTCCTGCTTGGGACAATTTTAAACATACACAAACATGGCCTCTTAAGGAGGGCTTCAGACAGTTTGCCCGGTCAAATAACAGACCGGGTCTCCAGACTACATGAAGTAAAAGAGATTATACCTCAAGCAAGTTGCTAAAAGCAAAGCAAAGCAAGTTCAGAGAACTTAAGCAACTAAAGTACCTGAAAAAGTCAAAACAATCAGCAAACAGTTCAAAAGTTTAAATCAAAAGGAATTGGTAAACAGTCAACACAGATGGTCAACTGTGCAAGGCATAAGACTCAAACACATGAGTCAAACCTACAAAACAAAGGTTAGCATATGATAAAACAATCAAGTTCAAACAAGTTTGAATGATCTTTGAGGCATTGGTGCTTAACCTGAAACAGGAACTCAATTGTAAGCTCAAAAGACCACTAGGACTAGCCTAGGGTCAAGGATGAAAGAAAAAGTCAAAACAGCAAAGAAAAGTCAACCAAAGTCAAGGTCAAACATTTAAGAAGCTATCACAATTGGGCCCACATTCAAATCATGCATTATTATCATTTCATGAACATTTGAAGTCAAAGTAAGGCAAATGAAAACTCAAAGAAGTCAACAGAATGACTTCATTCAAAAGTCAACCCAAACAATCTCAAAAATCATCAAATAAATCACATTCAATCCTAACATCTAGCATGGCAAGCATGTCAAATTTCATGGCATTTGGATGAGAGGAAGGCAGTCAATGAAAATCATGAAGTCGACATAATTTCAAGTAAGCACAATGAAAGTCAACAAACATGGGTCAACTTCAAAAAATCATATCAAATTGAAAACAGATGAGAAATGAATGAGATTAACACCAATGCAAAGCTCAAGATGTCTAGTTATCACATATGAAATTTCATGGTCATACAGTATGGTATGAGGGTTTCCCAAAGGATTTGGCAACATGTAGCACAAAAAGTCAACATTTGACTAGGCAGGGAAGAAAAATCTCAAATAAATGGAAAACAGCACAATCAATTCCAGGAAAAATCACACATGAACTAGACATGTAAGGGAGGGATCATGCAAAATTTGGGGTCATTTGGATGCCAGGAAGCAAGTTAACAAAATTCATGAAAATGCACATTCATGTTGTGATACCAAATGTAACACCTTACTTCAAAAAATCAAAGCTCTCAATCCACATATGATAAATGCACAAACTTTATACCAAAACAAAGATGCATGAGTCTAGTTTTACCACAAAAAATTTCAGAACCAATGGATACATCATGATCATTTCACAAAAGGAATGGCCAAAGGTGTCAAATAAACATACATATTAAGAACCCTAGAGCCATTTAAAATCCAGCCAATCAAAAATTCAGCAAAAATCATGATTAAATAATAGACATTCATGTGAAAATGATGGAAAAAATTTCATGATTTTTGGAGTTAAATTGAGTGAAATATGAATTTTGCAAGATTGATGAATAATTGAAGCAAACATGAACAAAGGACATGAATTAATGGTCAAAGTGTGGTCAGCGTGGCATTTTGGTAAATAGGCGTATCACTAAACCAAACGCACCGTTTCAATGGGGACACGTGAAATGTTGTGATTGGTGGCTCAATAGAACAGTGCACAAAACACAGTAAAATGCCAAGTTTCTGGAAATTCTCTAGGGTTTGTGAATGGAACAGTAACACTCATCATCTCCAACAAACATGGAATACTGACACGCCCAGAAACAGCACACATGCATGGCAATGATATGGTGGTTCATGCAACAAAAACAAAATCAGTAGCCAACACTCATGCAATACGTGAAACAGGGTTCTTTCTGGAAAAGATATTAGGGTTTTTCACAACAGTGACCACTTCATTTTCTTCCTCAAATCGAGCCAAACTCAAAATTCCCAGAAACAAAAATCGAGCATGGCAATATACTCAGTAAACATTGTACATCATAAATCCATTATCCATTTTCATCAAAACGCACAAACAACCAAGATTCGAGCAAAAACACACATGAACACTAAACTTCAGATCAGCATATCTTAATGAATACTGGACCATTTTTAACCATTTAAAGCTCATTAAAATCAGCAAGATGTAAACTATCTAAAGCATGGCATCATTTGGAAAAATAAGTGAATCGAAATCTTACCACAAATGAAGCTCAGTGATGATGCAGTGCTTCCTTGGCCTTCAAAGCTCGAAACAGATGTGCTTTAGGCTTTGGAATGATGGATGATGAAGATCTTTCAGCTCAAGAATGCTTGGAAGTGAACAAATCACGATCTGCCATTGGAAGAGCTTGAGGAAAACAGAGAGATATGTTGCAGCACAGTTGAGGTTTGATGCTCGAAAACACTCCCAAATGATGTCCAAATGAAGAAGCAATGAAGGTTGTTCGAGGGTTTTTGGAGCTTTTGGCAGAAAATTCTATATGTGCAAAAATGCAATTTGAGAGAGAATCCGGTTTTTGGTCTGTTGAGGGCTGCTGCTTAGGGTTGAAATGAGCAGAGAATACACCTTATATGGTCTGTTTAAGGTTACTAATCCATGTGCTAATCAAACTCATCTTAATGAAACCCTTTTGCATATTTGCTAATTTGGAAAGTATGGAGGTGGAGGTGTATGGTCTTGGTCGAAATGGGCTTTTGGACAGGCTGCACATGACCAAAATTTCTGCTGTTTTAAGTCTGCTTCTTGAATTGCTAACCTTGTTTTGTTTTAATGAAACCATTTGCAAAATTGCACCTTTGGCCAAAATGGTAGTATGATGGAATGCTGCTCAATCTTGGGCTTGGAACATCTTGCAAATGACATTTAAAATGAATCCCAATTGGCCAATTGTGTCAAAAATGTTTAAATCAAAAAGTCAAACTTGAGTCAAACTTGAATTTTAAATGGAACAAGTCAAAAAATGCCATTTTGATTGGCAAGGTTTTGGTTCATGAAATTTATATTTTTGGAAAGAGGAGGAAAAATGTGGTTTGTAGGAAAAAACCCCACCAAATTTGGCCTTATGGTTTGAGAGATATGACCTTTTGAAGTTCAAGATTTTGTGAAAATGATTTGATCATATCTTGACAACCATGCATGGGATTTGAGAGTTCTTGGACTTTTTGAAAATTGGAGAACAAGACCTTCAACTTTCATGTTGGGCAAAAATTCATTTGAAGCTTGTATCATGATGCAAGTTGAGGATCAAGAAGTTTCCATTTTTGGCAGTTAAAATTACAGGTCCACTTTCTATTTTGGGAAATTTTCTGATTGGCTTCAAATTTTTCAATGATGTTGATTGCCATGATACATGAGGCCTATTAGGACATGAATAAGCTCTCTCAAACCATTTCCATCCATCAAAACCAAAGAATCAACCACAGTTGACCAACTTTGACTTTTCTAGGGTTTTGGACCGACTGTGCACTTCTGATGAATTCCAAACCCTAATTCCTTGAGACCTTGACTTCGAATGATGTCCCAAGTTGTATAGACTCTTGATTATTGATCATGGTGCCCAAATTCCACAAGAATGGCCACCATCCACTGTTTTGACTGATTGTTGACTTTCTAGGGTTTTTGCCTGACTATGCATGAACTGATGGCTTCTGAACATCCAACCCTTGACTTGAACACTTCAAATAGACCTCCAAGTCATGTGAACTTGTTGGGCAAACCCTAGGGCTTTGATTCCTTGAGAAACAAACTTGCTTGCTTGGTGGACTGATCTCCTGATCAGTTTGACCTAATTCTTGACTTGCTTGCTCTTGAGGCAACTGGGGACAATGCAATGCTATGCAATGGATCATGATATGCTATGACCTAATATGAGATGGTATGTACAATGATAGGTGCAAATTTGAGGTGCTACAGCTGCCCCTATTCAATCAGCTGGGAACCCGAATGGATGAGAGCAACGGCTGTCAGACTTTCAGGGTAAACAGGGATTGAATACTAAGAACCGTAGAAATTTGCACCGACTGGGATCCACCAATGGAAACGTCCACTGGGATTTGATTCTTATTACTGGGTATTTTTGTTTTTTTGTGTTTTCAAAAGGTACGGCCACATCCAGACATCGCAATGACGATGAATGGGAAAAGAAATCACAACTAGATGCCAACGGACAATCTAGGAAACACTCAACGTTCACCAAGGCCAACGGAGAGGTAAATCCACAGGGGGACAGGTACAACCAGACGTCATAGGACGAAAGGTAGACTCACGTTTATCGACACCAACGGAGAGGAGGAAAACTCAGCCAGACGTCATAGGACGAAAGGGAGACTCACGTTTATCGACACCAACGGAGAGGAGGAAAACTCAGCCAGACGTCATAGGACGAAAGGGAGACTCACGTTTATCGACACCAACGGAGAGGAGGAAAACTCAGCCAGACGTCATAGGACGAAAGGGAGACTCACGTTTATCGACACCAACGGAGAGGAGGAAAACTCAGCCAGACGTCATAGGACGAAAGGGAGACTCACGTTTATCGACACCAACGGAGAGGAGGAAAACTTCAACCAGACGTCATAGGACGAAAGGGAGACTCACGTTTATCGACACCAACGGAGAGGAGGAAAACTTCAACCAGACGTCATAGGACGAAAGGGAGACTCACGTTTATCGACACCAACGGAGAGGAGGAAAACTTCAACCAGACGTCATAGGACGAAAGGGAGACTCACGTTTATCGACACCAATGGAGAGGAGGAAAACTTCAACCAGACGTCATAGGACGAAAGGGAGACTCACGTTTATCGACACCAACGGAGAGGAGGAAAACTTCAACCAGACGTCATAGGACGAAAGGGAGACTCACGTTTATCGACACCAACGGAGAGGAGGAAAACTTCACTAGGGAAGGGAGGGGACGTTATGAACATCGAAAGAGGATGTTTACCGACATCAAAAGAAAACCAGACACTTACGCATGACTGGAAATCACCGAAGGATGGTGTTTACCGACACCAAAGAAGACCAGACACTTACGCATGACTGGAAATCACCGAAGGATGGTGTTTACCGACACCAAAGAAGACCAGACACTTACGCATGACTGGAAATCACCGACGGATGGTGTTTACCGACACCAAAGAAGACCAGACACTTACGCATGACTGGAAATCACCGAAGGATGGTGTTTACCGACACCAAAGAAGACCAGACACTTACGCATGACTGGGAATCACCGACGGATGGTGTTTACCGACACCAAAGAAGACCAGACACTTACGCATGACTGGAAATCACCGAAGGATGGTGTTTACCGACACCAAAGAAGACCAGACACTTACGCATGACTGGGAATCACCGACGGATGGTGTTTACCGACACCAAAGAAGACCAGACACTTACGCATGACTGGAAATCACCGAAGGATGGTGTTTACCGACACCAAAGAAGACCAGACACTTACGCATGACTGGGAATCACCGACGGATGGTGTTTACCGACACCAAAGAAGACCAGACACTTACGCATGACTGGAAATCACCGAAGGATGGTGTTTACCGACACCAAAGAAGACCAGACACTTACGCATGACTGGAAATCACCGAAGGATGGTGTTTACCGACACCAAAGAAGACCAGACACTTACGCATGACTGGAAATCACCGACGGATGGTGTTTACCGACACCAAAGAAGACCAGACACTTACGCATGACTGGAAATCACCGACGGATGGTGTTTACCGACACCAAAGAAGACCAGACACTTACGCATGACTGGAAATCACCGAAGGATGGTGTTTACCGACACCAAAGAAGACCAGACACTTACGCATGACTGGAAATCACCGACGGATGGTGTTTACCGACACCAAAGAAGACCAGACACTTACGCATGACTGGAAATCACCGAAGGATGGTGTTTACCGACACCAAAGAAACAACACACGCGGGTGCTGACGGGATACTGACATCCACAAGATGACAGGGCAAGGCTGAACACTTGCAGGGGGTTTCGCTGGGGAACAAGGTCACGACAGCGAACAAACAGGAAGGAACACCAAGAATACCGAGTTGTAGGTATGAAACGGGTGACCGACCAAAGCGTGAATTGGTTTGTGTTCCAAAACACTCAACATCCTGAAGAGGGCTAAAAAAGCAGTCTTGTTAGAGGATGAACATTCGATTCCACAAGGAATATGAATCTTACTCTGCTGGAGATAACAATCGAAAGATTGACCAAAGAGTGCATGAGATATATTATCTATAGCCGTCAAAACGTAGATAATACACTCGCATGGAAGATTGTCCATAACCGGGTTGTAGGTTGTTAAATGGATAAATCAACCGACAAGAAAGGCATCAGGGTACCAGGACTAGGTATGCAAAAGATGACCATCAAAAGAGGATAAAGTTGCTAACTCGGAGCAAATACCCAAAGGCAGGGGAAGACCCAATGGGGACAATACTGCTTGATCAAGGCAAGTATCCAGAGGGGAAAGAATACCAATACCGCAAAGAGGGGATTACATCTACCGGTTTGTAGGCAGAAAACCACGGAAAAGTAACCAGTCATCAATAGGATGAGCACACAGGGTTAACTCTACCAAGGGGATGAAAGTGGGATTTTACAACTACCAGCTTGTGGGTAGAAAACCACAAAGATAGGACTTACAGCTACCGGTTTGTAGGTAGAGGCCAATGGAAAAGTAACCAGTCATCATCGGGATGAGCACAAAGGGTTAACTCTACCAAGGGGAGAATGTGGGATTTTACAACTACCAGCTAGTGGGTAGAAAACCACAAAGATAGGACTTACAGCTACCGGTTCGTAGGTAGAGGCCAACAAACGGTCTGCTGAGAGACAAAGTGAGAAAAAAGGATTTACAACTACCGGGTAGTGGGTAGAAGACCGTAAAGAAAGGACTTACAACTACCGGTTCGTAGGTAGAGGCCCACAAACAGAACGAACCACAACGGTTACCTCTGCTAGGGGATGAAAGTGGGATTTTACAACTACCGGTTTGTAGGTAGAAAACCACAAAGATAGGACTTACAACTACCGGTTTGTAGGTAGAGGCCCACAAATTCCGCTGAGGATAAGATGAATGAGTGCCGGTTAGTGAGCGACTACTCATTTATGCCCCAGGGAAGCACAGGAGACAGTCAACGGGGAGCCAATTTAGGATTGATCCAAAAAGGCAAACTGAAACAAGACTCATCCTAATGAGGAACGAACTCAATAGGGAAAACCCATCCCGTGTAGGGAGGGAACGGAAGTAACCGTCATCCACGAGGATGTATCTCAGTGGGGAAATGGAAAGAAAGGATAGACACTTTCTGCTTAAGGGGTTGGCTCTACATGGAGAGATCAGACACACCCATATCTGTTTAAGGAAAAATCTACTGGAGAGATCTGTATTACCAAATAGCAGGAGGTAACAAACAACAGATACCCGGCGACAGCTGCAACATGAGTATCCAAATGCTATGATTATGCATGTATGCATCATGCATGATGAATGTATGATGAATGCTGACAAACAGACATGCTCAACACGCAGGTCCGGGAATCAACCGTCCAGAGAGAAAACCAAAGCCACCAGAGAGCAAAGAAAATCCACTGGGGACTGGGATATCAGGGAACATTTATCCTGCAGGGGAGGAAGGCCACCGGAGGCTTCCGGAGGGATCGTCAGTCACAACCGGAGAACAGAGTTCAACATACAGGCGTATGCGCCACAACAACTCGCGCTGAAGCTCAGAGATACCAAGAAGCAGTCAGATCTCTGATGAAGATAGATAGGCATAGAGAAAGCTCATCATGCCAACAACTCCGCTCGGGGATCTATCTGAGGGAATGCCGGATTACGGGGATGTCCATCCACCGAATACTGAATCTTCAAAGAAAAACACCCATGCTGGTGGAGAGGGAGACTGGCCTGCTGGAGAGGCGAAAGTTGAAGTCTTCAGTAAACACTCTGCTAGGGGAGCTGCCCCACAATAGTATTTCAACAGCAACTTTGCTGGGAATGCCCCACGGTAGGGCTCAAACAGCGCTCTACTGGGGATGCCCCACAATAGAGCTAACAGGGATTTGGAGGAAGAATCTGTACTGCCGGGAACATGAAGATGAACAAATTCAAACAACACTGCATCGGGCAAATTCGCTGAGGAGAGACCATACGAGGTTCTGCAGGACAAAGATACAGTCATGCTCGAGATACGAACAATTGTCTTACCTGTTGGTAATCGTACCACCCTCGGGAGAGCACTGCGGATCTCCTAAGTATCCTTCCATCATCGTGAATGTTCACTTTGTTTAAGAACAAAAATTTTGAAAAATTTGTTTATTTTGAAAACAATGATACTTTATCATTTAAAACATGCAAAACATTTGTTGAGTTAAAACAAATAAGAGTGCAAATAATTGGATAAAAAGCTCAAATAGATGTAATGGAATGGTAGTCTGCAAAGGGCGAGACTCCATAGATCTGTACAAGTTTGAAATCGGTGATGTATATTGGAGAGGGCTACATTGAACATAATGACCTTTCCTCTACCATTCTGAATTTTCGATGTATTCAAAGCTTCAGTCGACGACGGATCGAGAATCCCTGACGGATGACAGATGTACAGCACAGTCTTGTCAAGATGCAGTTACTTGCCCAATCCCTAATTTTTGCCTAGATTGCCCCAGTGTGAGGTGTTCAATCTAGCGGGATGCAAATTCTTTTTTTTCAATGTCTCTAACTTTTGCCTGGATCGCCCTTTCGGGTTTTCAATCCACCGAGACGCTCCTTTTTGCCTAAGTCGCCCTTTGGGGTGTTCGACTTATCGAGCTTTTGCTTCTTTTTTTTTTTGTTTCTAGGCGAAGTATTTCTTGACTGCATCTGGAATTCACAGGACGAGTGAACTTCTCCATCCATTGTTGTAAGTGTCGAGACATTGCCTGAAGAGGCTCTCTTGTCAACACGTGGACTTTCATAGCTTGGAGTTCACTTGCCCCTGGAATCGGGCACGAAAGACAAGACTTTCTTGAGCACAAGGTCCCTCGGAACACACGAGGCTTGATCTTCTTGTCAAATGCTTTCTGACCATAAAACATGGCAGTTGATCTTTTGTTTTTGCTTGAATTCAGCATCAGTCAACTTGGGACTTTGAGGGTGCTATCTTTTTTTGTTTTCTTTTGATTTTGCTTTTGATTTCTTTTGATTTTGCACCCTCTCTTTCTTTTTTTTTTTTGATTGATTTTTTCTTCTTTTTTTTTTGATGCCCCAGTTGGCTGTTCTGCTGATTCTCGAGATGCAGCCGAGTGATCTTCTTTTCTTGCTCAAGAAGTCGGGAAATCTCGTCAGGAATCCCTTCAACATCATCTTCGTCCGCTTCGAATACAGGGAATTCAAAATTGGGAGATGACGTCCGATCATTATGTTCAATGGGTTTGAGAAACAACCTGCATAAAGATTTTGATATGAAAAGCTTTTTGAAAATCAAACAAGACAATCGTTATGCAGATGAAAAGATTGCTTTTATTCTTGTTTTTTAAGGTTTTTTTGTGATCACCAATTTCATGCAAAAAGCGAAAAGGGAAAACAAATGGAAAAACAAATGTTTTAACATGAATTATTTGAATGAAAATATCATTGCACAAAATGTTGCCAACAATGTCATCACTTCTCCTTTTGGCATGGGAGAAGGGTTTTTAAACAAAGCGATTATTACAAAGACTTATGAACAGCTGTAGGAACGCCCACAGTGACCCAATTGTGATAGATCCCACCAGGGATGACAACCGTCAGTATCCTTTGCATCAGCAGCAAACAACCCTCTTTGTTGAAGATCTCAGAAGACAAGTCGACGCCAGCCCGGGACTTGTTATCTTCAAGCTTGATTATCACGGGGACCCAAGTCCTCAAAGCTCAGAATACCTGATCTGACAAGGTCCTGCACCTTACCTTTCAGCTGGAAACAACTATCCACGTCATGACCAGGAGCACCCGAATGATACACACAATGCTGTTCAGGCCTATACCACCACCGAGGGTTGACAAGTATGGGCGGCGGGTCTCTGGGCGTAATCAAGTTCCGCTCTAACAGAGAGGGATACAGTTCGGCGTAGGACGTGGGGATTGGATCAAAAATGATCTTCTTCCTCTCGTTACTTGTACCAGCTTGATTACCATCGTGAGGCTGGGAAGCCTGCTGCTGAGGACGATGTTGCTGACGCTGATGCTGCTGAGCTGGTTTTCTCTGTTGCTGTTGAGGTTGAGTTGCTGGAATAGTCACAGCAGCAGCCTGACGATACTGTCCTCTGTTCGCACTCCTCCGACGGTGCACAGCATTTGTTTCAATCTCTCCCCTTTTGGGTGCCCCAGAGGATGGCTTCTTAGAACCGGAAGAATTTGAAGAGCCAGGATGGCGAACCGGAGCGCGGGTTGCTCTGACATTAACAGTCTCTGCAGCAAGAGGCTGTTCACTGATTCTGATCCCCTTCAATTCATCATCCACGGCATAATCATTGACGAGAATAGTGGCAGCAGCATTCTCATGAACGGGTACATCCACTGGTGGAGCACGGTGGACCGGTGGAATTACGGCTTCCAGTCTCTGGGCTAAGGCACGCAGCTCCTCTTGCCCCTGAACAACCCCTTGCATCGTTGTTATGAACTGGGCCATGTTTGTCCTCATCTCGGCCAATTCTGCTTGAACCTGGTCCATAATCCTCTGATGATTGAGTCTGGTTGAGTACTGATGCGGTCTACGGTCAGCAATCCTGTCTCAGTCAGGAACCAAAGTGAGAAGTCTCTCCCAAGCATGTCTGCAATGCAAGGATGATATGTGCATGATATGCATGATATGGGTATTATTTTGTCATGAATGATCCTGATAAAGGATATGCGTATGCGAGTTAACTTTTTTTCTTTTTTCATGCATTATTATTTTTTTTGAAAATAAACATGCTATGATGCAAATGATGTGAACATGACTGGTCAGGCTGTGCGTCTCAAGGCACAGGGGCGAAGCTTCGGCTTGAACTCTGATCACAATCATCTGAAACCCAAAGTCAATCTGATCAACTGGCATCTGAACCCATGTCTGGAGAACTGAGTCACCATCTGAGCGAGTACCCTCAAATTCAGCCCAGGGATCCGAAATAAACGGAACCCTCTGATCAATACCAGGGTCAAACCTCCGGCGTCCAGAAATAACGATCCATAAATCCGACTCAAGATCATCAACACGGCATTACTGGCAGAAACTGTATCTGTAGAGATCAAACCCTCCCCTCACTGGTAGGTTCTAAGAACAGAAGTTTGTCAGCTTCAGCCCTTCAGTCGAGAATAATACGTTTACCACTGAAGGTTTGGCATTATTACGAGATAAAAGACCTTTGCTGACTCCCCTCAACAGGATATCCTAGAGCAAGTTCCCAGTCTCGGGGTCCTCGGATTGAGCAGCGAGAATGCGCCCACCAGAGCTAACATAATCACGTCTCGGAGGAGAGGCCTCGACTGAGTTCTCGGGAAATGGTCACCAGAGTCGACGATTTCTAAAGGAATATCTGTCGTTATGGAACACCCATAGGACAAAATATATCCAACAGAAACCTCGTCTGGAATGTGGGTCTCATGAACGACTTAACGTAGCAACATGCCACGCAAGCCTCATGACTATCCACTCTAACACCTATGTGTACACTCAAGCCTGGGTAGTGGGCTTATTTCTCACAAAATATCCCATCCCAACAAACAGACAACCAGCAGATGAATATGAATGAATGCAAACATTAATGCAAATAATAAATGCAAACAGTAAATGCAAATATATACAAATGAATGCAATAAATAAAGCAGCACAAAGCAACCAAAACCCTAACCTAGAGAGCGCTAGGAGAGACTCGCTCAGGGAAGATGGACCAGCGGAGGTCAACTTCTCTACATCCCCAGCAGAGTCGCCAGCTGTCGCATCACGCGAAAAACCGGCGGGAAAAGAAAGAAACAACAGAGCCGCCACCGTGCGTTATTTATCCCAAAAGAGGGAAAGGAAACGCTCGAAGTAAACCTAGGAAAGAACATGGTCTCGCGACCAAAGAGGATGGGTTCGGGAGTCGGTTATGCGAAGGGAAGGTATTAGCACCCCTACGCATCCGTAGTACTCTACGGGATCCACGCACAAAAGGAAGGAAAATTGGTTGCTAAACACTGCTCAAACTCACACATACTGGCTGAAAGAGACAAAAGAGACTGACTGAGACTGACTCGGCAGGATGTCGCATCCTGGGCCTACTTAGTCTATCAGGCGTAGACATCAGAGTCGAAGTAGTTCGGACTAGGGAAACGACGCATGCTCGCTAGGATGTCGCATCCTATGCATACGTATCTTCTCGGACGAGAGAAGAATCAGAGCATTCGTAGCTCGGCTGACACGCACACAAGCAAACAAAACACACAGGCAAACGTGGAGCCCGACTGCCAATCACTGGACTTATGTCAGCATCCGAACCTAAAACACACACAAAGAGGCAAACATGGAGCCCAAATGCCAATCACTGGACTTACATTGACATCCGAACCTAATACACACACAACAGATAGATAGGGAGTCGGGGACTCAGCCTATAACTGTCAAACAAAACACAAAAAGAAAAGAAAGGCGCCCGGAGAGATCAGCTCAATCTCCTGCCTACATACTTCATCTGGTATGAAGATCAGGGCGATGTAGTTCCCCTACGCAGGGACAAGGACTAGCCTAACCAGATAACAGAGGGAGACACAACTCTAGGGAGACTACGACTCGAGCCTAGATGTTGTCATGCAAAGTCAACCCTAAGTTAAGGTTTCTAGCTAAATGGCACGAGGGCCAACCTATCCTAGACACGGCTTGCACAGGAAGCAAGGGTCTCGATTGCAACTAGGGCAAGAGAAAGGGGAGGTCTCAATCGCAACGAGGGCGAGAGAAAAGGATTAGTGTTAGTTGTTAGTCAAACCCGGCAAGACATCGCGTCTCGTGCCTACGTATCTCATCTGGACATGAGAATCAGAGTTGCCGTAGTTCGGCTACGGAGGGATAAAGGATCTCGATTGCAACTAGGGCAAGAGAAAGGGAAAGTCTCGATCGCAACGAGGGCGAGAGAAAGGAAAAGGCTCGATCGCAACGAGGGCGAGAGAAAGGGTCGCAACGAGGGCGAAAGCAAGCAAGGATTAGCTGTTAATCGTTAGTCAAACTCGACAAGACATCGCATCTCGTGCCTACGTATCTCATCTGAACATGAGAATCAGAGTTGCCGTAGTTCGGCTACGGAGGGATAAAGGATCTCGATTGCAACTAGGGCAAGAGAAAGGGAAAGTCTCGATCGCAACGAGGGCGAGAGAAAGGAAAAGGCTCGATCGCAACGAGGGCGAGAGAAAGGATCGCAACGAGGGCGAAAACAAGCAAGGATTAGTCTAAACTAAACCTAACTTGCACAGGAAGCAAGTCTAAGCTAGCCTAAGAAGCAAAGCAATCACAATCACAGATAGCACACACTATATACACACAAGAGGCTCACACAAGGGTTAGGTTTTAGTCGAGGGGTCACATCAACCTCGACAAACAAACCTCTGGAATGGGGTGAGTGGTGCTCTTAACCTTGCCATTGAGGGGCTAAGGTGAAGCAGATGAAAGGTGAGTGAAGATGAGACTTCACAGCTTCTATCCCGGGCCTGGGAGAGCTTTTGACAAGAATGTGTGGGTTCAGAAAGTGGGAACCCTTCTACACATTAGATACTGACTCAACTGTGCAATTGCACAAGATCTTGGGTTTTTATCTGAAATGCATCAACACAGTGGTGTGAGCAAGACAGAAGACACACTGAATAGCAGGGGATAGGTTGCTTATCCCTTGGTTCTGCCAATTGCCTTACTTGAAGGACTTTTCCTGCTTGGGACAATTTTAAACATACACAAACATGGCCTCTTAAGGAGGGCTTCAGACAGTTTGCCCGGTCAAATAACAGACCGGGTCTCCAGACTACATGAAGTAAAAGAGATTATACCTCAAGCAAGTTGCTAAAAGCAAAGCAAAGCAAGTTCAGAGAACTTAAGCAACTAAAGTACCTGAAAAAGTCAAAACAATCAGCAAACAGTTCAAAAGTTTAAATCAAAAGGAATTGGTAAACAGTCAACACAGATGGTCAACTGTGCAAGGCATAAGACTCAAACACATGAGTCAAACCTACAAAACAAAGGTTAGCATATGATAAAACAATCAAGTTCAAACAAGTTTGAATGATCTTTGAGGCATTGGTGCTTAACCTGAAACAGGAACTCAATTGTAAGCTCAAAAGACCACTAGGACTAGCCTAGGGTCAAGGATGAAAGAAAAAGTCAAAACAGCAAAGAAAAGTCAACCAAAGTCAAGGTCAAACATTTAAGAAGCTATCACAATTGGGCCCACATTCAAATCATGCATTATTATCATTTCATGAACATTTGAAGTCAAAGTAAGGCAAATGAAAACTCAAAGAAGTCAACAGAATGACTTCATTCAAAAGTCAACCCAAACAATCTCAAAAATCATCAAATAAATCACATTCAATCCTAACATCTAGCATGGCAAGCATGTCAAATTTCATGGCATTTGGATGAGAGGAAGGCAGTCAATGAAAATCATGAAGTCGACATAATTTCAAGTAAGCACAATGAAAGTCAACAAACATGGGTCAACTTCAAAAAATCATATCAAATTGAAAACAGATGAGAAATGAATGAGATTAACACCAATGCAAAGCTCAAGATGTCTAGTTATCACATATGAAATTTCATGGTCATACAGTATGGTATGAGGGTTTCCCAAAGGATTTGGCAACATGTAGCACAAAAAGTCAACATTTGACTAGGCAGGGAAGAAAAATCTCAAATAAATGGAAAACAGCACAATCAATTCCAGGAAAAATCACACATGAACTAGACATGTAAGGGAGGGATCATGCAAAATTTGGGGTCATTTGGATGCCAGGAAGCAAGTTAACAAAATTCATGAAAATGCACATTCATGTTGTGATACCAAATGTAACACCTTACTTCAAAAAATCAAAGCTCTCAATCCACATATGATAAATGCACAAACTTTATACCAAAACAAAGATGCATGAGTCTAGTTTTACCACAAAAAATTTCAGAACCAATGGATACATCATGATCATTTCACAAAAGGAATGGCCAAAGGTGTCAAATAAACATACATATTAAGAACCCTAGAGCCATTTAAAATCCAGCCAATCAAAAATTCAGCAAAAATCATGATTAAATAATAGACATTCATGTGAAAATGATGGAAAAAATTTCATGATTTTTGGAGTTAAATTGAGTGAAATATGAATTTTGCAAGATTGATGAATAATTGAAGCAAACATGAACAAAGGACATGAATTAATGGTCAAAGTGTGGTCAGCGTGGCATTTTGGTAAATAGGCGTATCACTAAACCAAACGCACCGTTTCAATGGGGACACGTGAAATGTTGTGATTGGTGGCTCAATAGAACAGTGCACAAAACGCAGTAAAATGCCAAGTTTCTGGAAATTCTCTAGGGTTTGTGAATGGAACAGTAACACTCATCATCTCCAACAAACATGGAATACTGACACGCCCAGAAACAGCACACATGCATGGCAATGATATGGTGGTTCATGCAACAAAAACAAAATCAGTAGCCAACACTCATGCAATACGTGAAACAGGGTTCTTTCTGGAAAAGATATTAGGGTTTTTCACAACAGTGACCACTTCATTTTCTTCCTCAAATCGAGCCAAACTCAAAATTCCCAGAAACAAAAATCGAGCATGGCAATATACTCAGTAAACATTGTACATCATAAATCCATTATCCATTTTCATCAAAACGCACAAACAACCAAGATTCGAGCAAAAACACACATGAACACTAAACTTCAGA
Source organism: Lathyrus oleraceus (assembly GCF_024323335.1). NCBI lineage: Eukaryota > Viridiplantae > Streptophyta > Magnoliopsida > Fabales > Fabaceae > Lathyrus > Lathyrus oleraceus. Next base: position 388,019,583 of record NC_066579.1, read on the forward strand.
TCAGCATATCTTAATGAATACTGGACCATTTTTAACCATTTAAAGCTCATTAAAATCAGCAAGATGTAAACTATCTAAAGCATGGCATCATTTGGAAAAATAAGTGAATCGAAATCTTACCACAAATGAAGCTCAGTGATGATGCAGTGCTTCCTTGGCCTTCAAAGCTCGAAACAGATGTGCTTTAGGCTTTGGAATGATGGATGATGAAGATCTTTCAGCTCAAGAATGCTTGGAAGTGAACAAATCACGATCTGCCATTGGAAGAGCTTGAGGAAAACAGAGAGATATGCTGCAGCACAGTTGAGGTTTGATGCTCAAAAACACTCCCAAATGATGTCCAAATGAAGAAGCAATGAAGGTTGTTCGAGGGTTTTTGGAGCTTTTGGCAGAAAATTCTATATGTGCAAAAATGCAATTTGAGAGAGAATCCGGTTTTTGGTCTGTTGAGGGCTGCTGCTTAGGGTTGAAATGAGCAGAGAATACACCTTATATGGTCTGTTTAAGGTTACTAATCCATGTGCTAATCAAACTCATCTTAATGAAACCCTTTTGCATATTTGCTAATTTGGAAAGTATGGAGGTGGAGGTGTATGGTCTTGGTCGAAATGGGCTTTTGGACAGGCTGCACATGACCAAAATTTCTGCTGTTTTAAGTCTGCTTCTTGAATTGCTAACCTTGTTTTGTTTTAATGAAACCATTTGCAAAATTGCACCTTTGGCCAAAATGGTAGTATGATGGAATGCTGCTCAATCTTGGGCTTGGAACATCTTGCAAATGACATTTAAAATGAATCCCAATTGGCCAATTGTGTCAAAAATGTTTAAATCAAAAAGTCAAACTTGAGTCAAACTTGAATTTTAAATGGAACAAGTCAAAAAATGCCATTTTGATTGGCAAGGTTTTGGTTCATGAAATTTATATTTTTGGAAAGAGGAGGAAAAATGTGGTTTGTAGGAAAAAACCCCACCAAATTTGGCCTTATGGTTTGAGAGATATGACCTTTTGAAGTTCAAGATTTTGTGAAAATGATTTGATCATATCTTGACAACCATGCATGGGATTTGAGAGTTCTTGGACTTTTTGAAAATTGGAGAACAAGACCTTCAACTTTCATGTTGGGCAAAAATTCATTTGAAGCTTGTATCATGATGCAAGTTGAGGATCAAGAAGTTTCCATTTTTGGCAGTTAAAATTACAGGTCCACTTTCTATTTTGGGAAATTTTCTGATTGGCTTCAAATTTTTCAATGATGTTGATTGCCATGATACATGAGGCCTATTAGGACATGAATAAGCTCTCTCAAACCATTTCCATCCATCAAAACCAAAGAATCAACCACAGTTGACCAACTTTGACTTTTCTAGGGTTTTGGACCGACTGTGCACTTCTGATGAATTCCAAACCCTAATTCCTTGAGACCTTGACTTCGAATGATGTCCCAAGTTGTATAGACTCTTGATTATTGATCATGGTGCCCAAATTCCACAAGAATGGCCACCATCCACTGTTTTGACTGATTGTTGACTTTCTAGGGTTTTTGCCTGACTATGCATGAACTGATGGCTTCTGAACATCCAACCCTTGACTTGAACACTTCAAATAGACCTCCAAGTCATGTGAACTTGTTGGGCAAACCCTAGGGCTTTGATTCCTTGAGAAACAAACTTGCTTGCTTGGTGGACTGATCTCCTGATCAGTTTGACCTAATTCTTGACTTGCTTGCTCTTGAGGCAACTGGGGACAATGCAATGCTATGCAATGGATCATGATATGCTATGACCTAATATGAGATGGTATGTACAATGATAGGTGCAAATTTGAGGTGCTACACACAGCCTCCATGCCGTAAACGAGAGAGAAAGGGGTTGCCCCTGTTGAAGTGCGGACAGATGTACGATATCCATGTAAAGCAAATGGCAGCATCTCATGCCAATCTTTGTACGTGACAACCATCTTCTGTATAATTTTCTTGATATTCTTATTAGAAGCTTCAACAACCCCATTCATCTTGGGTCTGTAAGGAGAAGAATTATGATGCACAATCTTGAACTCTCTACACAGCTCTTTCATCATCTTGTTGTTCAAGTTAGATCCATTATCGATGATGATCTTATCTGGCACACCATACCAGCATATGAGTTGATTCTTGATAAATTTCACGACCACCTGCCTGGTCACATTAGCATATGATGTTGCTTCAACCCACTTAGTGAAGTAATCAATTGCTACGAGAATAAATCTGTGTCCATTGGACGCTTTCGGTTCTATCATGCCAATCGTGTCAATTCCCCACATAGAGAAAGGCCATGGTGATGAAATCACATTCAGAAGTGTCAGAGGAATATGAATCTTATCCGCATAAATCTGACACTTATGGCATTTCTTCACATACTTGCAGCAGTCAGACTCCATTGTCAGCCAATAGTAGCCTGCTCTCAACATCTTTCTAGCCATGGCATGTCCATTGGAATGAGTACCAAATGAACCCTCATGGACCTCAGTCATCAACAGGTCTGCTTCGTGTCTATCCACGCATCTGAGCAGCACCATGTCAAAATTTCTCTTATAAAGCACATCACCATTGAGGTAGAAACTTCCTGATAATCTCCTCAGAGTTTTCCTATCTTTTCCAGATGCCCCAGACGGGTAAACCTGGCTCTGAAGGAAACACTTGATATCATAATACCATGACTTATCATCTTTTACTTCTTCTACTACAAATACATGAGTTGGTCTGTTCAAGCGCATCATAGTGATATTGGGAACTTCATTCCAAAGTCTTACCACAATCATTGAAGCAAGTGTAGCAAGAGCATCTGCCATCCGATTCTCATCTCGAGGAATATGATGGAAGTCAACCTTAGTAAATAATGTTGAAATCCTCCCCGCATAATCCCTATATGGAATGAGGCCAGGCTGATTCGTTTCCCATTCACCCTTAATCTGATTAACAACGAGGGCCGAATCACCATAAACATCAAGATGCTTGATCCGAAGATCAATGCACTCTTCCAATCCCATAATACAGGCCTCATACTCAGCCATATTCTTCGTGCATTTGAAAGTTAGCCTTGATGTAAAAGGAAAATGTGTGCCCTGAGGAGTAATAATCACTGCCCCAATAGCATTTCCATATTGATTTACAGCGCCATCAAATACCATACTCCAACGGGAACCAGGCTCTGGCCCTTCATCGAGCGTAGGCTCATCACAATCTTTCATTTTCAAATACACAATCTCCTCATCTGGGAAGTCATATTAAACTGACTGATAATCCTCAATCGGCTGATGTGCCAAGTGGTCAGCCAAGATACTACCTTTAATAGCCTTCTGAGCTCGATACTCAATATCATACTCAGACAATAACATCTGCCAACGGGCAATCCTCCCAGTTAAAGCAGGCTTTTCGAAGATATACTTGATCGGATCCATTCTGGATATCAACCAAGTCGTATGATTTATCATATACTGGCGTAAGCGCTTAGCAACCCAAGCCAAAGCACAACATGTTTTCTCAAGCATTGAGTATCGAGACTCACAATCAGTAAACTTCTTGCTCAAATAGTAGATGGCGTACTCTTTCTTTCCTGATTCATCCTGGTGACCAAGGACACAACCCATCGAGTCTTCAAGAACTGTCAGATACATAATTAAAGGTCTTCCTTCCATAGGTGGAGACAGGATCGGAGGCTCAGACAAATACTCTTTAATACTGTCAAAAGCTTTCTGGCAATCCTCGGTCCAATCATGGGACTGATCTTTCTGGAGGAGCTTGAATATCGGCAAATGTGGCAGTCATGTGGGATATGAATCTGGAAATGTAATTCAAGCGCCCAAGAAAACCTCGGACTTGCTTCTCAGTTTTGGGCGCAGGTGTTGCACCCCAAAATTTGCCCTCTATTTTTAACTCTAACCAATTTTTTGTTTCACATTCATTTGCATCATCTTCATAGCATAACATTTTTTTCTGTCTTAATATTAGCCGGAATAATTTCTCGGAATTTACAAACAGACGGGTCAAATTAACTTTTTAACTGTGCCTAAAATTAGTCAACGAAAAAATGTCAAGTTTAAGTTTGCAAATGTCGGTAACATTAATCTGCGGTTCACGTGGTTTAATTTGACATGCTAAAAATATTTTTACGACTATTTTTGGTCATATGTTGATCAGTCTGAGCAGTTTAAACGGTCATAATTTTTATTTCAAAATCCGACCAAATGCTGTATTTTTCCGAGTCATTTATTTCGCGCTGATTATTTTGACGTGTTCATTTTATTTTTTCGAGCATTTTGGTGCCCGACTTTTTTTTTTTTTTGAGTCTATTTATTTTTATATTGGGTCTAGAATAAATAAATAGGTTAATTAGTTTTTATTTTAATTTTAACTATTTTAATTATTTAACTTTATTCAGTTTTTAATTTAATATTGGGTTTCAAAATAAACTTAGGCCCATTATCATTAACCTAATTTGTTCCTATATATATTTACTAGCATGACTGATAGAGGGAGGCCAAAAGACAGAACAAAAAAGAGAAACTGAGAGTGGCTGATCTATACTATCGTACACACAGTTTGATACATGCGGTTTGGTTAAATATATCAGGATATCGCCGTTTTGCTTTTTTATGCACATAAGTATAACAGGTATAATAATTTGGTTCATTGTATTATGTATTTGATGTGTTTGTTTTTATATAAGTTTTACATGTCTCATAATATATAATATAATATAATAATAATTTTGTTGTTAATAAAAATGCATATGGATCATATAATATATAATTTATAATATGTAACTAGTGTGTTAAATATATATATATTTCTATTTTATGTTATAATTTGATTATGTTTTCGGATCGGATCGTGTCAATACGCCGTTTTCACATATACGTGTATGAGGCGTGACATTTGTGTTATCCGATCCAGTTGCGATGATCGCAATTTTGCGCTAGCAACGCCGTTGTTGTTTTTTTAATTCATATTTTTTTTAATACATATATTTAGATCTGCACATTTTTTTTCATAACTAACTACCCTGATTTTTCCTAAACCCTGACAATTTCGCCACAAACTCTACATTTCAAACCTAAAACTTTAACCGTGTTGTTTCCTCTAAACCATAAACATTTTCTTAAACCTTAACAAACCTTATTATTATTTCCTATTTTCGCTCATATTTATGTTATTCATACATTGTAACTGCTTCGCCCTTGTAATATTTTAAGTTTTAACTTATAATATTTTCAGTTTTACTTTTCGCCGTCTTTATTATGTAACTGCACCAAAGCGTTGTAATAATTAGGATTTTATTTTCTGCCATTTATTTTCTCCCATTTTATTTTTCTGCCATTTATTTTTCTGCCATTTAAATTCCTGTCATTGATCCTATATTAACTGCGTGGTTTAGTAATGTAGGGCGTGAAAACCTATTAAATTAATTATTTAATATTTTTCTATAACCTTTATATTTTTTTTGTAAATAAATAATAAATACTAACTATTTTAATAACTTTTTTTTATTACTTACTTATAATAATAAATCCTTATATACTTTGTAAATAAAATCTAATTGACCATTTTTCTAATTGAATAATAATAATAAACCTATTAATCTAATAATTTGATATTTTCTATAACCTTTATTTATTTTGTAAATAACAAACTTAATATTTTTTATATAACTCTTTTATTTTATAATTTGTACATTAATATATTTTAAATTCTTTTATTATTACTAATTTATTTTAAACTCATATTTTTCTAATAACTTCTAAAAAAATCTAACTTGTTTAACCTAAAATAATTTCTTTTAAAATTCTAACCTTTTTATTATCACTTTATTATTATTGTTATTTTATTATTGCTTTATTACCATTGTTTATTTATTATTTTATTATTATTTACTTTTATCTATTCTATTTTTGCTTCATTATTTTCCTTATTTTAATTTTGTTTTATTTATAATATTAGGAACAAATGTATAGGTTGTAAATTTATTCTTTCTCGCCTGATTATTATGTATCTGTCCCATAGCCATGTAATAGTTTAGGAATTTATTTTTCTTGCTTTTATTTTTGTAAATATTTATTGCGTGGTTAGTAATTTAGGGAGTGCAAAAAAAACTAACCGTAAATAATTGAACTTAGAAAATTAAATTCAAGACAAATATCTGAAAAATAACACTCACACACGTAAGTCGATCTTTGATCGCCATCTGTACTTCCTAGGGTATTCCTCTTGGTTGCCTTCTTTAAATGGTCAAGTCCCTCGAAAATAGGGGTGTCTTAAGCAAAGTCCCTTCAAACAGAAAAAATCATCAAGTCCCTATAAACTTAAAAGATCAAGTCCCTACGAGGTTGCCTACGATATAATGATCTTGTCCCTTCGGTAAATATGATGATAGTCCCTACGAGTTGCTAAAGACACCCCTTATGTTGCCTTCATTGACCATACGATGACCCTACGCCCGTCCCTCAAACACATCCAAGGTAATGACTACCTATTCCTTAATAATAGGGACAGTCTTACCATTGAAAGAATATACGAGAACACGAAAGACTTAATCTAGGGTAGGTATCTCATAGTTACTTGCTCACACTTTTTGAAATTACTTTTACACCTCACAATTTCTAAACTAGGCTTTTTATACACCCATACGAGGGTCATTACAAAGTACTTAAAGAAATTTTTCTAATCACACACTACACTCTTGCAAACAAACAAAGTGAGCTAAGTAACTAAGAGCCCATGGATAACCATGGATATAAAGGGTGCTAATACCTTCCCTTTGTATAACCTACCCCCCGAACTCAAAATCTTTTTAAGGTCTTTCCTGTTCTTTTATGTCCTTTCCTTTTGGATAAAATAAAAGTCGGTGGCGACTCTTGCTATCTGCAACATTTAACTAAAGTCAGTTCTCCCACCGTGTTACAGAACTGGCGACTCTGATGGGGATTTAATAAAAGAGGGGTACCCTTAGGAATTAGATCACTTTAAAATTGTTTGCCTTGTTTGCTTTATACTTATCTGTTGGGTGCTCTTATGTGTGAAAGACCCTAACCCGGATCTAGTGTACCTTAGGTAAATGGCAATAGACCAAGGAAACTGTACGGCGTATATCGATATGGTTGATCTGGTGGCCATAGTTAGTGTGACTTCTTGGTTGGTGCTTATGTTCCTTAAGCAAGTTGAGGATAATATGAGGCTGCCATATGTTGTCAATACACTAACTGACTTTTAGAACCCTAGTCATCCCATCTTGGCCTTTAGAAAGTAGTGAGATAACCGGCTTTGGTGAAGACTGAAGTTGGTTGATACTCGATACTACACTCATTGAGATCCTAAACTTGGAAGGTTTTGGTTGGCAAGTAAGTTGCCTACTGAACAACCACCCTTGTGAAGGATCAATGATTTTGAGATCCCTTAGAACCTGGTTACTTTTGTAGGACAGGATGAATCAACTAAACTTCAGGGGAGGGTACTTACCTTTAAACCTCATGCAAGCCTTTAAACCTAGGGCTATTGTGTGACTTGTTTGTGTGTGCCACATGTTTGTGATTGAGCATAACATCATAGCATTATCATGCATCATAAGCATAGCATTTTCACTAACCATTTCAAGGACCAAAGGATTTATCTTTGTTCTTTGTTGCAGGTCATGGCTTCTGCTCGTAGGAATACTATCCGGATCAACTTTGTAGGAATACCTCCTAAGCTTAAGGAATTGGTCTCTCAAGTTTCTGAAAACTCCCAGTTCATCAAGAGGCATGGTCACCTACTGGATCTAGTCACTTCAAGGTTCAATGAAGACATGATGAGTGTCCTGTTTCAGTTCTTTGACCCTAAACATCATTGCTTCACATTTCCCGACTATCAGCTGGTTCCTACAATGGAAGAGTTCTCCAAGCTTCTGGGTATACCTATTCTTGATCAGAAACCCTTCACAGGCTTGGAAAAAGAGCCTAAACCTGAAGTCATTGCTGCAGCCTTACATTTAAAGAAATCAGACATTGTCCTAGAAACAAGGAGTGGAGTTAAGGGTATTCTTGCTAAGGTATTGATGGAGAAAGCTCAAGTATTCCTGAAGGCTATGAGTTATGATGCTTTTGAGGAGATCTTAGCCCTATTGATTTATGGCTTAGTACTGTTCCCCAATCCAGACCAGTTCATAGACGTACACGCCATCAACATATTTCTGACTCGCAATCCAGTGCCTACATTACTTAGAGACATCTTACACTCTCTTCATACCCGTACTACGAAGGCACGAGGAACTCTGATGTGTTGCATACCTCTATTATCTAGGTGGTTTATTTCTCACCTTCCTCGATCAGTGATGAAGAATGAACAAGGGTTCAGGTGGTCCAAGAGGATTATGTAACTTTCTCATTCAGATATTCATTGGTGCTCTAGATCTATGGAGAATGTTACCATCATTGACCGTTGTGGGGAGTTCCCTAATGTGCCACTCCTTGGCATAAGAGGGGGCATTACCTACAACCCTTCTTTAGCTCTACGTCAGTTTGGTTACGCTCGGACTGATGGTCCTCATGACATGCTTATTCAGGGTATTGTGTTCGACTACGACAACAATCTTCAAGGTTACCGTCAAAGGTTCATACGAGCATGGGGTAAAGTGAACAAGGTTGACAGCAAGACTCTGGAACCCAAGTACACTATTCCTATGGAACCATATCTCAGATGGGTACGATCTCGTGCTCAGACTCTTATGATGCCATATCCTGTTATCCTGCCAGTTACCATGGAGCCTGTTGCTGAAGGAGATACTTCTTACATCATTCTTCATCCAGACATGCCCACTGACATGGAAGAGTTACAGAGGTCCTGGATCCAGTTGAAGGAGCAAAGAGATACTTTTGAGACTCATTACAAGGCAAGTCAGGAAAGAATCCTGGAGCTAACAAAACAACTTCACGAGGAGCGGAATCTCAACTCATACCTCAACACAAAGAGGAAACGTCCATGGGAGACTTAAAACCCCATTTTTTGTATTCATTTCATTTTTATTGTAAGCCCAAGGGGCAAACAAGTTTATTACTAATAAAAGTTTACTTTTTGGTGGTTTAAACAAATTTAAATCCTACGGTCCTTGAAAACATTGCATAAGCATCTACATACCATATTATTGCATCACAGGTTTCTTATGAACAGGTATCTTATCTTCTCGCTGTTTACCTCAGCAGAAATGGCTCTTGAACAGACTGTCAAAGATCTCCAGGCTCAGAATTCACAATTCCAAGAGTTGATTCTGAACTTGTCCAAGGGGCAAGATCAGTTGAAGACATTGCTGGCTAAGAAGAAGAAGAAGACTAGAAGATCAGGAGGCCTTATCAATCTGGGAAGAAGATTCATAGGCCCTATCAAGACAAAGGAACAGGTTGATGATTATGAGTCTGAAAATTCTGAGAAAGAGGGAGGTAGTCTCCATGATACTGTGGGAGATTCTGATTCTGAAGCAAATTATTATCATGATCCTAATGAAGATAAGTACAAGATGTTGGTGGATAGAATGAATGCTATGGAGTCACAAAAATCTTCTGGGCTGGATTTTGAAGATCTGAGTTTAATATCTGGAGAGGTTATACCTATTGGTTTCAAGGTTCCTGCTTTTGTGGTGTATGATGGTGTCTCATGTCCCAAGCTGCATTTAAGATCCTATGTCCAGAGGATTCAACCACATACGGCTGATAAGAAGTTATGGATTCATTTCTTCCAAGAGAGCTTGTCTGGAGCTCAATTGGAATGGTACTATCAATTGGAGAGTGTCAATATCCGTGATTGGAATGATCTTGCTGAGGCCTTCTACAGGCAATACCAATACAATGCTGATTTAGCACCTACTCGCATGCAGCTACAAAGAATGTCAATGGGTGCTAAGGAGAATTTCAAGGAGTATGCCCAGAAATGGAGAGACCTGGCTGGCAGAGTTCAACCTCCTCTGACTGACAGGGAGCTAGTGGATATGTTTATGAGTATGCTGAATAGTCCTTTTTATAGTCACCTCATTGGAAGCTCATCATCTGGTTTCACTGAGCTGATAATGACTGGAGAGCGTGTGGAAAGTGGCATAAGAAGTGGTAAGATACAGGTGGATGCCTCTTCATCAAGCACTGCAAAGAAGCCCCCTGTTGGAAAGAAGGAGTCTAATGATGTGTATGGTCAACCTGGCCGTAACAGAAGTCACCAATCCGTAGGAGCAGTTCACATTTCTAATCCTACTCCTGCAACACCAGAGCTACAACAGAGTAATCAACAGAAGTCTAGAAGACAATTCACCAAGATCAACATGTCACTGGCCCAAGCCTTGCAACACATGTTGAAAGGGGAACTCATTACTTTGAAGGACCCTCCTCAGAATCCTAATACTTCCTCTCCTCGGTACAATCCTAATGCACGATGTGCCTATCATTCTAATTATCCGGGACATGACACCAACAATTGCTGGGTGCTGAAAAATAAGATTCAAGATATGATTGAAGCTGGGGAGATTGAATTTGACCCTCCTGGGACTCCAAATGTGATTACTGCTCCCATGCCCAATCATGAGAATACTGTTAATGTTGTTGATGAAGTTTCATATGTTTCCTTAGTAGCAGATGTGACTACTCCCTTATCTATTATCAAGAAGAAGCTGGTGCAGGCTGGATTCTTTCCAGGTTGCAACGAAGACTGTTTTTATTGTGCCTACAAACCTGATAGCTGCTGGAAGTTGAAAGATGGTATTCAACGCCTCATGGACAATTACACTATATTGTTTGAGAGAACTCCTTCTGTGGAAAGTATGTGTGAACACCTAACTCGAGGTAAGAAGTTTGAAGATGTGGATATGGTTGATAAAGTGCCAGTGAAGATTACCTCCAAAGGCCCTGTCAAGATCACTTCCAAGGGTCCTATCAAAATTACCGCTGAAGGCCTGGTGAAGACTGTTGCTGAAGTTAGAGTGCCTCCCATGATTATTACCACTCCTGGCCCTATTCCTTATACTTCTGAAAAAGCTATACCCTGGAATTACGGTTCTGATGTTTATATCCATGGTGTTAAGCAAGAACTTTTGACTGATACACCTGTTACTGATGATAACCTTGATGTTGATAATATTGCTGGATCTAGTAAGATCACCAGAAGTGGAAGAATTTTCTCTCCTCCAGCTACCTCAAAAAATAGAGTTCTTCCAACTACTACCTCCACTTCTGAGCCAAGTACTGATGCTCGAGGCAAAGGTCCTGTGGTTGAACCTGTGCAAGCTGAAGCACCGACTGCTGAAAATCTCTCTAAACAGATGGAAGAAGTGCTGAAGATCATTCGTAAGAGTGATTATGATATTGTTGATCAGTTGGGGCATACTCCCTCCAAAATTTCCATGTTGTCTTTGTTGCTGTGTTCTGAGGCTCATGCTAAAGCCTTGATCAAATTCTTAAGGACTGCTCATGTACCAAATGAAATTTCTGTGGATCAATTTGAAAATTATGTTGCACATCTGACTTATGATAATGGGTTAGGTTTTTCTGATGCTGACTTGACTCCTGCCAAAAGAAACCATAACAGAGCTTTACATATCTCCATTGAATGTAGGGGCACTACCTTGTCTCATGTGTTGATAGACAATGGCTCTTCATTGAATGTACTTCCCAAAGAGGTTCTGAACAAGCTCAGTCCTGAAGATGCTGTGTTAAGATCAAGTAATATAGTGGTGAGAGCCTTTGATCGTTCAAGAAGAGTGGTGCATGGAGAAATAGACCTCCCGATCAAAGTAGGCTCTCAAGTCTTCGATTCTACCTTCTATGTAATGGATATTCGTTCTGCGTACTCTTGTTTGCTTGGGCGCCCCTGGATCCACGGGGCAGGTGCTGTGACCTCCACTCTACATCAGAAGTTGAGATATCCAATGAAGGGAAAGATCGTAACTGTTTATGGAGAGGAAGAATATATGGTCAGTCATGTGAATACATTTAAGTATGTTGAAGTGGAAGGTGAATATGTTGAGACTCCTTGCCAGACATTTGAAGTAGTTCCTTGGGTCGCTCCCGCTACTAAAGCTCCTCCTGTGGTTAAAAGAGTTCCTGTGGTTACCAGAGTACCTCCTACAATGGCTTCCCTCAAAGATGCTAGAGCTGTGGTTGAAGAAAGTGGTTGTACTATTTGGGGTCAGCTTCCCGACATTCCTTACAAGTCTGACAAGTTTGGTTTGGGTTTCACTGCAGAGTCCCAGAAGGTTGTTCGTCGTGCTCGTGTTGTTCGTATCACCAATCCAGGGAACATGAAAGATCAAATCAATGTTGTGGGTGACTATAATGAAGACTACAATCTGGATAATTGGATTTTTCCTACTGTGGGTGATGGGCTCAACAATTGGAAGACTGAAGACGTTATTCCTATCTCCTTTAGTCAGGAGTAAATACTATTACTGTGTTGTTATTTTTAAGTTTGTAATTAAACTTTTAAGCCTTGTGCCTTACCCGGGACACAATGGTATGCTTGTTTCAGGATGTCATTTCATTTGCATACTTCATTCAATAAAAATCAATGGACGTTTCGTTTTCGTAAATATTGGGCTCTTTGTTTTTCTTTTATTTTATTTTCATCAGCTATGTGTTCCTACACACACCCACATCACTAAAATGCAGATCCTCATCCACTCTGGATCCTGTTGATAACAGTTCTACTATTGCCAATTATAATTTCGAGAATCCGATCTATCAAGCTGAAGATGGAAAGGATGAAGATTGTGAAGTACCTGTAGAGCTTGCTAGGTTATTACAATAAGAAGAGAAAGTTACACAGCCGCATGAGGAATCAATTGAGGTTGTAAATCTGGGTACTGAAGTAGACAAGAAAGAAGTCAAAATAGGAGCAGGCTTGGAAAACAGTGTCAAAGAAAGATTGAGTCGGATGTTACGTGACTATGTAGAGGTTTTCGCTGGAAAAATCAAGAGATGATATGGAATGATGAATGTCAAGAAGCTTTTGACAAAATCAAGAAGTATCTCCAAGAACCTATAAATTTGATGCCACCAGTTGAAGGAAGACCTCTAATCATGTATTTGACCGTGTTAGAAAATTCAATAGGGTGTGTGTTGGAGCAACATGACGAGTCTGGTCGAAAAGAGCATGCAATATACTACCTTAGCAAAAGGTACCGACTGTGGAACAAGATACTCCCAGCTCGAGAAAGCTTGCTATGCTTGGGCTTAGGCTGCTCGCCGACTAAGACAGTATATGTTGAATCATACCACTTTATTGATTTCTAAAATGGATCTTATCAAATATACATCTGAGAAACCTGCTCTCTCCGGAAGAACAACAAGATGATTGCTGAACTCTGCACGCAGTTCAAAATAAAACACCATAACTCTTCTCCGTACCGACCAAAGATGAATGGCACCGTGGAGGCTGCTAATAAGAATATTAAGAAGATTCTACAGAAGATGACTGTTACTTACAAGGATTGGCACGAGATATTACCATTTGCTCTTCATGGTTATCGTACTACAATACGTACTTCAACAGGGGCAACCCCATTCTCCTTAGTCTATGGTATGGAAGCAGTTCTGCCCATTGAAGTTCAGATCCCTTCCTTAAGAATCATGAAGGATGCAGGCTTGGATGAAGATGAGTGGATTCAGACTCGACTCGACCAGATAAATTTGATTGATGAGAAGAGGTTGGCAGCTGTTTGTCATGGTCAGATGTACCAGAAACGGATGATCAAAGCTTTCAATAAGAAGGTTAAGCCAAAGGTATATCAGGCTGGTGACTTGGTAATCAAGCGTATCATACTACCACAAGGTGATCCTAGGGGCAAGTGGGCTCCTACATATGAAGGACCATTTATGGTCAAAAGAGTATTCTCAGGAGGTGCCATGATGCTTACTATTATGGATGGTGAAGACTTTCCACAGCCTGTAAACGCAGACATAGTTAAAAAATACTACGCATAAAAAGAGACCCGCTAGGTTGACTGGCCTAGGCAAAAATAAGGGCATCCCGGCAAACCAAAAGGGTTCGGGCAAAAATTAGGGATATATATAAAAAAAATGTACACCCGGCAAGTCGAAAGCCTGAAAAGGCGGCTTGGGCAAAAAAGGGTATCCCGGTGGATTGAAAACCTGAAAGGGCAATCCAGGCAAAAGTTAGGGATTAAAGCGTATGACTATGTCTCGTTTGGATCACTCATGTAACTTCAACTGATGGTGCTACCTAAATCAAGTTCAAACAGATAAAGATCAATCCAATCGTTTCTGTCTCAACAGCAGAAGATGAGATATTTGAAGATAATGGCAATAGTAGAATTGAAACTCAATAGGATCATTTTTCACATAGCTGTTTTCTTTGTTTTATAAAAAATTTACGATGAATTCCTCTTACTAGGATTTCTGTCTCCTTGTACAAACTTGCCTATGTATAGGTCACTTTATGATATAAATAAAATTTCATCTTTGAATCCAGATTTACTTTTACTCTATTTACATAAGCGAAAACGTCCATTGGTTGTGTTTGAATGTATGTATGCTTTTGAATACGATTGATGTTTACCAGAAATGCATAAAATGCAGTAATAGTATTTACTAAGGACGAACGAGGGTAGTAGTTCAACGAAGCTTCGCCGGTTCATCCCCACTACAAATCCCCAGTAGAGCAAATCTATCTTTATAGATGCTTCGAATTACGTCTCCCCTTGAATTTATGTCCATCTCTTTTATCCTCAATCGGGATACTCAGGAACTTATTCCTTCAATAGAAGTACGACGAACGAATACGGGAAGTGACAAATACTATACTATCAAACAAGACGGGAACGAGTTCCTCATATTCTTCAGCAACGAATCAGGATTTATTTTCCCTAGCCAGCAGTTGTTATACAAAGATATTCGGACGCTTCAGGCCGCATGATTCATACATACATCATTTACATCATACCATGGCATATCCATAAGTGCATAATACATTTACTTAGATGCACCATGCCATGCATGCATACATATTGCATAAACTAACATTTTCCTTGCAGGATGGTTATATACAGATAAAATACTATCAACAATTCACAACAAGTCAGAAACGATCTATACGAAGATCTAGTGCTGATACTTAATCATTACTCAAGGTGTCCTTGGATAGTAGGCAAACGGTTTATACGAAGATCTATTCCCTAGTCCAGGATATTTTCAGGAGATTTCATCCTGACACTCTTTTGTTCTTGGATATTAGGCAAACGGTCTATACGAAGATCTATTCCCTAATCCAGGATATTTCCAGAAGAGATAATCATCACGAAGATTTATTTCTACTGGTCTATTCAACAATTCAAAACAGTTCAGAGACGATCTATACGAAGGTCTAGTGCTGATACTTAATTCAGAAAGAAATCGCCACGAAGATTTGGTTCTGACACTTAAATTAAAAGTATGTTCTTAGATACGATTCAGAGACGGCATATACGAAGACCTAGTACTGATATCCAGTATCAACATCAAGATATTATCACCTCCTGATATTATGGATGACATCTATAAGCCCATCTCCAGTTCTTCCAAGTGGCATCTTCAAGCCCACTTAAGCATATACAACCAGTCATCAGTGTTACTCTACGCACCGGCGAGTGCAAATTTTTGGGCTTTTGTGTTCAATCCCCTTCAACCTTCCAAGTCACGAATGGCAAACAGGCCAATCTAACTCCTCAGGTTTCAGAAAATTGAACAGGGGCAGCTGTTGCACCCCAAAATTTGCCCTCTATTTTTAACTCTAACCAATTTTTTGTTTCACATTCATTTGCATCATCTTCATAGCATAACATTTTTTTCTGTCTTAATATTAGCCGGAATAATTTCTTGGAATTTACAAACAGACTGGTCAAATTAACTTTTTAACTGTGCCTAAAATTAGTCAACGAAAAAATGTCAAGTTTAAGTTTGCAAATGTCGGTAACATTAATCTGCGGTTCACGTGGTTTAATTTGACATGCTAAAAATATTTTTACGACTATTTTTGGTCATATGTTGATCAGTCTGAGCAGTTTAAACGGTCACAATTTTTATTTCAAAATCCGACCAAATGCTGTATTTTTCCGAGTCATTTATTTCGTGCTGATTATTTTGACGTGTTCATTTTATTTTTTCGAGCATTTTGGTGCCCGACTTTTTTTTTTTTTGAGTCTATTTATTTTTATATTGGGTCTAGAATAAATAAATAGGTTAATTAGTTTTTATTTTAATTTTAACTATTTTAATTATTTAACTTTATTCAGTTTTTAATTTAATATTGGGTTTCAAAATAAACTTAGGCCCATTATCATTAACCTAATTTGTTCCTATATATATTTACTAGCATGACTGATAGAGGGAGGCCAAAAGACAGAACAAAAAAGAGAAACTGAGAGTGGCTGATCTATACTATCGTACACACAGTTTGATACATGCGGTTTGGTTAAATATATCAGGATATCGCCGTTTTGCTTTTTTTATGCACATAAGTATAACAGGTATAATAATTTGGTTCATTGTATTATGTATTTGATGTGTTTGTTTTTATATAAGTTTTACATGTCTCATAATATATAATATAATATAATAATAATTTTGTTGTTAATAAAAATGCATATGGATCATATAATATATAATTTATAATATGTAACTAGTGTGTTAAATATATATATATTTCTATTTTATGTTATAATTTGATTATGTTTTCGGATCGGATCGTGTCAATACGCCGTTTTCACATATACGTGTATGAGGCGTGACATTTGTGTTATCCGATCCAGTTGCGATGATCGCAATTTTGCGCTAGCAACGCTGTTGTTTTTTTTTTTAATTCATATTTTTTTTTAATACATATATTTAGATCTGCACATTTTTTTTCATAACTAACTACCCTGATTTTTTCTAAACCCTGACAATTTCGCCACAAACTCTAAATTTCAAACCTAAAACTTTAACCGTGTTGTTTCCTCTAAACCATAAACCTTTTCTTAAACCTTAACAAACCTTATTATTATTTCCTATTTTCGCTCATATTTATGTTATTCATACACTGTAACTGCTTCGCCCTTGTAATATTTTAAGTTTTAACTTATAATATTTTCAGTTTTACTTTTCGCCATCTTTATTATGTAACTGCACCAAAGCGTTGTAATAATTAGGATTTTATTTTCTGCCATTTATTTTCTGCCATTTTATTTTTCTGCCATTTAAATTCCTGCCATTGATCCTATATTAACTGCGTGGTTTAGTAATGTAGGGCGTGAAAACCTACTAAATTAATTATTTAATATTTTTCTATAACCTTTATATTTTTTGTAAATAAATAATAAATACTAACTATTTTAATAACTTTTTTTTATTACTTACTTATAATAATAAATCCTTATATATTTTGTAAATAAAATTTAATTGACCATTTTTCTAATTGAATAATAATAATAAACCTATTAATCTAATAATTTGATATTTTCTATAACCTTTATTTATTTTGTAAATAACAAACTTAATATTTTTCATATAACTCTTTTATTTTATAATTTGTACATTAATATATTTTAAATTCTTTTATTATTACTAATTTATTTTAAACTCATATTTTTCTAATAACTTCTAAAAAAATCTAACTTGTTTAACCTAAAATAATTTCTTTTAAAATTCTAACCTTTTTATTATCACTTTATTATTATTGTTATTTTATTATTGCTTTATTATCATTGTTTATTTATTATTTTATTATTATTTTCTTTTATCTATTCTATTTTTGCTTCATTATTTTCCTTATTTTAATTTTGTTTTATTTATAATATTAGGAACAAATGTATAGGTTGTAAATTTATTCTTTCTCGCCTGATTATTATGTATCTGTCCCATAGCCATGTAATAGTTTAGGAATTTATTTTTCTTGCTTTTATTTTTGTAAATATTTATTGCGGGGTTAGTAATTTAGGGAGTGCAAAAAAAACTAACCGTAAATAATTGAACTTAGAAAATTAAATTCAAGACAAATATCTGAAAAATAACACTCACACACGTAAGTCGATCTTTGATCGCCATCTGTACTTCCTAGGGTATTCCTCTTGGTTGCCTTCTTTAAATGGTCAAGTCCCTCGAAAATAGGGGTGTCTTAAGCAAAGTCCCTTCAAACAGAAAAAATCATCAAGTCCCTATAAACTTAAAAGATCAAGTCCCTACGAGGTTGCCTACGATATAATGATCTTGTCCCTTCGGTAAATATGATGATAGTCCCTACGAGTTGCTAAAGACACCCCTTATGTTGCCTTCATTGACCATACGATGACCCTACGCCCGTCCCTTAAACACATCCATGGTAATGACTACCTATTCCTTAATAATAGGGACAGTCTTACCATTGAAAGAATATACGAGAACACGAAAGACTTAATCTAGGGTAGGTATCTCATAGTTACTTGCTCACACTTTTCGAAATTACTTTTACACCTCACAATTTCTAAACTAGGCTTTGTATACACCCATACGAGGGTCATTACAAAGTACTTAAAGAAATTTTTCTAATCACACACTACACTCTTGCAAACAAACAAAGTGAGCTAAGTAACTAAGAGCCCATGGATAACCATGGATATAAAGGGTGCTAATACCTTCCCTTTGTATAACCTACCCCCCGAACTCAAAATCTTTTTAAGGTCTTTCCTGTTCTTTTATGTCCTTTCCTTTTGGATAAAATAAAAGTCGGTGGCGACTCTTGCTATCCGCAACATTTAACTAAAGTGAGTTCTCCCACCGTGTTACAGCAGGCATCTCTTGTATTGCTTTGACCTTTGCAGGATCAACCTCAATACCTCTTTCACTAACAATAAAGCCCAATAACTTGCCGGAACGAACTCCAAATGTACACTTGTTGGGATTCAGACGAAGCTTGTACTTCCTCAAACGCTGAAAAAGTTTCAACAGGTGTTCTACATGCTCAACTTCCGTTCTTGACTTAGCGATCATATCATCAACATATACCTCGATCTCCTTATGCATCATATCATGAAACAGGGTAGTCATAGCTCGTTGATATGTGGCTCCGGCGTTCTTCAAACCGAAGGGCATCACTCGATAACATAATGTTCCCTAAGGTGTGATGAATGTTGTCTTCTCCATATCCTCGGGTGCCATTTTAATCTGATTATATCCGGAAAATCCGTCCATAAATGAGAAGACCTTGAACTTAGCTGTGTTATCTACCAACATATCAATATGCGGTAATGGAAAATCATCTTTCGGACTAGCTTTATTCAAGTCTCTATAGTCCACACACATCCGGACTTTTCCATCTTTCTTAGGTACAGGCACAATATTGGCCACCCATTGAGGATATGTAGAAGTCACCAGAAACCCCGCGTCAATTTGCTTCTGAACTTCTTCTTTGATCTTCACTGCCATATCAGGATGAGTTCTTCTGAGCTTTTGCTTCACAGGCACACACTCAG
Source organism: Lathyrus oleraceus (assembly GCF_024323335.1). NCBI lineage: Eukaryota > Viridiplantae > Streptophyta > Magnoliopsida > Fabales > Fabaceae > Lathyrus > Lathyrus oleraceus. The sequence continues at coordinate 388,039,044 of NC_066579.1, forward strand.
GCTTCAAAGGTAGGAAATGTTGCACAATCTCTGTATCTAGACCATACATGTCTTCATATGACCAGGCAAAGACGTCAATGTATTCTCGTAGCAACTCAATCAACCCCTTCTTAACAGACTCTTCCAGGAGTGCCCCAATCTTCACTTCTCGCACACAATCCTCAGGCCCCAAGTTGACTGTTTCCAGATTCTCAAGGTGCGGCTGAATGATCTTCTCTTCATGCTCAAGTAGACGGGTAATCTCGTTAGGAATCTCTTTAACATCATCTTCTTCCGCCTCAAATACAGGGAATTCAAAGTTGGGAGATGGTGTTGGATCATTATGTTCAATGGGTTTGATCAACCTGCATAATGATTTTGGATATAAAAAGCTTTTAGAATTCAAACAAGGCAAATCATTATGCAGATGAAAAGATTGATTTTATTCTTATTTTTAGGGTTTTATGTGATCATCAATTTCATGCAAAAAGCAAAAAGGGAAAATAATTGGAAAGACAAACATTTAACATGAATTTATTGAATGAAAATATCATTGCATTTATGTGCCAACAATGTCATCTCTTCTCCTTTTGGCATGGGAGAAGGGTTTTCAAACACAATGAACATTACTTTGACTTATGGATGACTGTTGGAATATCCACAGCGACCTAATTATTGCAGATCCCTCCAGGGATAATGAAATTACCAGAATCCTCTTCGTCCTCTTCCAAAATGGCAGCAGCCTCTTTGTCTTGACCGGTGTGGATGAAACCTCCGCTCTTGAACAAACCTTGCTCGTTGAAGACACCAGAAGAAAAGCCTATGCCAGCCCGGGACTTATTGTCTTCTAACTCAATCATTTGCCCCAATCCAGCAGTTGCACCATGCTCAATGGCCAACTTTGCGTCTTTATAGGAAGCAAATGAAGGAGTCCTCTTCTTAATAGGTTCAGCAATAGATAAAGCTTGGAAGGGAGTTCCAACTTCATCCTCAGCATCTATATAAGAGAAGGAAGACAAATGGCTAACCAGGAGAGCCTTTTCTCCCCCTACTACCACTAGCTTCTTATTCTTTACAAATTTCAGTTTCTAGTGTAGGGTGGATGTCACGATGCCAGCCTCGTGAATCCATGGTCTGCCTAGGAGACAGCTATACGATGGTTGAATATCCATAACCTGGAAGGTAATCTGGAAATCACTCGGTCCAATTTTGACTGGGAGATCAACTTCACCAATCACAGTTTTGCGGGACCCATCGAAAGCCTTCACAACTACTCCACTCTGCCTCATGGGAGGCCCCTGATATGACAACTTCGCGAGAGTGGTCTTTGGCAATACATTCAATGATGACCCAGTCTCCACCAACACATTGGACATGGCGTCATCTTTGCAGCTCATAGATATGTGTAAAGCCAAGTTGTGGTCCCTTCCCTCCTCGGGGAGATCAGAGTCACAAAAACCCAGTGTCATACGGTGAACTGGACTTTATTTGGATTTGTAATCGCAATGTCGCGGTTAGCAAGAGTCGCCACCGACTTTTCTTTTATCCCATAAGGAAAGGCGGAAAAGAACAGGAAAGACCTTAATTTTAAATTCTTAGGTTCGGGAGGTACTTTATACGAAGGGAAGGTGTTAGGCACCCTTCGTATCCATGGTTATCCATGGGCTCTTAATTGCTCAATCATTTATGTTTTCTAAGTTTGAAAAAGTGGTTGAGAAATGTATGAAAGATGTTCTGAAAATGAGAATTTAACTTTGTAATGATTCTTGCATGAATGTATACAAAGTGGTTATCCCTCTTAATTTTGAAAATGGTTTAGAAAAATATAACTTGGCAATGATCCTAGCACGGATGTATGCTAAGTGGTGATTTTCTAAAAAGGATGTTTGAAAGGTGTGGGGTGTGAAAAGCATTTTTTGTTATGAATGAGCAATTAAGATTATACCTGTCCGAGGTCTTTCAGGGCATTTTCCATCCTTATGAGGGTAAAACTGTCCTTACTATTGAGAAGTAAGTAGTTTTATCCTGGGGATGTTGAAGGGTCATCGTAGGGTCATCGATAGGTCATTGAAGGCAACAGTTGTGAGGATACCTTAGCATTCGAAGGGACTATCATCATTTAACCGTAGGCTACATCGGAGGGTCATCGAGGGACAAAGTTGTATATTCGAAGGCAACATCCGAGGGACTATAATTTATTTTATGATGATTTAACCGAAGGGTCTTTGCTAAGGGTATCCCCATATTCGCGGGACATGACCGTTATACCGTAGTATCGTAAGGCAGCAAAAAGAGGTCCAAGATCACTTATTTAAAGGTCATATTTTAAAGTCAATTAAGTAATTAAGTCCATACTAAAATCAATGCATTAAAATTAATATATTAAAATTAAGACGTTAAAATTAACACATTAAAATTAATTAGGCCACTTAGGGTGAGTCTCCACAAGGGTATCCCACAAATAAAGGGGGAGACCTAAACAGCAATCTTTTCCTGGGACATATGAACCTTTGCAAAATTCAGCAAACGGGTTAGAATACCAAATCAGGATGCAATCGAGAGTTGCACCAAAGTAATAGGTAAACAAAGCATGGTTATGATAAAACAGCGGCATCCATTACAACAATTCAAAGTATCCAGGCAGACTTAAGTTACATGCAAGGCCTCAAATATATTTATGAATCTCAATTATGATATCACATGTGAATTAGGAACATAAAGCGATAATAGTAACGCAAACCTGTTTGCAATTGAGTCGCAACCTTGAATTGGCCGATCGGATAGAATTGAGCGGAGGTGACCTTGCTGCCGCCGTAAGATTAGATTCGGTAAAAAGGCACACAATAGTTTCCGTTGTAGAAACTATTGTGCAAAAAGAATCAACTAAATACCAAAAGGGAATCAGGAATTGCAAAAGAAATAGTGTAGCACTTGTAAAACACAATGCCTAAGCTGCTGGAAAAGAAGAAAAAATGCAAAGGCGAAAACGGCAAAGGAAAAAGAATCTCGGCCAAAGCTCCCCCTTTTAGGTTTTCAAGGTGGCTATTTATATTGTTGTCATTAGGTCATGCCTGCTGCCAAAAAAGGTCTTCAACGCGCGCGTGGATCTAGGGCCCAACGGACCTTCAAGTCTCCGAAGCATTATCTGCGCCCAAAAAGTAGGGGAATGGTGTGACGTTCGTCACACCATGTGTGACGCCCGTCACAGGGGTGTGCGAGGCGTGACGCTCGTCACAGCCTCTATGACGCTCGTCACAGATGCCACACCCGTGTTCTTGTACTTTGGGTTGGGCTTTGCTGTTTGGATCGTTTTCTTTCCTTTTTGCACCCCTTTTCCTCCGCTTCCAAATAAACCACTTTCATATTATCACTAGGTGAGCGTGTAGCGAGTAGGCCAATTTGGGTCATTCGCGAGCTGGGTCTTTGTTCCTTTAAGTGTCATAAAGTGAGTCGGAGTGCCCTGAAATGTCTTGAAATATTAATGGGCAAATTTTGGGGTATGACAGCTGCCCCTGTTCAATATTCTTGAACCGAGAGAGTAGAATGGTATGTGCCGTTCGTGGTCTGGAGGTGAAAGATTATTGAACACTAGAATGCCCCGAAAATTTGCGCTTGTCAATTGGTCTTGATGGAGATGGGCTTAAAGATGCTATCCAGGAAGTTTGATGATGGGAGCTTCAGACTGTGTCGTACGTTAGACGATATCTGAAGACATGGGTGTCATACCGGGTCATACGCTAGATCGTATAGTGAATCATCCATCATGCTGTTGACTTTGCTGGGGAGTCAGAGTATGCTATATACTGCTGGGGATAAGGGATCAGAATGGGTCATACACTGGACCGTATCTGAATACCAGAGTGAGCTGTTCGTTAGGCAGGTGACTTTGATGGGGATGAAAGATCAGAACGGATTGTACGCCAGATCGGTTCTGAGTTGCAGAATGAGCCGTCCGTTAGGCTGAATCTGCTTGAAGAGGGAGTAGTCGTATACCAGACTACCATTCAGGAATGTACCTGTCCGAAGGTAGCACCTGAGCAAGGGAGTAGCCGTATACCAGACTACCATTCAGGAATGTACCTGTCCGAAGGTAGCACCTGAGCAAAGGGGAGTAGCCGTATACCAGACTACCATTCAGGAATGTACCTGTCCGAAGGTAGCACCTGAGCAAGGGGAGTAGCCGTATACCAGACTACCATTCAGGAATGTACCTGTCCGAAGGTAGCACCTGAGTAAGGGAAGTAGCCGTATACCAGACTACCATTCAGGAATGTACCTGTCCGAAGGTAGCACCTGAGCAAGGGAGTAGCCGTATACCAGACTACCATTCAGGAATGTACCTGTCCGAAGGTAGCACCTGAGCAAAGGGAGTAGCCGTATACCAGACTACCATTCAGGAATGTACCTGTCCGAAGGTAGCACCTGAGCAAGGGGAGTAGCCGTATACCAGACTACCATTCAGGAATGTACCTGTCCGAAGGTAGCACCTGAGTAAGGGAAGTAGCCGTATACCAGACTACCATTCAGGAATGTACCTGTCCGAAGGTAGCACCTGAGCAAGGGAGTAGCCGTATACCAGACTACCATTCAGGAATGTACCTGTCCGAAGGTAGCACCTGAGCAAAGGGGAGTAGCCGTATACCAGACTACCATTCAGGAATGTACCTGTCCGAAGGTAGCACCTGAGCAAGGGGAGTAGCCGTATACCAGACTACCATTCAGGAATGTACCTGTCCGAAGGTAGCACCTGAGTAAGGGAAGTAGCCGTATACCAGACTACCATTCAGGAATGTACCTGTCCGAAGGTAGCACCTGAGTAAGGGAAGTAGCCGTATACCAGACTACCATTCAGGAATGTACCTGTCCGAAGGTAGCACCTGAGCAAGGAAGTAGTCGTATACCAGACTACCATTCAGAAATGTACCTGTCCGAAGGTAGCATCTGAGCAGATAAAGGTCTAACTTGGTCGTACATTAGACTGTATTTGAGTGGTATTTGAAGATTTGAAGAAGGTCAGAATGGATCGTACGCTAGATCGTATCTGAGTTGAAGGAGTCATGTGTTGAGCTGAATCAGAATGAACCGTATGTTAGGCTGTATCTGTATACGTTGTACTTGCAATAAATGTCTGGGATGGGCTTAAAGATGCCATCGCTAGGAGGATATCGAAGTGTTGTCAGAATGAATGTTCCCATGAATTGCATCTGGAATATGTATCTGAATCTTGTCTGTGATTGATAAAGGCGTCTGCCTGAATGAGCCTTTTACTTTGACTATATCAGGAGGATAATTAATCTGCAAAGAAAGGTTAGCGCTATGCTATGTCATGATGCATGAGATGTTTTATGCTTTCGAAAATAAATGCGAATGTTGTATGCATGCGTATGTGGTGAAACGATGTAATGAATGAGTTATGCGTATGAGAAGTTCTGCTTGGGGACTCTACTGGGGAAAATAAATCCCCATCTACTGATTGGAGATATTCGTGTTGAGGACCCTCTCTCGGCTGGGGGTTCTGATTTCTGTCTGATGGTAGAGATATTCAACAGGGCCTGGCTGGGGATGGATGAGATGATCAATCTGTCTGATGATGCCGACCTCCGTTGGGGAATAACTGGCATTGCCGGGGAATCGAATTAGTAACAGCCTCCTTGGAAAGCATGGTTAGACCTTCTCCTCGATCCTGAAGTCGCGTAGTAATTGCTATTGCTATTTTAGGCATGCATTTTTATAAACATTGGTCATATCCGAGTGCATAAGTCAATTCAAGTCAAATCAATGGACATTTACGCAACCAAAACAGAAAAGTAAAAAAACAAAAGCATCTTTTTGGAAATGAAATTGTATTGATGTTGAAAGAGGGCCTATAAACAGGCAATTTATGTACAAGGAGACATAAATCCTAGTAAGAGGAAATTGTCAAGAAAAAGAGAAAGCTATGCAGAAAAAGTCCTATCGATTCTAATTCCACCACTGTCATTATGTCTTCAAGCATCTCATCTCCTGCCGTCGGATAGAAGTGATTGGCTCGTTCAGTCCCTGGAACTTGGTTGAAGGTGGCAGAGAATGGGACATAGTCATACGCTTTGATCCTTAATTTTTGCCTGGACCGCCTTTTCAGGTTTTCAGTCCACCAGGATACCCTTTTTTGCCCAAGCCACCTTTTCAGGTTTTCGACTTGCCGGGTGTACATTTTTTTATATATCCCTAATTTTTGCCCGAACCCTTTTGGTTCGCCGGGATGCCCTTACTTTTGCCTAGATACGTCGATCTAGCGGGTCTCTTTTATGCGTAGTATTTTTTAACTATGTCCGCGTTCACGGGATGTGGGAAGTCTTCACCATCCATTGTAGCGAGTATCATGGCTCCACCCGAGAATACCTTCTTAACTACAAATGGCCCTTCGTATGTGGGGGTCCATTTGCCTCTGGGGTCAGTTTGTGGTAGGATGATGCGTTTGATTACCAAGTCGCCAATTTGATACACTTGTCTCTTGACCTTTTTGTTGAATGCCCTGGTCATGCGCTTCTGATATATCTGTCCGTGACAAACAGCCGCAAGTCTCTTCTCATCAATCAAGTTTATTTGATCGAGTCGAGTCTGAATCCATTCATCTTCGTCTAAGCCCGCCTCTTTCATGATTCTCAGAGAGGGAATCTGGACTTCCACCGGTAAAACAGCTTCCGCTCCGTAGACTAAAGAGAAGGGAGTTGCCCCTGTCGAAGTGCGTACTGAAGTGCGATAACCATGGAGAGCAAATGGTAACATCTCATGCCAGTCTTTGTACGTTACTGTCATCTTTTGTAGGATCCTCTTGATGTTCTTATTAGCAGCCTCCACGGCGCCATTCATCTTTGGCCGGTACGGAGAGGAGTTATGGTGTTTAATTTTGAACTGCGTGTAGAGTTCAGTAATCATCTTGTTGTTCAGATTAGTACCATTGTCAGTGGTAATTCTTTCAGGGATGCCATACCGACAAATAAGGCTATTCTTGACGAACCGTGCCACCACATTCTTGGTGACAGAAGCGAATGAGGCTGCCTCTACCCACTTCGTAAAGTAATCAATAGCGACAAGAATAAAGCGATGTCCATTAGAAGCCGTGGGTTTAATCTCTCCAATCATATCGATGCCCCACATTGCAAAGGTCCAAGGAGCTGTTAACACGTTCAATGGAGCAGGGGGCACATGTACTTTGTCCGCATAGACCTGGCACTTGTGACAGGTTCTGGAGTGATGGTGGCAATCAGCTTCCATGGTAGACCAATAATACCCTGATCTCAGGATCTTCTTGGCCATTGTATGTCCACTAGAATGAGTCCCAAAAATACCATCATGCATGTCTTCCATAATCCTTTCTGCTTCCTTTCTATCCACACAGCGAAGCAGAGTCGAATCATGATTACGTTTGTATAACACTCCATTACTCAGAAAGAATTTAGCGGAGAACTTCCTCAGGAATCTTCTGTCATTGATGGATGCCCCTTCAGGGTATTCCTGAGCTTCTAAATATCTTTTTACGTCGTGGAACCAAGGTTTCTCCTGTACCTCCTCAGTGTTAAGTTCATAACAGTGTGCTGGTTCATCCAATCGTTCAATAGTGATCCTAGGAGCTTCACCGTCCCATCTGACTCTGAACATAGATGACATGGTAGCCAGTGCGTCTGCCAACTGATTCTCTTCTCGTGGAATGTGTTCGAATGTAATCTCCTCGAAGTATGGGATTAATGTCATCACCCGTTCTCGGTAAGGGATGAGGTTTGGATGTTTAGTATCCCATTCCCCTTTGATCTGACTGATTACCAAGGCCGAATCTCCGTACACACTCAAAAACTTGATTCGCCAATCTATAGCAGCTTTGAGTCCAAAAATACACGCTTCATACTCAGCCATATTGTTGGTACAATGAAAACATAGTCTAGCAGTGAGAGGCGTATGGTAACCTTCAGGAGAAATGAGTGCAACCCCAACACCATGGCCCAATGCATTAGAAGATCCATCAAAAACCATAGTCCATCGGGATCCCCATTCGGGTCCTTCATCTGGTTTAGGTTTTTCATTATCAGCAACAACCATGACATCCTCATCCGGGAACTCAAAATTCATAGATTGGTAATCATCCACCGCTTGATGAGCCAAATGATCAGCCAGCACGCTTCCTTTGATTGCTTTCTGGGTAGTGTACTGGATATCATACTCTGTTAAGATCATCTGCCATCTCGCTATTCTTCCGGAGAGGGCAGGCTTCTCGAACATGTATTTGATGGGATCCATCCTAGAAATCAACAAAGTGGTATGATTCAACATATACTGTCTTAGTCGGCGAGCAGCCCAGGCCAAAGCACAGCAAGTTCTCTCGAGCAGTGAGTATCTTGTTTCACAGTCGGTAAACTTTTTGCTCAGGTAGTATATGGCATGCTCTTTTCGACCAGACTCGTCATGTTGCCCCAATACGCACCCCATTGAATTTTCTAACACGGTCAAATACATGATTAGAGGTCTTCCTTCAACTGGTGGTATCAGAATCGGAGGTTCCTGGAGGTAGTTCTTGATTTTGTCAAAAGCTTCTTGGCATTCGTCATTCCATATCATTTCTTGGTTTTTCCTCAGCAATTTGAAGATGGGTTTGCAGGTAGCGGTCAAGTGGGAGATAAATCGAGCAATGTAGTTCAAGCGTCCCAAGAAACCTCTGACTTCTTTCTCTGTACGGGGAACTGGCATTTCTTGAATAGCTTTCACTTTAGCCGGGTCAACCTCAATTCCTTTACCACTGACAATAAAGCCCAAGAGTTTACCGGATCTTACTCCAAAGGTGCATTTGTTCGGATTCAATCTCAACTTGTACTTCTTCAACCTCTCGAACAGTTTGTATAAATGATCGAGATGTTCTTCTTCAGTATGAGATCTAGCTATCATGTCATCCACATATACTTCTATCTCATGATGAATCATGTCATGGAACAAAACCACCATAGCACGCTGGTATGTTGCCCCGGCGTTCTTTAGACCGAACGGCATTACTTTGTAACAGAAAGTGCCCCATTGCGTCACAAACGTGGTTTTCTCCATGTCCTCAGGTGCCATCTTAATCTGATTGTAACCTGAGAAACCATCCATGAATGAGAATAATTTGTGTTGAGCGGTGTTATCTACCAGAACATCAATGTGTGGGAGTGGAAAGTCATCTTTGGGACTCGCTTTATTCAAATCTCCGTAATCCACGCACATTCGCACCTTACCATCTTTCTTCGGCACTGGCACCACATTAGCAACCCATTGAGGATAAGAAGTAACAGCTAAGAAACCGGCATTGAATTGTTTCATAACCTCGGCTTTGATTTTCTCAGACATTTCAGGACGCATGCGGCGAACCTTTTGCTTGACAGGACGGCAGTCTTCCCTCGTAGGCAGCCGATGCACCACTATATCAGTATCCAACCCGGGCATGTCTTCGTAAGACCAAGCGAAAACCTCTACATAGTCATGTAACATCCGAATCAATCTTTCCTTGACACTGCTTTCCAATCCTCCTCCTATTTTGACTTCTCTTCTGTCTACCTCAGTACCCAGATTTACAATTTCGAGGGACTCTTCATGCGGCTGTATAGTCCTTTCCTCTTGCAATAACAATCTGGCAAGCTCTCCAGGGACTTCACAATCTTCCTCACTTCCATTTTCGGCTTGGTAGATTGGATTTTCAAAGTCATAATGAACAGTAGCGGAATGATTATCAATAGGATCCAGAGTGAGTACGGATCTGCAATTCGTTACGTGAGTGTGTGTAAGAAAGCATAGCTTGTTTGAAAGACGACAGGAAAAATAAAGAGCGCAACATTTGAATGCGAAAATGTCCATTGATTTATTGAATATGAAAATATGCTTATGAAATGACAAAACCCTTAACAAATTAGCTATTGTGCCCCGGGTATAGACACAATGCTTTAAGAAGTTCAATTAGAATTTGCAATGCTAAATAGACAATAACAATTACTCCTGACTAAAGGAGATCGGGATAGTGTCTTCAGCCTTCCAACTATTGAGTCCGTCGCCAATTGTTGGGTAGATCCAACTATCCAGGTCGCAATCGCTGTCAGCATCTTCTACAACATTGATTTGATCTTTGACCGTCTTCTCAGAGTTGAATCCCAGACCAGCTTTGTCAGACTTGTACGGTACGTTGATCAGTTGACCCCAGCCAGTACAGCCACCATCTTCCACTACAGCTTGAGCATCTTTCAGAGAAATCATAGCAGGAGGAGCACGACCAACCTTGGGCATACAGGGAGTTGGCTTAAGGACAGGATCGGGCGGGGAAACCACTTCAAATGACTGAGTTGGAGTCTCGAAGAATTCACCATCCATTTCGACGTATCTGAAGGTATGCACACTACTGACAATGTATTCTTCTTCCCCACACACAGTGACGATCCTACCCTCTATTGGATACCTTAGCTTTTGATGGAGAGACGAAGCTACAGCACCTGCCTCATGAATCCAAGGGCGCCCCAATAGGCAGGAGTAGGCAGGACGAATGTTCATTACATAAAAGGTAGTGTTGAAAACCTGAGGTCCTATCTTGATAGGGAGAACAACTTCGCCGTGGACAACACTCTTTGCACCATCGTAAGCCCGCACCACAATGTCACTAGGCTTCAGTTCAACGCTTTTGCAGTCAAGTTTCTCGAGCACGGCTTTCGGTAACACATTCAAAGAAGAGCCATTATCGATCAGCACATGGGACAGGGTGATCCCTTTACACTCAATGGAGATATGCAGGGCCTTATTATGGTTCTTTCCCGCTGGTGTCAGATCAGCGTCGGAAAATCCTAGGCCATTGTCAACAGCCAAGTGAGCCACATAATGTTCGAACTGATCGACAGATGTTTCCTGAGGCACATGAGCAGTCTTCAAGAATTTTATTAACGCATTGGCATGAGATTCAGAAGATAACAGCAATGATAACATTGAGATCTTAGATGGGGTGTGCCCCAACTGCTCTACAACATCAAAGTCACTCTTGCGAATGATTTTCAACACTTCTTCCATTTCTCGTTTGGCAACGTCTTCAGTAGTATCTTCGACCGGTGTCTCTGACTGAGAAGGGTTGACTGGTTCTTTTCCTCGGTTTTCGGGAACCGGAGGTGAGATCTCTGGAGAGAAGATCCTTCCGCTTCGGGTAACCTTACTAGTCCCAACAATGTCATTAGGATTAGCAGAATTGCCAACTTGCTTTACACCATGGATGTAAACATCACCCCCATAATTCCACGGAATGGCTTTGCTCGAGGAATATGGTACTGGGCCAGGGGTAGTGATGATCAGGGGAGCTACTCTGGGCTCAGCAATAATCTTCACTGGTATTCTGGGAGCAGTTATCTTCACGGGAATCTTGGACCTCGCAATCACAGATACTTCTTCAATAGGGTTTTCTGCCTTAGAAACCCTTTCAAAGAGGATTGTACGATCGTCCATCAGTCGTTGGATACCATTCTTCAATTTCAAACAGCCTTCGGGCCGGAGTATGCAGAGATTGCAATCTTCAGTACAACCTGGAAATAAACCAGCTTGCAATAAATTCCTCTTTATGATCGGGAGAGGAGATGTTAAGTCCGCTACAGTAGTGATGAGAGAACCGTCATCGAGAGCATTAACAGCTTTGTCATGATTAGGCATAGGAGCGGTGATGACATTAGGGGTCTCCGGAGGCTCGAACTCAATTTCCCCAGCGTCGATCATGTCCTGAATCTTATTCTTCAACAGCCAACAATCGTTTGTATCATGCCCAGGGCTATCGGAGTGATATGCACACCTGGCATTGGGATTATAACGAGGCGAAGCAGTGTTGACATTTGCAGGAGGACCTCTGAGAGCGATTAAATTTACCTTCAGCATGCTTTGCAGTGCTTGTGCTAAAGTCATATTGAGCTTGGTAAACTGCCTTCTTGGTCTGTCTTGTCTTTGCTGGAAGTTTTGAGCTGGCGGGGTTGCGATTGTCACTGCTCCAACGGCATGGTCACCATTTTTCCTATTATGATTCTTCTGACCATACACAGCATTCGATTCATTCTTCCCATGATAGGACTTCTTACTGCTTGTAGAAGTAGCTGCATGTATCTTTCCACTTCGAAGGCCGCTCTCCACCCGTTCACCTGTCAGTATAAGTTCAGTGAAACCTGATGAAGAACTCCCCAGTAGATGGCTGTAGAATGGGCCAGTCAGGGTACCCATGAACAGGTCTACTAATTCTCGGTCAGTCATAGGGGGTTTGACTCTGCCAGCCAAATCTCTCCATTTCTGAGCATACTCTTTGAAGCTTTCTTTAGATCCCATGGCCATGTTTTGCAACTGTAGCCGAGTAGGTGCTAATTCAGAATTGTACTGGTACTGCTTATAGAAAGCCGTTGCTAAATCAGTCCAGGTGCGGATGTCAGAACTCTCGAGCTGATAATACCATTCCAACTGAGTGCCAGACAGACTTTCTTGGAAGAAGTGGATCCACAGTTTCTTATCAGTGGTATGCGGCTGAATCTTTCTCACATAAGCCCTTAAATGCATCTGAGGACAGGATGCACCATCGTACTTAGTGAAAGTGGGGATTTTGAATTTGCGAGGAATGGTCACATCGGAGACCAGACCCAAACTTTCGAAATCCAGACCAGGTGTCTTCTGACCCTCCATGGCTAGCATGCGTTCTTCCAGCAGTTTGTACTTATCATCTCTTGGAGAGTACTGTTCATTTTCATACTCTTCATCTTCATCCTCAGGGTTAGAGAAATCAGGATTCTCCTCCTCTGAATCAATTTCCGCCCCCTCCTCTGGACCATTCGGGATTCCAAATTTGATTCCCGTAGCCTGTCCTTTACGCCTTCTGCCCGGGTTAATGAAGCTCACAGCTTTCTTGTCTTTCTTCTTTTCGACCAAAAGAGCCTTCAGTTCCTCCTGCCCCTTGGATAAGCTTAGCATCATCTCCTTGAACTGAGCATTCTGAGTCTGGAGATCTTTGACAGTTTGCTCGAGATCCATTTTTCTGTTTGAAGGAAAACCGTGAGAATACTGATCCTTTTAGAGTACCTGTTATGCAATGTCATGTTATGCTATGCAATGTATGAAATGTTTTCAAGGACTTTTGGAATTTAACTTTGCATAAATCACCAACAAGAGAGAAATGTTTATTGCTACTTTTTTTTTTAATCAATGTTCGTTACAAAAGGAATAATAGTAAAATACAATGAAAGCTCAAGTCTCCCAGGGGCGACTTCTTTTTGGGCGAAGATATGCATTGAGTCTTCGTTCCTCGTTAAGCTGACTGGTGAGCTCTAGTACTTTCTTCCTTTCTGTATTGAACTGAGCTTCAAAAGTATCCCTCTCTTCTTTCAACTGGGTCCAGGCTCTTTTCAATTCCTCAACATCAGTAGGCATATCTGGGTAAGGAATGATCTGGGAAGTACCTCCTTCGACCTCTGATTCAACAATCAATGGTCCGACTGCAAGATACGGCATGACAAGTTCGCGAGCTCTGGCGCGTACCCATCTAAGATAAGGTTCCATAGGAATAGAATTTTTCTTGCCTAAATTGCTTCTTTTCACCATGCCCCAAGCTCGTACAAACTTTTGACGGAGATTTTGAGGGTCATTGTCATAGTCAAACACTATACCTTGAACAATTATTTCATGCGGACCATCCCTTCGAGCATACCCAAACTGACGTAGGGCTAAGGCAGGATTATAAGTAATACCTCCTCTTATCCCCATGAGGGGTACATTAGGGAATTCTCCACAACGGTCGATGATGATAACATTTTCTCTGAGGTTAGAACACCAACGGATGTCCGAATGGGAGAGTGCCATTATCCTTTGAGACCACTTCAGATTTTGATCATTCTTCAAGATTGATTGAGGAAGGTGCGAAATAAACCACCTAGACAACAAAGGTATGCAACACATGAGAGTCCCTTGCTTCTTCATAGTGCGCGTGTGAAGGGAATGCAAGACATCTCCAAGCAAGGTAGGCACAGGGTTGTGAGTGAGGAATATTTTAATAGCATTCATGTCTATGAATTGATCTGGATTAGGGAATAACACCAAACCATAGATTAGCAATGCTAGAACATCTTCAAAAGCATGGACATTCATCACTTTTAGGAATTCTCGGGCCTTACTTATCAGAAATTTGGCAAGTAAACCTTTAATTCCACTTCTTGTTACCCAATTAGTTTCAATGTCGGACTTTGTCATGTGTAAAGCTGCGGCAACTTCTTCGGCTTTTGGCATCTTTTCTAAACCACTGAAAGGCATTCGATCCAGGATAGGTATCCCAAGCAGCTGGGAGAATTCTTCTAATGTGGGTACCAACTGATAATCTGGGAAAGTGAAGCAATGATGCTTAGGATCGAAGAACTGGAATAGGACTCTCATCATATCTTCTTTGAAACCAGTGGTAACCAGATTGAGGAGATGACCATGTTTCTTGTTGAACTGAGCATGATCTGGGAGTTCTGACACCAAATCCTTGAGTTGAGGAGAGATTGTTACAAGATTGATCCGGATAGTCTTCCTGGAAGCCATAACCTGTTCAAAGAGCAAAGCTAAATTCCTAAGTCCTTGAAATGGTTAGTATGATGATGTTATGATGTTATGATGTTATGCAAGCACAAGCATGTCACACAACAATTATTCCTAGGTTTTAAGGCTTGCATGAGTTCCATAGGTAAGTACCCTCCCCACTGAAGTTTGGTTGGTTCAACCTGTCCTAGAATAGTAACTGGGTTCTAGAAGGATCTCAGATCATCGACCTTTCTTTGGGTCCACTTCAGTGCAACACCAAGTGGTTGACCGAAGCTTTCCTAAAGTCCAATCTCAAAGAGTGTAGCATCGAGTATCAACCAACCTCAGTCGGAACCGAAGTCAGTTATCTCACTACTTTCTAATGGCTAGGATGAGTCAATTAGGGTTCTAAAGGTCTGGTTAATGCTTTGATGACACCACGCGGAAGCCAAATTTTTCCTCAAATAACATGAGGACCATCAGGACAACCAAAGTGTCACATTAACCGTAGCTATCATCTTAACCATTCCAGTATACGCCGGATAGTCACGATGATCTATTGCTACTTACCTAAGGTACACTAGATCCGGGTGTAGGATCTTTCACTCAAAGCCCCCCTTAAAAGAAGGAAAACATAAATGATATTTTTTTTTTAAGATGGACCTCTCTAGTTAGTCCCCAGCAGAGTCGCCAGTTCTGTCATACGGTGAACTGGACTTTATTTGGATTTGTAATCGCAATGTCGCGGTTAGCAAGAGTCGCCACCGACTTTTCTTTTATCCCATAAGGAAAGGCGGAAAAGAACAGGAAAGACCTTAATTTTAAATTCTTAGGTTCGGGAGGTACTTTATACGAAGGGAAGGTGTTAGGCACCCTTCGTATCCATGGTTATCCATGGGCTCTTAATTGCTCAATCATTTATGTTTTCTAAGTTTGAAAAAGTGGTTGAGAAATGTATGAAAGATGTTCTGAAAATGAGAATTTAACTTTGTAATGATTCTTGCATGAATGTATACAAAGTGGTTATCCCTCTTAATTTTGAAAATGGTTTAGAAAAATATAACTTGGCAATGATCCTAGCACGGATGTATGCTAAGTGGTGATTTTCTAAAAAGGATGTTTGAAAGGTGTGGGGTGTGAAAAGCATTTTTTGTTATGAATGAGCAATTAAGATTATACCTGTCCGAGGTCTTTCAGGGTATTTTCCATCCTTATGAGGGTAAAACTGTCCTTACTATTGAGAAGTAAGTAGTTTTATCCTGGGGATGTTGAAGGGTCATCGTAGGGTCATCGATAGGTCATTGAAGGCAACAGTTGTGAGGATACCTTAGCATTCGAAGGGACTATCATCATTTAACCGTAGGCTACATCGGAGGGTCATCGAGGGACAAAGTTGTATATTCGAAGGCAACATCCGAGGGACTATAATTTATTTTATGATGATTTAACCGAAGGGTCTTTGCTAAGGGTATCCCCATATTCGCGGGACATGACCGTTATACCGTAGTATCGTAAGGCAGCAAAAAGAGGTCCAAGATCACTTATTTAAAGGTCATATTTTAAAGTCAATTAAGTAATTAAGTCCATACTAAAATCAATGCATTAAAATTAATATATTAAAATTAAGACGTTAAAATTAACACATTAAAATTAATTAGGCCACTTAGGGTGAGTCTCCACAAGGGTATCCCACAAATAAAGGGGGAGACCTAAACAACAATCTTTTCCTGGGACATATGAACCTTTGCAAAATTCAGCAAACGGGTTAGAATACCAAATCAGGATGCAATCGAGAGTTGCACCAAAGTAATAGGTAAACAAAGCATGGTTATGATAAAACAGCGGCATCCATTACAACAATTCAAAGTATCCAGGCAGACTTAAGTTACATGCAAGGCCTCAAATATATTTATGAATCTCAATTATGATATCACATGTGAATTAGGAACATAAAGCGATAATAGTAACGCAAACCTGTTTGCAATTGAGTCGCAACCTTGAATTGGCCGATCGGATAGAATTGAGCGGAGGTGACCTTGCTGCCGCCGTAAGATTAGATTCGGTAAAAAGGCACACAATAGTTTCCGTTGTAGAAACTATTGTGCAAAAAGAATCAACTAAATACCAAAAGGGAATCAGGAATTGCAAAAGAAATAGTGTAGCACTTGTAAAACACAATGCCTAAGCTGCTGGAAAAGAAGAAAAAATGCAAAGGCGAAAACGGCAAAGGAAAAAGAATCTCGGCCAAAGCTCCCCCTTTTAGGTTTTCAAGGTGGCTATTTATATTGTTGTCATTAGGTCATGCCTGCTGCCAAAAAAGGTCTTCAACGCGCGCGTGGATCTAGGGCCCAACGGACCTTCAAGTCTCCGAAGCATTATCTGCGCCCAAAAGTAGGGGAATGGTGTGACGTTCGTCACACCATGTGTGACGCCCGTCACAGGGGTGTGCGAGGCGTGACGCTCGTCACAGCCTCTGTGACGCTCGTCACAGATGCCACACCCGTGTTCTTGTACTTTGGGTTGGGCTTTGCTGTTTGGATCGTTTTCTTTCCTTTTTGCACCCCTTTTCCTCCGCTTCCAAATAAACCACTTTCATATTATCACTAGGTGAGCGTGTAGCGAGTAGGCCAATTTGGGTCATTCGCGAGCTGGGTCTTTGTTCCTTTAAGTGTCATAAAGTGAGTCGGAGTGCCCTGAAATGTCTTGAAATATTAATGGGCAAATTTTGGGGTA
Organism: Lathyrus oleraceus; assembly: GCF_024323335.1. Classification (NCBI taxonomy): domain Eukaryota; kingdom Viridiplantae; phylum Streptophyta; class Magnoliopsida; order Fabales; family Fabaceae; genus Lathyrus; species Lathyrus oleraceus. The sequence continues at coordinate 388,056,300 of NC_066579.1, forward strand.
TGACACCCAGGTTGTTACAAGCGGTGATGTTTGCAACAATGCTATCAAACTGTTCTAGCGTGACATCGTGATCTACGTACGCTACATCCAACACCTTTTGCAGAGCCTCTCGGTGTGGTTCTGAATTCAATAGTAGAGATAACACAGATATTTTGGATGGCGTTTGTAGAAGCTGGTCTACAACGTTGTACTCGCTTCTCTTGATGAGCCTTAGCATCTCATCACAATCTTCTTTCATATTGCCACTCGGGCCAGCAGAAGCAGAAGTTTTCAACGTAGAGGAGGGCTTAGCAACAAGTGCCGGATTCGGAGTGCTCACAGCATTCCCAATCGAGCGTTCAACAAAATCAGTATTAACACTTCCTCGAGCATCAACTTGAGGTTTCAACGGAGCTGAAAATACACGACCGCTGCGGGTCAAACCACTAACGTCAGCAATATTTACGACAGATGAAGAAGGCAGGGACACCTCTTTCCCATTTTCCACTGCTACAACATTGTAGCGATAAGGAACTGCCTTTTCAGAGGAATACGGTATATATCCAGTTGGCTTGATAATTAGAGCAGGAGAAACCTTCTGCTTGCTACCATCATACTTGATGACAACAGGCTCAGGTATCCGGAATACCGGAGAAATTACGTTGACCTCATCAGCATCTTCATCAACGTTTCTATTTTGAAGGATTTCAATGACTCCTTCATCCAACATCTCTTGAACATCTCTACGCACCTGGCGACAACCTCTCTTATTAACAGAACAAACTATGCATCTATCATGGTCATGCTCGTAATGGCTATAGTCACACAGCAAGCGATGCATCTCAACCAACGATTGTCGGATATGACTGACATATTTTACTTTGTACTTTCCAGGACAGCCTGGACCATATTAACAAACTTCCCATGCTTGGGCAACGGGTTCTTCTTCACATTCGGACCCACGTCCTCGAAAAACAAAATCCCACTTCTCACAAGGTCTTGCACCTTGGTCTTCAGGGGATAACAGTTTTCTACGTCGTGCCCGGGAGCACCAGAATGATACACACAATGAAGCTCTGGTTTGTACCACCGATGAGGGTTAGCAGGTACAGCAGAAGGGTCTCGCGGAGTGATCAACTTTCTATCAATCAGAGACGGATAAAGTTCGGCATAAGTCATCGGAATTGGATCAAAGGTGACCCTCTTCCTCTCATAGTTGGTGTTGACATTGTTGTTGTTATTTAGAGGCTGGTAGGCCTGCTGTTGTGGCTGCTATTGTTGTTGATATTGCTGAGTTTGCGGTTGTTGATAATGTTGAGCTTCTTTGAAAACAGGTGCTATATGAGCCACCTGATGCTGATTGTTGACTAGGCGAACAATCTTCCTCTTCACAGAGGGTCTTCTTTTGACATGGGAAGACACATCGTGTGCCTCTCCCTCCTTCTTCGCAAAGCTTCCATATCTCTTTGCTGAAGAGCCTTCCTCTCGAGTTAAGCGTCCTTCACGGACCCCTTCTTCCAATCTCATCCCCATATTCACCATTTCGGTGAAGTCCGAGGGAGCGCTGGCTATCATCCTGTCGTAATAGAACGAACTCAAGGTCTTTAAGAAAATCTTGGTCATCTCTTTCTCCTCTAGGGGTGGCACTATCTGAGCTGCCAATTCGCGCCACCTCTGGGCATATTCTTTGAAGGTCTCTTTCTCTTTCTGGGACATCGCCCTCAACTGGTCCCTATCAGGAGCCATATCCACATTATACTTATATTGCTTGACGAAGGCCTCGCCAAGATCATTGAAAGAGCGGATGTTCTAACTTTCCAGACCCATGTACCACCGGAGAACGGCACCGGATAGATTGTCCTGGAAATAGTGGATGAGCAGTTGATCATTATCAGTTTGGGTCGACATCTTGCGAGCATACATCACAAGATGGCTGGGAGGACATGTGTTTCCTTTATACCTCTCAAAGTCAGGCACTTTGAATTTAACAGGAATTTTCACATTGGGCACAAGGCACAACTCAGCAGCACTCTTACCAAAGAGGTCTTTCCCCCTCAAAGTCTTTAGTTCCTTGCGAAGCTCAAGGAATTGGTCTTTCATGTCATCCATCTTTTCATATACGTCTGGGCCCTCAGATGGCTCAGAATGATAGATGGTATCTTCAACTCTCGGTAAAATGTGCACGACAGGAGGTGGCACTGAAAGGACCGGGCTAGATGCCGGCAGAGAAGCAAGAGTAAGGGCAAAACCCTCTGGCATGAAGTTGGCGGGCATTCCCCAAGGGAACCCGGCTGGCATAGATGGCGCAAAGTGAGTCGTCGCAGCAGGCACAGTAGAAGTCACGATCTCAGAAATGATCGTCCTCTGGGGAGGAGTTGAGGGTGTTGGAGAAGACTGACTCTGAGCGGCCAAGAATGACTCCATCAGGGCAGTCAATCGGGCTACTTCTTCCTTCAACTCGCGGTTCTCTTGTTCCAAATGATCAATCAGTCTCGAAGAATTGGCTCTGGTGTAGTACCGGTGACTCAGCTTGTCTTTGAAATAAATGAAGAACACAGAGTTAGATCATAGGACAAGAAGCCTGGAGCAAAACCTGCTTATACACATGATGCATGCAATGCTTGTGCATATGATTTGTTTTTTATTTCAAAGGAACTTTAGAGTCCTATTTGCAAATTTTGAGAAATATTACATTCTTTATCATATATGGAAACATTTTGTCAATAATATCTGGGAAATGTTCTACACCAAAGAAGTACAACATTGGTAACCAAAGATAACACAAGAGAAAAGGAAAATGAGCATCATATGGATCTCTAGAAACAATCATCTAAAGCTCGGGACACAGGAAGATAGGATGCATGAAACCTCTTCACCTCATCCTCATAGGCTGCTTCCATATCTGCCTTCTCCTTGGCGAGTCGGTCGTACTTCCTCTTCCAGAACTTAGAAGACTGAGGAAGTAGAGAAGTCCAGGTATCATTAGGATCATCAATGACCTGATGCTCGAGAAACTCAATCAAAGCGTCCTTTTCCTTAATCTACTGAAGCAACTCTTCTCGTTCACGGATCCAAGCACGTGAACAACCTTCGTCTCTCAACTCCTCTACTCCTTGGTTGGGGAGGGTTGAAGGCCCATCCATAACCAAAGGTATAGGTCTCGGATACTCGTAAGGCATGAGGTACTCAGAAGCTCTCTTCCTAACCCAAGCAGTGTAAGGCTCCAAAGCGACACAGTTCTTAGGACCCAACTCATTCCTTCCTTTTCTATGAATCTTGCACCAAGCGCGGACCATCCTCAACTTCAAGTCTTGGGGATCTTTACCCTCCTGAAAGAATACACCCTCTAACAGAATGTTATTGGGTTTATCCTTTAGGGAGAACCCAAGCTGACGACGTGTCAAAACAGGGTTGTAGCTAATCCCACCACATGTACTAAGAAGAGGTACATTGAAGAATTCACCACAAGAGTCAATAATCTGCACACCATCATACACACGGTTGTACCAAGAGATATCATCATTAGTGAGAGACATAAGTCTCGTGGACCACCGTAGACATCCCTTGTTCTCTTTGAAGGTGACCGTCTGTGGTAAGTGAGAAATAAACCACTTATACAACAGAGGCAAACATCACACAATGGCGCCACCACCCTTTGCATTCCTCATATGCAAAGAAAAATAAGTATCACCCAACAGAGTCAGAATGGGATTAAGAGCAGAGAAAATCCTAATAGCGTTTACATCCACAAATTTGTCGATGTTGGGGAACAACATTAACCCATAGATGAGAAGTACAAATATGGCTTCAAAGGCATCCTCACTCATGGCTTTCCCATACATGGTAGCTTGAGCAAGGAGGAACTCAGAAGGGAGACCTTAAATTCCACCTTTGATAGTTATATGAGCACCAACCAGAGGTTCATCTATATGCAACATGTCAGCTATCTCTTGAGAAGTAGGAATACTCTCCAAGCCACTGAACGGCAACTGGTCTAGAATAGGTATACCCACGAGATAGGCGTACTCCTCAAGCGTAGGCAAAAGCTGAAAATCCGGAAATGTGAAGCAACGATACAAAGGATCATAAAACTGCACCAATACACTCATCAACCCTTCATCCACCTGAGTAGTCAGAAGAGGAAGGAGCTTCCCAAAACGAGCCTTGAAACCCAAAGGATCTAATACATAGGATGTCAAATTCCTTAGTTCTTTTAAGTCGGGTTGTCTGAAACTGTACTTCTTTGTATTCCTTCTTTGTCTTTCCATGTCTGAAAATTTGCAAATAGACCTCTTAAGTTCCTTGAAGATTTTCTTCATTATTGATGATATGAATGCAAATGGGTGCATGAATGCATGAATGCAACAATCACACTCAAGGATCAAGCAAAGCACACCAAACAAAGGTCATGGATGAATCATATTATCCTTAATATCAATCATCCATTTTGGTGGATTATGGTTTATACCTTATCAACACCCAAGTTCCATTGATATTAAGGATACATGAACGGATCAACCACGAATCAAGGGTTTGTTGTAAGTCACGAGCATGGAGTCTCGATTAAGAACCACCCAAAGGGAGTGTACTAGGGTTTAACCTGATGAACATGTTCTACAAGAGGTTCTCATAGTCATCATCCCATCTTTCGGATATTATCGGAGAAACGACTACTCGTATTCCAAAAATATTCTCAAGAGAGACTCTTATGAGTGTAGTATCGCGTAACAATCGTATCAAATCTTACACTTGAACGACTTTCACACTACATCCTAAAAATAGGCCAAGATGGGCTTGGTAAACTAAGGTCCTTGGCTTCTAGGGTCTATATTGGAAAGAGTAATGTCTAACCACAACTACTTGTGTGACATTATTGATCCCAACATGACCTCCACCAAGTGAATGGACTTGCAAGTCAACTTGCTAAGGAATAACTCCACACAAGTCAACAAGACTATGCCATTCTCTTATCCTAAGTGCACTCGAGTTCGGGTATAGAACTCATCTCACGAAGATCACCAAGCATACAAGGAATTAATATTCAAGCAATTCAACCATTACACACAATACATTAATCCCAAATTGCACAAAAATATGTCACAAAATAATATACAATAAAATACAACAAAGGTGAAAAGTAGGCAAAACCCACTAGGGCAATAATTTGTCCCCAGCAGAGTCGCCACTTTTCTTTAGCGGGGTATTCGTTACCATTAGAGATATTGACTAAATCCAAGGTAAATCATACAAGTCGAGTCGCCGCCGCACTTCTATTTATCCAAAGGAATGGTTAGAAAGCGAACAAAAACCTAAAAGTTTTATCGAATCAAAAACTAGTAAAAAAGTCAGAGATCTGGGTAAGGGGGTTGGTTATGCAATGGGAAGGTGTTAGGCACCCAAAACATCCTAGGTACTCCTAGGGAGCCCTTTTCATATTTGTTGTATGATTGTTGTTTCTTTTTTTTTTTGAAAATTGTTTGTGCAAACATGATTGAAGAGATGAGAAGAGAATATACAAGTTTATTTACATTTTGTGTTTGGATGGATAAACCCATTGCCTACGTACCATCTTAAAAAGATTAGGATCAAAACCTCGTTGTTCGGGGTAAAAATCTCAAAATGAGTTGGTGAATTGATTGGTCCAAAAGCCTTAAGGTCTTTTGTTATCCAAGGGAGAAAACTATACCCAAAACCACAAATCCACCATGTGAGGATAGCTTCAACATGCTAGTGAGGGGTTAACCCTATAATAAGCATGGAAGACTCATTGTCCATCACTAAGGATATAGGTGAGTATTACATCTACCTCAAGGATAACTCAAACCTAATAGCTAAAGGTTATGAAAAGTTTTACTTAAGAGAGTGGTCATTGAAACCACAAAACGAAATTTGAATGGGTTATATTTACCAATGAAAAGTATTTACAAAACATGGTCAAAGTTGATTTAAAAGTTCAATTCAAAATAAGTGTTATGAAAAGAAAGTTTAAAAATCAAAAGCATAAGGCTTAGGTTTCTAATGTTTGAAAACAAGTGTTAAATGTTTGCAAAAAAAATTTGGCTTGGGTTAGAGTGGAGGGAAGAAGAATAATGGCTAAAGTCCTAAACATACAAGAGATAAGGGATAAGAAACAAGACCAAAAATGGAGTTCCTCTCTTGAGATCATACTGATGATCCAAGTAGCTCCCATCCTTTGGAATAAGCAAACACACAAAGAAAACTCAAGCAATCAACAAACAAGTCTCTTGGCAAGTTCCTCAATAGCTCTTAGACCTCTTTCTCTTGGAAGCTCATGGCAATGGTTCCTCAAATTGGCTCAATGTTGGAATCCCTAGCACAAAGACACACACATCAAAAGGTTCTATTAACAATTAAAGAATGGACAAAAGGGAGTTTAGGATATGGTCCTTTCAATGTTCATCTTCAAGCTTTAAGCATTCTAAAGGCATGAGGCCTAGTTGCTCTTCAACTTCATTAGCTTGGGTAAAGTCCTAAAATCTAAGTCCATTTTGTCCAATTCTTTGCATTTGGTTCACAACAAACAGACAAACACAAGCACAATAGTATATACACAATTATATGCTCAAGTGAGAAAAAGGTAAATGGCATTAACATAAACATGTGCTCCAATGAGCAAAGGAAAAAGCAAATGAATAATATGTACAAGAGTAATAAATTGCATAAATGTAAAGTGCAAAAAAGTAAATGTTAATGGTTAATAGTTAGTGTTAGTAGTTAGTGTGCCATAAGACAAATTTAGCGCTATGTTAAGCAATCGTAATTGGACTTATGTAGAAGTCACAACTATCTAAGGCCGGTCAATAATAATGTAGGTAACAACACAAGTTATAAGTCTTGATTAGTGAACCAAGTTCCAACAACTTGCCATGCCAAAAAGAAAAAGAGAATTGATCTTGTATTGGTTTAAGTCCTTTGCATGGTTTAGGAAACAACTTATCCTTAATGCAAAGCCATTCACTTGATCAATTGATCAAGATGAGTTAGATTTGAATCAAAGAAGATTAAGTCTCCCCAATCAATGCTAACTTATCAACCTTTAACTCATTGATCAAAAAGAAAGGAAGAAGAGGAAGAAGATGGATAAAAATGGAAAGTAAAAGGAAAGAATAAAATGCATTAAGTGAAAGAGAATGTACCAATCAACATGTGTTGACCAATGGCATTGAGAATCATGGTCAAACAACCAAAAACAGAAGTGAGATGAAGATTGGAAGTCAAGAAATGAATAAAAATATTTTTTGCATTTTTAATATTCAAAATAAAATTGAATTAAAATATTAAAGAAAGGTCAAACTTCAAAATCACTTCAAATCAACTATGAAAAGTCCAAGTGATTTATCCTAAGTTCAACAAGGTCAAACAAGGTTTGACAAAAAAATTCAACATTTTTAAAAGTCAGAAACCATTTTTAATCAATTAAAAATGAATAAAAATAACCTAATTGAATTAAAATCTCAAATAAATCTCAAATCAATTAAAAAATTGATGAGAATATTTTTCATAGATCCATCATCATTCAAATAGGTTAAGAAAATATTTTTGTATTTTTTGAATATCAAAAACTATTTAAAATGAATTAAAAATAACCAGAAAAGAGAAAATTCACAAAAAATATCAAATGACAAAATAAAAAATATGAAAAATCATATTTAGAAACTAGAATTTAAATGGAGAAGAATGCAATTGGTCCCATATTTTTTGAAATTAAAATGAAAAAGTTGTGAATTTTTGAAAATAAAGGAAATAAAAGAAATAAAATCAGAAATTAAGAAAATCGAAAAAACCACAAGTGTCTGATCAAGCCTCATTAATTGACGTGGCTGATCAGACGGATGTGAGATGCACGCTCATGGTGAGTCCAAGTCAAACGTGTCACACCTGGCATTAAAGCAAGTAATCCAAACGCATGGCTGAGATTAAAACGTGGGAGATGCATCCAACGATCCAGATTGGATCTGGCAATGGGACGGTGGCCAGCGCCACCGTCTTCTCCGGTGAGCTCCGGTGAGACTCAAAAATAGAGATGCAAATGTTCACCAAAATGGGCGATCTAGGTACCGTTCGAAAGAGGAAGTGATGTACATCACTCCTGTACCACTCACTTCCACTCTAGATTCCTATAAATGGAGAATCAGAGATGGAAGCATGATGGTGTTCATCATGAACTTGCTTGATTTCAAAAATTAAACACACAACAATGATGCCTCTATAGAGAGGACTTCAGACAACACAATATCCAGTTCAATAGGTCAAGGAATAAGGAGTTTCGAAGAAAAAACTAGTTGAAGTAAACCTTTGAATTGTGAAGATCTGAGCTCCTTTCCTTGGTTCTTTTGGCAAAACAGAAGTTCAATGGATCATGTGATGAAGGTCTAGGAACTTTAGATCTAAAGATTCAACCAAATTCAGTTGAATTTTAGATCTGAAAAATTGAAGAAAATGTGAACTAGTTCCTTTAGGTGTGGCTAGGTTTTGATTATGCAGCATTTCAGATTGATTCAGGGTCCTTTTTGATGGAGGTATGCACCTTTATTTATAGCTGGAATTGGCTGAACAAGTGAGTTTCCTCGTGTGCATGGCAGGTGGATTTCCCTTGCATGGGCTTGCATGATCATGTAGAAGGCCCAAACTCAATTGCATTTGCATGCTGATGACCAAACAACTTGAAATGGACGTGCAGATGGCAATGCAATGGCTTGTGCAATGAGTTTCAACATGTTATGCATAAATGAGCCTAAATCTTTACCTCTTCGAAAATGCGACTTGAAAAATTGAAACATAGGCATGTGGGTAATGGTTGGAAAGGTCTTGACATAAGGAACAAATGTTATGTTGGACCAAAACTCATTTGGAGTGTGGAAATTTATGAAAACAGGCCATGAAGTTCATAGTGCAAAACATGCCTTTGAAAATTTTGCCAAATTGATTCAACTTCAAGCCCCTCTGTTTTGAGGATACATGCTTCAAATGAAAACACCTTCAACATCAAAGTTGTATATCTTTTCAATACAATCAAAATGGACTTAAATTTTGCATCATTTGGATTTTTGATGAATGAGTTATGGTCTCTTGAAGTTGGACTTTTTTGACTTTCAATGCATTTGGTCCAAAGTGACCTATAATGTTTTGCATTATCACGTGTATTTCTTTTGAGATTTTGAAATTTTGTTCAATATAACATTTGAAGTAGACATCTTAAGATTTCCAATGCATTTGATCCTACCTTAAAATCGTAAGAAATGAATGAGTTATGTTCATGTGAAGTTGACCCAAAATTAGGGTTTCGGTCAAAATGACCTATAATGTCTTGGAATGGGAGATGACCTTCCAAGCTTCAAATAAATTTTTGATGAACATGAAAGTTGTTCATATTGTCCTTAAGAACAGTTTTTCTTTTGGGATCATCTCCATTTGAACAACACATAAAAAGTTAGGTCTCAGTACATTTCAAAATGGTCAGATGAATTGACTGATCAACTTCTCAAGTCCATAACTCATATCTTGATGAATTTATGATTGAGGGCCCTCAACTAAGTTCAAATATGCATGAAATGATGAATTAAATAACTTCCCTTGATTGTATTTGACCATGGGATGAGGTTGCTTCACTAGCAAGGCACACTTGGTACACAGATGATTTAGGGTTTCCTTGAGAAACAAACCTCAAACCCCTTGACTTGATTTGATTAAATGATGACTTGAGATATTTGGGAGGCATATTTGATGGATGAGAGCTTTGGGGACCATTGCCATGCTTGCTTCCATCTTCTCTTGGCCATATCTTTGCACCAATGATCTCCTAGGAGCTTTTGACTTTGTGATTGCTCAAGCTACAAACAAAAATGTTAGTGACATATTTTTATGCTTTTGGTTAGTGAATAAAAATGGAAAAAGCAATAATGTACAATTCAAGCATACTTGGTCATCTCAAACCACTCACAAGAAGCCCCACCCAAGGGCAAATGGAACCAAGATGCTTATGATCCTTGAGGCTTTGCAAATGCAATGTTATGATGCCATGAGGGATCTTAGTGTCAAAATTGGGGTCTTACAGATACAACTTTAGAGATCAATAGTTCGAGGAAGAAACAACCATAATAGGAATCTTTATCTTCCCGTCAATAAAGTTCGAGCTTATAAATGGAAGGATCATTGAAAAGGACACATCAAATGAAAAGAAGAGGAATTCTAAAAGGTGGGAAATACCTATAGAGATAGAAAGCTCAGACAATTCCCTTCCTCAATTACCCACAATCAAAGACATCCTCAAAATCATAAGTGGAAAAATAAATGTAACCAATGACAAAATCGACTTCATAGTAAGCGACTTCATCCCTGACCAAATCCAACTACCACATGACATGTTCTTATATGATGATCTGGATGCAGAATAATCCCACCTAAGTTCTTGTTTCTTTCCTGCTTCTTGCAAACTTTAAATTTCGTATTTTCCCTTCTTATACTTTTAATTCTGCAGATTTCCTTTTTGTAATTTGAATTCTTAGTAAAAATATGAGTGTTTGCTTTTCCTTGTCTAAATGTATAAATTTCCCTTGGTTGCATATTTAGTTTTTGCAATGCATCTTTATATGTCTTTTTTATTTTGACCAATGGGGAGTAGTATACTCTCAAGGGGGATTAGAGTATACTCTTTATTTAACTCATGGGTAGTTTAATCACTCCAAACATATATATGTTTTTTTCCTTAACCACCTCCCCTGGGAGATGTTTTTCATCATCAAAAAATGGGGAGAATGTGGAACCTTGTTTTGCAGGTGATATGCGTTTAACAAGGACATTAACTTTTGATGATGACAACTAATTTCTTTTGACAAGTCAAGCATAAAAGGTTAAGTGGATAAAGATGCAAACATAAGCATTAAGGTTTGATAGACTTGACTATCTAATGATGGCAATCAAATGAAATATAAGTGAAGTCTTTACTCAAGCAACTCAAGCAAGTGTCTACAAAAGAGAAAGCATCTGGAAAAATCTTGAAGTGTTAAGGATCCTCCTAAATTAGTAGTGAGTAAATAAATTATAATTATTGTAAAAGCACATGGCTAAAGCACGTACAGACTAAAATATATTTTCATATTATTTTTACCGAAGAAAATATCTTCAAAAACATATTAAAGTTGTGCTAGATGAATTGGGAGCTGTCAAAATAGCTATTACCAAAATTTTGACTTATCTAATCAATTAGCACTTTTGTCCAATCAATAAGATCTATTTAAAATTGAGTCGCAAGTGATTAGGACATTTCCTTAATGATGTGACTAGATATCCTTTCCTTTCTTTTTTAAACTTACAATCGATTACATTTCAAACTTCTAATCTATTTTAATAATCTTCCAATCGATTAGATTGTCATTAAATAAATTTATTTGAAATTCCTTTTTGAGTTAACTTATAGCCTACAAATAGAGGCTCATTCCCTCATTTTATTTCATCTAAAATCGTGTTTTAACACAACTCTATGTCTTTCTAAATTTTTTTGTTTACTTTCTCTCACTAAAATTATAGCGGAAGTGTTTCTGCGAGAAAGTTCTTTTGTGAGTGAGAATAAGTTGTAACTCTAGAAGGGTATAAATGTGAAATTCACCAAGGGTTTGTTTTATACCTTGGTTGAATATTATCCATTTAGGGAAAACATGAGTTAGAAGCTAAACTCGTTAAAAACTTTATTTTGGGGATTGTGTGATCAAACCCTAGTTTTAGTTTGAGATTAGCCTGTATTAAAATCTTGTTAGGCTCTTGGTCAACCCGGTATAAAATCAAGATTAGATTAAAGTTTAGCCCGTGGTAAAAGCTTGGATAAGGTTCTAGATTATCTCGATATTGAAATCTCATAGGTTATTGGTTAGCCCGTGTAAAACTAAGGTTTAAGGTTCGTGAGTTTAGCACATGATAAAAGCTTGCAAGGTTTAAGAAGCTTGAAGTCTAAGTGCTCCAAGATTCTTGTTTTTGGAGAGAAGACTAACCGCTTCAATCTACCGTGTGAAAAGAAGACTAACCACTTCAACATGTCGTTTGGAAAAGAAGACTCAAAATGCTATATTCCGAAGTCATGTATTATTTGGTTGGAGGTCAACCATCTTTCGTTGTATAAGGGAGTTCATGAGTATTTCCTACTAAAAGTTCTCAATGTTTATTGGATACTCTCGAGATCAATTCTTGAGGAGAGGAGTATGTCGTTTTCTTGTTTGACCGAACCTCTATACATCGTGGTATTAATCTCTTTCCCTTAACTTTTTATTTTTATGCTATTTATTTTCTGCAAATTATTTTTTCTGCGGTTAATTATTTAAAATATTTTTAAACTCTAATTTTACTTCCAAAAAAATTTCAAAATCATTTTTTTCTAACACAATTCACACATAAACAACATCGGATGATATAAGATCTCAGTGAAATTCTCTCTACAATCAAAAGTCCACTTTGGGTCAGCTAAAGTATACAGTAATCTAACTCAATTATAAATAAAATGCATCTCAAGAGAAAGTCAAATATATTCAACATCTCTCAATCTTCATCGAGATAAGATCATATATTCCAGGCAATATAGAAATGCTGTGATAATATCATACTCTTATATAACTCACATATCATAACTGCAATTAATCCCCCACAACCGAGTGTAGTTTATTGGATCATCAACATCCCACTACAACTCTATGAGACTACAATTATGCTTCAGAGCTATATAGTAAGGGTCATGCGTAAATTTATGCTCACTCTCTATATGCATTTGTAATAGCCTCTATCATCCCTCCACTAGAGTGTAGATAAATATTCACATTGTCGTATCCATATCAGATTGTTATGTCACAACAAACTAGGATTTATTGTCAAGAAGATAAATCAGAGAAATTGTGTAATCGATTATTATAAATTGTGTAATCGATTATTATTATGTCTAAAATGATTTGTTATCTTTTAAAACGTCTACCCTTAAATAAAAATGATTTGTTGAAGTTAAAATCAACAGAACCATTAATATCTTTGATAATCATGTCACAAATGATACCTTTTAAAATTATTATGTCTGAAATAAAAATATTTTTGGGTTGAGTCACGTAATAGACTAAACAACGCAAACAAATTTGTATCAAAATCTTATTGAAACGTAGATTATGTTCTAGAATTATCCTCAAGTATAATATGGAATTGAGATCAAACAAAAAAAGGAAAAGGTGAGTTGAAAAAGCTTCGACCAAACGAGAAAGGAGAGAAAGTTGATAAATGTGTTTTGCTTGGAGTCCTTTTCACATAAGGTTAAATAACACTTTATACAATATTAAAAGTTATTCAATGCGTAAAAAACTCTCTAACATGGGACTTTCATTCTTAAAGAATTAAGAGATACTAGTAACTAAAATATTAACTGTGTCCAACCTAAAACTCTAGTATTTTTCCATTTCACTCAAACACTAATCCACCCTAAAATATAATATTTTTATATATAAGCCAGCCTAAGAACTTGAGGGACTGGACCACATTGACGTTTTGATAGAAAATGGCTGAAAAGTGAGGTGCTATCTTCTGCATAGTCAAGTGGGGCTGAACATACGGTTACATCACATACACAAGTTGCAACAAATCTGATACTAAAGAAGAAACAAGAAATGGAGAAAACCTTTGGAAGTGTGTAATTCATTATAACACGCTAAGGTTACAGTTGTTAGATTATGTGGATCATGATAAGAATCTCTACCTCCACAAAACTACTAACTAGTAGGGGACCTCTTGTAGCTCTTTGCAAATATGAAAAACATCAATGGCGGTGGAAATTGAGATTTTCATATTTTTAACTATTTTTATGTCTAAAGTTAGCAGTTAGTAAATTGATGAAATTTAAATTTTATATTGCAACTTCACATAATTTATTGTATATTACTATTATTATCGATTTGCTTATCAACAACATTTGATATTTTTTGCTATGATTTGCTTGCTTAATATTCAACCAAATTTTGATTAATTCACGTTAGGTTAAAAACTCTTGGCTGTAATATTTTTCAATTAAACTAACTAACTCAATCTATTGAATGAAGTTTATGAAGAATGTTTTAAAATTTTGATAAAGAAAAAGAAAATATGTTTTAAGATTTGTAAAAATCAGAATGCTAGAAAGCGGTAAAAAAAATTGACCGAAGATGTTGGGGTTGCGGGCCGCGACGGGTGGTGAATAGCGGCGGTCGCGGTGGTGGCGGTGTCGATGGAGTCTGACATTCCAATGGCGGTGGCAGTAGTAGAGTCTGCTCATAGTGCGGATAATGAGTCCAGTGTTAACGGTTCGTAGGCATCGAGCTTGGTCGTTTCGATTTGTGGGTTTGTTCCTTAATATTAGAATATTATAAATATCTTGTATATTAATTTAGAGGTGCTCTAAGATATTTTAAATTATACAAAGATTATAGATATTTATAATTTTTTATTCTAACATTCAATGGATTGTGTTTTGGATTTATTAAGGATGTGTTGAGTTTTACTAGTTATAAACATGTATATTTATCATTATTGTCTATGCAATTTTCAGAATGTAGTGTGAAAGAATAAAGAGTATGTGACAATTCTATGGAAAACTTAGAGAGATAAGGGTAGAAATTCTTATGATTGTGTTTTTAGAATTCTGAATTTTTTTTGGAGGTATCTAAGGGATTGAGAAACAATTCTAAACACATTAAGATAGTGTGACTTATATATATAAAGTTGGAGAGATTGGAAAACATTTGGGAAAAAATAAGGTTTGTTCTTGAGAACTTGGATTACTATTTCCCTGTAACTCTTTTGTAATCAATTGTAAAAAAAAATTGAAGTATGAGAATCATATAGTTGCTCTCTCCCCAAATTAGATCGTTTAATTGAACTAGATAAACAAGTTATTTTGTTTTTTCCTTTTATCTTCTTTTGACTTGTGTATTTGTCTTCATTCTTGACAGATTATTGTGTTGCTTAAAGCTATTTATTTGGTTATCATTGGTTTTTTCTCCACACCCATCAAGTTTCTTGGTGTGTTTGAACTCTGAAGAATCTTACTAAGTGCTTTGAATTATTTTATCAGTTTTCACAACAAGTGGTGTCCACCGTGGAGCTCAAACCCATGATCACAATGTTGTTGTGAGCTAGTTAGATTGCCTAATCAAAAAAAATCGGTTGGAAACAAGTGGATTCAAGTGGAAATGTCAAGGTTCAAGTGTTTTTTGAACTTAATCAAGGTTGTTGAATAGTGAGTTCAACATGGTAAAGTGGAGTAAGTTGGTTGATGAGTAAATTGACATCACCAAAGTTTAAAGTCAATGTGGAGAATTGTAGAAGTGTGCCTTAAAACCTTAAGTGATGAAGAGAAATAAAACATGTTTCTAGATTTCTAGAAATTAGAATGCTAGAAAGAAGTATAAAATTTGACGATAGAAGTCACAATCGTGATCTCGAAATCAAACAAAAGGCGACTGCAATGGAGGCCGGTGGCTTCGCACATGTGGCAGTTTGGCGATCGCATCCACTAGGCAGAGAGGCAGTCTAACCGGAAGTCAGAAAACAAAGGTCAAAGTTGTTATGAACTGTAGAGGTTAAGGTTAGGGGATCTCCTCTAAGAGACGGAGTTGTGGCGAAGATCTGTCGGAGGTTCAGTCCTACATGTTTGGTCATTTTGGTTCGTCCGTTCGTTAATTTTAGAATATTAGAAATATATATTATATTAATTTAGAGATACTCTAAGATGCTAAGAGATGTTTTAAGATACTATAAATTAATATAAAGAATGTTTAAAGATATTTATAATCTTTTTTTATTATAGCAGTTAAAAGGTTGTCTTTTTGGTCCATTTTGAATCCATTGCCTTTCGGATATTATAAATATGTAACTATATCATTCTTCTATTTATAACTTTTGGAATGGAGTCTGAAAGACGGAGGGGGGAGGGGGGAGGTAGAAATCATATGGAAAACTTGGAGAGACAAGGGTATAAATTCTTATGATTGTACTTTTGGAATTTGGGAAGCCTTTTGTGATATTTAAGGGGATTGTGAAACACTTTTAAACACAATGAGCTTGTTTGATTTGTACATACAGATTTAGAGATTTGGGGGAACACTTAGGTAGAAAATAGGATTTATTCTTGGAAACTTGGGTGACTATTTTCTTGTAACTCTTTTATAATCTCTTTTAACAATTCTTGAAAGTATAGTATATCAAATAATTACTCTCTTTTCCATAGTAGATCAGTTTGATCGAACTCGGTAAACAAGTTTCTTTATGTTCTTGTCTTTTATCTTTATGTGAATTTTATATCATTGATTATAGATTATTTTGGTTGCTTGATGCAATTTATTTTGGTTATCATTTTTCTTTGTGCCATAAATTTTTACTCTTGATAAATTGAATATTAAGGTTAAATTCAACGAGAGTTTGATGTGTCATAACATGTCAATAAATTCACTAGAGATACTCTAAGATACTCTAAATTAATAAAAAGGATATGATAAGATATTTATAATCTTTTTTATTCTAAGAGTCAATGGGTTTTGTTTTGGATTTATTCAGTATTTATTAGGTTTCGGTAAATACAAGACATTAGTCACTCAAACAAACACGGCTAAGAAAACTTTCACACTTTCTCTCTTTCACAACTTGGAAGCTTCAAGTATTAGTATTATTATCTTTGATTTTAGCATCATACAAGAACTTTGAATCTTATTAATGAGGCTTGATATATCTTTATGTTGATTTCCATTATCTGAGAGTTGAGAGGTTAAATCACTTGTGACTTTTGAAACATAAGTCTTCACTTGAATGTCTTTTGACCATAGTGTTTACTTTAAATAGATGTATTGATCTTTAAGAGCATAGATTTATTTAGGAGAATAAATTGATCAACCATCTTGAGAATATTTGACTCCTTAAGCTATCTTTATAGATATTGAATTCACTGGATATCTTTTGATATTAAATGTTTTCATCGTCAAAACAAAATCAGCTACTCAGTTGACTTGCAGTATTGTTATCCATATATTTTTCCATATTGAAAATACTTACAAGCACGTAGATCCATTGATATGCTTACATGATTACAACAATATATATTCATGATGGATTTTTTTTATATGTGTGATTATAATGGGATGAAAATATTCTTTTATTCATTCATTTGAAAATTACTCTAAATCATGATATTTATTTATTTTTAGTCAATATTTTCAAAGTTTACATGATTTGTATCCAAAAGATTCTTTTTTTGACAAGAGTTTCTTAGGTTCAGTGTTCTAGTGTCTCATTACATGCTTGCAGTGAGGATTTTTCAAGTTAGTTTTTTATTTTAAAGGAAGGTTGTATAGTTTAGACCTTCTTTTAATCTTGAAGCAATTTTTTCAAAAGTTTGATAGTTGGATGGTACATAAAAGGAGGCTAAAAGCTTAGATGGGCAATCTATGACTAAAATATCCAAATGCATACTTAGAAAGGAAGGAATTAATTCCTTAAAAACTAGTATGTATCCCTTTGAAATAAAGAATGACAATGTTAGAGACTTTGGAGAAATGTAAAAGAAAGAGATTGAAAGGGTGACAAACATCATCCTATTTTGTTCTTGTTGGAACCAGAAGATTTAAGTGTTTTAATGAATGATTCCATCGGCGTTGAGTTATGTTATGGTTATCAGGTGAGATTCTAGTCAAACTTGTGCATCACACATTTACAACTTGTTGATGATATATCATTGGTAGGGGGAGATGTTGGGAGAATGTTAGGACATTAAAGGCAATTTTCTTTTCAATTTGATTTTAGGTTTAAAAGTTCATTTTCATAAATTTTTGTTGGTTGGTAATAATGTGGTTGATTCATAGTTGACGGAGAACAAGTTTATTAGCTTGGGAGGATGAGGAGATGGTAGAGTGATGTATTTTGTTGTTTAATTTGTTTTTTCAGGCTAATGAATCATATGTTTAACGTTGGAAACCTGAACCAATTCGTAGATTTTCTGTCATATGGGCCGTTTTAGTTTTTATTTCAATTTTTCAGAAATTAAATTGATCAGTTACTATGAGAGTAGAACCATAGATATGTCGAGTAAGATCGAAAGTCGTCTGGTACTTAAGATAAAATTGTTAAGTTTTTGATTAATAAATACCGCGAGAGTACTTTGTTAATTAATTAGGAGAATTTGATATTTCTAGAGAGTGATTTTAAAACTATTCTCGGGCGCACTTATAAGTTTAGAATCCGGTTATCTGAGCGAAAGCCGGGAACCCTTTAAAGTTAAATTTTCCAACCAAAACCACTTTTTAACTAAGTAACAAAATCTAATTTCTAAAAAAGATTTTCATTACTTTAACGCAAAACGCAACGGGCATGTGAGAGCGGACGGTATAAATTAGAGAGTAAAACTCAGTTCCAAATATGCGAGAGCGACGATTCCTTTTTAATTAACTCTTTTTCAAGGAAGAAAATATTGCCCCGTAAGTAGTTCTACTTAGGAATAATAAGAGTATTATTGATCGATGAGAGCCACATTCCAGTATTACATTTCTGAATTCATTCAAATCTATTATTTTCACTTTGCTGCTCTTATTCTAATTCTTTTATGACCACCTTAGATAAACATCGTAGCAATAGAAAATTATAGATTCCCCATTAGGTCTATGTGGGTTCGACAACCTTTTATATTACTCTGATACACTCCGTATACTTGTAGAAAGTACCCATCAATAACCAAATCAAGATGGCTCCAGAGGACATGGAGAAGACTACATTCATCACCCCTTGGGGAACATTTTTCTATAAAGTAATGCCCTTCAATCTCAAAAACGCCGGAGCAACTTACCAAAGAGATATGGTCACTCTTTTCCATGATATGATGCACAAGGAGGTAGGGGTCCATGTCAACGACATGATCGCTAAATCTCAGAATGAAGAAGATCATATGGACCATCTGAAGAAACTGTTTGAGCATCTCAGAAAGTTTAAAGTACAATTTAACCCCGCTAAATGCACATTTGGTGTCAGATCAGGGAAGTTTCTTGGTTTCATTGTTAGTCAACAAGGAATTGAGGTAGATCCTGACAAGGTGAGATCTATACAAGAGATGCCTACTCCATGCACCAAGCGAGAAGTTAGAGGTTTCCTTAGACATTTGAATTACATCTCCAGGTTTATCTCACATATGACGACCACGTGTGAGCCTATTTTCAAGTTGCTTCGAAAAGATCAAGCAATTGAATGGAACTCTGATTGTCAAAGAGCTTTTGAGAAGATCATATAATACTTGCAAGAGCCTCCTATTCTAATTCCACCTGTCCCAGGGAAGCCATTAATGATGTATCTGACTGTGCTTGAAGAGTCAATGGGATGCGTGTTGGGGAAACATGATGAAACTGGTCAGAAATAACAGGTTATTTACTATTTGAGTAAAAAGTTTACCAATTGTGAAACTAAATATTCACTCTTGGAGAAAACTTGTTGCACTCTAGTATGGGTCGCTCGTCGTTTGAGGCAGTATATTATTTGTCATACTACTTTGTTAATCTCGAAAATGGATCCAATAAAGTACATCTTTGAGAAACCTGCCTTGACAAGAAAACTTTCCAATTGGCAGATGTTTTTTATCTGAGTACGACATCCAATACATAACCCAGAAGGAAATCAAAGGAAGTGAGTTAGCAGAGTACCTTGCTCATCAACCAGTTGAAAACTATTAGCCATTGAAGTTTGATTTCCCCGATAAGGATATAATGGTGATAAAGGATTATGAGATCTCAGGCCTAGATGAAGGACCAGAACCAGGATCTCGATGGAAGCTTGCGTTTGATGGTTCATCTAACTACAATGGTCATGATATGGGAGTTGTTCTAATGAATCCAAAAGGTAGTTATACCCCTTTCACATCAAGGTTGTGCTTTAATTGTACAAACAATGTCGCAGAGTATACAACTTATATCCTTGGTATTGAAGCTGCAATTGATCTCTGAATCAAGATCCTTGAGGTGTATGGAGACTCGGCCTTGGTAATCTACCAAGTCAAAGGTGAATGGGAAACCCGTGATACAAAGTTGATCTTGTATCGTGCTCATGTTGTGAAGTTGATGGAATACTTTGATGATATCACTTTCCATCATATCCCAAGAGCAGAAAATCAAGTGGCTGACACTCTAGCAACATTAACATCAATGTACCAAGTCAGGTTCCGCAATGAAGCTCCGCTTATTCAAATAGAGCAAAGAGATGAGCCTACCTAATGTCAACTTATTGAAGAAGAAAATGATGGTAAACCATGGTTTCACGACATCAAGCGCTATCTACAAAGTCAAGAGTATTTAACAGATGATACATTGTTGGATAAGAAAACTCTGAGAAGGTTATCATCCAAGTTCTTTTTGAGCAATGGTGTGCTTTACAAAAGAAACCACGACATGGTTCTACTCAGATACGTGGATAGACACGAAGCAGACCTGTTGATTAAGGAGATTCATGAAGGATCCTTTGGAACCCGTGCTAATGGGCATGCCATGGCCAAAAAGATCTTGAGAGCTAGTTATTACTGGTTGACCATGGAGTCTGATTGTTTCAGCTATGCTAGAAAATGCCATATATGTCAAATTTATGCTGACAAAGTACATATACCGCCAACATTGTCGAATGTTTTGACATCGCCTTGGCCTTTCTTAATGTGGGGCATTGACATGATTGGCGCCATAAAGCCTAAAGCTTCCAATGGTCATCGTTTTATCCTGGTTCCCATTGATTACTTTACTAAATGGGTAAAAGTTGCTTCATACACCAACGTAACAAGACAAATGGGCACCCGCTTTATCAAGAAGGAGAGTATCTGTCACCATGGATTTCCAAGCAAGATCATCACCGACAACGATTCAAACTTGAACAACAAAACAATGACACAATTATGTGAGAGTTTTAAGATTGACCATCATAATTCTTTTCCATATCATCCAAAGATGAACGACGTTGTTGAAGCCTCTAACAAATACATTAAGAAGATCCTGCAAAAGATGGTGAAGACCTACAAAGATTGGCATGAGAAGCTACCATTTGCGTTGCACGGATACAGGACCTCGGTTCTCACTTTAACATGTGCAACCTTATTCTCCTTGGTCTATAGGATAGAATCAGTTCTCTCAGTCGAAGTAGAGATACCCTCAATGAGAATCCTGATGGAAACCAAGTTAGATGAAGTTGAGTAGATCCATAATAGTTATGATCAACTCAACCACATTGATGAGAAGCGTATGACCGCTTTGTGCCATGGACAATTGTACCAACAACAACTCAAAAGAGTGTTTGACAAAAAGGTCCGTCCACGAGAGTTCAAGGAAGGTGATCTCATGCTCAAGAAGATCTTTCCAGTATATAAGGATTCACATGGGAAGTGGACTCCAAATTATGAAGGCCCATACGTTGTAAAGAAAGCATACTCTAGAGGTGCTATGTTTCTCACAACTATGGATGGCAAAGAGCTAACTCACCCTATGAACTCTGATAGAGTCAAAAGATATTATACCTGACAAAAACCCGCTAATTTAAAAACCTGAAAAGGTGACTTAGGAAAAAAATGGGTATCCCGGTGGACTGAAAACCCGAAAGCGCGGTCCAGGAAAAAGTTAGGGATAATAAAAAATGGTAGCCCGCTAAGTTGAAAACCTGAAAGGGTGACTTAGGCAAAAAAATAGCGTCTCGGTGGATTGAAAAACCGAAAGGGAGGTCCAGGAAAAAATCAGGGATAAAAGGCATAGACTGCATGAGTTGTTACTGATCAACACATAAGAGTCAAAGGCGGAAGATCAATCCAGTTTCTCCCTTCAGAAGCAAGGTTTTATGGAGTCATTGTTATTAGGGATAATAATAGTCATTGTGATTCAATGTAAACCTTTTCTCGTTGCCATTTTCAAATTTCTAACATTCCATGGAGCTACACCATTTGTGTGCTGCCATTCTTGAATAAATACAAGTTTCCCAATCAATTGCTATCATTTGTTGTTTTCTCTGATTTTATTTGTTATGCAAAATGTCATTTATTTGTTAATAATGAATTTTTGAGCTTAAAAACAATTTTCAACATATTTAGAAACACAATTTGCTTTGACATGTGAAAATATTGAACATAAATTTTTTTGTTTTTCCCCGCAAGTCTCAAGTTGCAAGACTTCTCCTAGATAATCAATAGAAATCTCCATGGAGCATAGTTCATCAATCCTCCAAAAGGATCCCTTGGCCAGTTGTAATTGTCAAGCTTGATAGATCCTCCTTTGATGCATCTACCATTTCCCTTTGGTTGAGTTGCCAATGTTGAGGATTCAGAACCTCTTTAAAGCCTATATAAACTCTCAGTCTGTATAGTATCAGCATTTGCATATCATGATCATTCATATATCATGCATAGAAGAAATATCCAATTATGCATAGCCCGAAGTGTACTCGGTGCTCATTTTCATTATCTCAAGTCTCGTTGTTGATTGTTATCCCTTGACCCCCAAGTCCAGTTATCATTGGTGTTGATTTCAAAATCCAATTGTTATTGGTATATCCTTGAGTTTCGGTTGCCACTGGTATTGTTTCAAAGTTAAATTGTTATTGGCACTCATTGTTTGTCATCCAATTGTTATTGGTATTCAAAGTCCAATTGTTATTGGCACTGTTTAAAGTCCAGTTGTCACTGGATCTTGTTGGTCAAACTCCAATTTTTATTGATAACCAAAGTTTGGTTGTTACCAACATGCATCTTTTAAATCTAGTTGTAACTGGTACCTTATTTTCTAAGTCCAATTGTCATTGGCATCCAAAATCCAGTTGTCACTGGCAGCATTTTCCAAGCCTGGTTCTTACCATCTTTACTTTTGAAGTCCAATTGTTATTGGCACATTATTTTGAAATCCAATTGTAATTGGTGCCCTAAGTCCAACTGTCATTGGCATCATTTGTTGAGTCTGATTGTTATCAGCATATGTCTTTCAAATCCAGTTGTAACTGGTATCTCTTTAAAGTCTGGTTGTTACCAGCATCTTTTGTAAGGTCTAGTTGTTACTGGAATCCTCTACATAATCCAATTGTAATTGGTATCCTAAGTTCAGTTGTAGCTGGCATTCTATTTCAAATCCAATTGTAATTGATACTTTAAGTCTGGTTATCACCAGCATTGTTTGCAAGTCCAATTGTTATTGGTATTACCTATTAAGTCTAGTTGTAACTGACACTTAGCTTTTAAAATCCAGTTGTCACTGGTATGCTTTCAAGTCCAGTTGTAATTGGCACTTTGTTTAAAATCCAATTCTAATTGGTATCTTAAGTCTAGTTGTTACTTGTATTGTGTGCAAGTCCAATTGTTATTGCCATCACCTGTTAAGCCCAATTGTAACTGGCATTCTGTTTTTTAAAAAAACAATAGTAATTGGCATCTTAAGTCTGGTTGTCACCAACATTTGTTAAAGTTTAATGGTTATTGGTACCCCTGAAGTCCAAATGTAATTGGCACCAATCCATTTGAAGCTGGTTGTAACCAATGCTTACGGTCAAAGTCTAACTGTTGTTGGCACATATAGAGATTATTATACCATGTTTTCATTGATGTTTCCTAGAAAGTCATGTATGACTCTTTATTCTAAGGATTTCCCAGAATTGTGGATGTCTTTCTTGTTAGAAGACTCAGACTTTTGTCTTGATTATTTTCTTTGTAAATAATCATCATAGCCTTTTACGTGGATGTTTTTCTTGTCAGAAAACTTATGAGTTTTATCTTGGACATTTTCTTTATGAAGAATCTCCATGTTGTCTGTTGTGTAGATGACTTTCTTGTAAGAAAGCTCTCAGACTTTGTCCTGATTTTGTATTCCTTGTTAGGGATCCACCTAATTATTTGGGCGTTTCTTATAAGAAAACTCTAGAACATTGTGACATTTGGTTCATTTTTATGAATCCCCAAAATCATTGGTTGGATGTTTTCTTATCAGAAAACTCATGAGTTTTGTTTTGAGTGGATTTCTTTATGAAGAATCACCATGTTTCTTTGTGTGGATGCTTTTATTGCGAGAGAGCTCATAATTGTTGTCTTATTTGCATTCCTGGTTAGGGATCACCATTTTTGTTTGATTGGATGCTTTTCTTGTTAGAAAGCTCCAGATCTTTGTATATGATGTATTTCATGTCAGAAGTATCCAACTTTTGAAGTCTTTTGTATTCTAAGGTGTCAGTTGTCAACTTTCACTTTGAATACTCCATAATATGTGTTTATTTCTCCGGCATGATTGTTATCCCCAACAAGTTCCTATCCTCATTGTTGTTGCTTCCTATGGGCCACTAATACTTTGTGTCCATCATTCCCCACAGATCTGCCTGTCTTGCATAAAATATCTTGTTAGGGTTCATCATATCCCTAGCAAATCAAAATCCAAATAAAAAAGAGAGTCCTGCATCCATGCATATCATTTCATATCATTTGCATTTCAGGGTAAAATTTTGGATCTTCTTAGTATTTAATCATCTCCCACTATGATTATATGAAGAGTGTCCTGCTTCATATTCTCTGATTGAAGATACTTAAATATGGGTAACTGTCACACCCTGATTTTAACCCTGAATTGTCGATTCAATACATTCATCATAGTTATTGCATCTCTGCATATTATAACATGCATTCCATACCGCATAATGCCTAAAATGTCAGTCGAAATAAATTTTCGAATCTACAGGTAAACCAGTTGAATCAATTGTCAAATGTGCATCAAATCAGCGGGCAAAAAAATCCAATCAAGCTTGCAGACATCAGTTTTGTTAATATACGTTTCGCGTAGTTTAACCTGGTGTGCTCGATTTATTTTTTGGCTAACTTTTAGATCGCATTTTGATTTGTCTGAGTGTTTTAACCAAGCATTTTCCATTTTAAAATTTGACAAAAACCTGTATATTTTTGAGAGGTATAGTTCTCACTGATTATTGTGGTGCAGTTGTTTTAATTTTTCGGGCGTTTTTGCGCCCGATTTTTGTTCATTTTTGATCCGTTTATTTCCTTTTTTTAGTCAAAATAATCAGGAAGCTTTTTTAGAATTAATCATGTTTTTGTTTTGAATGTTTGTCGTGCCATTTGTTTTTATTTAATTTTTGAAAATCTTACTTATTAATTAATTTTGTCAAAGAAATTGGAAATATATTTCTCCCTCCACTTGGAGCAGGCCACACGTTCATGACCAAGAAAAAGAAAAAAAAAATAGACGTTTCCTTCATTTCCATTTGTTACGGTGGGAATTGTTTTGTATTGTCAAGGTGGTAACCTTTTTTTTCCTCCAATAAATGAGGACAATTGTTCAATTGAAAAACGACACCAAAAATTCCACTCAAAAACATCCCACGCGGATACCACATGAAAAAACCACACACACACACACACACACACTAACAGTCTCTCACTCTTGAGTTTTCCTTAAAATCATTTTTCCTTCTTCTCTCTCCCTTAATAAAAAAAAACCTGTTACTCCACACACAACTCAAAAACTCTCTTTTTCCCTCATAATAGCTACTGCTCACCAAAACCATACTCCCTCCTTCACTCTATAACCCAACAACAACCACAACACCTTCATTTCCTCCCTCATCTTCGCGCTACACACTCCCTTGAAGGAGAATAGCGATCCAAAATGCAACGGAAATTAAAATTTCCTCCTTTAGTGATCCTTACAAATGGGCATGATCAGTGATAGAAATTGTTACCTCTTGTGGCGATTGAAACCTTTGATGCAGATCTAAGGAGTGATCACAAACGTTGAATGGTGACAACACCTCTACTCAATCCACACGAACGAATTCCTTCAATCTCAGTGCTAGCTGCTATGAATGAAGGCTTTGAGTGTGTGTGTGTGTGTGTGTGTGTGTGTGTGTGTGTGAGTGTGTGTGTGTGTGTGTGTGTGAGAGAGAGAGAGAGAGAGAGAAACGAAATTTCATCTAGTCAAATGCTTCTGCACAAGAGTTCTATTTATAGAACCACTTGTGTGGGTTGCAAGCTAAAAAGCCCACTTAAGTGTATGTGGCACATATCTTATGATATAATAAAATCACTTAAGTGCGTGGTACGTTTACCATATTTTGTATCCTACTTAAGTGCACCGTACCTTACCATGTTCTACAATTCACTTAAGTGCACCGTACCTTACAGTGTTCCTTATTTACTCTATATCTCATCAATCCGTCCTTTTGTGTGTGACCCTGTAGGTTTTCGCGACATTGGTAATTATATTAAATCACGTATTTAACATAATAAACAGTGAGCGGTATCTAGCAACACATCACTGCTACCCAAGACACAAAAATGTCATGTGATTTGACAAATCCTTTTGTGATAATAATTATGTGTATAATTACCCTTTTACCCTTATGTCTATATTGAACACAAGGCATATACCATGTCATCCTTGTTCAGTTCAATATTGGGCCCTTAGACATTTATCATGTTACGCAGGATGGGCAAATTCCATTTAGATCACTCATGTCCCTCAGCATGCTTCGTGGAGTACCCATCAACTGTCTTTATGGTCATCTAGTTACGGACAATGTTTGATCATCAATAAAGCACTCGACTCTACATCTAGGGTCCATAGTGGTTTCAGGTCGAAGGGTGGTATACACCATTATCACCATGAGAATAACTTGTGACACGTTGCATAACATTCTATATAGTATTCTCATAGTTGGTCAATCCAGTATAAATATTACTCCTAATATTCATACTTATGTTTAAGACTTGATAACTCCTTATCCATGATCCATGAGATACGATCATCAGTCTATATACATAATAGTCTTAATGCTTTAATGTTATCCCACTTTACAACAAAGCTCGACTACGGATACTTTAAGAATAGTGTCTTTATGTTTAATGAGATCTCATGATTAAGTCACACTTGATACATTAAACGGACTAGCTATTCTAGGAACTTTATTAAACAAACATAATAAAAAAATTCTTTTATTATTAATAAATAATTCGATACAAGTGCCAAAAGTATTAGCCTCTAGGGCTTACACCAACATCCCTCAGTCCAAAACATCTTTCCACATCCCCTTCACAAACACCATCCACCACCAATCTGGAGAACCAAAAACAACTGCGGATGCACCATTAAAATATTCCTTCACAACTACCATTGCAACACTCTTCACAGTTCATCTCCACAAGAACACCACACAAACCGTTCGCTTCCATTTCCGTAATTTTTACGTACGTCTTCGTTTCCGGTTTGGTTTGTTTAAGTTTATTTCTTTATATTTGGATATTTTGTTAATGTGTGGATTCATGAGATTCATGCTTATCATTTTTGTTTTTGTGAATTTCGTTTTAATGGAGTTGGTTTGAGGTTTTTTTGTTGTTGTGATTTCTTCGTTTTCATAGCTTAAAGAAGAAGATGAACATGTGTGTATAATATACTACTGCTGTTGTTTGTTCTTTCATTTTGTTTTTTTAATTTTAAGTTATTTCATATATTATATATTAATGCTTTCCATGTTATGACAACTAATAGGGCATGGTTAAGTGGTTGAGACCTTGGTCTCCCAACCATTATGTCCCAAGTTCTAACAAGGCGTGCCCCTATTTCTGCATTTTTCTCATATATTTTGTTCTTTTCATTTTTTAAAGCACTTATATATATATATATATATATATATATATATATATATATATATATATATATATATATATATATATATATATATATATATATATATATATATATATATATTTGCACATATTGGGTTCAAACCCTTATTGCCACTTTTCCTCATATTTTCTCCATTTTTTCATGTTTCCATCCTTTTTTCACCCTTATTTTTTGTTTTCTTTCACATTTGTTTAGCCATCCTAATGTTTTTCTTTTTAATTTTGTGTGATGCCTACTTCTTATTTGGGATATTATCTTTACAATTCAATTTTTTTCCACTTATTTTACCCCGATTACAGCCATTGTAAAAACACCCTGCGAATGTTTAAAACCATGCGATACTTGTTGGACTTTTGCCTTATTTCTTTGAATATTTTCATTGTTAAACATTGAATTTTAATACTTGGATTTGACACTTCCCATGTCGTTATTCCACCGATTATTTTATCGATACATTGATGGTATTTCTTCGCATTTTGACCCATCGTATACGGCATTTCCATTGTTGTCAATATGCACAAATCGTCTTTGAGCATATTATCTAGGGTTTTGCTTACACTTCTCAATTTCATTTTGACTTGCACGTCTTTGCATTATGTGACTTTGATTCTCATCCTCATATCCCGATTTTAATCCGTGCACACTTCAATTTCACTTCTTTCAATTTAATTATTGAATGTTTTGTAAATATAACTCGTGTGTTGCTATTTTCTTCACATGGCTTACTTTTGGGCCTTCTTATAATGAGATCATTCTTCTGCATTTACACTCATTTATTATTGTTTGATTGGGATTGATTTAATCGTTTCATTATCTTGTATCTTCATTCAACAAAATGTACCCCCATTCCTATGACGTGTAATAATTTTTACCGCTTTATTTCTTTGTTTGCTTGGTTGTTTAACTAGTTATAACACAAGAATAAAACCAACCCTTTCTTACAAAAGATCAAAAATAAAATCTTGATCAAACGTCGAGTATTTTCCCCAATAACAATTCAATCCATTTCAAACTCAATTCATGTCTATCCATTCCAATCTTGCAATCCATTTCATTCAAACTCTTTTGCAATCGATTATCAAATGCTTGATCCAACGACAAGCCATTTTCACAATAAAACTCAAAAATACTTAATGCTTATTCAAAACTTTTCAATAAGATGAAAACGGAACGGGGTGGATACCACGAGCTCCTGAGACTAATATTCGAGATGTATATCTCGCCCATCTAAGCTCTCGCCGTCATTCAAAACTATCAATACGTTCCTTCAAACCTTTTCTCAATCAAATATCAAAAACACCTAAAAATATCAAACACTTTTGGAAATAAGATGAAAATAAAACGTGGTGGATACCACACACTCCTAAGACTAGGATTCGAGATGGGTATCTTGCCCATCCAAGTTCTCGCCATTATTCAAGACACATCCAAACCAACCAAACTCTTTTCTCGTCGCCGTGTGATTAAGCCTCAAACCTTTTTGTCAAACAAAATGTACTTTGTATTGACGATACAAAACAATGTTTCGTCCACTTGAATGTGTGAGTAAGCTTGCGACGTTGCCCACGAATATTGATTTGTAAATCCATTTAGTCGTGATGCAAACGTCCCATTCTCCACTTGTTTTGGGTATTTCAACAATATTTCTGTCGATTGACACAAAGTAAATTTTTCTAAAATCGATCATCAAACAAACATTTCTACCCAGATCTACGTAAGCCTTGAGTTCTCTATTGTACCCAGAGATACTTAAGAGCAGGATTTCTAAATCTTGTCAGACACATTAATAAAAAATCCAAGAATATTTTCTCTTTCCTATTCTTCTTTCCCTTTTATTAACTCGAGAAGTCTAATATTTCTAAGTTAACACTAACGTGTCATACCCCAAAATTTGCCCATTAATTTTGCAAGACATTTTTTAAGGCACTCCAACTCATTTTCCAAGGCATTGACCTTAAAGGAACAAAGACCCAGCTCACAGATGGCCAAATCTAGAAAATGACCCAAACTGGCATGCTCGCTAGGCGAGCAACTCCTTCGCCTAGCGAACCCTTCGCTACGCCACTCGCCTAGCGAAGCTTGCGAATACCAGAAAATTCTGGGCTTCATTCTGAGCCCATTAGGTCACGAAAAATCACTATAAATACCAAGACCTCAGTCAGAAGAAGGGAGGACGAAAAGGGGAACGAAAACGGGAGACAGAGAGAAGGCACAACAAACCCTGGAGGCTAACCCAGAGAATTCAGAGCAACCCTAAAGGAAACCCTGAAGGAAACTCATCTGCACCAAGGTTATCTCCGCCCAACTCAATCCGGCGCCAACCCTAAGAATGACTTGCCAATTCAAGGTTGCAATTCAATTGCAAACAGGTTTGCATTACTATTACCGCTTTATGTTCTTAACTTGCATGCGGCATTATGATTGAATTTATAAAAATATCTTAAGTTTTGCATGTGAATTTAAGTATGTATGAATATCTTGGACGTTTAACCATGTAATTTCTGTAATGGATGCCATAGGATTTGGAGCTTTCTGGAATTGTACTGTTATTAAAACCAGAACCCGCAGCCGCTCGCTAGCACATCGCTAAGCGAGCATGTAGCGAGCATTCACTAAGCCGTCGCTAGGCGAGGCAGGAGCGAACGTGACAGTCGCTGATTTTTTCGTTCTGATTTTTGCTTATCTGACATGTTTTATTGTAATCATACATTATTCACTAAACACTAGTTCTGTTGTGATGCCTTTTGTTGGGTGCAACTCTTGACCGCACCTTGATTTGGTATTCTGACCTGTTTGCTGAATTTTGTAAGGGTTTACATACTCCCGGAGAAAGTAGCTTGCTAGGTACTCCACTTTATTTGTAGGATACCCTTGTGGAGATTCACCCTAATTACCTAATTGATTATAACGTGGACCTAATTACCTAATTGATTACAACTAACTAATTGATTATAAAATATTGTCTTTGAATATGTGATCTTGGACCTCTCTTTGTTGCCTCGCGATATTACGGTATTACGGTCATGTCCCGCGAATGTGGGGATACACTTAGCAAAGACCCTTCGATTAAATCATCATGTCCCTATAAAATAAATCATTGTCCCTCGGATGTTGCCTGCGAATATACGATTTTATCCCTCGATGACCCTTCGTTGTAGCCTACGGTTAAATGATGATCGTCCCTTCGAATGCTAAGGTATCCTTACAAATGTTGCCTTCAATGACCAATTGATGACCCTACGATGACCCTTTTACATCCAAAGGGATAAGACAACTTACTTCTCAATAGTAAGGACAGTTTTACCCTCATAAGGATAGGAAATGCCCATAAAGACCTGGGGTAGGTATAACTCCTAAATGCTTGCTCACAGCTTAAACTACTTTTCACACCTCACACTTTTCAAAACCTCTATTAGAAAATCACCACTTGGCATACATTCGTACTAGAATCATTGTCAAGTTATATTTTTCTAAACAGCTTTCAAAATTAAACGAGATAATTACTTTGTATACATTCGTATAAGAATCATTACAAAGTTAAACTCTCTTTTCAAAACATTTTCTAAACAGCTCTCACACACTTTTTCAGACAAGAAAAACATAAGTGATCAAGCAATTAAGAGCCCATGGATAACCATGGATACAAAGGGTGCTAACACCTGCCCTTTGTATAATGTACCTCCCGAACCCAAAATCTAATTAAGGTCTTTCCTGTTCTTTTCCACCTTTCCTTATTGGATAAAAGAAAAGTCGGTGGCGACTCTTGCTAACCGCGACATTTGCTTTCCAAAGCAAAAACACACAAAGTCAGTTCACAGTATGACAGAACTGGCGACTCTGCTGGGGATATTTGAAAAGAGAGGTTACCTTAAAAAACAAGATCACTTATTCAAATTGTCTGATTTACTTTTAAGGGATTGCTTGGGTATTTTATGCTTGAGTGAAAGATCCTACACCCGGATCTAGTGTACCTTAGGTAAGTAGCAAAAGATCATCGCGACTATCCGGCGTATACTGGAATGGTCAAAATGATGGCTACGGTTAATGTGACACTTTGGATGTCCTAATGTTCCTCATGTTTACTTGAGGAAAAATTTGGCTTCCGTGTGGTGTCATCAAAGCATTAACCAGACCTTTAGAACCCTAATTGACTCATCCTAGCCATTAGAAAGTAGTGAGATAACTGACTTCGGTTCCGACTGGGGTTGGTTGAGACTCGATACTACACTCTTTGAGATTGGACTTTAGGGAAGCTTTGGTCAACCACTTGGTGTTGCACTGAAGTGGACTTAAAGGAAAGTCAATGATTTGAGATCCTTGGGAGGGTACTTACCTATGGAACTCGTGCAAGCCCTAAAACTTAGGAATGATTGTTGTGTGACTTGTTTATGCTTGTTACTTGTTATTTACATAACATCATAACATCATAACATCATAACATCATAACATCATAACATCATAACATGATGGCATTGTACTAACCATTTCAAGGACTTCAAACATTGAAAACATTTCATACATTGCATAGCATAACATAACATTGCATAACAAGTACTCTAAAGGGATCAATGTTCTCACGATCTTCCTATTGCAAACAGAAAAATGGACCTCGAACAAACTGTCAAAGATCTCCAGGCTCAGAATGCTCAATTCCAGGAGATGATCTTGAACTTATCCAAGGGGCAGGAGGAACTGAAGGCTCTCTTGCTCGAGAAAAAGAAAGACAAGAAACCTGTGAGTTACATCAACCCGGGAAGAAGGCTCAAAGGACAGGCTGCAGGAGTCAAGATTAGGATTTCGAAGGATCGAGAAGAGGGGACAGAAAATGATTCGGAAGATGAGAATGCTGATCCTTTCGACCATGAGGACGACGATGAAGATTATGAAAATAAACAGTACTCTCCAAAAGATGATAAGTATAAGTTGCTGGAAGAACGCATGCTAGCTATGGAGGGTCAGAAGGTGCCCGGTCTGGATTTCGAAGGCTTGGGTCTGGTCTCTGATGTGGTCATTCCTCGCAAATTCAAGATCCCCACTTTCACTATATACGACGGGGCATCTTATCCTCAGATGCATCTGAGAGCTTATGTGAGAAAGATTCAGCCGTATACCACTGATAGGAAACTATGGATCCATTTCTTCCAAGAGAGTCTGTCTGGCACACAGTTAGAATGGTACTATCAGCTCGAGAGCTCTAACATCCACACCTGGACTGATTTAGCGACAACTTTCTACAAGCATTACCAGTATAATTCTGAATTAGCGCCTACTCGGCTACAGTTGCAGAATATGACTATGGGCTCTAAAGAAAGCTTCAAAGAATATGCTCAAAAATGGAGAGATTTGGCTGGCAGAGTCAAACCCCCCATGACTGATCGAGAATTAGTGGACATGTTCATGAGCACACTGACTGGCCCATTCTACAGCCATCTATTGAGAAGTTCCTCATCGGGTTTCACTGAACTTATATTAACAGGTGAGCATGTGGAACGCGGCATTCGAAGTGGAAAGATACAGGCGGCTACCTCTGATCCTCCAGAGACTCCTAATGACATCACTGCCCCTCTGCCTAACCATGACGAGACTGTCAATACTGTGGAAGATGGTGATAACGATTGTGACTTGGATAGTTGGATTTTCCTAACAATTGGTGACGGACTCAATAATTGGAAGGCTGAAGACACTATCCTGATTTCCTTTAGTCAGGAGTAATTGTTATTGCTTATTTTAATGTATTAAATTTTGTTAAAGGTTTTGTCATTTTTATAAGCATATTCATATTCAATAAATCAATGGACCTTTTTGCATTCAAATATTGCGCTCTTTATCTTTCCTGTCATCTTTCAAATAAGCTATGTTTTCTTGCACATACTCACGTAACAATTTGCCGATCCGTATCCACTATGGATCCTGTTGGTAATAATTCTGCTACTGTGCATTATGACTTTGAAAATCCGATCTACCAAGCCGAGGATGGAAGTGAGGAAGTTTGTGAAGTACCTGAGAACTTGCCAGACTGTTACTGCAAGAAGGAAAGACCATACAGCCGCAGGAATAATCAATTGAAACTGTGAATCTAGGTACTGAAGTAGACAAGAACATTACTGAGGAAAAATCAAGAGATAATATGGAATGATGAATGTCAAGAAGCTTTTGACAAAATCAAGAAGTATCTCCAAGAACCTCCAATTCTGATGCCACCAGTTGAAGGAAGACCTCTAATCATGTATTTGACCGTGTTAGAAAATTCAATGGGGTGTGTTGGGGCAACATGACGAGTCTGGTCGAAAAGAGCATGCAATATACTACCTTAGCAAAAGGTACCGGCTGTGAAATAAGATACTCACAGCTCGAGAAAGCTTGTTGTGCTTTGGCTTGGGCTGCTCGCCGACTAAGACAATATATGTTGAATCATACCACTTTATTGATTTCTAAGATGGATCTTATCAAATATACATTTGGAAAACCTGCTCTCTCCAATTTGAACAACAAAATGATTACTGAACTCTGCACGCAGTTCAAAATAAAACACCATAACTCTTCTCCGTACCGGCCAAAGATGAACGGCGTCGTGGAGGCTGCTAATAAGAATATCAAGAAGATCATACAAAAGATGACAGTAACGTACAAAGACTGGCATGAGATGTTACCATTTGCTCTTCATGGTTATCGCACTTCAGTACGCACTTCGACAGGGGCAACTCCTTTCTCTTTAGTCTACGGAATGGAAGCCGTCTTACCGGTGGAAGTTCAGATTCCCTCTCTAAGAATCATGAAAGAGACATGTTTAGACGAGGATGAATGGATTCAAACTCGACTCGATCAGATAAATTGGATCGATGAAAAGAGACTTGCGACTGTTTGTCATGGGCAGATATATCAAAAGCGCATGACCCAGGCATTTAACAAAAGGGTCAAGAGACAGGTGTATCAAATCGGCGAATTGGTAATCAAGCGTATCATTCTACCACAAAGTGATCCCAGGGGCAAATGGACTCCCACATACGAAGGGCCATTTGTAGTTAAGAAGGTATTCTCGGGTGGAGCCATGATACTTGCTACGATGGATGGCGAAGACTTCCCACATCCCGTGAACGCAGACATAGTTAAAAAATACTACGCATAAAAGAGACCCGCTAGGTCGACATACCTAGGCAAAAGTAAGGGCATCCCGGCGAACCAAAAGGGTTCGGGCAAAAATTAGGGATAAACATGTACACCCGGCAAGTCGAAAACCTAAAAAGGCGGCTTGGGCAAAAAAGGGTATCCTGGTGGACTGAAAACCTGAAAAGGCGGTCCAGGCAAAAATTAGGGATTAAAGTGTATGACTATGTCCCGTTCTCGGTCAGCTTCACCCAAGTCAAAGGGACTGAACAAGCCAATCACTTCTATCCGACAACAGGAGATGAGAGGCTTGAAGACATAATGGCAGTAGTGGAATTAAAATCAATAGGACTTTTTCTGCATAGCTTTCTCTTCGTTTTCTTGGCAATTTCCTCTTACTAGGATTTATGTCTCCTTGTACACAAAATTGCCTGTTTATAGGCCCTCTTTTAAAATCAATACAATTTCATTTCCAAAAAGATGCTTTGTTTTACTTTCTCTGTTTTGCTTGCATAAACGTCCATTGATTTAATCTGAATTGATATATGCATTTGAATATGATCGATGTTTATCAAAATACATGCATAAAACGGAAATAGCAATTACTAAAAGACTTCAGGATCGAGGGAAAGGTCTAACCATGCATTCCAATGAATCCGGTTGCTAATTCTATTCCCTAACAAAAACCAGCTATTTCCCAGAAGAGGTTGGCATCACCAGACAGACTGGTTATCTCTTTCGTCCCCAGTCAGGCTCTATTGAATATTCCTACCATCAGACAGAAATCAAGTATCCCCAGCTAAGAAAGGGTCATCAATACAAATATCTCCAACCAGAATATTGGGATTTATTTTCCCTTGGAAAAAACTCCTCATGCATAATTCATTCATTACATCATTTCACAGCATACACACGCATACATTGATCGCATTTAGTTCGCATAAGCATAAAACATCTCATGCATCATGACATGGCATGAGGCTAACTTTTTTCAGGTTAATTATCCTCCTGATACAGTCAAAATAAAGATCCATTCAGACGGACATCTTTATCGATTACATTCAAGATTCAAATACATCTTTCGGATATAATCCATGTGAACATTCATTCTGACAAACACTCGGATATCCTCCTAATGGTGGCATCTTTAAGCCCACCCCAGATATTTATGGAAAATACAACGTATACAAATATTATCAGATATAGCCTAACGTACGATACATTCTGAAGTGTAGTCTAGCGTATGACTACCCCTTTCGTCATCAGAAACAGCCTAACGGACGGCTCATCCTGCTGCTCAGAGACGGTCTAGCGTACGACCCATTTGGATGTTCATCCCCTCAGATGCTACCTAGCGTACGGTACATTCTGAAGTGTAGTCTAGCGTATGACTACCCCTTTCGTCATCAGAAACAGCCTAACGGACGACTTATTCTGCAACTCAGATACGATCTAATGTATGATCCATTCTGATCTTTCATCCCCAGTGAAGTCACCCGCCTAATGGACGACTCAGTCTGCTACTCAGATACGATCTAGCGTACGATCCGCTCTGATCCTTACCTCTCCAGATACAGCCTAACGGACGGCTCATTCCGCAATTCAGATACGATCCAGCGTATGATCCATTCTGATCCTTTATCCCCAGCAGCGCATGACCCATTCTGATCCTTATCTCATCAGGTCCAGCTCACCCCAGTGGATGACTCATTGCACGGTCTAACGTACGACTCAGTATGACACCCATGCCTTCAGATATGGTCTAATGTACGACGCACTCTGAAGCTCTCATCATCAAACTTCCTGGGTGGCATCTTTAAGCCCATCTCCATCAAGACTAACTTTTAATTAACAAGTGCAAATTTTTGGGGCATTCTAAGTGTTCAATAATCTTCCACCTCCAGACCACGAATGGCGTACATACCATTCTAACTCTCTCGGTTTAAGAATATTGAACAGGGGCAGCTGTCATACCCCAAAATTTACCCGTTAATTTTGCAAGACATTTTTTAAGGCACTCCAACTCATTTTCCAAGGCATTGACCTTAAAGGAACAAAGACCCAACTCACAGATGGCCAAATCCAGAAAATGACCCAAACTGGCATGCTCGCTAGGCGAGCAACTCCTTCGCCTAGCGAACCCTTCGCTACGCCACTCGCCTAGCGAAGCTTGCGAATACCAGAAAATTCTGGGCTTCATTCTGAGCCCATTAGGTCACGAAAAATCACTATAAATACCAAGACCTCAGTCAGAAGAAGGGAGGACGAAAAGGGGAACGAAAATGGGAGACAGAGAGAAGGCACAGCAAACCCTGGAGGCTAACCCAGAGAATTCAGAGCAACCCTAAAGGAAACCCTGAAGGAAACTCATCTGCACCAAGGTTATCTCCGCCCAACTCAATCCGACGCCAACCCTAAGAGTGACTTGCCAATTCAAGGTTGCAATTCAATTGCAAACAGGTTTGCATTACTATTACCGCTTTATGTTCTTAACTTGCATGCGGCATTATGATTGAATTTATAAAAATATCTTAAGTTTTTGCATGTGAATTTAAGTATGTATGAATATCTTGGACGTTTAACCATGTAATTTCTGTAATGGATGCCATAGGGTTTGGAGCTTTCTGGAATTGTACTGTTATTAAAACCAGAACCTGCAGCCGCTCGCTAGCACATCGCTAAGCGAGCATGTAGCGAGCATTCGCTAAGCCGTCGCTAGGCGAGGCAAGAGCGAACGTGACAGTCGCTGATTTTTTCGTTCTGATTTTTGCTTATCTGACATGTTTTATTGTAATCATACATTATTCACTAAACACTAGTTCTGTTGTGATGCCTTTTGTTGGGTGCAACTCTTGACCGCACCTTGATTTGGTATTCTGACCTGTTTGCTGAATTTTGTAAGGGTTTACATACTCCCGGAGAAAGTAGCTTGCTAGGTACTCCACTTTATTTGTGGGATACCCTTGTGGAGATTCACCCTAATTACCTAATTGATTATAACGTGGACCTAATTACCTAATTGATTACAACTAACTAATTGATTATAAAATATTGCCTTTGAATATGTGATCTTGGACCTCTCTTTGTTGCCTCACGATATTACGGTATTACGGTCATGTCCCGCGAATGTGGGGATACACTTAGCAAAGACCCTTCGATTAAATCATCATGTCCCTATAAAATAAATCATTGTCCCTCGGATGTTGCCTGCGAATATACGATTTTGTCCCTCGATGACCCTTCGTTGTAGCCTACGGTTAAATGATGATCGTCCCTTCGAATGCTAAGGTATCCTTACAAATGTTGCCTTCAATGACCAATTGATGACCCTACGATGACCCTTTTACATCCAAAGGGATAAGACAACTTACTTCTCAATAGTAAGGACAGTTTTACCCTCATAAGGATAGGAAATGCCCATAAAGACCTGGGGTAGGTATAACTCCTAAATGCTTGCTCACAGCTTAAACTACTTTTCACACCTCACACTTTTCAAAACCTCTATTAGAAAATCACCACTTGGCATACATTCGTACTAGAATCATTGTCAAGTTATATTTTTCTAAACAGCTTTCAAAATTAAACGAGATAAATACTTTGTATACATTCGTACAAGAATCATTACAAAGTTAAACTCTCTTTTCAAAACATTTTCTAAACAGCTCTCACACACTTTTTCAGACAAGAAAAACATAAGTGATCAAGCAATTAAGAGCCCATGGATAACCATGGATACAAAGGGTGCTAACACCTTCCCTTTGTATAATGTACCTCCCGAACCCAAAATCTAATTAAGGTCTTTCCTGTTCTTTTCCACCTTTCCTTATTGGATAAAAGAAAAGTCGGTGGCGACTCTTGCTAACCGCGACATTTGCTTTCCAAAGCAAAAACACACAAAGTCAGTTCACTGTATGACATAACGCACACAACTAACATAATGGTTCCCATTGAGTACAACGAACGTGAGGGGTGCTAATACCTTCCCCTTGTGTAGTCGACTTATGAACCCTGATTTGGTTGCGATGACCAATATCATTGTCGTTCTTTCTTGGGTTTTATCGATATTTCCCCTTTCCTTTTTAGGAATAAATAAAGTTCGATGGCGACTCTGTTCAGTCCATCCCGCGAGCGTGCGATTGCGCTTTGCTAAGTCGTGTTTTCGTTTTCCGAGGTACGACAGTTTTCCACTACTTTTGCAACTCGTCCAAGGCTCTTCCACTTCTAACCCAAAGCAAATGACATCATTCTTGGAAGTCGGCCATGGCTTATAAGACTTCCCCAACAAATCATCGTCTCTAATCCTTGAGGCAACTATTTTGGGTTGGCCAAAGGCCTAGCAAGACAAAGCCCAACCCACTCCAAACGACCCTACGTATAAAAAACATTTACTAATGACATTCAAGGTACACTTTTTGATCTCCAAATTTTATTATACTCATCTTAAATTTCGAACTACCTTGGACATTGGAATGCTAACATTGCCAGTCGACCCCACACCGCCGTATCAGAGATCAACATTACTAATTCAAGATTTTTTACGGTCAAAATGTACCTAATTCTGATTGTAGAACGAAACTCGTTTTTAGTACTTTAGTTGATGACTTTGTTGTTTAGTCATCATAATTTGGTGGGATTATCTTATACTTAAACGTGTATTCTTTCTCAGACACATCTTGTGTTTTATAATTATTTTAAAAACAAATTATTTAAAATCAAAAATTGATAAATATTCTCATTATTATTATTTTTTTTTTAAATTATTAATTTATAAATATTCACAAAATTTTACTTGTATATATAAATATAAAAATAAATATTATCAGAAACATTGAATCAATAATCTACATTCATTTAATTTAATTAACATATGTATTTAAAATATCTCACTCACCTAATTATTTTTTTATAATTAAATATAACTTTATTTAAACAATAACGACAACTTGACCAAAATAACAATAACAATGTTTATTATTAATAAATTTCAAATATTAATACAAAAATATTCATATCTCATGAGGGGAAAAATACATCGATATTTAAAAAGGGAATTTTTTATCCATAGATGTTAATAATAATAATTTAATAAAAATATTATTCCTTTTAATTTATTTATATTTTTCTTAATATG
The DNA here is from genome assembly GCF_024323335.1 of Lathyrus oleraceus. NCBI lineage: Eukaryota > Viridiplantae > Streptophyta > Magnoliopsida > Fabales > Fabaceae > Lathyrus > Lathyrus oleraceus. The sequence continues at coordinate 388,096,188 of NC_066579.1, forward strand.
TGTAAGTCAGTCAAAGGAGTCACTTATTAATGAGATATAATGAGTAAAAAAAAATATTTTAATTATTGGTTACTTAATACTCTAAAGATCTATAAAGACAAAGTAAAATTTTACCAACTTTTTTGTTCAAGAGAATTTTGGAATGATATCATTCTCAGATATGTTAGATTTTTAATAATTAAGAAATTTATATTATTTATAAATAAATATATTTTTGTTTTCTGCACTGTTAAGTTAAAGTTAAGAAAAGTTTTAATATTATTTTCTTTTTTTTCTCCTATTATAAATAACTATAAAAGTATATAATTTTAAATTATTTATTTTTCACTCATTTTCAAATTTGAATATTTTTTTAAATGATTCATGCATTTCACATTTATATATTCTTTATTTATCAAATGATGTGTAAGAAACATGTGAATCTCACATATTTCACGTTTGTTAGATAAATGATTTTGAATCTGATTATCTAACATGAGGTTTGGTGTGCAATAAACATGAAAACTACAACTAATAAAATAACTTATCATAACAACAAACAAAGATACATTTCACGCTATGCTTACTCACACTAATCATATTCCCCTATTTTTACTGTAAAATAGATTCCAAAAGTATTCTTATATTAATTACTTTATTATTACTAAAAAATAATTTAATTGAAGGTATACTAGTAATTGTATTATCTCTCTTACATAAAATCAAAAAATTTAAATGCACTTAAGTATATTTTCTAATAAACGTACAACTTATCTCTTTTACTTATAAATCAGACCGAAATATTATATTTTTGTGGGGAAAAATACAAAAATATATGACATTCATTCGTATACCTATTAATATTCAGGCAATTTCACGAATAAAATAATTTTACATTCTACAAATCAAACAAAACTATAATAAAATATCAATATTTTAACTTATATATTATTTTCCTGATGTCGATTAAATGAAATTTTGTCTTATATTCTAATTCTTTATTCACTCGCTTTAATAAACCAACCTTTAATTTTTTTTCAATTTTTCTTTTTAACTTTTCATTTTCCTTTTTAAATATTTTTAATTATTTTATTTCACAACAACTTTCATTTTCTTTTATAAGAAAAAGCTAGAAAAATAACTCATGAACTTTTTTGCCAACAAAAAAGAATAATTCAAAGACCAAAAGTTTGTTAATTATGGCTCAAATCAATACAAAAAGTAATTCTAGAAGTGTTTATGTTCTACTTTTGAAGGATAAAAAAGTAATTCTATAAATACAAAATTAATTAATTAAAAATATATTTTCATAATTGCGGTCCAAACTTATTTCATTTATTCAATTTAAAATAAAAATAAAAACAAGTGACCCCACAAACCACACCACACTCCCAGCGTGGGACTTTTTTCTGGGATTTAGCTTTGCTGTAGTAAAAATAACTCGTATTCACGCATCTAAGTATACGATACTGTCTGATCAAGATCAGACATGATCAGACGGTTCTTATTTAAAAAGTGTTATATTTAAAATATTAAAACTGTTTAATACGAAGCGTACGATCAAGATCAAACAATTAATATCATCTTTACAGCATAAACGCGTAAAAAGCAGTGAATTAAAATTCTTTTCTCTATCTCTGTGCCATTAATATTTGTCATCATTTTCATCAGCGTTACATTTCAAAACCAAACACATCCTTAAGAAAAAAACCACAAAACAAAAACAAAAACAAAACCACTCTCAAACACCGTCTTTAACCTTAACCCAACACCAACCCGCCACGTAAGCAACCTCTCACTCACCACCGTTTGATCATAAATCAACCCTTTATGATTCAGAATCTTTAAAGTGGGGCCAACCACCTTGAACCCTCTATATAAATACACATATAGATAGATACACTCTACTCTCTCTTTCTCTCTCTGTCTCTATCTCTCTCTTTCTTTCTCTCACATCATTTCACAAATATTTTTCTTCTGTTTTTCTATCTAAGAAGCTGCAAGAATGTGTGGTGGTGCTATCATCTCAGATTTCATTGGTGTCAAGCGTGACCGTGACCTCTGGTTTGAGCTTGATCCTTCTGTTGATCTACTTGGTCTCGGTGCTGTTACTAACACCCCCACTTCCAAAGATTTACCTCCCCTTCACTTTCCGCAAATTTTCTCACCCAAAAGAGGTACCAACTACTACTATCACTTCTTCTATGTTCTTCCTATCCGATTTTTTTTTTATCATGGGTATGCTTATTTTTTAACTTGTTCATGATTTTTTTGAATTTAATTTTATTTACTTCAAAAATATAAAAAAATTGTTGCAATAAAATATATTTTTTAATAAAAAAAAATGTAATTTAATTTAATTTATTTTATTATATATATGACGTCACTTTATTTATTTATATAGAAAATTTTATTTCTTTGTAGATGTATCTTGCTATGTCCATAAAATTTGGCTTTTGGGTGTTTGGTACTACATGTACTAGATGCATGAATGATGTGCTGTTTCTAGAACAGTTTTTAAGGAAGGTTCAAGAATTTACCTTTTTTTACGTAAAAAAAAATTAACAGAGACGTCAATTTTGTTCAGGTCACGTTTTCCAATGTTATTTAAAAACAAAAGTTAAAGAAAAGTTATTTTTTTTAATTTTATACTAAAAAAATAAAATACTTTTTTTGATATCATCGATCAAATACAATGATCCTAACATATGCGATGTAACTAAAGATGCTTCGAAAATATTAGCTAGTATTGAGTCATCGACACCAACCACCTCCACACACATCAAGAAGAGGAGAATATATAATAATTTTTATTTATTTATAGTGGTAAAAAAAAAAATATATATTTTTTGAGGTGTCACGTGATTCTTAATGTAATAGAGTTCTGTGTTTTTTTTGTATGTGGCAGTGGTTGCATGTGACACTGCAGAGAAGAAACAAAGCGTGGTGACTGTAGAGAAAGGTAAGAAAAGCACCGGAGGGAAAAGAACCCGTAAGAATGTTTACAGAGGAATCAGGCAGAGGCCATGGGGGAAATGGGCTGCAGAAATAAGGGACCCACAGCAAGGTGTCCGTGTCTGGCTCGGTACTTTCTCGACGGCTGAAGAGGCCGCCAGAGCTTATGATGCTGCCGCGAAGAGAATCCGCGGAGACAAGGCTAAGCTGAATTTCCCAGATGCTCCGGTTGGTTATGCTGCTAAAGCTGTCACCGCTCCTCCAATGAAGAAGCGGTGTGTTAGCTATAGTTCTGATCAAGTCAGTTCTCAGCAGGCTAGCTCTGAGTCTGCTGGGTCTGAGATTGATCAGGAGATGGAAATCAAAAAGAAAATGTCTGATCTTGAATGGATCCTAGGTTTGGAGAATGACTTTTCTCAGGTTCAGGCCCATACTCAGGCTCAAGTTGTGCCCCAACCTCAGCCTGAGCCTGTACCCGCGCCTGCGCCATTCACTATGCCTGCTGAATGGGACAACAATTTCTTGGACGCATGGACCTTTGAAGAAATGATTGACCCCATCCATAACCTGATTTTTAACTAGGGAGTTATTAACAATGAAAAACTATTGCACAAATGGAACACCTTTGGGTGGTTCATTATTATTATTATTATTATTATTATCTTGTTTATTTACTATGTTTATGTTTAAAGTTTTGTGAACTGTATAAACTATGTGGTTTGCGATTTTAGTATGGTGTTGTCTTTGTTTCTGTCTTGGATGTGGAATGATTAAAATTATAAATCATTTAGGTGCGGCTTTTTGTAGTTGTGAATATGATTATTATTCATAAATAAAAGTATGTAAGGTTTTTCAAACTGTGTTTTGTTCATATTTACTGAAACAGTTTTTGTCCACTAATTTTCATGCCAAACACGGGATAAATTTGAACACATTACGTACAAGAAGCTGGTGTAATGAGACCAATGGAAATGTATTTTATATCGTGTTGTGTTAACTTTTTGTGCATAAATAATAGTTTGGTAATATGTTAATGATATTACTAATAATTTTTGTTGAGTGTGATATGTGGCATATACATATAGTGATTCTTGTCGTTTATGTATGAAGTGATCAAACATAGGAATTTGATTGTGATATCTTGGAAGGATGCATTGAATCTGATACCTAGTACTGTTAGAAGAATAATACTATACATTGTTAGTGATGCATGTTTTAGTTAATTATTTATTTAAATTCACTTGCTAATAAGTTAATATTTTAACATAAATACACAATTTGGAGTAATTGTCAAACAAACAAATTCTTGGAGGTGCAAGTGTCATATATAATAAGCAAAAATATATATAATAAGCAAAAGCAACTCCATCAAGAAGGTGGTTATGAATTTAATCATTACGTATTTTTGAAAATTTTGTTAATATATAAAAATAAAGTAAATGATGCTTGCTTATATGTTTTCATGATAATATACTTTGTCACATTGAAAATAAAAGGTTAAATAACATTTTTGTCCCTTATATATACTTTGGTGTTTATTTTTGTCTTTTATTTTTTTTAAAAGATCAATTTGATTATTTTTTACTTAAATAACTTCATATCAGTCCTTTCCGTCAATGGTGTCAAATGTTGCATCTGTGGCGTGTCAAATGTTGCATCTGTGGCATTTGGAATGGTATTTCTTCTTCACGACCTTCTTTACTGCGCATTCACTGGTATTCAAAAAAGGGTCTAATTCTATTGATTTCCATCCAAATTTCCCGAAACAAAACCTAAATAAAAAATGTGGATTCCATAAGCATGAGTTATGGGCGTTGTTCATCATTGTTAGGGAAAACAGAGAGTTCTCAAAGTATTGATTCGCAATTTTACAATAGTTTTAATCTGCGATGAAAACCTTGTTGTCGTTGTGGAGACATTATTGTTCGTCGCAGGGCAAGAACAATTAGCAACTATAGAAAACTTTTCTGGAATTGTCCATATTTTAAGGTGAGCTGTAATGGTAAATAGTGTTCGTATAAAATTTTTGGGATAAGTTCTTGTGAATCTTCTACTTATGACATTGTTTGTTGGTTTCTTAATCTATATAGGGATATAATCAGGTTGGTTGTGACTTCTTTGACTAGTTCTATGAAGAAGCTGAAAATGAAAAGGATCAATTCATGATTAAGAAAAAAAGTAGACTGAAAAAGTTAACAAAAGAAAATGAGAAAGTAAAAATGGAGGTTGAGAAATTAAGGCTCACAAATCTTAAACTAAAAAATGCTATGAAGAACATGATGAAGTGAAAAAAAAATCGGAAGCTTACGTTTTAGGTTGTTTTCACTATTTAAATAACCAAGATGTTTTAATTTTACTAGGTTAACAATTCATGACATATCAAATTTAGTTGAATTTTGGTTTAGTTGAAAGATTTAGCTGAATGTTGGTTTACTTGAATTATGTACCATTGATATATGAATTATACCAATTTTAGTTGTACTAGATTTAGTTGTACCAGTTTTAATTGATAATGTTGGTTTCAATTTTGAATTATATATATACCAACTGCATTTTTTAATGCACTTAGCCTGGTTGTTGGACCCTATATGACACCTGATGATGATGTCTTCCTAATACTTAACTTCTTTGGCCTCCTTTGATTTGTTTGAGATTGATGATAAACATGACTTGCCTAATTGCATAACTATCCCTAGTCTGACTGGTCTTATCTAGTTGTTGAGTTTGTTGAATTGGTTATTCACTAGCCTTTGTCTGACTTCCATGATCTGGTTGTGTATATGGTGTCATCTTACAATTAGACTTATTATGGTCATCCTGCTTGCACCTACTACACCTAAGAACCATTCCATTTTTTTCTCATTTTATGATCTATGCCATCCATTCCATATAACAAACCTTGCATAATACAATGAACAGACTTTAAAAACCATAAATACATAAACCAAATACATATTGAACAAACTTGACAAATTAACATAAATATAATATGCCTTTGTCTTATTAATCCTTACATTTCATTTCCTTTGAGCCTTTTCCTTTATATCTTTTATCTTCATCCTAAGATTGTTTTTTAGTGAATTCTGAATCCTCTTACTCAACCATTTTGTACTCATCATCTTAACATTGTATTCTCTACGACAATTGTGAGTATCAATTACTTTCCTAAGTTGTCAAGTTTCCTCCTTTGGCAACTTGGCACAATATGCTTCTTACTGACAACCTTCCTTACATATAACCCTGACCCTTTGTTTGCCATTTTCTTAAACTTGAGGTTTCTACTAGATGTGAGCAGAAACTCAGCAAATTTGAAACCAAAATGGAGGAACGCCTTCGTCGACAACAAGCATTCGACCAACAAATCTCGGACTACCAAGCCCAGATAGCTGAACTGAATAGAAAAATTATTGATGTGGAAGCGCAAAAGGCTTCCTTAGAGACGGATGAGGAGATTCCAGCGCCAGAGGTTGTCGACCACGAGGTTCTGAAGGGGATATCCCATGGGGAAAAAGCCCTCAAAATTGAGGCCAACATCAAACAACTGCGTGGAAAGAAGGCTTCTCTAGACAATAGGATTATTCATGAGATAACGTCTTTTGAGGATTTCAAATCTATATTTCCCGTCTGATCTCTTTTGTTTTCATCCTATAAGGTCTATCGACCATTTTTATAGCGCCCTTTTAGGCCACTTAATGAATTAATGAATTTCGTTATGTTTGGATTTGGACTTCTTGTAACATAGATTTATATTTCTTTAAATATTTCCCATTGAATATCAGACCCCTTTGATCCATACCAAGTTCTTGGATCTCATAAGCATTGTTGGTAAATGTTCGGATTATCTAAAATGGTCCCTCCCATTTTGGAGACCATTTTCCTAGAGTTCGATCTGTTCGATCCATAGGCAGGATTACTTTCCAAACATAATCATCCACTGTAAAGGTTTTTGCTCTTACCTTTCTGTTGTATACTTTGGCCACACGTTCTTTTTGTCGTGCCAGTGTTTCCATCGCAACCAATCTTTCTTCGTCCAAGTTGACCAGTTCGTCGAACATCAACTCCCAAGATTGTCCCTACTGGAGATCATTTTGGCGTTGTACTTTGACGGACTGAAAACAAATTTCTAATGGTAATATGGCACCGTGCCCAAATGTTAGTCGAAAAGGCGTTGAATTTATTGCCTCATTTGGGGATGTTCGACAGGCCCATAAGATTTGGTCCAAAGTTTTGTGCCAATTCTATGACTTTTTGGAAACATGTTTTCTAATTAGGCTTATTATCACTTTGTTGGCCGCTTCGATCTGGACATTCGCTTGTGCGTAATAAGGTGTAGAAGTAACTAACCTAAAACCCGTTTCGACAGTAAACTCTTGCACCTTTTGTCCCAAGAACACCGAACCCTGATCTGTGGTAATGGTCTCTGGGATGTCGAATCGATATATAATATGTTTTTGGACGAATTCAATCACCGCCTCCTGATCCGCTTTGACCAGAGGGACAACTTCGATCCACTTAGTGAAGTAGTCTATCTCGACCAGGATGAACTTTTGTTGCTTCAATGAGGCTGGTTGAATCTCTCCAATGAAGTCTAACGCCCACCCCCTAAAAGGCCATGGCTTGATGATCGCATGCAACTCACTCGCTGGCACATGTTGAACGTCTGCATGCATCTGGCATTCCTGGCATCCCTTGGCGAACTCGATACAATCCTTCAACATATTGGGCCAATAAATGCCTTGTCGGAACAACAACCATTTCATCTTGTGGCATGCCTGGTGCGCACCACAGGCTCCACTATGTACCTTAGATATGGCCAGATATGCTTCCGTATTCCCAGACACTTAAGTAATATTCCTTATGGTGTTTTCTTCAGCAATTCATTTCCTAGTAGAACGTAGCTCAAAGCTCTGTATTTGATTTTCCTATCGGTGCTTCAGACTAGATTCTCTAAATATTCCAAGATTGGTTTTCTACAGTTTGTTGGTAATGAATTGTTGACAGTGAAAACTCCATGTCCCCAGGAATTCTCAAATCCAAAATCTTCAGGACGTTCTTCGTCGAATCCTTCATCACAATTGTCATTCCTATCGAGGATATATTCCCTTAGTGGCGGTGTGTCTGACACCATATTCTCCCGGACTTCAATAATATCTTGGAATTTTGAATTAGACATCTTATACCTGGAAGCGATCTGGGCTAGATCGTTGGCTTCTTGTTTTTCATTTCTCGGCACATGTTTTATGTCGGCAACCTCAAAGTACTCCAACAGTTGTGTTTCCGTCACAAAATACTTCAATAAAATTTCCTTGATGCATTTGTACTCTCGTGTGACCTGCTTGATTACCAACTTCGAAACTCCCCTTTAATCGATTCTACTGGCTCCCAACTCTTTCAAGATTCGAAGACCAGTTATTAGGGCCTCGTACTCAGCTTCATTGTTGGAACATTTTTCGTTGATCTTGCAGTTGAATCTTGTCAGACCATCCTGTGGGGATAATATCAACACCTCGACTCTCGTTTCGTCTTTGTGGCTTGACCCATCAAAATACAGCCACCACGTTTTTGTGTCAACCATGTTTAGTGAAGGTTCGATCATGGCATGATATACTACAAAATTTGCCATAATTTGGCCCTTCATGGCCTTTAAAGATTTATATGTCAGAGAAAACTCTATTAAAGCTAGTGCCCATTTTCCAATTCGGCTATGCAGAATAAGTTTAGACAACATATGTTTAATAACATCGTAATGAGACGAAACATAAACATCAAATGGTTTTATATATTACTTTAATTTCATACAGGCAAAGTACAAGCATAGGCACAGTTTCTCGATGAGATTGTACCTAGTTCCAGCATCTATTAACATTTTACTGAGGTAATATATGGGTCTCTCGACACCATTAATATCCTCTTGGGACAATATACTCCCTGTAGTTGTATCTGATGCAACAATATATAAACTCATATGTTTTCTCCTACTAGAAGGTAACAAAATGGGAGGCTTTATAAGGTAACCCTTAATGGCGTCGAAAGCCTCTTGTTGCTCTAGTCCCCAGTAAAAATCACTTTCCTTCTTAATTTTGAGCAGTGGCAAAAACACCTTCGTCTTACCACTTAGATTTGATATGAACCATCTTAAGAATTTTATCTTCCCTAACAAATATTGGAGTTGCTTCTTTGTCGCCGGGCTTTTGAGGTCTAAGATCGCCTTTATCTTGTTTTGATTGATCTCGATGCCTCGTTTGTGTACCACAAACCCCAGGAAGTCTCCTACGTGTACACTGAAAGCATATTTTAATGGATTCATTTTCAATCCATATTTTCTCATTCTATCAAACGTGCATCGAAGGTGATCCAAGTGATCTCCTTGTGATGACAATTTTATCACGATATCGTCAATATACACCTGCATAAAATTTTCAATGAAGTCATGAAATATGGCATTCATAGCTCTTTGATAGGCCGCTCCTGCGTTTTTTAAACCAAACGGCATCACGACCCATCCGTATGTCCCTAAAGCTCCAGGGCATCGAAACGATGTCTTGGGGACATCACCTTCAGCTATAAGAATTTGATTGTATCCAGAGTAACCATCAAGCATGCTCAGGTATTCAAAACCTGCGGCCAAATCGACCAGCATTTCCACCAAGGGCATCGAGTATTCATCCTATGGCGCGACGTTATTCAGATCTCTAAAATATATACAGATTCTAAGAGTTTCATTTTTCTTAATGACGGACACTATATTGGCTAATCATTCGACGTACCTCGCAATTCTGATAAAGCGACTTTTGAGGAGTCTTTCGATCTCCTGCTTAATTTTCAAGGTGATTTTCGGAGCAAATCGTAGAGGGTGTTGCTTCACTGGTCTTCTCCTAGGTTGGATAGGCAATCGATGCTCCACAATGCTTCGATTTAAACCGGGCATTTCGTTATAATCCCAGGAAAAACAGTTTTTGTATTCGGCCAATACTTCAATCAACTTCGCCTTTATTTCTGACCATACTTTAGTACTTATATAGGTTGGTCTTTTCTTGATCCCGTCCCCTAGATCAATCTCTTCGAGGGGATCTTGTGCTTGCATCTTTTGGGATTCATTTGATGGGTTTTTTTCGAACCCCAAAGGCTCATTGTCATAGATGCAATAAAGCCTTCGGCTTTCTGAAGCTTTTACTTGGTCTTGTCGACCATTGATCGCGACTTAGAAAGTCTATCGGTATCGTGATTGCAAGTGCATAATCCTATCGCGTAGTTTTAAAGATTATCAAACCCACAAGGACTAATAATCAAACGTATCATTATCTAATGTTACTATGTAAATCTAAGGCTGCTGATTGTTCTAAGATTGGAGGGATGAAGAGAAATAACTATAGCGTAAATAGAATATTAATAAGGATATGCAATAAAGGGATATTGGTATGTAACGCATCAAACTTCAGGGATTCGATAGATACTTGGTGAAATCTTATTGGTCAAAATATTTTTCAGTAGAAATTATTTATAGAAAGGACTTAGTCTCACACTCTCATTTTTATTGACTCTGACCATACTCCTAAACCAGAATGCTTGACTCTCGCGGTCTCATTTTGAATTTAAAAGTAATTTTTGAATATGAATAAAGTCTAATTAATCCTAAAGCACTCTCGATATGTTTAGGATTAATGCCTAGTTTCAGCTATATGGTTAAAATCTCAAACTCTCGTTCTTGTTGACCGTAACCTTAGTTTGTTTTGTACTCTCGTACGTAAAACAGTTTGAATAAAATAAGAAGCTAAAACCGGAAAAATAAATTTTATAAATCAACACCGAACATCTACGAATCCCGTCGTTTTGACGATCTTTACATACCGATACCTAGGGGTTTAGCGGGACATGGATCCGATAACATACATGGTATTCGAAAAATCAAACATGCAATAAGACATAAATAAATAAAATATCAATAAAAATAAAACCTGGATTATGAATTGAGAACTTGAACTGAATCTTGATTCTTCAAATAAAATAATGTCGGCAGACTTTGGCAATGAGTAACCGTTACAATTGAATTCAAATGCGTAAAATAAATTGCAATAGTCCCCGATGTGGAGAAACTATCATTGTTACAAAGTAGAAAAAACTTCTTAGGAAACTAAAAGAAAATACTATCTGACTAAAATTAAACGTAGATTGAAAACTGGAAAAAGGAGAGAGAGAGTGTGTGTCCAGCGGTTGAAAATAAAACTCCTTTATATATTTTCCACTCCCCTAAATTGTAGACAAAGGTGAGTGGATTCGTGGCTAAGATCATGGAGAAATAGTAGGGAAGACTAGGTTGTGGCGGTTGCCACAACCCTAGTCCTTGACTTTGTGGCGAGTGCCACAATTTTAGGGTTGAGCGCCACAAACTCTTCATGCTTGGTGGAGGGCGCCACCACCCTCTTTGGTTCATGTGGCGGGCGCCACACATCCAGGTGATGGGTGCCACAAGCCCATTTGGTGCCGTGCCCCATTATCCCTATTTTTCTCCATTTTCTTCTCTTTTTCTTTTCTTTTTGCTATTTTCCACTTTGCTTGCTCGTAAAACTTTTATTCGATAAATACCTACAATAAGCATAAAATACTGCATAATAATAAGTGTTAATCAAGTAAAAATCAATGCATATGAAGCCAAAAATACGATACATTTTCGCGTTATTAACCATCTTCCAACCCTTTGGCCTCACAGGCCAAATTTTGAAGCCTCTCATTTTCCATAATCAACTTTCTCTTGTTTTCAGCCAAATAGGCTGAAATTCGAGCCAAACTTTCTGACTCAGCAGTCATCTTCATCGACTTCAGGCCACCCCATAGGTGGAATTCCCGTCTCTGATCTTGTGTCTTCCTTATTATCCCATATGAAACCATGATCAGGGTCTAAGTTCAAAACTCGCCCGTTTTGACGGAAGTATAGGAACCTGATTCGTCATCGCATGGCATTATATTCGCCAAGTGTTGGTCGAACAATCTCTTTGAACCCCTGTCGTCGACCCGGTAATAACTTTGGTCGGCCTCAATATTCTCCATGATGTCGTCTTTGCGCCAAATTATAAGTCTCTAACGAACCGTTGAAGGTAACGCTCTTATCCCATGGATCCATTCTCGACCCAAGAGTAAATTGAAATTAGCTTTGGAGTCTATTACCATAAACATCATTGAGCGTGTTATTATGCTCATAGCAAGATCAACCTGGATAACACCCATTATATTGCTAGTTTTCCCTTTATAGTTTGATAGGACCATGTTGTGTTGTCGAAGATCTTCGTCACCCATTCCTATTTTCTTAAATAGAGTATGAGACATTAGATTGACCGTAGCGCCTCCGTCAACAAATACCTTGTTTACCGCTATTCCATCAACCTTCGCCCTGATGAATAAATGCTTTAGATGATACATCATCCCTGGGCTGGATCTCTCGAACATGTCCTTGTTTTCCTCCACTACGCCGCAATTCATGACGTAGTAGCACAAAGGTTTCCCTCCAACCATTTCATTTGGCACAAAGTCTTCTTCAATTTCATAGACTTCAGATACCATGTCGTATTCAGCCGACAGTACTGATACAATCCTGCAGTTTACAATGAAGTCATCACCATAGATGTCATCATTGGTTTTGTCGTACATGTCTTCGTCAAACTCCTATCGGACTGGGGGGTATTCAGGCGCCGCTTTGATTCTTACAACTATGGATGGTGAAGAGTTCACGCGTCCTTTGAATGCCGATGCAGTCAAGAAATACTTCATCTAAAAAAAATAAAAGAATAGCTCGCTAAGTTGAAAACCCGAAAGGGCGGCTTAGGCAAAAATGAGCGTCTCGATGGATTGAAAACCCGAAAGGGCGATCCAGGAAAAAATTAGAGACATAAAACAGAAAATTTATCCCGATAGATTGAGTACCCCACCTTGGGGCAATATATGCAAAAATTAGGGATTATGACAAGTAACTGCATTCGGTTGTTCTCTGATTCATCCCCAACTGAAGCCAAGAGCACAGTGGATATTGAAGTTGGTAGAAGGATTAGTGATCATTATATTCATTGTAGCCTTTTTCCATGTAAATTGCCATTTTTCAACTTTTGTCAAGATCTATGGAGCCTTGTCATTTACATACTACCATTTAATTAAATAAAGTTGAGCTTTTTATCCATTTGTTTATAATCTTATTTATCTTTCAGCTAAATATAATTAAATTTTATATTGATAATTCTAAATGTGAATTCAAAAATCAAAATCATTTTTCTTAAAATAATAAAAGTAATTACTTTTAAAAAGCGATCGATTTCATTAAGGAATATCAACAGCAGTCTGAGAACAGGTAAGTCTTAAAAATGCGAAACATTGTTGGTCTTTCCCAAGCAGTTAGTTTGGTCACTTTTTCCTTCCCAACGGCAATTCAGTTTCTCCAGCCGAGTTATGTGATCGCCTCCCCAGCTGAGTTGTAAGCGCATATTCTCAGCGGTTTACATAGATTCAACACATGATTTTTATTCCCCTCAGGTCGCCAGTAGAGTTCACTCCTAAATCCCTCCAGCACTGATTCTTGAGCAATATTTCTGGTCCTCTGCAAGGTTGTCTCCCATGTGGCATGGTGTTGACCTAAAATTCCCCCGTAGAGTTGATGATTCATATCCTTAATAGATCTTTTCTATCTCCCCAGTCAGGGTTGAGTGGTTTGTGATGGATGGTTTATGTTCATCCCTAGCTTTTTCTCCAGCTGATGCCTCCATCTTGTCGAGATTAGTCGAGTGTTGTAGCGATGATTCAGATAAGTGATATTTGTATCATTTGCGATTGTTTTGTCACCATAATCATCAGTCATATATACATATACATATACATATACATTCATACATCAAATATTTCATTACGCATTATTATTGCATTTGATTCCTTATTTTTCTGATCCTCTGCTATGGTGATATACTTTCCCCATGCAGATTTGGTGTGTATGTCCTCCCTCAATTGTAGGGTGTCAGCCCCTTATGCAGAAAGAATTTAACCTTTCTCATTCCCCACTGAGTTATTTCCTCGTGAGATATATCCTTATTAGGTAGAGTCATTTGTTTGACCGTTTCTTTCTAGCTCTTACCTAGATGGATGTTTTTGGTCCCTCGAAAGTTTGTTACCCAGTAGCTGATAATATTCTTCTTGATTTGTGAGTACCTTACTCTTACCCAATACCCGATAACAGTAATCTACTTCCTCTTGTTTTTCCCAGCGGATTAGTTTTATGTTTCCCCAGGTAGTCTATCCTTGATATGTTCATCCTAACCAATGACAGATATTCTTCCCTTTGAGTCTATCCTTGATATGTTCATCTTGACCGATGACAGATATTCTCCTCCTTTGGTTTTCTACCAAGTAAAGAGGTAGTTGTAATCCCTTTTGCTTTTCCCAGAGAGTTAATCCTTGATATGTTCATCCTAACCGATGACAAATTTTCTTCTCTTTGTTGTCTTCTGCCCAGTAACCGGTAGTTATAAATCATGCTTTCCCCTCTGAGTCTATCCTTGATATGTTCATCCTAACCGGTGACGGATATTCTCCTTTTGGTATTCTATCCAGTAACCGATATATATAATTCCTACTTTCCCCCGACGCTATATCCTCGATATATTCATCCTAACCAATGACAGATATTCTTCCCTTTGAGTCTATCTTGGATATGTTCACTTTAACCAGTGACGAATATTCTCTTTCTTTGGTCTTATGCCCAGTAGTCGATAGTTGTAAATCCTATTTGATATTTTCCCTCACTGGTTGTTCTTACCATGTAGTTGGTAATGAACATACCTTATTTCCTCAGCGAGTCATCCTTGATATGTTTACCCTAATCGGTAACAGATGCCCCCCTGTCACATTGTTTTATCCTCCTACCCAGTAACCGGTAATGGATAGTATACTTCTGGAATTCCTGTGTTGAAGTTCATTCTTCCCCAATTGAGTTTGAGTGCATATTTCCTCAGTGAAGTCGTCAATCCCCTGTTTGGTTCGAACATTTCCGTTTTGTTCGGATTTACCCGTTTCTCCTGTAGATTTTCCCTTTATCCCCGGCTGAGTCTTTCCATTGATTTATTTTCATGGAATTACCCTCGTGTCCCCAATAGTTTTTAAGTCATAGCCTGGCCTACACACAACTTTTTATCCCCCAGAGTCTCTGTCTCCCCAGTGAGTTTTTCTTATGGAATGCATTATACTCCTGCGGACTTTTAGTCTCTCTGGATTCTTTTTCTTTGTGGCAATATTTTCCCCATAGAGAGTCCTTTTCAACATTCATATCATATGCATCATGAGGTATCTTAGGGACCAAAATTTGATTCTATATGTTGTTATTTAAGTCCATTCTACTGAGTCGATACGAAGATTTTAACCTTTATCTCCTCAGCTAGAACGCCCTTAAATAGGGGAAGCTGTAAGATCCCAATTTTGACCCTAAGAAAGCCTGCAGTTTAATTTTCTTATGTCTTATATTTTGTTCCTTTAACTAATGTATTTTGAACTATGGCCTTTTTAAACCCCTATGTTATGTACTTGAATGAATGACGTTTAAAAATTACTCCATTATTACTATTCTAAGTATTTCTTGTTTCTTTGAATTACTAACAACTAATGGAACTCGAATGATTCCCTAAAAATAAAATATGCATAACATTCGTATCTTCATTATGCATCACACTTCATAAAAATTCAAGAAAACTTACCCAACCTTTTTACCCTTTATCCAGCTACACTGACTAATCAACACCGGTACGAGACGCGAAGCAACTACAAGATGACGTTAGAGCAAGTTGAGGCTAACCAAATTACCATGAGGACAAACATCAATACGATCCAAGAGAAAATGGATCAGCTGTTGGAGACAATGCTCGCAATTGCTCAAAGAGAGAGGATTGAGGAGGAAGAAGCTAGGGCAAAAAGGAATGATAGCACACCAGGTCTGAACCCCCAAGACGAGGGTTACGTCCCCACCAAGAAGAGATTGGTTCAGATACCGGTAGGAGGCAAAGGAGATGAGGATCGTGCAGAAACTTCTGATACGTCTACTCATCATGGATCCGTATTCGAGATGACTAGTACGATGCTTTCTATATGCCTGATCAATCGAAGCCTAAGATACTTCTAGATCCTGCTGCAGACAAGCTTCGTGCCTTGGAAAAGAAGATCAAAGCCATAGAAGGAAATAATATCTTCGGTGCTTCTGCCATGAACATGCGTTTGGTATCAAATTTAGTCATCCTGGCTAAATTTAAAACTCCTGATTTCGAGAAATTCAAAGGACAGACTTGTCCAAGAAGCCACTTGGTAATGTACTTCAGGAAAATGGCTGCTCACGACGAAAATGACAAATTACTTGTACACTGTTTCCAAGACAGTCTGAGTGGAGCATCTCTGAGATGGTACATGAGCTTAGAGAAGGGGCGGATTCAAGGCTGGGAGGATTTGGCTGACGCATTTCTCCGTCAGTACAAATATAACTTAGATATGGCACCCGACCGAATGCAGTTGCAAGGGATGGCTATGAAAGAAAGTGAGTCATTTAAAGAATACGCCTAACGGTGGAGAGAGTTGGCTGCTCAGGTAGAGCCACCATTGTCTGAAAAGGAAATGACCAGAATATTTGTAGACACCTTGAAGGAACCATTCTTTGATAGATTAGTGAGTAGTGCAGCGTTTGACTTCGCAGATCTAGTCACAATTAGAGATCGCATAGAGAAAGGGTTGAGGGATGGAAAAATTGCAGGAGCTGTGGCAGACCCTAGTGCACCGAAGAAGTATTCTGGAGGCTTCCCGAAGAAAAGAGAAGGTGAAACAAACACTATATCCAGAAGCTACAAGGGGAAGTAACAGGCTTCATATGGCCAAGTCGCTGCTGTGGTACCCATACCATATCAACAGCCAATGCAGCAACAACATGTGTATCAACCGCAACATCAACAACATCATCATCAGCAAAACACTGCACCGCCAAGACAATTCAAGCCAAGACCTCCAAGAAGGCAACTTGATCCCCTACCAGTACCTTATAGTCAGATATTCCCATATCTGCAAAAGGAGGGCCTTCTAACATTGAGGGAGTTAAAACCAACTGTTTTTCCATATCCACCCGGATACGATGCTAATGCCCATTGCGAGTTTCACATGGGAGCACCTGGTCATACCTTGGAGAATTGTTTCGTATTTCAAAATCGGGTACAAGACTTGATCGAAGCAAAGGTTGTCTCTTTCACTTCGAGACGCCCGAACGTGAACACCAATCCTATGCCAACACATAAGGATGCTTCCGTCAGTGCCATTGAGGAGAGTGACCAAGGCAAATTGATCCGCAAGGTTGAAGAGATTCAAACCCCTATCACCAGAATAGGAGCACAATTGCTGAAAAGTGGACTAATCCCGGAGGAGCTAGTTGTTAAAGAGAATAATAAAGAGTTGAGGAATTTTATACAACAAATGTTGGATCGAGGCGAGTTACAGATAAACTGCCGTGTCAAGAGCAAGCGCCAGGAAGAGATAGGCGTGGTGAACATTCCTTATGATGAGGTTAAGGTGGAAATACCTATAAGCCCATTGGTGATAGAGTTTCCAGCATCATTCACATATAAAGATGAGAAGGCAGTCTCATGGATATATCAGCCCAGAGCTTTTAAGCAGGGGCAGGAAGACCGACCTTTGATGATCAATGAACCAAATCTCACTTCAATTATGGGGCCAGCAGGAATGACACGTAGTGGCCGAGTGTTCGCGCCAAGAATTGCTGATACTTCTGTAAAGACTAAAGGGAAGGAAGCTGATGTCCAGATCCCCATGCCTAATCAAGAAATGCAAGACATACACCTGTCTCCTAAAGCTGCGGTCACCTGTGAAGAGGCTGAGGAATTTCTGAGGATAATTAAGAAGAGCGATTATAAGGTGGTGGACCAACTAAATCAAACACCTTCAAAAATCTCCATGTTATCTTTATTGCTCAACTCAGAAGCACACAGGAATTCGCTGTTGAAAGTATTGAGCGCCGCACATATGACGAAGGATATAACAATAGAACAGTTTAACGATGTGATAACTTGTGTGACTACTGAGAATTTCTTGGGTTTTAATGATGATGAATTGTCGATCGAGGGAAAGAACCATAACAAAGCCCTACATATCTCTTTGAAATGCATAGACACTATACCATCAAGGGTGTTAGTAGACACAGGTTCCTCACTGAATGTCATACCAAAGATAACTTTGATAAAGCTGCCAATGGAAGGGATAAGTATGAAGCCCAGCACCCTAATCGTAAAGGCATTTGATGGCTTAAGGCGAGCAATGATAGGAGAGGTTGACTTACCGACCAAGATAGGTCCAACTATTTTCAATATCACGTTCCAGGTTATGGACATACATCCCGGTTATAGTTGCCTACTTGGGAGACCCTAGATTCACTCTGCAGGCGCTGTCACCTCCACTCTACATCAAAAGCTAAAATTCATTACGAATGACAAAATGATTGTGATTGGAGGAGAGGAAGATATCTTGGTTAGCCACTTAACATTTTTCCGATATATCGAGGTTGATGGCGAGATCACTGAGACACCATTCCAATCCTTAGAAGTGGTAAATATGATGGCCATCCAACAGATATTGGAGACCTCGAAATCTGGACCATCCATGGCCTTGTGGCAAGGAGCTAAGGATGTTATGGAAAGTGAAAATGCTCAAGACTGGGGCAAAGTGGTGGAACTGAAAGAAAAACGAGACAAGTTTGCCTGGGGTATGACCCATCATCAAACAAAGTCGGTAACCAACATGATAAAGAACAGATTCCTTCTGTAGAAAAGACATTCACCAGCGCTGGCCACATCTTTGGCAAGCAGGTAGCAATGATCAGTGAAGAAGATCGCGAAGAGGGGGTGTCTAGCTGGATGCGACAAGCCGCACCTAATGAAGAGCTGACGAACTGGAAGGCTGTGGAAGTTCCCCAAATTTTTCAAAAATAATTTTATCGTTTTAGACAAAACCCTGTGCTCTGCCCAAGGCACAGTGGCGTGTTGTAGGGCCTCCTTTATCTTTTTCAAGAGTTTTTTTTATCATTAATGAAATGACGATTTGCATCCAAATTTTTGTTCCTTTCCTTTCGTTTTTATCACAAAAATGGCATCAATTTTTATGCACGCACTTTCTAAATAAACTGCATAAATCATAACATGCAGAAACACCACCGAGATCATTGGTAACGACACTACTAAGGTCTAGTATGATTTTGATTGTCCAATCTACCAAGCTGAAGACAAAGTGGGGGAAGATTGCGAACTCCCTGAAGAGTTGGCCAGATTACTCAGACAAGAAGAGAAGGTCATTCAACCACACCAAGAAGACGTTGAAGTTATCAACCTGGGAACAGAAGAAGATAAGAGAGAAGTGAGGGTAGGCGCCGCACTTCAAGATACAGTGAAGACAAGACTGATAGAGCTCCTCCACGAATATGACGACGTGTTTGCTTGGTCATACCAAAACATGCCTGGGTTAGATACTGATATTGTGACTCACAAGCTTCCTCTTAAAGAAGAATGCCTCACTGTCAAACAAAAGCTAAGACGAACTCGACCTGATATGGCTCTCAAGATCAGAGAAGAGGTGAGAAAGCAGTTTGACGCTGGTTTCCTGGAAGTTACCAAGTATCCACAATGGGTTGCCAACATTGTACCAGTACCGAAGAAAGATGGAAAAGTTCGCATGTGCATAGACTACCGAGACTTAAACAGAGCCAGTCCCAAAGACGATTTCGCATTACCTCACATTGATGTATTGGTGGATAACACAGCTCGGTTCTCCGTATTTTCCTTTATGGATGGTTTCTATGGATACAACCAAATTAAAATGGATCCCGAAGACATGGGGAAGACCACGTTCATTACCCCTTGGGGCACCTTTTGTTACAAAGTAATGCCGTTTGGATTAAAGAACGTTGGGGCAACATATCAACGTGCCATGGTGACTCTCTTTCACGACATGATTCATGAAGAGATTGAGGTGTATGTCGATGACATGATTGCCAAATCCCAGACAGAAGAAGAACATATCACTAACCTGGCGAAACTGTTAATCGTCTGAGGAAGTTTAGATTTAGACTTAACCCTAACAAATGCACATTTCGGGTTTGATCTGGGAAGCTTTTAGGCTTTATCATAAGCCAAAAAGGAATTAAGTAGATCCCGATAAGGTTCGAGCCATTCAGAACATGCCTGCACCAAGGACTGAGAAGGAGGTTCGTGGTTTCTTAGGGAGACTAAATTACATCGCCAGGTTCATCTCTCACCTTACTGCAACATGTAAACCAATATTCAAGCTTCTGAGAAAGAATCAAGGCGTGGAGTGGAACGATGACTGCCAGATAGCCTTTGATAAAATTAAAAAATATTTGCAAGAGCCACCGATTCTGATGCCCCCTGCAGAAGGGAGACCTCACATCATGTATTTAACCGTGCTCGACGAGTCCATGGGTTGTGTATTAGGACAACAAGATGAGTCTGGTAGAAAAGAGCATGCCATATATTATTTGAGCAAAAAGTTTAATGAATGTGAGACCAGATATTCACTACTCGAGACCATATATTATCATGGGCCGCTAAGCGTCTCAGGCAGTACATGCTAACTCACACGACTTGGTTGGTATCTAAAATGGATCCCATCAAGTACATATCCGAGAAACCAGCTCTCACTGGTAGAATTGCCCGGTGGCAGTAGTTGTTGTCAAAATACGATATCCAATATGTTGCGCAAAAGGTGATCAAAGTAAGCATATTAGTAGACCATCTTGCTCACCAACCACTGGAGGATTACCAATCTTTGAAGTTCGACTTCCCAGATGAGAACATCATGGCTGTTAAGGATGGGGAGGACTCTGAACTAGAGGAGAGTCTTGAGCCAAGAGCAGGCTGGACGCTCATGTTTGATGGTGCCTCGAATGCAATAGGCCATGGAATTGGGGCAGTGCTGATGTCTCCCAAGAATTTCCATCTACCGTTCATTGCAAAGCTCTGTTTTACCTGCACAAATAACATGATCGAGTATGAAGCTTGCATATTAGGGTTGGAAGAAGCTATTGAGTTGAAGATCAAGGTGCTAGAAGTATTCGGGGACTCCGCGCTAGTCATACATCAGATTAGGGGAGATTGGGAAACAAGACATGCTAACCTGATCATATTCCTCGAGAAGAGAATCAGATGGCAGATGCCTTAGAAACTTTGGCTTCCATGTACAAATTAATATGGCCCAACCATCAACCTCACATTGAAATTAGGAGTTTTGACGAACCTGCTCATTGCCTGACGACAGCAGAAGAGCCAGATGGTAAACCCTGGTTCTTTGATATCAAACAATATTTGGAGAAGCGGGAAAATCCAGCAGAAGCTTCCAACCTTGACAAAAGGACCCTCCGGAGGATGGCATCAAAGTTCCTCTTGAACGGAGAGGTGTTGTACAAGCAAAACTATGACATGGTTTTGTTGAGATGTGTCGACAAACACGAAGCTGATCAACTTATGAGGAACATACACGAAGGGTCTTTCGGTACGCACGCCAATGGGCATGCCATGGCAAAGAAAATCCTAAGGACAGGTTACTACTGGTTGACGATGGAAGCCGACTGCTATCATTACACCAGAGCATGCCATAAATGCCAAATCTATGCTGACAAAATACATGTACCGCCTACCCCGCTGAATGTCATAGCATCACCTTGGCCTTTCTCTATGTGGGGCATCGACATGATTGGAATGATAGAACCCAAAGCATCAAATGGAAACAGATTTATCTTGGTGGCCATAGATTACTTTACCAAATGGGTGGAAGCCGCATCTTATGCGAATGTCACAAGGCACGTAGTCGCCCGTTTCTTAAAAGATAACATCATATGTCGATATGGGATTCCCAACAAAATCATCACTGATAATGGGTCCAATCTCAATAACAAGACCATGGATGAGTTATGCGCAACGTTCAAGATCGAGCATCACAACTCATCACCCTATCGACCTAAGATGAATGGGGTTGTTGAAGCTGCGAATAAAAATATCAAGAAAATCATCCAAAAGATGGTTGTCACGTACAAGGATTGGCATGAGATGTTACCTTTTGTGTTACATGGCTATCGCACATCAGTACGAACTTCAACAGGGGCAACCCCTTATTCCTTGGTATACGGTATGGAAGCAGTTCTCCCTATAGAAGTGGAGATCCCCTCGATGAGAGTCTTGATGGAGGCTAAGTTAGATGAGGCATAATGGGTTCAATCAAGGTACGACGAGCTCAACCTTATTAAGGAGAAACGCTTGAAAGCCTTAGGTCACTATCAACTCTATCAGAGGCGTCTTAAAAGGGCATTCGACAAGAAAGTTCGTCCCAGGGTGTTTCAAGAGGGAGATTTAGTGCTGAAGAAAATCTTGCCTATTCACAAAGACTCCAGAGGAAAATGGACACCAAATTATGAAGGTACATTTGTGGTGGTTAGAGCCTTTTCCAGAGGTGCTCTGATTCTAGCAACTATGGACGGTGATGAGTTGCCGCTTCCCACCAAAACTGATGTTGTTAAAAAGTACTTCGCCTAAAAAAGTGGAATAATAAAAGCCGCTAAATCGAAAATCTGAAAGGGCGATTTAGGCAAAAATGGCTATCCCGGTGGATTGAAAACCCGAAAGGGTGACCCAGGCAAAATTTAGGGATAAAAATAAAAGAATTGATCCGCTGAGTTGAAAACCCGAAAGGGCGATTCAGGCAAAAAAGGGTATCTCGGTGGATCGAAAACCCGAAAGGGCGGTCCAGGCAAAAGTTAGGGATTAATTCCAAGGCAAAAAGCGGTACTTACAGACATCTGACATACCCCTCGAAGACAAAGAATCAATCTACCTTACTTTTCAAAAGCAAAGTGCTCGGACTATCAAAGACATAAAGATCATAGCAGTGTGGAAACTTAATAAGAACTCAATTTTCATTGCCATTTTGTTTCTATGCACAGCAATTACCTCATTAAGGAATTGCATCTTTATGTACAATCGTCCATTTAAGGGTCAAATCAATAAAAGAGAATTTTTCTCAACAAAATGTGCCCAAATCATTTTTTGTATTTTATCTGTTTGTTTGCAAAACACCTTTTATTTTTTATAAACATCACTTTTAAAAATTATTGGAGAAAATAAAACACATGTTCGAATAAAGTGGTAAAATTGCTTTTGAAACAGTAAGCGAACAAATCCTTTAGTCTCCAAGATTCATTCTTGTTTTTCATAAAGGTGTAGGACTGTTTGCAGATACCTATGTTCCTTTCAACCACTAATTCACACCTCTCATAAATATACTCATGGTATAGCCAAACTGGGGCAAGGCTCCATTGCATTTCCAGCAGAAACATTGATAAATCATGGATGGAGTATCGCGTGTTGAGAAGTCTGAACCCTTCAGTAACTTGGAGCAACCCAAATGTATTCCCAAAACCACCTAGTAGGGGCATCAAAGCTTGAGCTTCATTGGTCACCCCAATAACAAAAATCCACACTATTGGCATCATACCTCAAAGCAAAAATGTCTTAACCAGTGCATATCCAATTACCCATTTGCATTCTAACATGCATCATATAAATCATTCATAAATGGTTTTCCTACCAAACAAAAATAAAAAAAAACAAAGTCGTACCAGTCATCAACATACGCATGCATAACACTCCCACAAAACGGGAATTTCAACAAAATAAAAAAATCATTCACGTTCCTACATGCACAGCCAAATATCCCCAGCAATTGCATACTCGCATACATCTCATGCATCATTCCATGCATGGTGTTCCCACCTAAAGTGGAACGTCATACAAAAATCAAATATAAAATATCAGGATCCAAGGTCATTCATGTATATCTTGAACATTCCTCATTTCCAAATAAAGTTATTACCCTGCTCGTGGGATTATTTCTCAGCAAATCATTTTTCAAACTTTATGGTTAATAATGATATTCCAAGCATTTTTCTTTACAATCATTGTTCCCCAAGCAGAGGTTACCCTAAAAAGTCTCTTATGAGCTCCCCCCCGCAGAGCATTTCTAGTAAATCCCCCTCAAAAGGAGTCCTTTCTTACAAATTTCCCCCAACAGGCGAACATTTGAGATACTGCTTCATTTATCTGAAGAATCTCATTTATCTGTTTGAGATACTGCTTCATTTATCTGAAGAATCTCATTTATCTGTTTGAGATTCAATTAAGGTATTTTTTCCCTTGCTGGAATATTTTAAATCTATCATATAAGATGCTTTTTCGACCCGATACAGAGAATCTCACTTTTACTGTTTGAGATGCTGCTTCATCAATATGAAGAGTCTCATTTCAGATTTTTAGCGATACTGCTCTAATATCCTCGGAGAGTCTTAGATTCAATTAAGGTATTTTCCCCTTGTTGGAATATCTCAATTCTATCATATAAGATGTTGTTTCGACCCGATACAGAGAATCTCACTTTTACTATTTGAGATGCTGCTTCATCAATATGAAGAGTCTCATTTCAGATTTTTTAGAGATACTGCTCTAATATCCCGGAGAGTCTTAGATTCAAATAAGGTATTTTTTCCCTTGCTGGAATATCTTAATTCTATCATATAAGATGTTGTTTCGACTCGATACAGAGAATCTCACTTCTACTGTTTGAGATGCTGCTTCATAAATATGAAGAGTCTCATTTCAGGTTTTTTTAGAGATACTGCTCTAATATCCTCAGAAAATCTTAGATTCAATTAAGGTATTTTCCCTTGCTGGAATATCTTAATTCTATCATATAAGATGTTGTTTCGACCCGATACAGAGAATCTCATTTTTACTGTTTGAGATGTTGCTTCATCAAAATGAAGAGTCTCATGCCAGATTTTCTTTATACTATGCTAGCATCCTGGAAAAGTCTTGAGATTTAGCTAGGGATGTCATTCCATTACTAACATATCTCGACTATGACGTCCAAGATACTGTTCTGACGATTCCTAGAAAGTCTTGACTATTCCATTTTTTTGTAGGATAATGTCTTTTACCATTTCTCACTGCATTTTCTTCTTGTATTTTCTTCCTTGCACTTCCTAGGACAAAATTTGGGTCTTTTTATATTCAATTATCTCCCACCGCGAATGCACGAAGACTGATGTCATTCTTACTTTCCGGTTCAAGGTAATTAAATAGGGGCAGCTGTCATACCCCAATTTTGTCAGGGTAAGGAAAAAAATCTTCAACCAGCATTCACTACCCAATGTTATAAGACATGAATTATATCTTAATACATAAGTCCTATCTTAGAGTTTCTCAACCTTTGGGAACATCAAATCTTAGTGACATTTTCATTTGTTGAGATCCTTAAGAAGACATCTGTTGCATTTGTCTCTTATTGCCATTGCTGAAGCATGGGATAGTATGTGCATTGTGGGAGTTTTTTGGTTAACAAGGCCCATTTTGGTTTATCCATAAGAACTCTTGGTTTTACAAAGGCCCATCCACATAGACATGTCCATAATTAATATTGCAAAGTGTGTTTCGAATCTTTTTACATTACTAATCGAAAATCCATTTGATTATCAGTAAGTATTAAGAGCCATGGTTATTTTCTATGATCACTTGTTATTAAGCTCATTTCCACATCCCAAATGTTTATGCCAAAAGTCTCAATCCTTCATAAATATCTAAATTCAAGTTACATTTTTTAAACATGAATTTGTTTTAAGCTAAGGTGGATTGTTGGAAAAGACTATGGCGATGGAAAATGTTTTTAAGCTCATTTTGGAATTGTTTGATATTGCTTATGGTGCACATTTCATGTTGCTCATTTAAGCTAATAATAAACATAATTAGAGGTGACCAAGTTGAAAGTCCAATTTGATTAATATGGCCCAATCCATTTTCAGTTTGATTTAAAGTCTAAGCATTTTTGTTTAACACAAGTAAAATAATTAATACAAAGTTTAAGTGTTTTAAAAAAGAGATTAATTGCACAAATAAATTTTAAAGTCTAAAATATTCCAAATAGTCCAAAATATTCCAAATAATCTAAAATGGTTACATAATTATCCAAAAGTGGTTTCGAATTAAAATTGTACATGTTACAAACAGCCAATACATAATCCAAATGCACTTTATCCAAAAAGTTCTGTTACATCAAAAGAAATTTGAGAAAAGTGGAAACTGCTGTAAATCCAGCAGGTTGAGCAGCAAACTTGCAAAGACATTTCCAAAATCTGTTGAATTCACAGCGCCCCCAAATCCATTGGTCTCCAAAGTAGGCGCAGAACTTCCTCTCAAATCAATGTCGCTTCACCTTTTACAAACCTACAAAACCAACTTAAAGATTAAAAAGGCTTATCAAATAAGCACTTATAGAAAACTGAAAAATAAATTAACAAGTTGAACAGGTTAATATTTTGTACAGTGAACCAAAGTAAACGCCCAAGAACGCGTTCCATTATCCAATCCAGCCAACTCTAAATCCACAAAACAATCATCCCATAAATTCTGGAAAAGAGATAACCCAACAAGTTATCTCAAAACCTAAACATTCACCATATATATAACAAAAACAACTTAACAGTAACACACGGCTGGTGAATCCAAAATAAGCGAGCAAAATAATTTTTTTAAAAAAAAATACCAAACCCATTAACATACAAAAGAAACCAAGAGAGCATTCAACAAAAACAGCATCCAGACCAAAGAAAGAGGAAGACGAAAAGGAGTTAAGAGGACGAAACGACTTATCTCGAATACGGTGGGGAGACGTCGCCGGCGTTTGACTCCAACCAAGTAAATTTTCCATTCCCGTTTAAATTTCTTGCACCATCGTCTTCGCCTCCCCATATTGCGTGAAACCCCTGTTATAATTTCTTCAAAGCGTGACTATAGGAGGCTTAATCTCAGGATTAGGTTTAGGGTTTTCAACCGGTGGTAGGCTCGTATTTAGATTTATTTAGGTTAGAGCGAACTAGGGTTTGTTTGGCCGCGCGAGAGAGAGAGAGAGAGAGAGAGAGAGAGAGAGAGAGAGAGAGAGAGAGAGAGAGTTTGAGTTAGGGTTTAGGTTTTTATTTTTTTTCTTTGGGTGCCGATCCGGCCATTTGAGAGAGAGTTTGAAATAAAGGAGGTCGGATTTAGGTTCAGGGGCCAAAAATAAGGAGGGTTTGTGTTTTGATATTTTGGTTTTGGGGTGGCGGTCGCCGGAGAAGAAGGCGGCGCCGCCACGGTTGGCCGGTCGCCACCGTCTTCTCTGGCACGTGTGGGCCGTGAGTGGTGACGGAGAAGAAGAAGAAGTTGCAGAGCAACTTTGTTTTCAGAAGTGAAGAGAGAGAATGAGAGGAGTAAACGAATGCTCTCTCTCTCTATTTGGTTTTTATATGGTGGGCTGGAACGGCTGCATGGGCGCCAAGTGGCCCCTCCTTCTAGCGCCACGCAGGGTTGACCATGGAGTCAACCAGGGGATCCTGTGTGGATCCCCCACCATATGCTAGCGTACCCTCATAGCCCATCAATCTGATTTGTTGACTGGATCAAAGTCCTCTGATCCAGTGGTCCAGAGTCTCCTCACAAGGTCAACGGTTGACCAGGCCTTTAAGGCCTTGCTAACTCATTTTGGGTCAACCCAGGTTGGGCCCAAAGACCATTTTTTCTATTTAAAACCCCCTCTGTTGCCAGCAGCGCCCAGAGTTGGGTCTTCCCCACTACCAGCCCATTTTATTTATTTTTTGACTTGTTCTCTCTTTTTTATTTATATTTACATATATACTTATGCTATATATATATTAAATAGTTTAATTCCTAATGATAGTCGTTTAATTATTTTACAATATTTAAATATTTTATTTACTTTCATTTCATTTATTTCTATTTATTTTCTATTCTTTCAAAATTATATATATTGTTATTATTATTATTAACACCTAATGATAGTTATTTAATTATTTGTTTATATTATTATTATTTAATTACTTATTATTTAATCAAATAATTTATTAAATATTTAATTAATTAATTATATTATTAATATCACTTATAATTTAGATAATTGTTTATTTTTGTAGAGTGTATGTGCATGATTATTTTGTATTTATTTATTTAAACCAAGTCTTGAGTGTATATGGATGACATGTTATAATTGTGAGAAGATTATGTCGATTTCACCGATTTAAAATCATTGAAACCAATTTCAAAAATAAATCACATATTTCTCGATTCAAAGTCGAGCCCATTTTTAAAACACCTTTGTAAGTCAATTACTTGTAAAAGTATCGCCATCAACCTCACATGGCTTAATCTTGGGCCTTCTTACAATGAGACCTATTCGGTTTTAATTAATCGATTAGATGAACTATTCACTAAATAAATTTAATTCATTCACAAAATACAAATTTAAAACCTCAATCCAACATCGAGTAGTCTTTATTAAGAATTAAAATACCTAATCACAATCAAATACTATTTCACTTAGGAATAAAAGAGGAAATAGTTTTGAGTTTTCAACTCCTCTCCTCGATAATTTAAACACTAACTCTTGTACTCGATCAGTTAAACACTCGCCATTTCTTTACAAACTTCTAAACCCAGATTAAATCAAGTTATTTTCATAATAAGAAATGAAAAGGGAGATGACTTTGAGTTTTCAACTTTTCTCCTCAATTGCTTGAATACGAGTTCTCTTACTCGGTCATTCGAGCAATTGTCATTTTTCCACAGACATACAACTTAATCAAATCATTTTCATAACAAAATATACAAAAAGGGAGATGGTCTTGACCCTTCGATTCCTCTCCTCAAATGCTTGGATATGAGTTGTCTTACTCAACCATTCAAGTACTTGTCGTCTATTCTAAAAATACATCAACCATATGTAAACTTACTTTCATAACCACTCAGATGAAAGAGAAAGTGGTCTGGAGTCTTCTATTCCCTTTCCTGGTTATTAGGATACGAGTTGTCTTACTCGGCTATCCGAGTATTCGTCATCCATTCAAAACATCTTAATTATTACCAAATCCTTCCTATAATTAAGGATGAAAAAGAAAGTGGTCTGAGTCTTCTATTCCCTTTCCTGACTGTTAGGATACGAGTTGTCTTACTCGACTATCTGAGTAATTGTCATCCAACCAAAAATATCTTAACCTATCAAGTTTATCCTTTCTCTCCCTCATGCGATCGAAACCAGTCAAGCAAAAAATCCAACATATTAATTCAACTTGTCACCCTCGTGTGATCAAAACTCTTTTCAGAAAGAACACTGTTTAATCCTTTCTAATGCGCACAACAAACTAGTGCTTAAGCCTCCGCCGAGAATAGACAAGTCAGCGTTTAGCCTTTAGAACGCGATCTAAGCAGTTGTTCGGTAAAAGACACCAACCAACCGTAGTTCCCCGAACTACGAATGCTCTAATTTCCTTATTACACCATAAGGATACGTAGGCAGGAGATTGCTATATCTTCGCGAGCACACTAATAAAAAACCCTCCCCCTTCTCCTTTTTGAGGTTCTCATCCATTTCTACTTTCAGTATTTTATAACCCAAGAATAACAAACAAACATAAATTAACACTCGAAACACAAATTAGAACTGAAAGGTTCCCGTTGGGTACAACGGACGTAAGGGGTGCTAATACCTTCCCCTTACGTAATCCACTCCCGAACCCGAATATGGTTGCGACGACCATTATTCCATTTCCTAAAGGTTTTATCGATATTTTCCTATCCCTTCATTGGGATAAATAAAGTTCGGTGGCGACTCTATTCGAAAGCAATTTTTTCCGCAACCATCGCTAGGAATCGTATTTTTCGAGATGCGACGGATGGTGACTCTGATGGGGACTAGCTCCAAGCAAAAGAGAGTGAAGCCTAATTTAGTTCAGTTTCTGTATTGTGTGTTAATCTTGTTTGTTTGATTGTTATTTTTATTCTTTTGTTATTATTCTATCATAATTATTGTATTGTGATTTATTGACTATGTCTTATTTGGGGCTTTCTGTTAATGGTGTTTTATGAGATAGGCTCTCTACCCGAGTCTGAGAAAAACCATAAGTTTAAGTTGGTTTTTGCGTAGTGGGCGCCCACAAGGAGTCTTCCTTGTTGGGAAGAAACGAAGACCCCTCCTAGAGGAGATTCTCTTGAGATATTATTGCCCGACAAGTTTTCGTCACGATGATAGTATTCTCAAGTTGGATCAATGACTCTAAGGACCTTTTAACCCATTATATCCGGTGGTTATGTAGTATCTACCTGAAAAGTCCCAGACTTATTGGGTTAGTACGAAAGCCCCAATCAGATGAGATCCCTTGGGCGTATTACTACCTTACAGTAGTATTCCCAACCTCGATCTATGACTCTGAGAACCTTATTAGAACCTTGGACTCAAGAGTTGTGTAGTATGGACCCACTAGGAGTTTTCCTCTTTGGGACCATAAGAATGCCTCACCCAAATGAGACTCTGTTTGGGGATGTTATTGGCAGATGAGTTTTCGTCATGACAATAACTTTCCTAAATAAGTGATTGATGACTTTGGGAATCTTTTAACTTAGCATCCTCCCAAAAGGGTTTTGTTTAGTAACCAAGAATACCCGCTCTCACGACCTGTATTACCTATGGCATGCATAACATCATTCATAACATAATAATCATATTATTTTATTTCCAAGGAATCTGAGTATCATGAGTTGCAGGAATTCAGGAAACATGGAATAAAGCAAAAGAAACATTTACTCTTTCAAGTTCAAAGATCCCGACCTAAGGAGCTTACTGACTTGGTCTCTCAGATGCACCCGATATACAAAATTAACTTTGGGAAGAATTATGGAAATCTGCTCAACATCCTCAACCAACGAGTAGACTATACAGCTTTAATCACTTTGGCCTAGTTCTATGACCTACCTTTAAGATGCTTCACATTCCAAGACTTCCAGCTAGCACCAACGTTAGAAGAATTCAAGCGTCTTGTTAGGATCCCTATGAAGAACAGGCCACTATTTGAAGGGATAGATGAATCTTTGCCCCTCGAGATCATTGCTAGCACGCTTCACATGGATGAAAAAGAAGCAGAGGCTAACCTAGAGACCAAAGGGAATACCAAAGGATTTTCACTAAGTTTTATCTTGGAGAGAGCTTATACCCTATTAAAAGCAGAAAGTTGGGATGCTTGTTACTCTGCCATTGCATTGGCCATCTATGGCGTCGTCCTGTTCCCGAATATGGATGGTTTCATAGACATGGCTGCCATTTGTGTTTTCCTTACTGGAAACCCAGTACCTACCTTGTTAGCTGATGTTTACCATCACATAAGCCATATGTACACTAAGAAGAAGGGAATGATTGCTTGTTGTGCTCCTTTATTATATCAGTGGTTTCTAGAACATCTTCCGAAGACAGGTGCTTGAGTTGAACAAACAGATGTTAGTTGGCCTCAGAGATTGGGATCACTCCGATCCGAATATCTTTCTTGGTATTCCAAAGAATACATCAACATGGACATCATATTCAGCTGTGGGGATTTCCCTAATATACCACTTATTGGAACTCAAGGATGTGTGAATGCCAACCCGGTTCTATCACTCAGACAACCTGGCTACCCAATGGAAGGCCCTCCAGAGGCAAGGTCTTTGGAAGCTTTCTTGTTACTTAATTTTGGGGTTGAGAATCCTAGCTTGTTCCAACGAATCAAAGAGGCTTGGAAGAATGTCAATCGAAAAGGGAAAGATGATTTAGGGAGAGCAAATGGGATTACAAAAGAACCATATTTTCATTGGATAAAGGAAAGGGTGGAGATGATTAAAATGCCATTTGCCATTCTGACACCTATACCTCTTCCTGGACCTAAGCTTACCCATGTCCCTATTGAAGAAGTGGAGGAACTCAACACCATCATGGAAAAATTAGAAAAAGAGAATGAAGAGTTGCAAATAAAACTCCAACAGACCATCAATGAGAAGAACACCATGAAGTGGGAGCTTGAGATAAAAGAGGCACAACTTCAGGCACATGTGGAAAAATTCAACAAAGAGGAGCACAAGAGAAAAAAGATCAAAGTGCGATTAGAACAAGCTGACCATTATCTAGATACTCTTAAGGGTCAACTACGAAGAGCCCAAAAAGAATGTCAAGACAATGAGCGTTGGTGGCATCTAGCCATAAAGGAAAACAAGACGATAAGAGATACACTTGGGGCTCAGATAAAGGAACTCACCAATTCTGTTCGTCATGCAAAGGCTGAAGTAGATCAGGAACACCGACTCAAAAACATAGCCACCGAAGCTTCTAGGTTTTCACCCATGATATGGGAGGAAAAGTGTCGAGAAGTAAGAGATGCAAAAGAGTCTGTTAGCTATTGGAAGAACCAGCTAGAGTCATTACGCCAAGACAACTTCATATGGTTGAAAGAGAGAGACTATATGATCGAAGATTATGAATCCTTTAAGAAGACCATAGACTTCTTGCAAGGAGATAGGGATAAGTTTCGTGCAAAGCTCGATGGGCTAGTGGGTTTCTGTAATTGGGCGGCTAAAGAATTACCGTGGAAGTTAAGAGACGCAGTTGAAGAGTTGAAAGAAGATAGCACTCCTCCAGCCATAATCAGTTTCATTCTGCTATGTAGAGGGTTTATGAAGAGATTCAAGGAGGAACTAGAAGAGCTCCAAGCCAGAAAGCTTGCAGTTTAATTTTCTTATGTCTTATATTTTGTTCCTTTAACAAATGTATTTTAAACTATGGCCTTTTTGGACCCCTATGTTATGTACTTGAATGAATGACGTTTAAAAATTACTCCATTATTGCTATTCTAAGTATTTCTTGTTTCTTTGAATTACTAACAACTAATGGAACTCGAATGATTCCCTGAAAATAAAATATGCAAAACATTCGCATCTTCATTATGCATCATGCTTCATAAAAATTCAAGAAAACTTACCCAACCTTTTTACCCTTTATCCAGCCACACTGACTAATCAACACCGATACGAGACGCGAAGCAACTACAAGATGACGTTAGAGCAAGTTGAGGCTAACCAAATTACCATGAGGATAGACATCAATATGATCCAAGAAAAAATGGATCAGCTGTTGGAGACAATGCTCTCAATTTCTCAAAGAGAGAGGATTGAGGAGGAAGAAGCAAGGGCAAAAAGGAATGATAGCACACCAGGTCTGAACCCCCAAGACGAGGGTTACGTCCCTACCAAGAAGAGATTGGTTTAGATACCGGTAGGAGGAAAAGGAGATGGGGATCATGCAGAAACTTCTGATACGTCTACTCATCCTGGATCCGAAATTGGAGATGACCAGTACGATGCTTTCTATATGCCTGATCAATCGAAGCCTAAGATACTTCCAAATCCTGCTGCAGACAGGCTCCGTGCCTTGGAAAAGAAGATCAACGCCATAGAAGGAAATAATATCTTTGGCGCTTCTGCCATGAACATGCGTTTGGTATCAAATTTAGTCATCCCGGCTAAATTTAAAACTCCTAATTTCGAGAAATACAAAGGACAGACTTGTCCAAGAAGCCACTTGGTAATCTACTTCAGGAAAATGGCTGCTCACACCAAAAACGACAAATTACTTGTACATTGTTTCCAAGACAGTCTGAGTGGAGCATCTCTAAGATGGTACATGAGCTTAGAGCAGGGGCAGATTCAAAGCTGGGAGGATTTGGCTGACGCATTTCTCCGTCAGTACAAATATAACTTAGATATGGCACCCGACCGAATGCAGTTGCAAGGGATGGCTATGAAAGAAAGTGAGTCATTTAAAGAATACGCCCAGCGGTGGAGAGAGTTGGCTGCTCAGGTAGAGCCACCATTGTCTGAAAAGGAAATGACCAGAATATTTGTAGACACCTTGAAGGACCCATTCTTTGATAGATTGGTGAGTAGTGCAGCGTTTGACTTCGCACATCTAGTCACAATTAGAGATCTCATAAAGAAAGGGTTGAGGGATGGAAAAATTCCAGGAGCTGTGGCAATCCCTAGTGCACCGAAGAAGTATTCTGGAGGCTTCCCGAAGAAAAGAGAAGGTGAAACAAACACTATATCCAGAAGCTACAAGGGGAAGAAACAGGCTTCATATGGCCAAGTCGCCGTTGTGGTACCCATACCATATCAACAGCCAATGCAACAACAACAGGTGTATCAACTGCAACATCAACAACATCATCATCGGCAAAACACTGCACCGCCAAGACAATTCAAGCCAAGACCTCCAAGAAGGCAACTTGATCCCCTACCAGTACCTTATAGTCAGATATTCCCATATTTGCAAAAGGAGGGCCTTCTAACATTGAGGGAGTTAAAACTAGCTGTTTTTCCATATCCACCCGGATACGATGCTAACGCCCATTGCGAGTTTCACATAGGAGCACCTGGTCATACCTTGGAGAATTGTTTCACATTTCAAAATCAGGTACACGACTTGATCGAAGAAAAGGTCGTCTCTTTCACTCCGAGACGCCAGAACGTGAACACCAATCATATGCCAACACATAAGGATGCTTCCGTCAGTGCCATTGAGGAGAGTGACCAAGGCAAATTGATCCGCAAGGTTGAAGAGATTCAAACCCCTATCACCAGGATAGGAGCACAATTGCTGAAAAATGGACTACTCCCGGAGGAGCTAGTTGCTGAAGAGAACAATAAAGAGTTGAGGAATTTTATACAACAAATCCTGGATCGAGGCGAGTTACAAATAAACTGTCGTGTCAAGAGCAACCGCCAGGAAGAGATAGACGTGGTGGACATCCCTTATGATGAGGTTAAGGTGGAAATACCTATAAGCCCATTGGTGATAAAGTTTCCAGCACCATTCGCATATAAAGATGAGAAGGCAGTCTCGTGGATATATCAACCCAGAGCTTTTAAGCAGGGGCAGGAAGACCGACCTTTGATGATCAATGAACCAAATGTCACTTCAATTGTAGGGCCAACAGGAATGACACGTAGTGGCCCAGTATTCGCGCCAAGAACTGCTGATACTTCTTTAAAGACTAAAGGGAAGGAAGCTGATGTCCAGATCCCCGTCCCTAATCAAGAAATTCAAGACATACACCTGTCTCCTAAAGCCGCGGTCACTCGTGAAGAGGCTGAGGAATTTCTGAGGATAATCAAGAAGAGTGATTATAAGGTGGTGGACCAACTAAATCAAACACCTTCAAAAATCTCCATTTTATTTTTATTGCTCAACTCAGAAGCACACAGGAATTCACTGTTGAAAGTATTGAGCGCCACATATATCACGAAGGATATAACAATAGAACAGTTTGACGATGTGATAGCTTGTATGACTACTGGGAATTTCTTGGGTTTTAATGATGATGAATTGCCGATCGGGGGAAAGAACCATAACAAAGCCCTACGTATCTCTTTGAAATGCATAGACACTATACTATCAAGGGTGTTAGTAGACACAAGTTCCTCACTGAATGTCATACCAAAGACAACTTTGATAAAGCTGCCAATGGAAGGGATAAGTATGAAGCCCAACACCCTAATCGTAAAGGCATTTGATGGCTCAAGGCGAGCAGTGATAGGAGAGGTTGACTTACCGAGCAAGATAGGTCCAACTATTTTCAATATCACGTTCCAGGTCATGGACATACATCCCGGTTATAGTTGCCTACTTGGGAGACCCTGGATTCACTCTGCAGGCGCTGTCACCTCCACTCTACATCAAAAGCTAAAATTCATTACGAATGACAAAATGATTGTGATTGGAGGAGAGGAAGATATCTTGGTTAGCCACTTAACATCTTTTCGATATATCGAGGTGGATGGCGAGATCACCGAGACACCATTCCAATCCTTGGAAGTGGTAAATATGATGGTCATCCAACAGACATTGGAGACCCCGAAATTTGGACCATTCATGGCCTCGTGGCAAGGAGCTAAGGCTGTTATGGAAAGTGAAAATGCTCGAGACTGGGGCAAAGTGGTGGAAGTGAAAGAGAAACGAGACAAGTTTGGCCTGGGGTATGACCTGTGATCAAACAAAGCCGGTAACCAACATGACAAAGCACATATCCCTTCTGTAGAAAAGACGTTCACCAGTGATGGCCACATCTTTGGCAAGCAGGTAGAAATGATCAATGAAGAAGATCACGAAGAGGGGGTGTCTAGCTGGATGCGACAAGCCGCACCTAATGAAGAGCTGACGAATTGGAAGGATATGGAAGTTCCCCAAATGTTTCAAAAGTAATTTTATCGTTTTAGACAAAACCTTGTGCTCTGCCCATGGCACAACGGCGTGTTGTAGAGCCTCCTTTATCTTTTTCAAGAGTTTTTTTTATCATTAATGAAATGACGATTTGCATCCAAATTTTTGTTCCTTTCCTTTCATTTTTATCACAAAAATGTCATCAATTTTTATGTACGCACTTTCTAAATAAACTGCATAAATCATAACATGCAGAAACACCACCGAGATCATTGATAACGACACTTTCTAGTATGATTTTGATTATCCAATCTACCAAGCTAAAGACAAAGTGGGGGAAGATTGCGAACTCCCTGAAGAGTTGGCCAGATTACTCAGACAAGAAGAGAAGGTCATTCAACCACTCCAGGAAGACGTTGAAGTTATCAACCTGGGAACAGAAGAAGATAAGAGAGAAGTGAGGGTAGGTGCCACACTTCAAGATACAGTAAGGACAAGAGTGATAGAGCTCCTCCACGAATACGACGACGTGTTTGCTTGGTCATACCAAGACATGCCTGGGTTAGATACTGATATTGTGAATCACAAGCTTCCCCTTAAAGAAGAATGCCCCGCTGTCAAACAAAAGCTAAGAAGAACTCGACCTGATATGGCTCTCAAGATCAGAGAAGAGGTGAGAAAGCAGTTTGATGCTGGTTTCCTGGAAGTTACCAAGTACCCACAATGGGTTGCCAACATTGTACCAGTACCGAAGAAAGATGGAAAAGTCCGCATGTGCGTAGACTACCGAGACTTAAATAGAGCCAGTCCCAAAGACGATTTCCCATTACCTCACATTGATGTATTGGTGGATAACACAGCTCGGTTCTCCGTATTTTCCTTTATGGATGGTTTCTCTAGATACAACCAAATTAAAATGGATCCCGAAGACATGGAGAAGACCACGTTCATTACCCCTTGGGGCACCTTTTGTTACAAAGTAATGCCGTTTGGATTAAAGAACGCTGGGGCAACATATCAACGTGCCATGGTTAATCTCTTTCACGACATGATTCATGAAGAGATTGAGGTGTATGTCGATGACATGATTGCCAAATCCCAGACAGAAGAAAAGCATATCACTAACCTGGGGAAACTGTTTACTCGTCTGAGGAAGTTTAGATCGAGACTTAACCCTAACAAATGCACATTTGGGGTTCGATCTGGGAAGCTTTTAGGCTTTATCGTAAGCCAAAAAGGAATTGAAGTAGATCCCGATAAGGTTCGAGCCATTCAGAACATGCCTGCACCAAGGACTGAGAAGGAGGTTCGTGGTTCCTTAGGGAGACTAAATTACATCTCCGGGTTCATCTCTCACCTTACTGCAACATGTAAACCAATATTCAAGCTTCTGAGGAAGAATCAAGGTGTGGAGTGGAACGATGACTGCCAGATAGCCTTCGATAAAATCAAAGAATATTTGCAAGAGCCACCGATTCTGATGCCCCCTGCAGAAGGGAGACCTCGCATCATGTATTTAACCGTGCTCGATGAGTCCATGGGTTGTGTATTAGGACAACAAGATGAGACTGGTAGAAAAGAGCATGCCATATATTATCTGAGCAAAAATTTTAATGAATGTGAGACCAGATATTCACTACTCGAGAAGACTTGTTGTGCCCTCGCATGGGCCGCTAAGCGTCTCAGGCAGTACATGCTAACTCACACGACTTGGTAGGTATCTAAAGTGGATCCCATCAAGTACATATCCGAGAAACCAGCTCTCACTGGTAGAATTTCCCGGTGGCAGATGTTGTTGTCAGAATACGATATCCAATATGTTGCGCAAAAGGCAATCAAAGTAAGCATATTAGCAGACCATCTTGCTCACCAACCACTGGAGGATTACCAATCTTTGAAGTTTGACTTCCCAGATGAGAACATCATGGTTGTTAAGGATGAGGAGGACTCCGAACTAGAGGAGAGTCTTGATCCAAGAGCAGGCTAGACGCTCATGTTTGATGGTGCCTCGAATGCAATAGGTCATGGAATTGGGGCAGTGATGATGTCTCCCAAGAATTTCCATCTACCGTTCACCATAAAGCTCTGTTTTACCTGCACAAATAACATGGCTGAGTATGAAGTTTGCATATTAGGGTTGGAAGAAGCTATTGAGTTGAAGATCAAGGTGCTAGAAGTATTCGGGGACTCCGCGCTAGTCATACATCAGATTAGGGGCGATTGGGAAACAAGACATGCTAACCTGATCCCATACCGGGATTACGTGCTGAAGCTACTCCCAAAATTCGACGAAAACACTCTCTCTCATATTCCTCGAGAAGAGAATCAGATGACAGATGCCTTAGCAACTTTGGCTTCCATGTACAAATTAATATGGCCCAACCATCAGCCTCACATTGAAATTAGGCGTTTTGACGAACCTGCTCATTTCCTGACAATAGCAGAAGAGCCAGATGGTAAACCCTGGTTCTTTGATATCAAATAGTATTTGGAGAAGCGGGAATATCTGGCAGAGGCTTCCAGCCTTGACAAAAGGACCCTCCGGAGGATGGCATCAAAGTTCCTCTTGAACGGAGAGGTGTTGTACAAGCAAAACTATGACATGGTTTTGTTAAGATGTGTGGCCAAACACGAAGCTGATCAGCTTATGAGGAACATACACGAAGGGTCTTTCGGTACACACGCCAATGGGCATGCCATGGCAAAGAAAATCCTAAGGGAAGGTTACTACTGGTTGACGATGGAAGCCGACTGTTATCATTACACCAAAGCATGCCACAAATGCCAAATCTATGCTGACAAAATACATGTACCGCCTACCATGCTGAATGTCATAGCATCACCTTGGCCTTTTTCTATGTGGGGC
Organism: Lathyrus oleraceus; assembly: GCF_024323335.1. Classification (NCBI taxonomy): domain Eukaryota; kingdom Viridiplantae; phylum Streptophyta; class Magnoliopsida; order Fabales; family Fabaceae; genus Lathyrus; species Lathyrus oleraceus. The sequence continues at coordinate 388,135,165 of NC_066579.1, forward strand.
ATCGACATGATTGGAATGATAGAACCCAAAGCATCAAATGGACACAGATTTATCTTGGTGGCCATAGATTACTTTATCAAATGGGTGGAAGTCGCATCTTATGAGAATGTCACAAGGCACGTAGTCGCCCGTTTCTTAAAAAGATAACATCATATGTTGATATGGGATTCCCAACAAAATCATCACTGATAATGGGTCCAATCTCAACAACAAGACCATGGATGAGTTATGCGCAACGTTCAAGATTGAGCATCACAACTCATCACCCTATCGACCTAAGATGAATGGGGTTGTTGAAGCTCTGAATAAAAATATCAAGAAAATCATCCAAAAGATGGTTTTCACGTACAAGGATTGGCATGAGATGTTACCTTTTGCGTTACATGGCTATCGCACATCGGTACAAACTTCAACATGGGCAACCCCTTATTCCTTGGTATACGGTATGGAAGCAGTTCTCCCTATAGAAGTGGAGATTCCTTCAATGAGAGTCTTGATGGAGGCTAAGCTAGACGAGGCAGAATGAGTTCAATCAAGGTACGACGAGCTCAACCTTATTAAGGAGAAACGCTTGAAAGCGTTAGGTCACGGTCAACTCTATCAGAGGCGTCTTAAAAAGGCATTCGACAAGAAAGTTCGTCCTAGGGTGTTTCAAGAGGGAGATTTAGTGCTGAAGAAAATCTTGCCTATTCACAAAGACTCTAGAGGGAAATGGACACCAAATAATGAAGGTCCATTTGTGGTGGTTAGAGCCTTTTCTGGAGGCGCTTTGATTCTAGCAACTATGGACGGTGATGAGTTGCCGCTTCCCACCTATACTGATGATGTTAAAAAGTACTTCGCCTAAAAAAGTGGAATAATAAAAGCCGCTAAATCGAAAACCTGAAAGGGCGATTTAGGCAAAAATGGCTATCCCGGTGGATTGAAAACTCAAAAGGGCAATCCAGGCAAAAATTAGGGATAAAAATAAAAGAATTGACCCGCTGAGTTAAAAACCCGAAAGGGCGGTTCAGGCAAAAAAGGGTATCCCGGTGGATCGAAAACCCGAAAGGGCGGTCCAGGCAAAAGTTATGGATTAATTCCAAGGCAAAAAGCGGTACTTACAGACATCTGACATACCCCTCGAAGACAAAGAATCAATCTACCTTATTTTTCAAAAGCAAAGTGCTCGAACTATCAAAGACATAAAGATCATAGCAGTGTGGAAACTCAATAAGAACTCAATTTTCATTGCCATTTTGTTTCTATGCACAACAATTACCTCATTAAGGAATTGCATCTTTATGTACAATCGCCCATTTAAGGGTCAAATCAATAAAAGAGAAATTTTCTCAACAAAATGTGCCCAAATCATTTTTTGTATTTTATCTGTTTGTTTGCAAAGTACCTTTTATTTTTGATAAACATCACTTTTAAAAATTATTGGAGAAAATAAAACACATGTTCGAATAAAGTGGTAAAATTTCTTTTGAAACAGTAAGCGGACGAATCCTTTAGTCTCCAAGATTCATTCTTGTTTTTCATAAAGGTGTATGATTGTTTGCAGATACCTATGTTCCTTTCAACCACTAATTCACACCTCTCATAAATATACTCATGGTATAGCCAAACTGGGGCGAGGCTCCATTGCATTTCCAGCAGAAACATTGATAAATCATGGATGGAGTATCACGTGTTGAGAAGTCTGAACCCTTCAGTAACTTGGAGCAACCCAAATGTATTCCCAAAACCACCTAGTAGGGGCATCAAAGCCTGAGCTTCATTGGTCACCCCAATAACAAAAGTCCACACTATTGGCATCATACCTCAAAGCAAAAATGTCTTAACCAGTGCATATCCAATTACCCATTTGCATTCTAACATGCATCATATAAATCATTCATAAATGGTTTTCCAACCAAACAAAAATTAAAAAAAAAACACAGTCGTACCAGTCATCAACATACGCATGCATAACACTCCCACAAAACGGGAATTTCAACAAAATAAAAAATCATTCACGTTCCTACATGCACAGCCAAATATCCCCAGCAATTGCATACTCACATACATCTCATGCATCATTCCATGCATGTTGTTCCCACCTAAAGTGGAACGTCATACAAAAATCAAATATAAAATATCAGGATCCAAGGTCATTCATGTATATCTTGAACATTCCTCATTTCGAAATAAAGTTATTACCCTCCTCGTGGGATTATTTCTCAGCAAATCATTTTTCAAACTTTATAATTAATAATGATATTCCCAGCATTTTTCTTTACAATCATTGTTCCCCAAGCAGAGGTTACCCTAAAAAGTCTCTTATGAGCTTTTCCCCCCTGCAGAGCATTTCTAGTAAATCTCCCTCAAAAGGAGTCCTTTCTTAAAAATTTCCCCCAACAGGCGAACATTTGAGATACTGCTTCATTTATCTGAAGAATCTCATTTATTTGTTTGAGATACTGCTTCATTTATCTGAAGAATCTCATTTATCTGTTTGAGATACGACTCTAATATCCTCGAAAAGTCTTAGATTCAATTAAGGTATTTTTCTCTTGTTGGAATATCTTAATTCTATCATATAAGATGCTGTTTCGACCCGATACAGAGAATCTCACTTTTATTGTTTGAGATGCTGCTTCATCAATATGAAGAGTCTCATTTCAGATTTTTTCGAGATACTGATCTAATATCCTCAGAGAGTCTTAGATTAAATTAAGGTATTTTTTCCCTTGCTAGAATATCTTAATTTTATCATATAAGATGTTGTTTCGACTCGATACAGAGAATCTCACTTCTACTGTTTGAGATGCTGCTTCATCAATATGAAGAGTCTCATTTCAGGTTTTTTAGAGATACTTCTCTAATATCCTCGGAAAATCTTAGATTCAATTAAGGTATTTTTCCCTTGCTGGAATATCTTAATTCTATCATATAAGATGTTGTTTCGACCCGATACAGAGAATCTCATTTTTACTGTTTGAGATGTTGCTTCATCAAAATGAAGAGTCTCATGCCAGATTTTCTTTATACTATGCTAGCATCCTGGAAAAGTCTTGAGATTTAGCTAGGGATGTCATTCCATTACTAACATATCTCGACTATGACGTCCAAGATACTGTTCTGACGATTCCTAGAAAGTCTTGACTGTTCCATTTTACTGTAGGATAATGTCTTTTACCATTTCTCACTGCATTTTCTTCTTGTATTTTCTTCCTTGCACTTCCTAGGACAAAATTTGGGTCTTTTTATATTCAATTATCTCCCACCGCGAATGCACGAAGACTGATGTCATTCTTACTTTCCGGTTCAAGGTAATTAAATAGGGGCAGCTGTCATACCCCAATTTTGTCAGGGTAAGGAAAAAAATCTTCAACCAGCATTCACTACCCAATGTTATAAGACATGAATTATATCTTAAGACATAAGTCCTATCTTAGAGTTTCTCAACCTTTGGGGACATCAAATGTTAGTGACATTTTCATTTGTTGAGATCCTTAAGAAGACATCTGTTGCATTTGTCTCTTATTGCCATTGCTGAAGCATGGGATAGTATGTGCATTGTGGGAGTTTTTTGGTTAACAAGGCCCATTTTGGTTTATCCATAAGAACTCTTGGTTTTACAAAGGCCCATCCACATAGACATGTCCATAATTAATATTGCAAAGTGTGTTTTGAATCTTTTTACATTACTAATCGAAAATCCATTTGATTATCAGTAAGTATTAAGAGCCATGGTTATTTTCTATGATCACTTGTTATTAAGCTCATTTCCACATCCCAAATGTTTATGCCAAAAGTCTCAATCCTTCATAAATATCTAAATTCAAGTTGCATTTTTTAAACAAGAATTTGTTTTAAGCTAAGGTGGATTGTTGGAAAAGACTATGGCGATGAACAATGTTTTAAAGCTCATTTTGGAATTGTTTGATATTGCTTATGGTGCACATTTCATGTTGCTCATTTAAGCTAATAATAAACATAATTAGAGGTGACCAAGTTGAAAGTCCAATTTGATTAATATGGCCCAATCCATTTTCAGTTTGATTTAAAGTCTAAGCATTTTTGTTTAACACAAGTAAAATAATTAATACAAAGTTTAAGTGTTTTAAAAAAGAGATTAATTGCACAAATAAATTTTAAAGTCTAAAATATTCCAAATAGTCCAAAATATTCCAAATAATCTAAAATGGTTACATAATTATCCAAAAATGGTTTCAAATTAAAATTGTACATGTTACAAACAGCCAATACATAATCCAAATGCACTTTATCCAAAAAGTTCTGTTACATCAAAAGAAATTTGAGAAAAGTGGAAACTGCTGTAAATCCAGCAGGTTGAGCAGCAAACTTGCAAAGACATTTCCAAAATCTGTTGAATTCACAGCGCCCCCAAATCCATTGGTCTCCAAAGTAGGCGCAGAACTTCCTCTCAAATCAATGTCGCTTCACCTTTTACAAACCTACAAAACCAACTCAAAGATTAAAAAGGCTTATCAAATAAGCACTTATGGAAAACTGAAAAATAAATTAACAAGTTGAACAGGTTAATATTTTGTACAGTGAACCAAAGTAAACGCCCAAGAACGCGTTCCATTATCCAATCCAGCCAACTCTAAATCCACAAAACAATCATCCCATAAATTCTGGAAAAGAGATAACCCAACAAGTTATCTCAAAACCTAAACATTCACCATATATATAACAACAACAAATTAACAGTAACACACGGCTGGTGAATCCAAAAAAAGCGAGCAAAATAAATTTTTTTAAAAAAATACCAAACCCATAAACAAACAAAAGAAACCAAGAGAGCATTCAACAAAAACATCATCCAGACCAAAGAAAGAGGAAAACGAAAAGGAGTTAAGAGGACGAAACGACTTATCTCGAATACGGTGGGGAGACGTCGCCGGCGTTTGACTCCAACTAAGTAAATTTTTCATTCCCGTTTAAATTTCTTGCACCATCGTCTTCGCCTCCCCATACTGAGCGAAACCCCTGTTATAATTTCTTCAAAGCGTGACTATAGGAGGCTTAATCTCAGGATTAGGTTTAAGGTTTTCAACCGGTGGTAGGCTCGTATTTATATTTATTTAGGTTAGAGCGAACTAGGGTTCGTCTGGCCGCGAGAGAGAGAGAGAGAGAGTTTGAGTTAGAGTTTAAGTTTTGATTTTTTTCTTTGGGTGCAGATCTGGCCATTTGAGAGAGTGTTTGAAAAAAGGATGTCGGATTTGGGTTCAGGGGCCAAAAATAAGGAGGGTTTGTGTTTTGATATTTTGGTTTTGGGGTGGCGGTCACCGGAGAAGAAGGCGGCGCCGCCATGGTTGGTCGTCCGCCACCGTCTTCTCCAGCACGTGTGGGCCATGAGTGGTCACGGAGAAGAAGAAGCGGTTGCAGAGCAACATTGTTTTCAGAAGTGAAGAGAGAGAACGAGAGGAGCAAATCAATGCTCTCTCTCTCTTAATTTGGTTTTTATATGGTGGGCTGGAACGGCAGCATGGGCGCCAAGTGGCCCCTCCTTTTAGTGCCACGCAGGGTTGCCCATGGAGTCTACCAGGGGATCCTGTGTGGATCCCCCCACCATATGCTAGCGTACCCTCATAGCCCATCCATCTGATTTGTTGACTGGATCAAAGTCCTCTGATCTAGTGGTCCAGAGTCTCCTCACAAGGTCAATGGTTGACTAGGCCTTGCTGACTCGTTTTGGGCCAACCCAGGTTGGGCCCAAAGACCATTTTTGCTATTTAAAACCCCCTTTATTTCCAACAGCGCCCAGAGTTGGGCCTTCCCCACTACCAACCCATTTTCTTTATTTTTTGACTTGTTCTTTTTTTATTATTTATATTTACATATATACTTATAATATATATATATATATATATATATATATATATATATATATATATATATATATATATATATATATATATATATATATATATATATATATATATATATATATATATATATATATATATATATATATATATATATATATATATATATATATATATATATATATATATATATATATATATATATTGAATAGTTTAATTCCTAATGATAGTTGTTTAATTATTTTACAATATTTAAATATTTTATTTACTTTCATTTCATTTATTTCTATTTATTTTCTAATCTTTCAAAATTATATATATATTGTTATTATTATTATTAACACCTAATGATAGTTATTTAATTGATTTTTTATATTACTATTATTTAATTACTTATTATTTAATCAAATAAACTATTAAATATTTAATTAATTAATTATATTATTAATATCACTTATAATTTAGATAATTGTTTATTTTTGTGGAGTGTATGTGCATGATTATTTTGTATTTATTTATTTATACCGAGTCTTGAGTGTATATGGATGACATGTTATAATTGTGAGAAGATTATGTCGTTTTCACCAATTTAAAATCATTCAAACCAATTTCAAAAATAAATCACATATTTCTCGATTCAAAGTCGAGCCCATTTTCAAAACACCTTTGTAAGTCAATTACTTGTAAAAGTATCGCCATCAACCTCACATGGCTTACTCTTGGGCCTTCTTACAATGAGACATAATCGGTTTTAATTAATCGATTAGATGAACTATTCACTAAATAAATTCAATTCATTCACAAAATACAAATTTAAAACCTCAATCCAACATCGAGTATTCTTTATTAAGAATTAAAATACCTAATCACAATCAAATACTATTTCACTTAGGAATAAAAGAGGAAATGGTTTTGAGTTTTCAACTCCTCTCCTCGATTATTTAAACACTAACTCTTATACTCGGTCAGTTAAACACTCACCATTTCTTTACAAACTTCTAAACCCATATTAAATCAAGTTATTTTCATAATAAGAAATGAAAAGGGAGATGACTTTGAGTTTTTAACTTTTCTCCTCAATTGCTTGAATACGAGTTCTCTTACTCGGTCAGTCGAGCAATTGTCATTTTTCCACAAACATACAACTTAATCAAATCATTTTCATAACAAACTATACGAAAAGGGAAATGGTCTTGAGCCTTCGATTTCTCTCCTCAAATGCTTGGATATGAGTTGTCTTACTCAACCGTTCAAGTACTTATCGTCTATTCTAAAAATACATCAATCATACGTAAATTTACTTTCATAACCACTCAGATGAAAGAGAAAGTGGTCTGGAGTCTTCTATTCCCTTTCCTGATCATTAGGATACGAGTTGTCTTACTCGGCTATCCGAGTATTCGTCATCCATTCAAAACACCTTAATTATTACCAAATCCTTCCTATAAGTAAGGATGAAAAAGAAAGTGGTCTAGAGTCTTCTATTCCCTTTCCCGACTGTTAGGATACGATTTGTCTTACTCGACTATCCGAGTAATCGTCATCCAACCAAAAATATCTTAACCTATCAAGTTTATCCTTTCTCGCCCTCATGCGATCCAAACCAGTCAAGCAAAACATCCAACATATTAATCCAACTTGTCACCCTCGTGTGATCAAAACTCTTTTCAGAAAGAACACTGTTTAATCCTTTCTAATGCGCACAACAAACTAGTGCTTAAGCCTCCGCCGAGAATAGACAAGCCAACGTTTAGGCTTTAGAAGGCGACCTAAGCAGCTGTTCGGTAAAAGACACCAACCAACCGTAGTTCCCCGAACTATGAATGCTCTGATTTCCTTATTACACCATAAGGATACGTAGGCAGGAGATTGATGTATCTTCGCGAGAACACTAATAAAAAACCCTCCCCCTTCTCCTTTCTGAGGTTCTCATCCATTTCTACTTTCAATATTTTATAACCTAAGGATAACAAATAAACGTAAATTAACACTCGAAACACAAATTAGAACTGAAAGGTTCCCGTTGGGTACAACGGACGTAAGGGGTGTTAATACCTTCCCCTTACGTAATCCACTCCCGAACCCGAATATGGTTGCGACGACCATTATTCCATTTCCTAAAAGTTTTATCGATATTTTCCTATCCCTTCATTGGGATAAATAAAGTTCGGTGGCGACTCTGTTCGAACGCAATTTTTTCCGCGACCATCATGAGGAATCGTATTTTTCGAGATGCGACAAGCCTTGGTAAAGGTTGATTTGACTTTTGTTAAGTTAAAATCATTGGATTTAGGGGATTGATGAAATGTACATTTCATCTCCCAAAATGAATGAATGATTTTAATTTGATAAAATTCCTCCCATGACCAATTTGTGTTTCTCTCATCTCCCCTCCCTCTTCATCTTCAATCCCATTCTCTCCCATCCTTTCCATTGACCAATGAAGTCTCAATATCCTTTGGCTAATTGGTTCATCAATAACTTTGTATTAGATAAACCAATACAAGTATGGATGAGATAGGTCCATCCTTTGATCTTTTTCTTTTTTGTATGTGGTATGTTTTAGGAGTATGGTTCATTATACCATATCTCTAACATGCATTAACTCCAAAATTTCTATTTCCCGACCTCAGATAGTTGTGACTTCTACATAAGTCCAATTACGATTGCTTAACATAGAGCTAAATTTTGACCCTAAAGGCATAGCATTCTAGTAAGTGAGATTGTAAGTCTCCCCCTTTCATGGTATTGTGTAGAAACTTGGCCTTTTTTCCTTCCTTTGGAAGATGTTTTGGTTCAAGGATCCATGCTTGTGAATAGAGGGTTGAGTGTTCTCCAAAGAATGACTTAATCAATTGAAAAGCAAAACATCACTAACATCTAATGAACTAACATTTGACTAACTTTTATTATTATTGCTTTTATTTTCAAGTCATTTACTTTATGCTATTTAAATTCAAGTCATTTACTTTATGCAATTTAAATTCAAGTTATTTACCATTTCATTTGCCATTTACATATCATTTAACTTGTTTATATTCATGTCATTTTCACTTTGCTCACTTGAGCCATATATTGTGATTGTATATATTTGTTTGTGTATTTTGTTTGTGATTATGGTCTTAGGACCTTAAAATACTTAATAAACAACAAAGCCCCTAAAAAATGTTTGTGTGGACTGTTGGATTTGATCTGAGCTTTTGGACTTAGAATTAGGCAACATCCCCAATGCAAAAGGGCTTGGCCAATGCCAACATTTCTGATACCAAGTTATTGTGATTTGAGATTTCATCTGATGCAAATCTTGGGATTCATCTAATTTCATCTACTACATGGTCTTGATGCAACTATTACTTTGAACCCGTGTCTAATGCCTTATTCTGAGTTAATCAAGGAGTGTTTCATCTGATACATGAGGAGACAAAGAAGACTGTTAGTTGTTAAGTTGCTTGCTTGGATGTGGCCATCTTTATTTGATTCCTTGCTCTTCATATTGCTATTTGCTTGCTGATTATTGCTTGATTCAAAGTCCAAAGGGAAAGTGGGTTTTCTCTATGCCATTCTTGTCTGTTGGATTGCATCTCATTGGTCAGATCTTTTCAACTCTTAAATTTTAATTTTATGCTTAGGATTAGTCTCTTCATCTTCTCCGACTTCTTAAATTTAAAATCTTTCCCCCCTTTTCAAAAACTTTCTTTGCTTGTGATTTCAAAACTTAGACCTTATTGCAAATTATAAACTTTGGCTTTATGCCATTGCATTTTATTAACCCTTTTCTTAAATCAAACTTTTAAATGAATATAATCATATCGACTTAAAATTTCAAAAGACAAAAAGAACTAACACTCATTCAAACTCTATGGGCCCTTTGTGCCTCTTTTAAAACTCAAATTTTGATTAAAAGCAATCCACTCATTTTGAAATCGATACCATGAACTACGAGGTTTTGATCCCTCATTTTTATGTTGGTACGTAGGCACAAGTCCGAAGATCTTGTCAAACACAAAAGTATAATTAATGAATTCTTTTCTCATCTTCACACTCTATTTATTGCAAACATCTTTTATACCAAAACACATACTGTCATACCCCAAAATTTGTCTGTTAATTTTTATGATAAATTGATTCATGCATGACATTCATTTCACATTTGCATTCATTCATTAGCATACATTCTCATATAAATTATAAATTTTAATTTATTTATTATGTGATACAGATATAAAAAATAATAATAATTATGGTTATCTATATGATATAAATAAATTTTATCAAATAGTTTTAATTTAATGATAAATAAAAATAGGTTTGAATTTTAATTGTATAATTAAAATTTTAAATTAACTTTATTTGTTAAAGCTCATTAAATTATAATAACTATTTTTTATAATTTAGTGACTCATGTTCCATTTATTCATTATTTATAAATAGTATTTATTTAGTAATTCACGTTTTTTACTTAATAAAATTTATTTATAAGAGTAACATTTTTTTAAGCCCATAAATTATAAAATAATTTTGGTTGATATAAGTAAGAATAATTTTGATTTTTTTTAAATGATGAAAGTAAAAATAGAAATAGGTTTAAATTTTAATTCAATTATGTAACTAAAATTTAAATTAATTTTTATTTAAATTATTCATTATTTATAATAATATTTGTATTTAATAAATATTTAGCAAGTTAAACCCTAACTCTCCTAAAGTATAGGAAGGGATCCAAATATTTAGCAAGGTTAAACCCTAACTCTCCTAAAGTATAGGAAGGGATCCAAATATTTAGCAAGGTTAAACCCTAAAGTATAGGAAGGGATCCAAATATTTAGCAAGGTTAAACCGTAATCCACACCATTATAAATACTTCATAGGGCTGCAGCGAGAGGGAGAAAGAGGAAAAAGAGGAGAGATACAGGAGAAGAAGATACACAGGGCAAGGCAGAAGCAAGAAGATTCACGGGCAGGGAAAAGAGAAGCAACTATAAAGCACTCATAGCCTGAATAAGAACAACACACATACAGTGAGCAAGCTAGAAGAATCAAATCCCCAGTAAGTATTCATTAGGGAATTTGCATCCATCATGATTACCTTGCAATACTCCTTAATTCATGCATGAATAATATTGGTTTAATATATATATTGAGATGATGTATTCATGGTTTGGTGGATGTTGGTATTGCTTATTCAAGTATGCATCTGTTCTTGATATGTCATAGCATGTTGGAGAAATTCTGTTTGCATGATTAAAGAATTATATCTGCCGTTTAATTATTATTATATGAGTGTTGTTTCTAGCATGATTATGTTTATTTCACATGCTGTTATTACATAATAATGATGATGATGATATAATGGTGATAATATAAATCATTGGTTGTCTTTAACATGTATGTGTAAGGTTTGTTTTATCATTATCACTTGCAGTAAAGAGAACTAATACATGAGTAAAATAATATAAGCTTCTTGATTTGTGCATGGCTATTTTTATTATTGCATGATGATTACATATGATCTTATTTTATGTGTGTGGTTTGATATAAGATGAAGTTACAGGTTTGTTGTATTCACATGAAAGAAACAGCACGAGAAAAAATAAAGTAGCTTGCCGTAAGACAGAAAGCTGTAACATGCATGGTGGTGTTGTGTCAAAATGGAAAAATCCATGTAGAATTAATATATATATTTTAATGAAGGCGAATATATAATTAATTCACCACTATTTTTCTATTATTAAAATAAAACCCATTAATAATTTTCTAATTAATATATTATATTAGTTATTTAAACTAGGATATAATTTAATCTAGTTTATTAATTAAATTTTCATATATCACTTAATTAATTAAAATGGGCTATTTTGAATAATAAAAATCTAGTTATATTTTTTTCCCTCTTTTCTTTTAAAATTTCTATCAATTTAGTCTAAGTTTTCCCATAAATTCATTAAAAAAAAGTTTCTATTATTATAGACTAAAAATATTCTTAATTCATTCTTAAATTTAATTTATTTATTTCATTTGTCATGAACTTTCTATGTAATAGATTTAATTAGGATTTTTTTTTATTTCTTTCTTTTTAGTTTAATTAGGTTTTATTATTTTGTATGCCCTTTTAATTTTGTACTCGTTAATTAAGATTTAGATATTTTATATCCCCTTTTAAATTATGTACCCCCCATCCCGAAGCCATGTAATAGCGTAGTCTTATTTTCCGCACTTTAATTTTTCCATACTGTGAATATAACTGTCTAGATGTATTCTAATAGGATTGCATGGAAAGATAAACAATCGAACTTAGATAAATTAATTCAAGATAATATATCATTTCCACACTTGCACCTCTAGGGTAACCCTCTCTTTGTTGCCTTACGATATTACGGTCATGTCCCGCGAATGTGGGAATACCCTTAGCAAAGACCCTTTCGATTAAATCATCATCATCCCTAAACAGATAAGTCATAGTCCCTTCAATCAAAAGGTCAATGTCCCTACAAGATAAATCATAGTCCCTCGAACGTTGCGTTCGTATATATGACCTTGTCCCTCGAACGTTGCCTTCGAATATATGACTTTGTCCCTCGATGATCCTTCGTTGTAGCCTACGATTAAATGATGATCGTCCCTTCGAATGCTAAGGTGTCCTTACAAATTTTGCCTTCAATGGCCAATCGACGACCCCACTATGTCCCTTTACATCCAAAGGATAAGACTACTTACTTTTCAATAGTAAGGACAGTTTTACCCTCCTAAGGATAGGAAATACCTATAAAGACCTTGGTTAGGTATAACTCTTAAATGCTTGCTCACAGCTTAAAATACTTTTCACACCTCACACTTTTCAAAACATCTTTTAGAAAATCACCACTTGGTATACATTCACACCAGAATCATCGCCGAGTTATATTTTTCTAAACATCTTTCAAAATCAAACGAGATAAACACTTTGTATACATTCGTACAAGAATCATTACAAAGTTAAACTCTCCTTTCAAAATATTTTCTAAACACACCATATTTCTCAAACACTTTCTCAAACAAGGAAAACATAAGTGAGTTAAGCAATTAAGAGCCCATGGATAACCATGGATACAAAAGGTGCTAACACCTTCCCTTTGTATAATGTACCTCCCGAACTCAAAATCTAATCAAGGTCTTTCCTGTTCTTTTCCACCTTTCCTTATTGGATAAAAGAAAAGTCGGTGGCGACTCTTGCTATCCACAACATTGCTTTTCAAAGCAAAAACACAAAGTCAGTTCACCGTATCACAGAACTGGCGACTCTGCTGGGGAATCTTAAAAAGAGAGGTTACCTTAAAGATAAGATCACTTATGTTTTCGAATTGTTTCTTTGTCTGATTTACTTTTAAGGGATTGTTTGGGTATTCTATGCTTGAGTGAAAGATCCTACACCCGAATCTAGTGTACCTTAGGTAAGTAGCAAGAGATCATCGCGACTGTCCGGCGTATACTGGAATGGTTAAAATGATGGCTACGGTTAATGTGACACTTTGGATGTCCTGATGTTCCTCATGTTTACTTGAGGAAAATTTTGGCGTCTGCGTGGTGTCATCAAAGCATTAACCAGACCTTTAGAACCCTAATTGACTCATCCTAGCCATTAGAAAGTAGTGAGATAACTGACTTCGGTTCCGATTGGGGTTGGTTGATACTCGATACTACACTCTTTGAGATTGGACTTTAGGGAAATTTTGGTCAACCGCTTGGTGTTGCACTGAAGTGGACTTAAGGAAAGGTCAACGGTTTGAGATCCTTATAGAACCCGGTTACTATTCCAGGACAGGTTGAACCAACCAAACTTCAGTGGGGAGGGTACTTACCTATGGAACTCATGCAAGCCTTAAAACCTAGGAATGATGGTGGTGTGACTTGTTTGTGCTTGTTACCTACTTGACATCATAACATCATAACATCATGACATCATGGCATTGTACTAACCATTTCGAGGACTTAGGGATTTAACTTTGCTCTGTTTTGTAGGGCTATGGCTTCCAGGAAGACCATCCGGATCAATTTTGTAGCGACCTCTCCTCAACTCAAGGATTTAGTGTCGGAACTTCCCGATCATGCTCAGTTCATCAAGAAACATGGTTATCTCCTCAGTTTAGTTACCACCGGTTTCAAGGAAGATATGATGAGAGTTCTATTCCAGTTCTTCGATCCTAAACATCACCTTCCCAGATTATCAGTTGGTACCCACATTAGAAGAATTTTCCAGGTTGCTTGGGATACCTATCCTTGATCAAACACCTTTCAGTGGTTTAGAAAAGATTCCGAGGTCTGAAGAGGTTGTCGCGACTTTACACATGGCAAAGTCCGACATTGAAACTAATTGGGTAACAAGAAGTGAAGTTAAGGGTTTACTTGCCAAATTTCTGATAAATAAGGCCCGAGAATTCCTAAAAGCTATGAGTGTCCATGCTTTCGAAGATGTTCTAGCATTACTAATCTATGGTTTGGTGTTATTTCCTAATTTGGATCAATTCATAGACATGAATGTTGTTAAGATATTTCTCACTCATAACCCTGTGCCCACCTTGCTTGGAGACATTTTGCATTCCCTTCACACTCGTACTATGAAAAGGCAAGGGACTCTCATGTGTTGCGTACCTTTATTATCTAGGTGGTTTATTTCGCACCTTCCTCAATCAATCTTGAAGAATGAGCAAAATTTGAAATGGTCTCAAAGGATAATGTCGCTCTCCCATTCAGACATCCATTGGTGTCCCCAGCCCAAAGAAAATGTTATCATCATTGACCATTGTGGAGAATTCTCTAACGTACCACTCCTGGGGATAAGAGGATGTATTACTTATAATCCTGCTTTAGCCCTACGTCAGTTTGGTTATGCTCGAAGAGATGGTCCACATGAAATAATTATCCAAGGCACTGTGTTTGACTATGACAACGATTCTCAAGGTCTTCGTCAAAGGTTTGTACGAGCTTGGGGCATGGTGAAAAGAAGTACTTTAGGACAGAAAAACTCTATTCCTATGGAACCTTATCTCAGATGGGTACGCGCCAGAGCTCGTGAGCTTATCATGCCATATCTTGCAATCGGACCTCTGATGGTTGAACCAAAAGTTGAAGGAGGTACCCCTCAGATCATTCCTTATCCAGATATGCCTACCAATATTGAAGAATTGAAGAAATCTTGGATCCAGTGGAGAGAGGAAAGGGATACTTTTGAATCTCAGTTCTGTGCTGAAAGGAAGAAAGTCTTAGAGCTCACCAGCCAGCTTAATGAGGAACGAAGTCTCAATGCATATCTCCGCCCAAAAAGAAGTCGTCCCTGGGAGACTTGAGCTTTCATTTTTTCTTGTAATGAACATTGATTAAAGAAATTATTAATAAAAGTTCCCCTTTTTGGTGGTTTACGCAAAGTTAAATTCCAAAAGTCCTTGAAAACATTTCATACATTGCATAGCATAACATAACATTGCATAACAGGTACTCTAAAGGATCAATGTTCTCACGGTCTTCCTCTCAAACAGAAAAATGGCCCTCGAACAAACTGTCAAGGATCTCCAGGCTCAGAATGCTCAATTCCAGGAGATGATCTTGAACTTATCCAAGGGACAGGAGGAACTGAAGACTCTATTGCTCGAGAAGAAGAAAGACAAGAAATCTGTGAGTTACATTAACCCGGGAAGAAGACTTAAAGGACAGGCTCCAGGAGTCAAGATTGTGTCGCAACCTGAAAAATACAGTGTGCGAAAAAAACAACCGGCGAAAGAAAATGACAGAAGAGTCGCCACCGTGCGTTATTTATCCCAAAGGAGGGAAAGGAAACGCTAGAAGTAAACCTGAAAAGAGAAAAGGAAAAGATAAGGTCTCGCCACCAAATCTTGGGTTCGGGAGCCGATTATGCGAAGGGAAGGTATTAGCACCCCTACGCATCCGTATTACTCTACGGGATCCACTTTTGTAGTTCTTGTCTAAAGGGTGTGAGTTTATCTTGTGTTGTTTACTAAAAAAGGGGTTAAATGAAAATGACTCGCGCGGATGTCGCATCCACTGCATACGTATCTCATCTGAATATGAGAATCAGAGTCTTCGTAGCTCGGTTGACCTATGGGTAGGGGGGATGTGTGCTCGCTAAGACATTGCGTCTTATGCCTACGTATCTCATCTGGAATGAGAATCAGAGTACGTCGTAGTTCGGCTAACTACGGGGTTAAGGATTATGTTTTGGGGGCGGACGACGTTACTACGCAATCTACCGGATGCTCGACCTTTGGAGACTTACTCACCTGTAGTAGAAGGAGTAAACGTGTGTTTAAGAGAAGAAAAATCAATGAAGGGTTAGGGTTTGGGATGCTCATGCAAAAAGGCAGTCCTTGACGAAGGAACTGCGCTACCTGCGGGGATACGAACACATACAAAACAAACATGCATAAAGTAAAGGTGCCAACAAGGCAATCAGAATAAATCTCCCAAATGGTATCCCACAAGCAAAGTGGAATATCCAGCGAGCTATCCCTGCAAAATTCATGTGAGCCTTCACAAAAACTCAACAAAAGGGTTAGTGAAACAAGATAAGGATTAGGAGAAAACATGCCATGACAAACGTAAGTCAGATTAGAGCAAAACAATATGGTTTTTCATGGATAACAATATGGTTTCAGAAACCTCAAACCCTGTGGCATACACTTCAGAAATTAAACGATTAAGCATTCAAGGCATTATTTATACATTCATACATAATTATGAACCCATGGGCAAAAACCTAATGAAATTCATCCATCATACCTCAAACATTCAGAGTATTTAACTTCAAAGCACAAAGGTAATGGGAATAAGGGCAAACCTGATTGGAGAGATCGGTTGAAATCAAATGGCACGGCTGGGTTTGCAAACCAATGTTAGGGTTTGCTTGAGTTGAAAGTGTGTGAGTCAGAATGAACCTTTCAGAGTTGCCTGGAGGTTGCTCTGAACTCTGTTGGCTCTTCTCTCACTATCTTTTTCCCCAGGGTTCTTCTCTCACTATCTTTTTCCCAGACAGGGTAATAGGAATAGAATGGCTTTTATTTCACTGAAATTCTGAATTTATAACCTGATTTTTGTGGACCTGTGGGCTCAAATGAGAGAGGTCCAAGTCCAAGATTTTTTTCTTTTATTTATTTATTTATTTTCATTTTTTTTCAAAACACGTGGGCTTCGCCTAGCGAGCATGCCAGCTCATGAACAAACCTTTGCTCCTTCAAGATTAACGTTTTAACTGACGAATAGAACCCTGTTGGAAGTAACTCAAGTCTTTCCCTTGTGTTGACTGATCATCTAAATAGAGCCCACAAAGTGTCATGGATGATGTTCAAGCTTCTTGGATCCGATTCCAATTGCCATGATGAAATGCAAATGCTAAATGACCTAAAAATGAATGCATGCATGAGGTGTAAAGCGTATGCTTTTAAGAAAAATGAAGGGTAAATTTTGGGGTATTACAGCTGCCCCTATTCAATCAACTGGAGACCTGGAAAGAAGATAGCAGCGACTTTCGTGCTTTCGAGGTATCAAGGGATTGAATACAATAAAAGCCCGAAAATTTGCACTGAAGTGAAGTGAAGTAACAATGCCTGTCAGAATCAGCAAAGAGGTGGTCTTGAAAGAAGAATCCGTCTGGTACGGTGAGAGTCAGTCTGAATACCGAAAAAGAATGTTAACCTGGATACCAAAATAAATGGTAACACAGAAATAACCATGGCCTGAATGCTGCTCATTAGTCTGAATACCGAAAAAGAATGTTAACCTGGATACCAAAATAAATGGTAACACAGAAATAACCATGGCCTGAATGTCGCTCATCAGTCTGAATACTGGAAATGACTTCAATCTGAACATCGGGAGATATGAGATTATTAATATCGGTCTGAACACCGAGAGGCTGGCCTGAATGCCACAAGTTGCGTCGACCTGAACGTCGGAAACTTCTTCGATCTGAACATCGGAAAATTGGCCTGAATGCCACAAGTTGCATCGACCTGAATGTCGGAAACTTCTTCGATCTGAACATCGGAAAACTGGCCTGAACGCCACAAGTTGCATCGACCTGAACGTCGGAAACTTCTTCGATCTGAACATCAGAAAACTGGCCTGAACGCCATAAGTTGCATCGACCTGAACGTCGGAAACTTATTCGATCTGAACATCGGAAAACTGGCCTGAACGCCACAAGTTGCATCGACCTGAATGTCGGAAACTTCTTCGATCTGAACATCGGAAAACTGGCCTGAATGCCACAAGTTGCATCGACCTGAATGTCGGAAACTTCTTTGATCTGAACATCGGAAAACTGGCCTGAACGCCACTTTGGTCTGAATACCGGAAACTTCATGCCTGTCAGCATCGGCAGAAATAGGGAACGATAATAGAGGCGGCGCATGGGCCAATGACACTTGCTGGGGATGACAAAGGTAAGTCATGAACAATCTTCAGTCTGAGTACTGGAAACAACTTCTGGCTTATCACTTGGGATACCGAGAATGTTTTATGCTTACATGCGTATGTTTGAATTTTTCAATGGCGTAATGCTCCATGAAAATGGAAATGCTACGCGACTTGGGAGGATGCAATGCAATATGATTCTACATCCAGGGATGCGAAATGCTGGGTAGAATGCCAAGCTGAGGCAAGGGGATCTGCTGGGGAAATGATCACCATCTTCTGGACCCTGTCAAGGCTGCTGGAGATGTACAGCGCAAAGAATTTTGTGGGGACATGACCCTCCACACGGTGTTCTAGCAATGACGAAATATCGAGATTCTGACTGGGGAGAGAACGACACTGAAAACCTGCTGTTGGGGAAAGCGATAGTGGTTTTGGCAACCACGATCTATGAGAGATGACTCAGCAGGGGAAGCAAACACCGATACGGTACCGAGGTTCTGCTTCAAGGAAAGAAACCATGGATCTGGCATTGGGATTATCAATCTGGCCTCGAACTCTGAGGAGCAGCCGCTTCTGCTGGGAAGATACAGTCTGGCATTGTCAACTCCGCTGGGGGTATATAGTCTGACACTGTCAACTCTACTGGGGAGTGTATAATCTGAAACCACCGCTTGGGGGGAGGTACAGTGGTGAGAACCTGCTGGGGATTGAAGAATCCAATGCTCTGATCAGCTCTGCAGGGATAAGATACCGAATTCGTCTGTTGCGGGGAAAACATTCACGATCATCTGCAGGGGATTTTAAGGAAATGCCCCGAGGGTACCTGTTCTGAATAGACGATCCAAAGCACTTAAAATTTACAGCAATTTTAAATGTTTATTAAGCATGTACCTGTAAAGCTCTTATGTGTTATGATGCAATGTTTATCAAAAAATTCGGACGTCATTTTTGCAAACAAAACAGAAAAATGAAAATGAAAACAGAGATATACTGAATAACATGATTTTACTGATTGAACAGCCTCTGAATAGGCATTTACATCAGGAAGCAATCCCTGGAAAGAGGTAATCGCACAACAGATAAAAACAGACATTAATCTAATGGCAATGTGAAATGGATTTCTATTG
Organism: Lathyrus oleraceus; assembly: GCF_024323335.1. NCBI lineage: Eukaryota > Viridiplantae > Streptophyta > Magnoliopsida > Fabales > Fabaceae > Lathyrus > Lathyrus oleraceus. The sequence goes on from NC_066579.1 coordinate 388,154,516, forward strand.
GGTTCCAATTCTGCTATGACTTGCTCGTCTTCAAGATCCTCCAGATGATCAGCTTTTTGAAAGAGTGATTGGACTGTTTCCTATCCTTCAAAAGTTTCCAGTCATTGACACGAGATGAGATTCAGAACTACTCAGAACGCAGTCATTCGCTTAATCCCTAACTTTTGCCTGGATCGCCCTTTTCGGGTTTTCAATCCACCGGGATACCCATTTTTGCCTAAGTTCTCTTTCCAGGTTTTCAACTTACCGGGTGTACAATCTTTTCACTTTTAATCCCTAATTTTTGCCCGAACCTTTTTCATTTTCTTGGTTCGTCGGGATGCCCATTTTTGCATGGACTACTCTTTTTATTGTCCAGCGGGTCTATTTCATGCGAAGTATTTTTTTAACTGCGTCTGAGTTCACCGGGGAAGTGAAGTTTTCACCATCCATCGTTGCAAGCATTAAGGCCCCACCATCAAAATCCTTGGTGACAATATACGGTCATCATAGTTAGGAGTCCACTTGCCCCTGTGATCTGTCTGAGGAGGAAGGATCCTTTTCAACACCAAATCTCCGACCTGGAAGCATCGAGGACGCACTTTCTGATCAAAGGCTCTCTTCATCCGACTTTGATACAGCTGCCCATGAAAAATGGTTGCCATTCGCTTCTCTTCGATAAGACTCAACTCATTGAACCTTGTCCGAATCCATTCAGCTTCGTCTAACTTGACATCCAACATGACTCTTAGAGAAGGAATCTCCACTTCAACAGGTAGGACTGCTTCCATACCATACACAAGGGAGTAAGGGGTTGCCTCGGTCGATGTACGTACTGAAGTACGGTACCCATGCAAGGCGAAGGGTATCATCTCATGCCAATCTCTGTACGTAACGACCATCTTCTGCACAATCTTCTTTATGTTCTTATTTGCCGCTTCAACAGCACCGTTCATCTTAGGGCGGTAAGGGGAAGAATTGTGATGCTGAATGTTGAAGTTCTGGCACAACTCCTTCATCATTTTATTGTTGAGATTAGAACCATTATCAGTAATGATTCTTTCGGGAATCCCATAGCAACAAATGATTTCTTTCTTGATGAATCGGGCAACCACATGTCTGGTGACCTTCGCAAATGACGTTGTTTCGACCCACTTGGTGAAATAGTCGATGGCAAAAAGGATGAAGCGATGCCCATTGGAAGCGGTCGGCTCAATCCTTCCAATCATATCGATGCCCCACATAGCGAAAGGCCACGGCGAAGACATCACATTCAAAGGATTCGGCGGCACATGCACCTTATCAGCATAAATCTGGCATTTATGGCACTTCCGAGCATATTTGAAACAATCAGATTCCATGGTCATCCAGTAATAACCCGCTCTCAACAATTTCTTAGCCATTGCATGTCCGCCGACATGAATACCGAAGGAGCCTTCCTGAACTTCCTGCATTAACATGTCTGCTTCGTGTCTATCCACGCATCTAAGCAGAACCATGTCGAAGTTCCTCTTATACAGCACATCGTCTTTGTTCAAGAAGAAACTGCCTGCCAATCTTCTCAAAGTCTTTCTATCATTGTTGGATGCCCCTGCAGGGTACTCTTGATTCTTCAGAAAGCACTTGATGTCGTGATACCAGGGGTTGTCGTAAACTACCAGTTCAGCAGCAAACACATACGCGGCCCTATCAAGGCGCATCACGTCGATCTTGGGAGCATGGTTCCAACGGATCACCGTGATCATGGAGGATAGAGTAGCAAGAGCATCTGCCATCTGGTTCTCATCACGAGGTATATGGTACAACTTTACTGTTGTGAAGAAAGTCAACAGTCTTCTCGTGTAATCTCTATAGGGGACCAGAGTAGGCTGGAGAGTGTTCCAATCACCATTCACTTGATTGATCACCAGAGCTGAATCTCCGAAGATGTCCAGAGTCTTGATTCTCAAATCAATGGCTTGCTCAATACCCAAGATACATTCTTCATACTCAGCTTCATTATTGGTGCACTCAAAAGTCAGACGAGCGGTGAAAGGCATGTGGGCACCTTTCGGAGTAGTAATGACAACACCAATTCCACTTCCTCTGGCGTTGACGGCCCCATCAAACATTAGAGTCCACTTTTCGTCTGGATCAGGTCCCTCTTCAACAACTGGCTCTTCACAGTCTTTCATCTTGAGGAACATGATGTCTTCATCTGGAAAATCAAACTTCATCAGCTCATAATCTTCAACCGGTTGTTGAGCAAGATAGTCTGACAGAATACTCCCCTTGATGGCTTTCTGGGAAGTATACTGGATGTCATACTCTGTCAGTACCATTTTCCAACGAGCAACTCTTCCGGTGAGAGCTGGCTTCTCAAATATATACTTGACTGGATCCATTTTGGAGATCAGTAAGGTTGTGTGAGACAGCATGTATTGTCTCAATCGCTTAGCAGCCCATGCAAGTGTACAACATGTTTTTTCAAGCATTGAGTATCTCGACTCGCAATCTGTGAATTTCTTACTCAGGTAGTAGATGGCATGCTCTTTCCTACCTGTCTCGTCGTGTTGACCGAGAACACAACCCATGGAATTGTCTAGTACTGTCAAATACATAATCAGCGGTCTCCCTGGGACCGGAGGCACAAGGATAGGAGGATTCTGCAAATACTCTTTTATCTTCTCGAACGCCCTTTGACAATCATCATTCCACCTGATAGCCTGATCTTTTCTCAATAATTTGAATATTGGCTCACACGTGGCTGTTAGGTGAGAGATGAACCTTGCAATGTAGTTCAACCTCCCTAAGAAACCACGGACTTGTTTCTCTGTTCTTGGCTCAGGCATTTCCTGTATCGCTTTCACTTTGGCCGGATCCACCTCAATCCCTTTTCCGCTAACAACAAAACCCAGTAGTTTTCCAGATCTGACCCCAAAAGTACACTTGTTCGGATTAAGCCTCAGCTTGAATTTCCTCAAACGCTCAAACAGTTTCTGCAAATTCACCAAATGTTCTTCTTCTGTCTGAGATTTGGCAATCATATCATCAACATAAACCTCGATTTCATGATGAATCATATCATGGAACAGAGTCACCATCGCTCGCTGATATGTTGCTCCGGCATTTTCCAGACCAAACGGCATCACCTTGTAGCAGAAGGTGCCCCATGGGGTTATGAATTTTTTCTTCTCCATGTCTTCTGGTGCCATCTTAATTTGATTATAGCCAGAAAAGCCATCCATGAAGGAGAATACCGAGAACTGAGCCGTGTTATCCACCAAAATATCGATGTGAGGTAATGGGAAATCATCTTTAGGACTAGCTCTGTTCAGATCCCGGTAGTCAACACACATCCGTGCCTTTCCATCCTTCTTAGGTACCGGAATGATATTTGCAACCCATGGCGGATAATTTCTGACTGCTAGAAACCCTACATCCAACTGTTTTTGCACTTCTTCCTTTATCTTGACAGTCATCTCTGGTCTTGTTCTTCTGAGCTTCTGCTTGACCGGAGGACAACCTTCTTTGAGCGGCAAGCGATGTACCACGATGTCTGTGTCAAGCCCTGGCATGTCCTGATAAGACCAAGCGAAGATGTCAACATACTCTTGCAGCAATTCAATCAACCCCTTCTTCACATTGTCTTCCAAAGCAGCCCCTATCTTGATTTCTCTCTTGGCGTCCTCGGTGCCGAGATTAATCACTTAAACAAACTCTTGATGCGGTTGAATGACCCTTTCCTCTTGTTTTAATAACCTGGTAAGTTCTTCAGGGAGTTCACAGTCTTCATCACCCTCTTCTTCAGCTTGAAAGATTGGATTTTCAAAGTCGAAGCGAGCCATAGCAGAACCGTTATCAATAGGATCCGGTGATGTGCATCTGCATGAGTGATGGTATGTGCTTATGAGTGTGAAAAAAAAAAGTGGAAACTAAACAAAACATTGCCATTTTTTTTTGAAAAACCGCAAAAATAGAAAGACAGGGAACGAAATATTTGAATGCAAAAAGACGTCCTTTATTTATGATAAAAAAATGCAAGTGTCACATAGATGAGCACTACAATGAGTCATTACGCCCTGGCGGAACGTAAGACTTGGATATGCATGAATAAACAAAGAAAATTACTCCTCCAGACAAGTGGCTTGGACAATATCCTCAGAAGACCAATTGTTGAGAACTTCACCCGGGATCCTCGGACGCACCCAGGTATCGATGTCGCAATCACTATCCCCATCTTCATTGTTGACCGCAGAGACTAATTTGACTTCTCCTTCAACCATGTTAACGTTGGCTCCACCATGCTGGGGCATGGGATTGTTGACGACATTAGGAGCTGGTGCAAAGTTAACGGCCTTTGAATCAATGAGGTCCTAAACTACGTGCTTAAAAGCTTTGCAGTTCTCAATATTGTGGCCAGGTGCCCCAGAGTGGAAGCTACACCTAGCGTTGGCGTCATAACCCACCGGAAGCCTACCAACGGGAGGAGCCAGAGTGCACAACTGCACAAGTTGTAGTTGTTGAATACTAGAAAGCAACTGAGCGTACGACATTGGAAGAGTGTCGAAATGCCGGTTCATCATCCTTGGCCTCGGTTGATAGGCGGGTCTGTTACCCGGTTGTTGTGGTTGGTACTGAGTTGGTTGACGTTGTGGTTGTTGTTGTTGTAGTGGTGCTACAGCTGGAATGGTCACAGCCGCAACATACGGTTGCTGATGATAGTTCTGAAAGTTATTCCTCCGGTTATCCCTGTTCTGATAAGAAGATATGGCATTTGCATCCCCTTCTCTCCTCTTCTGTCCCTGAATGAACGACTTCTTCACCCCTGATGAAGATTCACCTCTACTCTGGGTCTTGTATGTCCTCAGGTAATTCTCCACCCTCTCTCCGGTAGAGACTACATCAGCAAAATTGGAGGCATTGCAACCCACCAGGCGCTCCAAATAAGGTCCTGGCAGAGTGTTCATGAACATGTTAGCCATTTCCTTCTCCAACATAGGAGGTTGAACACGGGAAGCTGTTTCTCTCCAGCGTTGAGCGTATTCTCTGAAGCACTCATTGCTTTTAAGAGACAAATTTTGAAGTTGAGTTCTGTCCGGAGCCATGTCTGCATTATACTGATACTGCTTCACGAAAGCCTAAGCCAAATCCCTCCAGCAACGGATGTGGGCTCTGTCCAGCCTCATATACCATTCCAGGGATGCCCCAGCTAGGTTGTCCTGGAAAAAGTACATAAGCAACTTTTCGTCATCGGAGTATGCAACCATTTTACGGAAATAGGCTTGCACATGGGTCTTCGGGCAAGAGTTGCCATTGTATTTGTCAAATATCGGGACCTTGAATTTCGGTGGCACTCTCACACCTGGGACCAGCCCCAAGTCAGCAACATCTACTCCCAGAGGATTCTGTCCTTCCACTGCCTTCAACCTCTCTTCCAATCTTCTAAACATGGGGTCCACACCATGACCCATACCAAAGTCTTCCTGCAGCAGGGGAAACTGATCGTCCTAATCATCATGAACGGAATGTTGACCGGAGGTGACATGTAGGATTGGGATAGGCCCCGGTCCATTGGGTCCATTAGCCTCTCCAGATGGAGGATCAGTCACCGTATCTGGTTGAGCAGGGGGATTCCTCTGTATCATCTGCCTGAGCTCTTGCTGTCCCTGAGCCACCCCTTGAACCACATCCATGAATTGATTCATGCGGATTTTCATCTCGGCGAACTCTGCCTGTAGGCTTTCCATTACTCTCTGTTGGTTTCTGCGGGTACCATACCGGTGAATGTCTGGGTCAGCTATCCTGATGATGGAACACCAAACAAACTGAGAACACTGTGGCGGTACCTGTTATGCAAGACATGCTAATGAATATGTAAATGCAATGACATGTTTATCAATTCCAAAGGTATTCTACCCCCTTGATTCCAGTCTCTCAATAGATAAACGATGTAAAAAAAAGACTAAGCCGTTGATGAGAACCAAGAAAATTCCGACTAGAATCAAGTAGAAGATATAAACCGCACAGAAATGGATAAACATGTGTGAATGATTATGAATGCAAAATGATGTGAATGCAATGCAGTGGCATGGGAATCAGGATCGCTGTATCTGCTTGAACATCTGTCAGGTTGCACTGTCTGGAGAGAAATTAAGAGCACACCAAACAAAGGTCATGGGATGGATCATGTTATCCTTAATATCAACCACCCATTTTGGTGGATTATGGTTTACACCTTATCAACACCCAAGTTTCATTGATATTAAGGATACCTGATCGGATCAACCATGAATCAAGGGTTTGTTGCAAGTCACGAGCATGGAGTTTAGGTTAAGAACCACCCAAAAGGAGTGTACTAAGGTTTAAACCTGCCAAACATGTTCTACAAAAGGTTCCCATAGTCATAATCTCATCTTTCGGATATTATCGGAGGAACGACTACTCGTATTCCAAAAATATTCTCAAGAGAGACTCTTATGAGTGTAGTATCGCGTAACAATCGTATCAAATCTTACACTTGAACGACTTTCGCACTACGTCCTACGAATAGGCCAAGATGGGTTTGGTAAACTAAGGTCCTCGGCTTCTAAGGTCTATATTGGAAAAAGTAATGTCTAACCACAACTTACTTATGTGACATTATTGATCTCAACATGACCTCCACCAAGTGAATGGGCTTGCAAGTCAACTTGCTAAGGAATAACTCCACACAAGCCGACAAGACTATGCCATTCTCCTATCCTAAGTGCACTCGAGTTCGGGTATAGAACTCATCTCACAAAGATCATCAAGCAGCCATAGCCAGCCAACAGATACAGCAATGATATGTACACAATGCAATAAGGTAAAGCAGGTAAATAAATAACTGTACAAAAGCATGAACATCCAATAAACAAACAAACTACAAAAGCTAGGAGGGACTCGCTTAGGGAAACCGGGTCCCCAACAGAGTCGCCAGCTGTCGCAACCTGAAAAATACAGTGTGCGAAAAAAACAACCGGCGAAAGAAAATGACAGAAGAGTCTCCACCGTGCGTTATTTATCCCAAAGGAGGGAAAGGAAACGCTAGAAGTAAACCTGAAAAGAGAAAAGGAAAAGACAAGGTCTCGCAACCAAATCTTGGGTTCGGGAGCCGATTATGCGAAGGGAAGGTATTAGCACCCCTACGCATCCGTAGTACTCTACGGGATCCACTTTTGTAGTTCTTGTCTAAAGGGTGTGAGTTTATCTTGTGCTGTTTACTAAAAAAAGGGTTAAATGAAAATGACTCGCGCGGATGTCGCATCCACTGCATACGTATCTCATCTGAATATGAGAATCAGAGTATTCGTAGCTCGGCTGACCTATGGGTTGGGGGGATGTGTGCTCGCTAAGACATCACGTCTTATACCTACGTATCTCATCTGGAATGAGAATCAGAGCAAGCCGTAGTTCGACTAACTACGGGGTTAAGGATTATGTTTTAGGGGCGGACGACGTTACTACGCAATCTACCGGATGCTCGACCTTTGGAGACTTACTCACCTGTAGTAGAAGGAGTAAACGTGTGTTTAGGAGAAGAAAAATCAATGAAGGGTTAGGGTTTGGGATGCTCATGCAAAAAGGCAGTCCTTGACGAAGGAACCGCGCTACCTGCGGGGATACGAACACATACAAAACAAACATGCATAAAGTAAAGGTGCCAACAAGGCAATCAGAATAAATCTCCCAAATGGTATCCCACATGCAAAGTGGAATATCCAGCGAGCTATCCCTGCAAAAGTCATGTGAGCCTTCACAAAAACTCAACAAAAGGGTTAGTGAAACAAGATAAGGATTAGGAGAAAACATGCTATGACAAACGTAAGTCAGATTAGAGCAAAACAATATGGTTTTTCATGGATAACAGTATGGTTTCAGAAACCTCAAACCCTGTGGCATACACTTCAGAAATTAAACGATTAAGCATTCAAGGCATTATTTATACATTCATACATAATTATGAACCCGTGGGCAAAAACCTAATGAAATTCATCCATCATACCTCAAACATTCAGAGTATTCAACTTCAAAGCACAAAGGTAATGGGAATAAGGGCAAATGTGATTGGAGAGATCGGTTGAAATCAAATGGCACAGCTGGGTTTGCAAACCAATGTTAGGGTTTGCTTGAGCTGAAAGTGTGTGAGTCAGAATGAACCTTTCAGAGTTGCTTGGAGGTTGCTCTGAACTCTGTTAGCTCTTCTCTCACTATCTTTTTCCCTAGGGTTCTTCTCTCACTATCTTTTTCCTAGACAGGGTAATAGGAATAGAATGGCTTTTGTTTCACTGAAACTCTGAATTTATAACCTGATTTTTGTGGACCTGTGGGCTCAAATGAGAGAGGTCTAAGTCCAAGATTTTTTTTCTTTTATTTATTTATTTATTTATTTATTTATTTATTTTTATTTTCAAAACACGTGGGCTTCGCCTAGCGAGCATGACAGCTCATGAACAAACCTTTGCTCCTTCAAGATTAACGTTTTGACTGACGAATAGACCCCTGTTGGAAGTAACTCAAGTCTTTCCCTTGTGTTGACTGATCATCTAAATAGAGCCCACAAAGTGTCCTGGATGATGTTCAAGCTTCTTGGATCCGATTCCGATTGCCATGATGAAATGCAAATGTTAAATGACCTAAAAATGAATGCATGCATGAGATGTAAAGCGTATGCTTCCAGGAAAAATGAAGGGTAAATTTTGGGGTATTACAGATTGGAATTCCGAAGGATAAAGAAGATGAGACAGAAAATGATTCGGAAGATGAGAATGTTGATCCCTTCAACCCTGAGGACGACTATGAAAATTATGAAAATGAACAGTACTCTCCGAAAGATGATAAGTATAAGTTGCTGGAAGAACGTATGCTAGCTATGGAGGGTCAGAAGGCGCTCGGTCTGGATTTCGAAAGCTTAGGTCTGGTCTCTGATGTGGTCATTCCTCGCAAATTCAAGGTCCCCGCTTTCACTAAGTATGATGGTGCGTCTTGTCCTCAGATGCATCTGAGAGCTTATGTGAGAAAGATCCAGCCGTATACCACTGATAGGAAGCTATGGATCCATTTCTTCCAAGAGAGTCTTTCTGGCACACAGTTAGAGTGGTATTATCAACTCGAGAGCTCTAACATCCGCACCTGGACTGATTTAGCGACAACTTTCTACAAGCACTACCAGTATAATTATGAATTAGCGCCTACTCGGCTATAGCTGCAGAATATGACTATGGGCTCTAAAGAAAGCTTCAAAGAATATGCTCAAAAATGGAGAGACTTGGCTGGCAAAGTCAAACCCCCTATGACTGATCGAGAATTAATGGACATATTCATGGGTACACTAACTGGCCCATTCTACAACCATCTATTGGGAAGTTCCTCATCGGGTTTCACTGAACTTATATTGACTGGTGAACGTGTTGAAAGCGGAATTCGAAGTGGAAAGATACAAGCGACTACCTCTGCAAGCACCAAAAAGTTATATCAGGGGAAGAATGAATCAAATGCTATGTACGGTCAAAGGGGTCATAACAAGAAAAATCGTGACCATATTGTTGGAGCAGTTACGATTGCAGCACCGCCATCTCAAAACTTCCAACACAGACAAGTCAGGCCAAGAAGGCAGTTTACCAAGATCAATATGACTTTAGCACAAGCACTACAGGGTATGCTAAAAGCAAATTTAATTACCCTCAGAGATCCTCCTGCAAATCCCAACACTACTTCTCCTCGTTATAATCCCAATGCCAGGTGTGCATATCACTCCGATAGCCCCAGGCATGATACAAACGATTGTTGGTTGTTGAAGAATAAGATTCAGGATATGATCGACGCTAGAGAAATTGAATTTGATCCTCCGGAGACTCCTAATGTCATCATTGCTCCTATGCTTAATCATGACAAGACTGTTAATGTTGTGGATGACAATTCTCACATTACTAATGTAGCTGACTTAGCATCTCCTCTCCTGATCATCAAGAAGAATTTATTGCAAGCTGGTTTATTTCCAGGTTGTGCTGAAATTGCGATCTCTGTATACTCCGACCCAATGATTGCTTGAAGTTGAGGAATGGTGTTCAACGGCTGATGGATGATCGTACAATTCTCTTTGAAAAGATTCCTAAGGTGGAAAACCCTATTGAAGAAATATCTGTGATTGCTAGGTCCAAAGTTCCAGTGAAAATTACTGCTACTAGAGTGCCTGTGAAGATTACTGCTGAGCCCAAGGTAGCTCCCCTAATTATTACTGCACCTGGCCCAGTACCGTATTCCTCAAGCAAAGCCATTCCGTGGAACTATGGAGGTGATGTTTACATCCACGGCATAAAGCAAGATGATAATTCTGCTAATCCTAATGACGTTGACATTGTTGGGACTAGTAAAATTACTCGAAGTGGAAGGATCTTCTCTCCAAAAATCTCACCTCCCGCCCCTGAAACTCGAGGAAAGGGACCAGTAATCAATCCTTCTCAGTCAAAGACACCAGTCGAAGTTACTACCGAAGATGTTGCCAAGCAGGAAATGGAAGAAATGTTGAAAATCATCCGTAAGAGTGATTTTGATGTGGTAGAACAGCTGGGGCATACTCCGTCTAAAATTTCGATGTTATCCTTGTTGTTATCTTCTGAATCTCATGCCAATGCATTGATAAAATTCTTGAAGACCGCTCATGTACCTCAGGAGACATCTGTCAATCAGTTAGAAAATTATGTTGCTAACTTGGCTGTTGATAATGGCACAGGCTTTTCTGATGCTGACCTGACACCAGCAGGAAAGAATCACAATAAAGCTTTACATATCTCCATTGAGTGTAAGGGGATCACCTTGTCTCATGTGTTGATCGACAATGGCTCTTCTTTGAATGTGCTACCGAAAGTTGTGCTCGATAAGCTTGACTGTAAAAGCATTGAACTGAAACCTAGTGACGTTGTGGTGCGTGCTTACGATGGTGCGAAGAGTGTTGTCCATGGTGAAGTGGTTCTCCCTATCAAGATAGGACCTCAAGTCTTCAACACTACCTGTTACGTAATGAATATTCGTCCTGCCTATTCCTGCTTGTTGGGACGCCCTTGGATCCATGGGGCAAGTGATGTAGCTTCGTCTCTTCATCAAAAGCTGAGGTATCCAATAAAGGGCAAGATTGTCACTGTGTGTGGAGAAGAAGAGTATATTGTCAGTAGTGTGCATACCTTCAGATACGTCGAGATGGATGGTGAATTCTTTGAGACTCCTTCTCAGTCATTTGAAGTAGTTCCTTCGACCAGTCCTGTCCTTAAGCCAACTTCCTGTGTGCCCAAGGTTATTCGTGCTCCTCCTGCTATGATTTCTCTGAAAGATGCTAAAGTCGTGGTTGAAGATGGTGGTCGTACTGGCTGGGGTCAACTGATCGAGGTACCGTACAAGTCTGATAAATTTGGCATGGGGTTTAGCTCTGAAAAGATAGTCAAAGATCAGATTAATGCTGTAGAAGATGCTGATAGCGATTGCGACTTGGATAGCTGGATTTTCCCAACAAATGGTGACGGACTCAATAATTGGAAGGCTGAAGACACTATCCCGATTTCCTTTAGTCATGAGTAATTATTATTGCTTATTTTAGTGTTTCAAATTTTGTAATTTTTATTATGAACAATTGAACTTCTTAAAGCATTGTGTCTATGCCCGGGGCGTAATAGCTAATTTGTTAAGGGTTTTTTCATTTTCATAAGCATATTCACATTCAATAAATCAATGGACTTTTTGCATTCAAATATTGCACTCTTTATCTTTCCTGTCATCTTTCAAATAAGCTATGTTTTCTTACACACACTCACGTAACAAATTGCAGATCCATATCCACTCTGGATCCTGTTGATAATAATTCTGCTACTGTTAATTATGGCTTTAAAAATCCGATCTACCAAGCCGAGGATGGAAGTGAGGAAGATTGCGAAGTGCCTGGAGAGCTTTCCAGACTGTTACTGCAAGAAGAAAAGACTATACAGCCGCATGAGGAATCAATTGAAATTGTAAATCTGGGTACTGAAGTAGACAAGAAAGAAGTCAAAATAGGAGCAGGCTTGGAAAACAGTGTCAAAGAAAGATTGATTCAGATGTTACATGACTATGTAGAGATTTTTGCTTGGTCTTATGAAGACATGCCAGGACTGGATACTGATATAGTAGTACATCGTTTGCCAATGAAGGAAGATTGTCATCCTGTTAAGCAAAAGGTTCGTCGCATGCGTCCTGAAATGTCTGAGAAAATCAAAGCCGAGGTTATGAAACAATTTAATGCAGGTTTTTTAGCTGTTACTTCTTATCCTCAATGGGTTGCTAATGTGGTACCAGTGCCAAAGAAGGATGGTAAGGTGCGAATGTGTGTAGATTACAGAGATTTGAATAAAGCAAGTCCCAAAGATGCCTTTCCACTTCCGCACATTGATGTTCTGGTAGATAACACCGCTCAACACAAGGTATTCTCATTCATGGATGGATTCTCAGGTTATAACCAGATTAAGATGGCACCTGAAGACATGGAGAAAACTACGTTTGTGACGCAATGGGGCACTTTCTGTTACAAAGTAATGCCATTCGGTTTAAAGAATGCAGGGGCAACATACCAGCGTGCTATGGTGGTTTTGTTCCATGATATGATCCATCATGAAATAGAGGTATATGTGGATGACATGATAGCCAGATCTCATACTAAAGAAGAACATCTCGATCATTTATACAAACTGTTTGAGAGGTTGAAGAAATACAAGTTGAGATTGAACCCGAACAAATGCACCTTTGGAGTAAGATCCGGTAAACTCTTGGGCTTTATTATTAGTGGTAAAGGAATTGAGGTTGACCCGGCTAAGGTGAGAGCTATTCAAGAAATGCCAGTTCCCCGTACAGATAAAGAAGTCAGAGGTTTCTTGGGACGCTTGAATTACATTGCCCGATATATCTCCCATTTGACTGCTACTTGCAAACCCATCTTCAAATTACTGAGGAAAAATCAAGAGATAATATGAATGATGAATGTCAAGAAGCTTTTGACAAAATCAAGAAATATCTCCAAGAACCTCCAATTCTGATGCCACCAGTTGAAGGAAGACCTCTAATCATATATTTGACCGTGTTAGAAAATTCAATGGGGTGTGTGCTGGGGCAACATGACGAGTCTGGTCGAAAACAGCATGCAATATACTACCTTAGCAAAAAGTTTACCGACTGTGAAACAAGATACTCACTGCTTGAGAAAACTTGTTGTGCTTTGGCTTGGGCTGCTCGCCGACTAAGACAGTATATGTTGAATCATACCACTTTATTGATTTCTAAGATGGATCCTATCAAATATATATTTGAGAAACCTGCTCTCTCCGGAAGAATAGCAAGATGGCAGATGATTTTAACAGAGTATGATATCCAGTATACTACCCAAAAAGCAATCAAAGGAAGCGTGTTAGCTGATCATTTGGCTCATCAAGCAGTTGATGATTACCAATCTATGAATTTTGAGTTCCCTGATGAGGATGTTATGCTTGTTACTGATTATGAAGAACCTGGACCGGATGAAGGACCCGAACTGGGATCCTGATGGACTATGGTTTTTGATGGATCTTCTAATGCATTAGGCAATGGTGTTGGTGTTGTAATTATTTCTCCCAAGGGTTACCATACGCCTTTCACTGCTAGACTATGTTTTGATTGTACCAATAATATGGCTGAGTATGAAGCATGTATTTTGGGACTCAGAGCTGCTATAGACCTGAGAATCAAGTTTTTGAGTGTGTACGGAGACTCAGTCTTAGTAATCAGTTAGATCAAAGGAGAATGGGACACTAAACATCTGAATCTCATCCCTTATCGAGAGCGGGTGTTGACATTAATCCCATACTTTGAAGAGATTACATTCGAACATATTCCACGAGAAGAGAATCAGTTGGCAGACGCATTGGCTACCATGTCATCTATGTTCAGAGTCAGATGGGACAATGAAGCTCCCATGATCACCATTGAACGATTAGATGAACCAGCATATTGTTATGAACTTAATGCTGATGAAGTAGAAGAGAAACCTTGGTTCCACGAAGTAAAAAGATATTTAGAAACTCAGGAATACCCTGAAGGGGCATCCATCAATGACAGAAAATTTCTGAGGAAGTTCTCTGCTAAATTCTTTTTGAGTAATGGAGTATTATACAAATGTAATCATGATTCGACTTTGCTTCGCTGTATGGATAAAAAGGAAGCAAAAAAGATTATGGAAGACATGCATGACGGTATTTTTGGGACTCATTCTAGTGGACATACGATGGCCAAGAAGATTCTGAGATCAGGGTATTATTGGTCTACCATGGAAGCTGATTGCCACCATCACTCCAGAACTTGTCACAAGTGCCAGATCTATGCGGACAAAGTACATGTACCTCATGCTCCATTGAACGTGTTGACAACCCCTTGGCCCTTTGCAATGTGGGGTATTGATATGATTGGAGAGATTAAACCTACTGCTTCTAATGGACATTGTTTCATTCTTGTTGCTATTGATTACTTTACGAAGTGGGTAGAGGCAGCCTCATTTGCTTTTGTCACCAAGAATGTGGTGGCACGATTCATCAAGAATAGTCTTATTTGTCGGTATGGCATCCCTGAAAGAGTTATCACTGATAATGGTACTAATTTGAACAACAAGATGATTACTGATCTCTACACGCAGTTCAAAATAAAACACCATAACTCTTCTCCGTACCGGCCAAAGATGAATGGCGTCGTAGAAGCTGCTAATAAGAATATTAAGAAGATTATACAAAAGATGATAGTAACATACAAAGACTGGCATGAGATGTTACCAATTTCTCTTCATGGTTATCACACTTCAGTACGCACTTCGACAGGGGCAACTCCTTTCTCTTTAGTCTACGGAATGGAAGCCGTTTTACCAGTGGAAGTTCAGATTCCCTCTCTAAGAATTATGAAAGATGTAGGCTTAGATGAAGATGAATGGATTCAGACTCGACTCGATCAGATAAATTTGATTGATGAAAAGAGACTTGCGACTGTTTGTCATGGACAGATATATCAGAAGCGCATGACCCAGGCATTTAATAAAAAAGTCAAGAGACAGGTGTATCAAATTGGTGACTTGGTGATAAAGCGTATCATTCTACCACAAGGTGATCCTAGAGGCAAATGGACTCCCACATACGAAGGGCCATTTGTAGTTAAGAAGGTATTCTCTAGTGGAGCCATGATGCTTGCTACAACAGATGGCGAAGATTTCCCGCATCCCGTGAACGCGGACAAAGTTAAAAAATACTATGCATAAAAGAGACCCACTAGGTCGACATATCTAGGCAAAAGTAAGGGCATCCCGGCGAACCAAAAGGGTTCGGGCAAAAATTAGGGATAAACATATAAAAATGTACACCCGGCAAGTCGAAAACCTGAAAATGCGGCTTGGGCAAAAAAGGGTATCCTGGTGGACTGAAAACCTGAAAAGGCGGTCCAGGCAAAAATTAGGGATTAAAGCGTATGATTATGTCCCGTTCTCGGTCAGCTTCACCAAAGTCAAAGAGACTGAACAAGCCAATCACTTCTATCTGACAGCAAGAGATGAGATGCTTGAAGACATAATAGCAGTAGTAGAATTAAAATCAATAGGACTTTTTTTCATAGCCGTTTTTTTCTTTGCTTTCTTGACAATTTCCTCTTACTAGGATTTCTGTCTCCTTGTATTAAAATTGCTTGTTTATAGGCCGTCTTTCAAAATCAATACAATTTTATTTCCAAAAAGATACTTTTGTTTTACTTTCTCCGTTTTGTTTGCATAAACGTCCATTGATTTAATTCGAATTAATATATGCATTTGAATATGATTGATGTTTACCGAAAATACATGCATAAAATAGAAATAGCAATTACTAAAAGACTTTAGGATCAAGGATAAGGTTTAACCATGCGTTCTAACAAATCCGGTTGCAAATCCTATTCCCCAGCAAAACCAGTTATTCCCAGAAGAAATTGGCACTACTAGACAGACTGGTCATCTCTTTTATCCCCAGTCAGGTTCTGTTGAATATTTCTACCATCAAATAGAAATCAAATATCCCCAGCTAAGAAAGGGTCATCAATACAAATATCTCCAACCAGAATATCGGGATTTATTTTCCCATGGCAAAAAATTTCAGACGCATAATTCATTCATGCATCATTTCACAGCATATACATGCATGCAATGTTCGCATTTATTTTCAAGCGCATAAAACATCTCATGCATCATGACATGGCATGAGGCTAACTCTTTTTTTTTCAGGTTAATTATCCTCCTGATAAAGTCAAAATAAAGATTCATTCAGACAGATATCTTTATCGATTACATTCAAGATTCAGATACATCTTTCAGATATAATCCATATGAATATTCATTCTGACAAGCATTCTGATATCCTCCTAATGATGGCATCTTTAAGCACATCCCAAACATTTATTGCAAATACAACATATACAAATATTATCAGATATAGCCTAACGTACGGCTCATTCTGATTCAGCCTAACGTATGGTTCCTTCAACTGTTCCAATACGGTCTAGCGTACGACCCATTTGGATATTCATCCCCTCAGATACTACCTAGCATACGACACATTCTGAAATGTAGTCTAGCGTATGACTACCCCTTTTATCATCAAATACAGCCTAATGGACGGCTCATTCTGCTACTCAGATACGATCTAGCGTATGATCCATTCTGATCTTTTATCCTCAGATACAGCCTAATGGACGGCTCATTCTACAACTCAGATACGGTCTAGTGTACGACCCAGTCTGGCTCTTCTCATCAGATACTACATAGCGTACGATACATTATGAAATGTAGTCTAGCGTACGACTACTTTTTATCGCCAGATACAGCCTAACGGACGGCTCATTCTACTACTCAGATATGATCTAGCGTACGATCCATTCTGATCTTTATTTCTCTAGATACAGCCTAACGGATGGCTCACTCTGCTACTCAGATACGGTCTAGCGTATGACCCATTCTGATCCTTATCTCATCAGGTTCAGCTCACCCTAATATCACCTAATGGATGACTCATTATACGGTCTAGCGTACGACCTAGTGTGACACCCATGTCTTCAGATATGGTCTAATGTACGACGCACTCTGAAGCTCTCATCATCAAACTTTCTGGATGGCATCTTTAAGCCCATCTCCGTCAAGACTATCTTTTAATTAACAAGTGAAAATTTTTGGGGCATTCTAAGTGTTCAATAATCTTCCACCTCCATATCACGAATGGCGTACATACCATTCTAATTCTCTCGGTTTAAGAATATTGAACAGGGGCAGCTGTCATACCCCAAAATTTGTCTGTTAATTTTTATGATAAATTAATTCATGCATGGCATTCATTTCACATTTGCATTCATTCATTAACATACATTCTCATATAAATTATAAATTTTAATTTATTTATTATGTGATACAGATATAAATTATAAATTTTAATTTATTTATTATGTGGAACCACCGTCCGCTGACCGGGCAGCGGAACACCCGTTCCCGTTGTCCGGGCAGCGGACCCCCGACTAACTCTGCGTAGTGTGATCGGTCATCGAAATTTAATTTGATTTTAATTAATTAAAGGAATTAATAATAATAATAATAAAGTGTTTATTATTGTCTTGTGGTGATCGGTTATGGCCTTAGTTTTCCTTTGTTTTGTTTTGGGTTTTTAAAATACGACCTGCGTGTCGTGCCTCTCTCTTAATCTCCCAAATGTAACTTCTTTTCTCATCTCACTCCCTCGTATGTAAAACGAGTTTCTTTCATGTAATGTAATGATATGAAGAAAGCAAAGAAGTCAGTGCCAAAGGAGGACAACCTTGAAGATCTTGCTTGGAGAAGCTTAGATCGTTGTAGGTTAGCTTAGGTTCTCTCATTGGCTTGGGAGAACAATTGCGCTAGGGGCCATAACTGTTTCATTATGTATGTATGTATGTTGATGCATGTGAATGTATGTTGATGCATGTGAGAGACGGTTTATATGATAAACAAGCCGGTGAGATCAGAAAAATTGCAATTCCCTCAAATTAAATATTAAGTTTATGCTTTCCAAGTTTTAACACTCATCAAGACTAGTAATGGATAATGTAGGTTTCGCCTACGCGAGGTGCATGATCTATATATTAGTAAGGTGCGATGGAATAATTGTAATATCCAACTGTTAAAACAATGGGTCAAACTTAACTAAACAAATTATGAGAATATTATATATGTTTGCTTTCCAAGTTTTAGCACTCATCAAGACTGGTATCGAATAATGTAGGTTTCGCCTACGCGAGATGCATGTTTTGTATTAGTTAAGGTGCGATGGGATAATTGTAATATCCAACTGCTAAAACGATGAGTCAAACTTGATTATAATTTTCTTATATATGTTTAGAAGCAAGAGTTGGGAATAATCCATATGATGGATTGGAATAAGGAGTTATTCACCCAATTGAAATTTTCGAGAGTTGTATGAGATACAATTGGAAGGAGTTCCTACCTAAATAACCTAGTTTTGTGTAATCCGCCTACGCGGACTTAGAACGAAGTGAAATATGGATCTCGACCCACTAGAAAATCTTCCAACGGGATTTTCCGAATCAGATGATGAGGGTCATTTGTTTTGAGTAAAATAGTGGGAGCATATTTAATTAAAGGCCTAATTGAATATGTCAATGATACTTATATTTTCATTAATCCTCATGTAGATTACCATGACAGCAAACACCTCTAACAACATACTGCGATCAATCCTTGATAAGGAAAAATTGTCTGGGACAAATTTTCTGGATTGGCACCGAAACCTGAGGATTGTCCTCAAACATGATAAAAAGTTGTATGTCTTGGAGACACCTGTTTCTGAAGAGGAACCTTTTAGTTCTGCACCTAAGGCAGAAAGAGATGCTTATAAGAAGCATGTCGATGATGCCAATGAAACTGCTTGTCTCATGCTGGCTACCATGAACTTAGAATTGCAAAAGCAACATGAGAACATGTCAGCGTTCGATATGATCGAACACCTGAAGTTGCTCTGTCAAGAGCAAGAAAGGCATGAGAGGTTTGAGGTTTTAAAAGCCCTTTTTCAAAGCAAGTTAGCTGAGGGAGCCCCTGTAGGTCCCCATGTACTCAAGATGATTGGGTATGTAGAAAACCTTGAGAGATTGGGTTTTCCCCTCGAAAGGGAACTTGCAACTGATTTGATCTTGCAATCGTTGCCAGATAGTTTCAGTCAATTTGTCCTAAATTTCAATATGATTGATATGGATAAATCTCTTCCTGAACTGCTCGCCATGTTAAGAACTGCTGAGCAGAATCTGAAGTCAAAAGGGAAGTCCATTCTGATGATCGGAAATGGAAAGAGACAGAACAAAAGGCCCACTAAGCAGAGTGATAAGGGGAAGGGCAAGGAAGTTGCCAATCCCAGATCCACTGCTGCTTTGAAGCCTAGTGGAGGCATAGCAAAAGAAGGCACCTGCTTCCATTGCGGTAAGACCGGACACTGGAAGAAGAACTGCCCAAAGTACCTGGAAGATAAGAAGAATGGAGTATAGACTTCAACTTCAGGTATTTTTGTTATTAATTTATCTACTTCTGCATCATGGGTATTAGATACTGGATGCGGTTCTCACATTTGTACAAATGTGCAGGAACTAAAAAGGAGTAGAGATTTGGCAAAAGGTGAAGTCGACCTACGAGTTGGCTATGGAGCAAAGGTTGCTGCTTTAGCCATAGGAACTTTTGTATTGACTTTACCTAGTCGCTTAATAATTCAGTTAGAGAACTGTTATTATGTACCTAGCAGGAATATTATTTCCATTGCTTGTTTGGACAAGTTTGGTTTTTCATTTATAATAAAGAACAATTGTTGCTCAATTTATTTGAATGATATATTCTATGCTACTGCACAAATGAACAATGGACTATATGTCCTTGATCTTGAAATGCCGATTAATAACATTAATACAAAAGGGTGAAACCTAACGAGTTAAAACCAACTAGGTAAGAATATTAAAACTCTTCGATCAGATCGAAGTGATGAGTATTTAATCCTAGAGTTTGATGACCATCTAAAAGAGTGTGGGATCCTATCCCAACTTACTCCTCCTGGAACATCCCAATGGAAGGGTGTATCTGAGAGAAGAAATCGAACCCTGTTGGACATGGTCTGATCCATGATGAGTCACACCAATCTTCCAAACTCCTTTTGAGGACATACACCATTGACATCAGCTTACACACTTAACCGTGTTCCATCCAAAAGGTTGAAAAGACACCATATGAGATATGGAATGGTAAGAGACCACATATGTCTTACATGAAGATTTGGGGTTGCGAAGTTTATGTGAAACGACAAATTTCAACTAAGCTTAAGCCCAAATCTGACCAATGCTTATTTGTGGGGGTATCCTAAAGAAACAAGAGGATATTACTTCTACAATCCTTCGGAGGGCAAAGTGTTTGTCGCTCGAACTGGAGTTTTCCTAGAAAAGAATTTTAATTCCAAAGGAACCAGTGGGAGGAAAGTAGAGCTTGAAGAAATTCAAGAATCACAAAGCATCGATACACCTATGGAGGAATTGGAGCAGGAAACACAAGTAGTTGTGTAAGAGCAACCTGCTCAAGTAGAACAAGACCAACGTAGGTCAGGCAGGATACGTCACCTACCTGAGATATATGGATATCTGATCAAGGTGATGTATTACTCATGGATCAAGATGAGCCTGTGACCTACTCATGGAATCTTCGCCTTGATGAAACAGTAAAACTGTATGGATTCATCAAGAACGAAGATGAGCCTTGTGTCTACAAGAAGGTTAATGGGAGCATGATCGTATTCCTGGTATTATATATAGATGACATATTACTCATTGGAATCGATATCCCTACCCTGCAACAAGTAAAGTCTTGGTTGGGGAAATGCTTTTCTATGAAGGACCTGGGTGAAGCAGCCTATATATTAGGAATCAGAATCTATAGAGATAGATCACAAAACTGCTTGGCCTAAGTCAGAGTACATACATAGACAAAGTGCTGAGACGCTTTAATATGAATGATTCCAATCTGGTTATGTGTTTTGCTTAAATGGTGGCACTGTGAGCTTGAAAAGTTCAACGCAAGATGCAGTTGCTGATTCTACAACCGAGGCCGAGTATATTGCTGCCTTAAGTGCAGCAAAGGAAGCTGTTTGGATCAATAAACTTGGCATAGTCCCTAGCATTGTGGATCCCATTGGTCTCTATTATGATAACAATGGTGTTATCGCACAAGCTAAGGAGCCTAGATCTCACCAACGATCCAAACACATACTTAGGCGTTGTGCGAAAATATGTAAAGTACCTACACTTGACAATGTTGCTGACCCACTGACAAAGCCTCTTGCGCAGCAGAAGCATGATGGCCATACTAGATCAATGGGCATACGGGGTATGCCTGATTGGCTCTAGTGCTAGTGGGAGATTGTTGGTGTAAGCCCTAGAGGCCAATACTTTTGGTACTTGTATCGAATTATTTAAAGGCATTTTCTTTATTATGGTTGATTAATAAAGTCCTTGGAATAAATAGTCCGTTTAATGTATTAAGTGTGACTTAATCATGAGAACACATTAAACATAAGGACACTATTCTTAAAGTATCCGTAGTCGAGCTTTAGTGTGAAGTGGGATAACATTAAAGCATTAAGACTATTATGTTTGTAGACTGATGATCGCATCTCATGGATCATGGATAAAGAGTTATCAAGTCTTAAACATAGGTATGAATATTAGAAGTAATATTTATACCGGATTGACCCGCTATGAGAATACTATATAGAAAGTTATGCAAAGTGTCATAAGTTATTCTCATGGTGATAATAGTGTATACCACTCTTCGACCTGAAACCACTATGGATCCTAGATGTAGAGTCGAGTGCTTTATTGCTGATCCAACGTTGTCCGTAACTGGATAACCATAAAGACAGTTGATGGGTACTCCACAAAGCATGCTGAGGGACATGAGTGTCCTAGATGGAATTTTCCCATCCTACGTAACAGGATAAATGTCTATGGGCCCAATATTGAACTGGACAAGGATGACACGGTCTATACCTTGTGTTCAATATAGACATAAGGGCAAAGGGGTAATTATACACATAATTATTATCACAGGAGGTTTTGTCATATCACATGACATTTTCGTGACTTGGGTAGTAGTGATGTGTTGCTAGATACCGCTCACTGTTTATCATGTTAAATGCGTGATTTAATATAATTGCCAACGCCGCGAAAACCTATAGGGTCACACACAAAGGACGGATTGATGAGAGATAGAATAATTAAGGAACATTGTAAGGTACGGTGTACTTAAGTAGAATACGAAATATGGTAAAGTACCAAATACTTAAGTGATTTTGGCATATTATGAGATATGGGCCAAAATGCACTTAAGTGGGCTTTTTGGCTTGAAGCCCACACAAGTGGTTCTATAAATAGAACCCCTTGGGTAGAAGCATTGTAACTCACTGAGACAGAAAACACAACTGAAGAGTTGGAATTTCGTATCTCTCTCTCACTCAAAGCCTTCATTCATAATAACTAGCACTGCAATTGAATGGATCCGTTCGTGTGGACTGAGTAGAGACGTTGTCATCGTTCAACATTCGTGATCGCCCCGTGGATCTGTATCAAAGGTTTTGATCATTATCAGAGATCTGCACCAAAGGTTTGAATCGCCACAAAAGGTAACGATTCTATCACTGATCATGCCCATTCGTAAGGATCACTAAATGGAGAAATTTTTAAATTCCGCTGCGCCTTGGATGGAAATTCTCCTACAAATCAGCACTTGGTATACATTCGCACTAGAATCATCGCCGAGTTATATTTTTCTAAACATATTTCAAAATCAAACGAGATAAACACTTTGTATACATTCGTACAAGAATCATTACAATGTTAAACTCTCCTTTCAAAATATTTTCTAAACACACCATATTTCTCAAACACTTTCTCAAACAAGGAAAACATAAGTGAGTTAAGCAATTAAGAGCCCATGGATAACCATGGATACAAAGGGTGCTAACACCTTCCCTTTGTATAATGTACCTCCCGAACTCAAAATCTAATCAAGGTCTTTCCTGTTCTTTTCCGCCTTTCCTTATTGGATAAAAGAAAAGTCGGTGGCGACTCTTGCTATCCGCAACATTGCTTTTCAAACCAAAAACACAAAGTCAGTTCACTGTATCACACATACACACATAAAAAAGGCTCCCTAGGAGTACCTAGGACACTTTGGGTGCTAACACCTTCCCTCTATGTAACCAACCCCCTTACTTGTAATCTTTGACATTTTATTAGTTTTAATTTGAAAACTTCTTATCTTTGGGTTTTGTTCGTACTTTTCCCTTTTCCTTTGCAAACAATAAAATCGCGGTGGCGACTCTGGTTTTATTGACGGTAAGATTATCCATAGCTTAATGGTCATGAATTTACCGCTACAGAAATTAAGTGGCGACTCTGCTGGGGAGTAGTCCTCAATGGGTTTAGCCTAATTTTTTATGTGTGTATATATTTGTATATTTGACTATTTGTATATTTGTTTGTGTGATATAATCTGCTTGTTGTGCTTGGTGATCTCTGAGTGCTGAGATAAGTTCTAACCCGAACTTGAGTGCAATTAAGATAGGAGGGTGGTATAGACATGTTCAACTTGTGTGGAGTAGACCTTAACAAGTTGGATTGAGACCCATCTACTCAGTGGAGACCCTTTTGGAGCTATTGATGTCACACAAGTTATTTTTGGGTAGGCATTACTTTCTCTGATTTGGGGTCCGGGAAGCTGAGGACCGTAGAACATTTAACCCAACTTGGCCTATTTAGGATGTTGTGCGGAGACTGTTCAGGTGTAGACTTGATAACAGTTGTTACATGATACTACACTCAGACGAGTTTCTCCTAAGAATATTATGGGTTGATGAGTCAGTCATCCTAACCTATAATATCCAATAGATGGAATTAAGACTCTGGGAACTTTTTAGAACATGATCTACAGGTTTTTATCCTTAGTACACTCCTTTGGGATGGTTCTTAACCTGACTCCATGCTCGTGACTCACAACAAACCCTTTGATTCTTGGTTGATTCTTGTCAATATCAATGGAACTTGGGTGTTGATAAGGTGAAAACCATAATCCACCAAAATGGATGATTGATCTTGACAATGACTTAATTCATCCCTTGACCTTTGTTTGTTTGCCTTGTGTGTGATCCCTTATTTGTGATTGTTGCATTCATGCATTCATGCGCATCATAACATTGATCACACGAAAAATAACTTCAAGGAACTGAGGTTTTATTTGCAAATATTTTCAGACCATGGATTATAGACGAAGGAACACTAAGAAGTACAGTTTCAGATGTCCAGATTTGAAAGAGTTAGGAAGCTATCATCTTTTGTATTAGATCCCTTGGACTTTAAGCAATATCATGAGAAGCTTCTATTTGTGCTATCTACTGATGTGGTTGAAGGACTCTTGAGTGTGTTGGTTCAGTTTTATGATCCTCTCTACCGTTGCTTAACTTTTCCCAATTATCAGCTTATGCCTACGTTGGAGGAGTATGCCCATCTCTTGGGAATACGTGTTTCTGACAAGATGCCTTTTAGTTGATTGGAGAGATTCGCAAATCTCATCTTATAGCTGAAGCTCTTCATCTGAAAAAGTCTGAGATTGAGGATCATTGGGTGAAGAAAGAAGGAATGTTTGGGTTGACTTCTGAGTTTCTCATAGGGAAAGCTACTGTCTTTGCTCAAGCCGGTAGTGTGGATGCTTTTGAAGCCATCTTTGTGTTGCTCATCTATGGTCTGGCTTTGTTCCCTAACATTGACAGTTTTGTTGATGTTAACGCCATTAGAATCTTCTTGATTGGGAATCCTGTTCCAACTTTGTTGGGTGATATGTGATTCTCTTTGCATTTAAGGAATTCTAAAGGCGGCGGAACTATTGTGTGTCATGTTTCTCTTCTGTATAAGTGGTTTATTTTACACTTGCCTCAGGCACCTGCTTTTATGGAGAACCAACAATGTCTACGGTGGTCTTAGAGACTTATGTCCCTCACTAATGATGACATTGTTTGGTATGATTCAACATTAAGTAGCTTGGGTATTATTGATAGTTGTGGTGAATTCTCTAATGTGCCTCTCATTGGTACACAAGGAGGAATCAACTACAACTCTGCTTTGGCTCGTCGTCAACTTGGGTTCCCCTTGAGAGACAACCCTAATAACACTCAGTTAGAAGGTCTTTTTCTATCAAGAGGGTAAAGATCCCCAACATTTAAAGAAGAAGATGATACATGCTTGGTATAATGTGCATAGAAAAGGAAGATCTGAGCTTGGTCCATGCAACTATGTAGCTTTGGAAGCTTACACTACTTGGGTGAAGAAGAGGGCTTTGGAATTGAAGATGTTGTATGCTTGTGAAAGACCTATGTCTTCGGTTGTGGCTGAGCCATCAACTCTCCCTAACCAAGATATAGAGTAGTTGGAAGATGCACTCGCCAAGATGAAGCAATAGAGAGAAATGTGGGAAGAGAGGTTCCATGCTTTAAGCCGAAAGCATGAGGAGTTGCAGCTTGAGTCAAAGGACAAAGATGCGCTTATTGAGCTTCTTGAAGACCGAGCAGTGAAGAGAAAGAGAGATCCAGAGGGTCCATCTTCCTCTTGTATGCCTCAGCCTTCCGGTGCTTGGAAGAAGATTGTTGATCAGCTTGTCCTTGAGAAGGCTCAGATGAAGACTTCTTTTGAGTCCGAGATCTGACGCATCCGAAGGAAATACGCACCTACATCTATATCATCTAACACCTTTGTTAGGGGATCCTTAGGATGATTAGTTTCTTTTTCTCTTGTGTTTGTACTTTGGTGTCTGAAATTATACTCAGTGTAATCCTTCCAAATTATATGAATAAAAGAGATTTTTATAGTCAATCAAATTGTTATTATTGTTATTATATATTTGCAAATAAAATAGTATCTTCCTTGAAATTAAATACACAAAAACATTGCATTTCATGCACCATTCGCATAACAGGTTTTCATCCGCCTGATGTCTTATCGATTATTCTTCTATGCTTCAGCCAAGCTTGGATTATGGAGTATTTGGAACAAGAAAACATCGAACTAAAGGATAAGATTGCTCATCTAACTACTATGATGGAGTCTGTTCTTGCTACACAAAATTAGTCTTCACCAACTCCTGCAACTCCTCCTCCTTAGAGGACTGTCATCTCCGAGGTTGCTACCTCAACCATGCCTGTTGCTGCTACTCAATCTGGCCCGTCTATGCCTGCTGGATTCCCATGGGGAATGCCACCGAATTTTATGCCTGATAGGTTTGCGCCTACATTTGCTTCTATGTCGGCATCTAGCTCGGTCATGTATGTGCCACCTCCAGTTATTCATACCTTACCTCGTGTTGAGGACACCATCTACCATTCTGAGTCGTCTGAGGGCCCGAAATTATATGAGAAAATGGATGAAATGAAGGATCAAATCCTTGAGCTGCGAAAGAAATTGAAGACTCTGAGAGGAAAGGACCTGTTTGGGAAAAGTGTTGCTGAACTTTGCCTGGTACCAAATGTGAAGATCCCAATGAAGTTCAAAGTCCCTGACTTTGAAAAGTATAAGGGAAACACTTGTCCACTTAGCCACCTTGTTATGTACGCCGGAAAGATGTCAACTTAAACTGATAATGATCAGTTATTGATTCACTACTTTTAAGAAAACTTGACTGATGCGGCTCTAAGATGGTATATGAGGCTAGACAGTGCAAGTGTTCGCATATTCAACAATTTGGGAGAAGCTTTTGTGAAACAGTACAAGTATAATGTGGACATGGCGCCTGAAAGAGACCAACTGAGGTCTATGTCTCAGAAGGATAAGGAGACGTTTAAAGAATATGCCCAAAGGTGAAGAGAGCTTGCCGCTCAGATTAATCCTCCATTGGAAGAGAAGGAGATGACGAAGATTTTCCTAAAGACCCTAAGTTCGTTTTATTACGAACGCATGATTGCCAGTGCCCCTAGTGACTTTACCAAAATGGTAAACATGGGGATGAGGTTAGAGGAAGGAGTCCGTGAAGGATGTTTGTCTAAGGAAGAGATGTCGTCTAATAGAAAATATGGTAGCAATTTTGCCAAGAAGAAGGAAGGAGAAACCAATTCAGTGTCCGTAGGGAGGCAGAGGAGGCCTCACGTCAGAAGAAATCCTCAACCGCGTCAGCATCAACATCAAGTTTCATCAGTAATTCCAGTTTTTTCAAACAATTCCAATAATCAATCAGTGTCAATTCAACAACAACGTCAACAACAACCGCAACAAAGAACCAACTACAACAACAACAATAATAATCAACAACAAAACTTCGAGAGAAAGAAGGTCTCTTTTGACCCTATTCCTATGTCATACGCCGAACTCTACCCATCTTTGGTTATCAAGAACCTACTTCAACCAAGAAATCCACCTTAAAATCCCGAGCCACTTCCATGGTGGTATAAGTCTGAACTCCGTTGTGCCCTTCATTAAGGAGCTCCCGGCCATGATATTGAGAACTATTACCCGTCGAAGTACGAGGTGCAGAAACTTGTGAAGAGTGCGATGGTGTCCTTTGAGGACCGTGCTCCGAATGTAAAAGCCAATTTGTTGCCCGCTCATGGTAACTCCTCTGTCAACATGGTAGATGGTTGTCCTGGAGAATATAAGGTTTATGATGTTCGCCATATCAGACAGTTTTTAGTTACAATTTATAGAGATATTTGCTTGGTCAGTGGTTGTGAGCATGACCATGATGGTTGTGTAGTATATAGCGTGAACCTTCGAGGATGTGTCATTGTCAAGAGGGACATTCAAAGATTGATGGATGAAGGGATTATCCAAGTTTGTCAGTCAAGGGAAGTAGATGATGTCAATGTAATAGTACCAGTGTTTAAGACCCCTAAGCTGGTAGTCATTCAATTTGATAGTAGCAACAACAATAGTGTTAATAGATCGGTATTGTCGTTAGTGATACGGTTAGTGGGCCCCGTCCCATATGCATCCGATAGAGCTGTTCCTTACCAGTATAATGCTACAATGGTGGAAAATGGTCAAAAGGTTCCATTGCCTACGAAAATTTTTGTTGTGAATATAGCTGATATTGCGAAGGTGACCAGTAGCGGTCACATTTTTGGTTCCATTTTTCCAAAGGATGTAGAAGAGGATGCAGTAAGTAAGAAGGTTGATATGCCTATGATGACCCCAGTTAGTGATCCAGTGTGTCATTCTGGTGAATGCGGAAAAATGAAGCCTAACGATGATGATGAGGTATTGCAATTAATTAAGAATAACGAGTTTAACATGGTGGAGTAGTTGCTCCAAACCCCGTCAAAGATTTCAGTGATGTCTCTGCTAATGAATTCTGAAGCACATAGAGAAGCATTGCAAAGAGTGTTGGAGCAAGCCTATGTCGAGCACGACGTTACTGTAGATCAGTTTGACCATATTATGGCTAACATTACTTCTTGCAACAATGTGAGTTTTTGTGATGAAGAGCTTCCTAAGGAAGGCACAAATCACAATCTGGGACTACATATATCAATGAATTGCAAGGAGGATGCATTGTCCAATGTGCTAGTTGATACCGATTCTTCTCTGAATGTACTCCCAAAATTAACTCTATCCAGATTATCCTATCAAGGCATCCTGATGAGGTATAGTGGCGTAATTGTCAAAGCATTTGATGGTTCTTGCAAAACCGTCATTGGAGAAGTGGACCTTCCAGTGAAGATAGGTTCGAGTGATTTTCAAATTACTTTTCAAGTAATGGATATCCATCCGACCTATAGTTGTTTATTGTGAAGACCATTGATTAATGAGGTTGGAGCTGTAACGTCCACTCTGCACCAGAAATTAAAATTTGTGAAGAACGAAAAGCTTGTCGTTGTTAGTGGAGAGAAATCATTTTTGGTAAGCCATCTGTCATCTTCTACTTATGTTAAAGTTGAGGAGGAGGTTGGAACTCCGTTCCAAGCCTTGTCTATTGCTGAAGTGAAGAAAACTGGGGCACCCGTGTCATCTTTCGAAGATGCTCAGAAAGCTATTGAGGAAGGTAGTACATATCTGTGGGGTCGAATGGTAGAAGTTGAAGAGAACAAGAATAAGGCCGGATTGGGATTTCAGCAAGGGCCGTCTAATGTTAAAGCTGAAGAAGTGCAACCGAGTTTCCGTAGCGGAGGGTTCTTCCATGGTAATGAACAACACTCAGCTGTTGTGATTGAGGGTGATGAATATGAAGACTGCACCAACTTTGTGACACATGGCGAGACTTGCAACAATTGGGTTGTTGTTGATGTTCCCGTTATTGTCCATCACTTTAAGTAATTTGTTTTTTCATTGTTTTAAGAAAAATCCTTCTCTTATGCCTAAGGGAGAAGTGAACATTGTTAGGCATTTCTCAATTATCATCAATAAAATGCAATTATATTCATCCACATCTATGATGTTTTATTTTTACTTTTCGCTTTTCTGAAAATGGTAATCATAAAAAAACATAAATAAATAATAATTGTCCATCTGTATATTATTTGGTCATAATTCACTTCTCTAAAATCAAAATATCAAATCATTATGCAGGTTAGTTCCGAAACCCATTGAATACAATGATCCTACTCCCTCTCCAAACTTTGATTTCCCTATGTTTGAGGCTGAGAAAAAGACTGATGAAGAGGTATCTGATGAATTGTATCGTTTACTTGAGCATGAGGAAAAAGTCATTCAGTCGTTCGAAGAGCAGATTGAGCTAGTCAACTTGGGTTCTGAAGATGATGTGAAGGAATTCAAGATTGGGTCTCAACTGTGTCCAGAGGTTAAGAATGGGTTGGTTGATCTTCTCCAAGAGTATTCAGATGTGTTTGCTTGGTCCTATCAATACATGCCTGGTTTAGATTCTGAGATTGTGGAGCATAGATTGTCGTTAAAGCCAGAATGTCCGCCGGTCAAGCAGAAGTTGAAGAGAACTCACCCTGATATGGCAGTGAAGATCAAAGAAGAGGTGCAGAAGCAAATTGATGTTGGTTATCTTGTTACCGTTGAATATCCGTAATAGGTGGCCAATATTTTGCCTGTTCCAAAGAAGGATAGAAAAGTCCGCATGTGCGTCGATTGTAGAATTTGAACAAAGCTAGTCCGAAAGATGATTTCCCTCTGCCACACATTGATATGTTGGTAGATAATACAACTAAATTCAAAGGCTTTTCGTTTATGGACAGATTTTCCGGTTATAATCAAATCAAGATGGCACCCGAAGATATGGAGAAGACCACATTCATTACACCCTGGGGAACATTCTGTTATAGAGTAATGCCATTCGGTTTAATGAATGCTGGTGCAACATACCAGAGAGCTATGACCACTCTTTTTCATGATATGATGCATAAAGAGATCGAAGTCTATGTTGATGATATGATTTCCAAATCAAGTGACGAAGAAGAACATGTCGAGCATTTGTTGAATTTATTCCAGTGTTTGAGGAAGTACAAACTCCGCTTGAATCCCAATAAGTGTACATTTGGTGTTCGTTCTGGTAAGTTGTTGGGCTTTATTGTCAGTGAGAAAGGTATTGAAGTTGATCCTGCCAAGGTCAAAGCAATACAACAGATGGATGCGCCCAAAACTAAGAAGCAAGTCAGAGGTTTTCTCGGCCGCTTGAATTATATATCAAGATTCATATCCCATATGCGCCTATATTCAAGCTTCTTCAGAAAGATATGTCTTATGATTCGACCGAAGATTTCTAGAAAGCTTTTGACAGTATTAAAGAGTATCTGCTCGAGCCTCTGATTTTGTCTCCACCTGTTGAAAGAAGACCATTGATCATGTATTTGACTGTGCTTGATGAAAGTATGGGTTGTGTTCTTGGTCAGCAAGATGAAATTGGAAAGAAAGAATATGTTATTTACTACCTCAGTAAGAAATTCATCGACTATGAGACCCGATATTCTATGCTTGAAAAGACTTGTTGCGCATTGGCTTGGGCTGCTAAGCGTCTGCGTCAGCATATGTTGAATCATACTACTTCGTTGATATCCAAAATGGATCAAATCAAATACATTTTTTAGAAGCCTGCTTTAATTGGGAGGATTGCACGTTGGCATATGTTGTTATCCGAGTATGATATTGAATACGTATCTCAAAAATCAATTAAAGGTAGTGTCTTGGCTGACCATTTGGCTCACCAACCGATTGAAGATTATCAGTCAGTGCAGTATGATTTTCCCGACGAAGATATTTTGTACTTGAAAATGAAAGACTATGATGAACCATTGCTTGAAGAAGGGCCAGAACCTGGTTCTCGTTGGGTTATGGTATTTGTTGGAGTTGTTAATCAATATAGTAATGATATTGGGGCAGTAATTATTACTCCTCAAGGCACTCATTTTCCATTTACAGCTAGATTGACTTTTAAGTGTATGAATAACATGGCTGAGTATGAAGCTTGAATTATGGGGCTTGAAGAGGCCATTGATCTCATAATCAAATATCTTGACGTCTATGGAGATTCAACTTTGGTTGTGAATCAGACCAAAGGTGAATAGGAGACGAATCAACCCGGCTTGATACCATATAGAGATTATACGAGGAGGATTTCAACTTTCTTTACAAAGGTTGAGTTTCATCATATCCCTCAAGAAGAAAACCGGATGGCAGATGCTCTTGCAACGTTGGCTTCAATGATTGTGGTGAAATTTTGGAATGAAGTTCCTAATTTGACTATGATGCGTCTTGATAGGCCAACTCATGTGTTTGCTGTTGAAGAGATCAAAGATGAAAAACCATGGTATTTTTATATCAGGTGTTTTCTCCAAGGTCAGATTTACCCGCCTGGGGCATCTTTGAAAGATAAGAAGACTTTGAGAAGATTAGTTGGCAATTCCTACCTGAACGGTGATGTGCTCTATAAGATAAACTTCGATATGGTTTTGCTCAGATGTGTGGATAGACACGAAGTAAACTTATTGATGACTAAAGTCCATGAAGGTTCCTTTGGTACTCATTCCAATGGACACGATGTGGCTAAAAAGATGTTGAGAGCAGGTTACTATTGGCTGACAATGGAATCTGACTATTGCAAGTTTGTGAAAAAATGCCACAAGTGTCAAATTTATGCAGATAAGATTCATGTTCCTCCGAAACTATTGAATGTCATTTCCTCTCCATGTGGGGAATTGATATGATTGGTATGATTAAGCCCAAAGCTTCAAACGGACATCGTTTCATTTTGGTGGCTATTGACTACTTCACAAAGTAGGTTGAAGCAGCATCGTATGCGAATGTAACCAAGCAAGTTGTTATAAGGTTTATCAAGAATCAGATTATATGCCGTTATGGTGTGCCAAGTAAGATCATTAGTGATAATGAATCTAAATTGAATAACAATATGATGGAAGCTCTTTGCAAATACTTCAAGATTGCACATCATAATTCTTATCCCTACAGACCTAAGATGAACGGGGCTGTTGAAGTTGCAAACAAGAACATTAAGAAGATCATTCAGAAAATGGTTGTGACCTACAAGGATTGGCATGAGATGATCCCATTTTCTTTGCACGGGTATCGTACATCCATCCGCACTTCAATAGGGGCAACCCCTTTCTCACTTGTTTATGGTATGGAAGATGTGCTCCCAGTAGAGGTTGAGATCCCATCATTGCGTGTCTTTATGGAAGCCAAGTTGACTGAAGCTGAATGGTGTTAAACCATATATGACCAGCTGAACTTAATTGAAGAGAAGAGGTTGACTACCATGTGTCATGGTCAGTTATATCAACAGAGAATGAAGAAAGCATTTGATAAGAAGGTCAAGTCTCGTGTGTTCAGAGAAGGTAACCTTGTGCTCAAGAAGATTTTATCTTTCAAACCAGATGCAAGGGGAAAATGGACTCCTAATTATGAAGGCCCATATGTTGTTAAGAGAGCCTTTTCAGGCGGCGCTTTGATTCTTACAACTATGGAGGGTGAAGAGTTCACGCGTCCTGTAAATGCCGATGAAGTCAAGAAATACTTCTTCTAAAAAAATAAAAGAACAACTCGCTGAGTTGAAAACCTGAAAGGGCGACTTCGGCAAAAATGAGCGTCTCGGTGGATTGAAATCTCGAAAGGGAGATCCAGGCAAAAATTAGAGACATAAAACAGAAAATTTATCCTGATAGATTGAGTACTGTAGCGGGGTATTCGTTACCTTTAGATTTATTGACTAAATCAAAAGTAAATCATACAATTCGAGTTGCCACCGCACTTCTATTTATCCAAAGGAAAGGTTAGAAAGCGAACAAAAACCGAGAATTTTTATCAAATCAAAAACTAATAAAAATGTCAGAGATCTGGGTAAGGGGGTTGGTTATGCAATGGGAAGGTTTTAAGCATCCAAAACATCCTTAGTACTCTAAGGGAGCCCTTTTTACAAATGTTGCAAGGTAGGTTGGTATTTGTGAAAAAATATTAGTGCAAACATGATTGGGGAGATGAGAAAAGAATATATAAGTTATTTACAATTTTGTGTTTGAATGGATAAACCCATTGCCTACGTACCATCTTAAAAAGGTATGATGAAAACCTCGTAGTTCGGGGTAAAAATCTCAAAAGAAGTGGGTGAATTGATTGGTCAAAAGCCTTAAGGTTTTTTGTTATCAAAGGGAGAAAACTCAACCTAAAACCACAAATCCACCATGTGAGGAGAGCTTCAACATGCTAGTGAGGGGTTAACCTTATAATAAGCATGGAAGACTTATAGTCCATCACTAAGGATACAGGTGAGTATTATATCAACCTCTATGATAACTCAAACCTAATAGCTAATGTTTATGAAAAGCTTTAACACAAATGGTCATTGAAACCACAAAATGGTTTGAGTGAGTTGGATTTACAAATGAAAGGTATTCACAAAATAAGGTCAAAGTTGACTTAAGATTCATCTCAAAATAAGTGTTATGAAAAGAGTTTGAAAAATCAAAGGCATAGTGCCTAGGTTTCTAATTTTGAAAACAATATTGATGTTTGCACAAAAAAGTTTGGCTTGGGTTAGAGTGGAGAGAAGAAGAGAAGGGTTAGATCCTAAACATGCAAAGATGAGGGAAGAGAAATAAAACCACTTGGAGTTTTCTTCTTGAGATCATAAAGATGATCCAAGTTGCTCCTTTCCTTTGGATTTAGCAAGCAATAAGCAAATGACTCAAGCAATCAAGCAAATATTCAATCAAGCTCCTAGGAATCTTCCAATTGGCTTTTGTATCTCTTATCTTGGATGTCCATGACAATGGTTCTTCTAATTGGCTCAAGTTTAGGATCCCTATCACACAAGAACACATAAATCAAAATGTTCCACAATGTAAATAAAAGAATGGACAAGAGTGAGTTTAGAATTAGGGTCCTTTCAATGTCATCTTCAAGATTAAGCATTCTAAAGGCATGAGGCCTAGTTGCTCTTCAAAATATTTAGCATTCTAAAGGCATGAGGCCTAGTTGCTCTTGAAACTCCATTTAGCATAGGTAAGATCCTAAATCTAAGTCCTTTCTCCATTTGCATCGGGTCCACACAAACAAAACAAGCACAAGGCAATAGTATATACACAATAATGTGCTCAAGTTAGCAAAAGGCAAATTACATAAGCATAAACATGAGCTCAAATGAGCAAAGGGCAAAGACAAATGAATTAATGAGCAAGAAATTAAATTGCATCAAGGTAAATTGCAAGAATTAAATGCTTGAATTAAAAGTTAGTGATTAGTAGTTAGTGTTAGTGTGCCATAAGGCAATTTAGCGCTATGTTAAGCAATCGTAAGTGAACTAATGTAGTAGTCACACCTATTTGAGGCCGGTCAATAAAACTATAGGCAACAAACACAAGTTAGAGACCATGACTAGTAAGCCAAGCTCCTACAACTTGCCATGCCAAAAGTAAAGAAGAATGACCTTGTATGGATTTATGTTTTTTGCTTAACCAAGAAGCAACCTATCTCTAATGCAGAGCAATTCATTTGATCTTTGATCAAGATGAATTTGATTTGAATCAAAGAAGTTTAAGCCCCTCATATGTCAAGGCTAACCACCAATCATTAACTCATTGGTCAAAAAGAAAAAAGAAGAAGAAGAAGATGGAAATGGAATGTACATAATTGAAATTCAAATGACATAAGCAAAACACATTGACCAAACATGAATGAAACCAACCTCAATCAATGGTAAACAGAAGTGAGATGAAGCTTAGAAGTCAAGAAACAATAAAAATATTTTTGATAATTTTTTGGAATTAAAATAATACTTGAATTAAAATAAACAAATAAAGGTCAAACTTCAAATCCAATTCAAATAAACTTGGAAAAGTCCAATTGGATCATCATAAGTTCAACATGGTCAAACAAGGTTTGACAAAAATTTTCATCATTTTTTGAAAACAAAAAACTAATTTTAAACAATTAAAAATGAAGAGAAATAACATAATTTAACTAAAATCTCAAATAAATCTCAAATCAATTAAGAAATTGATGAGAATATTTTTCATAAATTCATCATCATTCAAAGTTGTTAAGAAAATATTTTTGGCATTTTTGAATATTGGAAAGTATTTTAAATGAATTAAAAATAACCAGAAAAGAAATAATTCACAAAAAATATTAAATGGAATCACAAAAATAATTAAAAATCAGTTTTAGAAACTAGAATTCAAGAGAAATTTTTTGCAATTGGTCCCATATTTTTGTGATTCCAAATAAAGAAGTTATGAATTTTTAAAAATAATTGGAATAAAAGAAAATAGAATGGAATTAAAAATTGGAAAAATCCAAAGCGCTTGGATCAGTGCTCATTAATTGACGTGGCTGATCCAAGGAACCAGAGGCGCGCGCGTATGGTGAGGCTTGGTCAACAGCGAAACACTCAGCATTAAAATAAGTCATAACAATGCATGGCCAAGATTAGATCCCCAGAGCCAGATCAAAGGGCCAGGAACTCATCCACGTGGGGACGGTGGTGGAAACCACCGTCTTCTCCAGTGAGACTCATTGTTCCGACCAGAGTTCCAGGTTTTCAAATCTTCACCATAATACACGATCCATACATCATTTGAAAGCTGGGGTGATGTACATCACCCCTATGCCCTTAGTTTTTGCTCAAGACTCTCATAGGAGGAGAAATTTGAGATGGAAAAACAAGGTGTTCAAACTGAACTTGCTCAATTCATAAAATTAAAAGCACACACCAATTGCCTCTCACATGAGGACTTCAGAGGTACCAACCAATACAAGAAATGCGCAAAATCCAAAGAGATTCGAATGAAAACAGTTTGAGAATCAACCTTTGAAGTGCAGCTTTTCAATGCTTGATCCACTCCAATTCTTTGATGCAGCTTATTCTTGAAGTAACAAAGAAGCTAGGCTAAGGAATTGTAAGTCAAAGATCAACCAATGAAGTTGAAAATTGAACTTGAAAAATTGAGAGAAAAATCAAAATTCCTTTGAGTGAGGGTTAGGGATTCAATTGTGCAGAACTTCAGGCGCCTTCAGGTTGGTTTTTGAAGTGAATGAAGCATCCTATTTATAGCAAGAGATGATGCAATGCATGAAATATCCGTGTGTGCATGAGCTTGGGTCCTCCATGCATGGGCCTGTACAGGCGCATGTGAGGCCCAAACTCAATTGGTTTTGCATGCTGATGATGAAACAAATGAATTTGGACGTGCAAATGGCAAGGCAATGTGGTGTGCAAGAAGATTTCACATGTTATGCATAATTGAAACCAAAACTTCTCCTCTTCGAAAATACCATTTGCAAAATTGAAACATATGCATGTGGGTAATGGTTGGAAAGGCCTTGACATGAGGAACAAATGTTATGTTGAACAAAAATCCATTTGTAGTTGGGAAAATATTGAAAACAGACCATGAAGTTCAATGTACAAAACATGTATATGGAAATTTTGCCAAAATGAACCAACTTCAAGCCCTTATGTTTCAATGATGCAAGCCTCAAATGACAAAACCTTCAACATCAAAGTTGTAGATATTTTCAAAATAATTAATTTGGACTTACATTTTGCATCATTTGGAGTTTTGATGAGAAAGTTATGGGTACTTGAAGTTGGACTTTTTCACATTTCAATGACTTTGGTCCAAAGTGGCCTTTAATGTTTTGTATTATCACATGTGTTTCTTTTAGGATTATGAAATTGTCAAACATAACAATTGAATTAGACATCTTAAACTTTCCAATTCACTTGGTCCCGCCTTAAAATCATAAAAAATGAAGGAGTTAGGTCCTTGGGAAGTTGACCCAAAATTAAGGTTTCAGTCAAAATGACCTATAATGTTTTGAAATGAATGATGACCTACCAAGTTTCAAATGGATTTTTTATGAACATTAAAGTTGTTCATATGCTTCTTAATAACATTATTTCTCTTGGGGTAATATTCATTTGAAAAACACATCAAAAGTTAGATCTCAGTGGATTTCAAAATAGTCAGATGATTTGACTCATCAACTTCTCAAGTCCAAACTTCAAATCTTGATGAATGAATTATTGAGGACACTCACATGGGCTCATATATGCATAAAATGATGAATGAAAGAACTTCCCTTGATTGTATTTGATCATGGGTTGAGGTTGCTTCATGATCAAGGCACAGTCAATGCACAGTTGAATTAGGGTTTCCTTGGGAAACAATCCTCAATCCCTTTGGTTTATCTTGATCAAATTGACAAATTGAGATACTTGGGAGGCATATATGATGATTGAGATCTTTGGGAACCAATTTCATGCTTGCTTGCACTTTCATCTGGCCACATCAATGAGCATAGGAGCCTCCTAGGAGCCTTAGATCACATGATTGCTCAAGCTTCAAAACAAAACAAGTTAGTGACATATTTTTGTGCTTTTGGTTAGTAAACAAAATAAGAAAAGCAATAATATACAATTCAAACATGCTTGGTGGTCTCAAACCAACTCACATAAGTCTCAACCCAAGGGTTAAGGGGCCAAGATGATATGATCCTTGAGGCAAATGCAATGTGTTATGTTATGATGCCATGAGGGATATTAGGGTCAAAATTAGGGTATTACAAGTACCCCAACTTGGGGCAATATATGCAAAAATTAGGGATTATGGCAAGTAACTGCATTCAGTTGGTCTCCGATCTTGAGAACAGTTT
This sequence comes from Lathyrus oleraceus, assembly GCF_024323335.1. Lineage (NCBI taxonomy): Eukaryota > Viridiplantae > Streptophyta > Magnoliopsida > Fabales > Fabaceae > Lathyrus > Lathyrus oleraceus. Next base: position 388,192,718 of record NC_066579.1, read on the forward strand.
TGAGCAACTCAGTCAACTCTGATTCATCCCCAACCGAAGCCAATAGCACAGTGGATATTGAAGTTGGTAGAAGGATTAGTGATCATTGTATTCAATGTAGCCCTTTTCCATATAAATTTCCCTTTTCCATTTGTCATTTACATACTACCATTCCATTAAATAAAGTTGAGTTTTTTATCCATTTGTTTCTACTCTTATTTATCTTTCAGCTAAATAGAATTAAATTTTATATTGATAATTCTAAATGTGAATTCAAAAATCAAAATTATTTTTCTTAAAATAATAAAAGCAATTACTTTTAAAAAGTAATCAACTTCATTAAGGAATATCAACAGCAGTCTGAGAACATGTAAGTCTTAAAAATGCGGAACATTGTTGGTCTTCCCTAAGTAGTTAGTTTCGTCACTTTTTATTTCCCAACGACAATTCAGTTTCTCCAGCCAAGTTATGTGATCGCCTCCCCAGCTGAGTTGTAAGTGCATATTCTCAGCGATTTACATAGATTCAGCACAAGATTTTTATTCCCCTCAGGTCACCACTAGAGTTCACTCCTAAACCCCGCCAGCACTGATTCTTGAGCAATATTTCTGGTCCTCTGCAAGGTTGTCTCCCATGTGGTATGGCGTTGACCTAAAATTCCCCCGTAGAGTTGATGATTCAGATCCTCAACAGATATTTTCTATCTCCCCAGTCAGGGTCGAGTGGTTTGTGATGGATGGTTTATGTTCATCCCTATCTTTTTCTCTAGTTGAAGCCTCCATCCTGTCGAGATTAGTCGAGTGTTATATCGATGATTCAGATCAGTGATATCTGTATCCTTTGCGATTGTTTTGTCAGCATAATCATCAGTCATATATACATATACATATACATTCATACATCAGATATTTCATTACGCATTATTATTGCATTTGATTCCTTATTTTTCTGATCCTCTACTATGGTGATATACTTTCCCCACACAGATTTGGTGTGTCTGTCCTCCCTCAATTGTAGGGTGTCGGCCCCTTAAGCAGAAAGAATTTAACCTTTCTCATTCCCCACTGAGTTATTTCCTCGTGGATGATTATTACTCCAGTTTCCTCCCCAATTGATTATTTGGATGGAACCATTCCCCTTGAGATATATCCTCATTAGGTAGAGTCATTTGTTTGACCATTTCTTTCTAGCTCTTACCTAGATGGATGCTTTTGGTCCCTCGAATGTTTGTTACCCAGTAGCTGGTAATATTCTTCTCGATTTGCGAGTACCTTACTCTTACCCAATACCCGGTAACAGTAATCTACTTCCTCTTGTTTTTCCCAGCGGATTTGTTTTACATTTCCCCAGGTAGTCTATCCTTGATATGCTCATCCTAACCGATGACAAATATTCTTCCCTTTGAGTATATCCTTGATATGTTCATCTTGACCGATGATGGATATTCTCCTCCTTTGGTTTTCTACCCAGTAAAAAGGTAGCTCTAATCCCTATTGCTTTTCCCAGAGAGTTAATCCTTGATATGTTCATCCTAATCGATGATAGATTTTCTTCTCTTTGTTGTCTTCTTCCCAGTAACCGGTAGTTGTAAATCCTGCTTTCCCCTCTGAGTCTATCCTTGATATGTTTGTCCTAACCGGTGACGGATATTCTCTTTTTGGTATTCTATCCAGTAACTGATAGATATAATTCCTACTTTTCCCCGGCAGTATATCCTCGATATGTTCATCCTAACAGATGACGAATATTCTTCTGTTTGAGTCTATCCTGGATATGTTCACTTTAACTAGTGACGGATATTCTCCTTCTTTGGTCTTATGCCCAGTAGTCGGTAGTTGTAATCCTATTTGATATTTTCCCTCGCAGGTTGTTCTTACCCTGTAGTTGGTAATGAACATATCTTATTTCCTCAACGAGTCATCCTTGATATGTTTACCCTAATCGGTAACGGATGACCCCCTATCAGATTATTTTATCCTCCTACCCAGTAACTGGTAATGGATAATATACTTTTGGAACTCCTGTGTTGAAGTTCATTCTTCCCAAGTTGAGTTTGAGTGCGTATTTCCTCAGTGAAGTCGCCAATCCCCTATTTGGTTCGAACATTTCCCTTTTGTTTGGATTTACCCGCTTATCCTACAGATTTTCCCTTTATCCCCGGCTGAGTCTTTCCATTGATTTATTTTCATGGAATTACCCTCGTGTCCCCAACAGTTTTTAAGTCATAGCCTGACCTACGCACAACTTTTTATCCCCCGGAGTCTTTGTCTTCCTAGTGATTTTCCCTTATGGAATCCATTATGCTCCTACGGACTTTCAGTCTCTCCAGATTCTTTTTCTTTGTGACAATATTTTCCCCACAGAGAGTCCTTTTCAACATTCATATCATATGCATCATGAGGTCTCTTAGGGACCAAAATTTGTTTCTATATGTCATTATTTAAGTCCATTCTACTGAGTCGATACGAAAATTTTAACATTTATCACCTCAGCTATAACGCCCTTAAATAGGGGAAGTTGTTAGATCCCAATTTTGACCCTAAGATCTCTCATGCATTATACTTTGTTTTTAATTATTTACTAACCAAAATACCAAAAATATGTCGATGTATAACTTTGTTCTTTTGTAGGTAGTGTGTATGCTCACCAATGCCTCATCAAGCTCATATCTAGGGTTTAAGACCCTCAATGCAAGGAGACTAATCAAGAGATAGTTTACATTGACTCTAGACATCATATATGGATCCCTATGTTCTTCACATGTCATTTTTATCAAGAATTCACCAAGAGTTTGAAGTTTGTTTGCCTTGGAAACCCTAATTCATCTGGGTATCTTGTGTGACTTCCTCAGCAAGTTCCTTCATCATTTGATCAAATATTTCAAGGGATGCTTCATATTACATCATCTTACACATATATGATCCTCCATGAGTCCCAAAAGTCAAGAGAATGTCAAGCTAGCAAGTTGGTTCATGGTGGTTGAGCAGAGAAAGTCAACTAGTCAAAACTGAGGTTCCCTAGACCCTATCTCCTACAAGTTTTGTCATATGAAAATGATTCCAAGGGAAAAGTTACTCAAAATAACATTCCAAACAACTTTCATGTTGAAGTCAAGAGCTAGTTTTGCTTGTAAAGTCATTTTTTATGGTGACAAATTATAGGTCATTTTGTCTTAACTCTAGTTTGGAGGTCAACTTCCAAGACCATAACTATCTCATTTTTTATGAGATGATTTCCATTAAAATTCCATTATCAAATTCAAGATGTCTAATTCAACATTTATGTTTGGAGGAAGTTCAAATTCAACTTGCAAGTGCATGTGCCAAGAGGAAACATTATAGGTCATTTTGGGCCATCTACCATTGAACAAATGATTTTCCTCAACTTCTAAAATGCATAACTCATTCATGCCAAATCCAAATGAGTTCAAATTTGTGACCAAATTGAATAGGTTTGAAATAGATACAACTTTGATGAATGAACGTGTTTCATTTGAAGTCCATAGAAAAAGTTATTCAAGGTGGAAGAAGTGAACATTTGACTTGAGACTTAGAAAATTTTCAAATATGTTTGATTTCCCAAACTTCCACCTCAAAATTCATCATGATCCAAGCTTCAAATGAAAAAGTGTTCAACATGAACGTTGTTCCCCTTGATCACACCTTTCCAAAAAGTCTAAGATCATCTCATTTGGCTAAAGGTTGAAGGACTTGCGCATGGGTGCAATGTGAGATACCATTTGGACGATTTTCACTTCCACATTTCATACACGATTGCATGGCCTCACAACATGATTTCAACATGATTCTCACTCATTTTTGGACCTGAATCCATCACTTCATGGGCCTATCACACGCTCATGCAAGCATGCAAGGGAATTACTCAAATTTTGCCATTTTTGGAAGTGTGTGGAAATGAATCTCTTTGGCTATAAATACAACCCTCATTGCTCAGAATTAAGGACCTGATGCCCAAGCTTTGAACCTACAATCCAAACCCCTCCACTAAAGGATAATCTTGAAGGTTTTCTTTTGAAAATCGAGTTTTAAATCTCCATCTGTTTTAAGATTGAAACTCCAAGAGTCCATACCATTTCTTGATCCTAATCACTTCCAACAAGCATCTGAAGCAAGGCCAAGCACAATTAGAATCAAGATCGAGCAAGTTTGAAGCTCCATTGAAGGTGAATTTTAAAAAACTTCATCTCTTTGATTCTCCCTCAATTCTTCATCATTCTTTGTGATTTTTGGTTGTCTGAAGTCCTATCAATGTATGCAAGAAGATTGAGTTGATTTGAGGTCAAATCAAAGCAACTCAGTTCATGATCCTCAAAATTTAAATCCCTGTATCTTTTTATATACTTGGAATTGGAGAAAATTGAGGCTAGATTCGTGCTCCTGAGCATTTTTTCTTCAAATTAGTGTATTCACTTTTCATTTTCCATGGAGTTGAGCCTGAACCAGACCGGTGGTGATCACCGGAGAAGATGATCGAAGTTAGGGCTCCGGTGCTGCGCTGGATCAATCCATGCCATCAGATCTGGTTCTCATGTTCTAATCTCACGCGTCCAAAGTGATTACAATGTGTGTGCATGCATTGGCTGCAGTGTTTGGTGGAAACGCGCGCTTGGCCATCGGATCTGCCACCTCAATTAATGAGGGAGATCTGATGGCCCTTGTTTTATGTATTTTCTATTTTTCATTTAACTGCTCTATTTTGTTTAATTCATAATAATTTCATTTTTAATCCAAAAAATATGGAACTTTCACCAAAAATCTTTAAATATTTTCCTCTTTCATTTTCTGAATCAAAATTATTTTTTGGATTAATTTTGATATTTTACATGAATTAATTGTTTTTGTGCATATTTTTAATTGTTTAAAAACACTTCTAACTTTTCAAAAATTATGAAAAAAATTTCCTAAGGTCCTTTGACCTTATTTAACCTAGGATAAATCTCTTGACCATTTATTTGGTGTTTTGAAGAGTTTTTAGGTTTTGACCAAACTAAATTTAATTTAAAAGCATTTTAATTTGATTTTTAATTGATTAATTGTGTAGAAATTGTGTTAAGCCATTTTTATTGACTTGTGATGTTTGACTACTTGTTTGGGCCTTGGTCAAGGTTGATTTGACTTTTGTTAAGTTAAAATCATTGGATTTAGGGGATTGATGAAATGTATATTTCATCTCCCAAAATGAATGAATGATTTTAATTTGATAAAATTCCTCCCATGATCAATTTGTGTTTCTCTCATCTCCCCTCCCTCTTCATCTTCAATCTCATTCTCTCCCATCCTTTCCATTGACCAATGAAGTCTCAATATCCTATGGCTAATTGGTTCATCAATAACTTTGTATTAGATAAACCAATACAAGTATGGATGAGATAGGTTCATCCTTTGATCTTTTTTTTTTGTGTGGTATATTTTAGGAGTATGGTTCATTATACCATATCTCTAACATGCATTAACACCAAAATTTATATTTCCCGACCTCAGATAGTTGTGACTTTTACATAAGTCCAATTAAGATTGCTTAACATAGAGCTAAATTTTGACCCTAAAGGCATAGCATTCTAGTAAGTGAGATTGTAAGTCTCCCCCCTTTCATGGTATTGTGTGGAAACTTGACCTTTTTTCCTTCCTTTGGAAGATGTCTTGGTTCAAGGATCCATACTTGTGAATAGAGGGTTGAGTGTTCTCCAAAGAATGACTTAATCAGTTGAAAAGCAAAACATCACTAACATCTAATCAACTAACATTTGACTAACTTTTATTATTATTGCTTTTATTTTCAAGTCATTTACTTTATGCAATTTAAATTCAATTCATTTTCCATTTCATTTGCCATTTACATATCATTTAACTTGTTTATATTCATGTCATTTTCACTTTGCTCACCTTAGCTATACATTGTGGTTGTATATATTTGTTTGTGTATTTTGTTTATGATTGTGGTCTTAGGACCTTAAAATACTTAATAAATAACAAAAACCCTAAAAAATGTTTGTGTGGACTGTTGGATTTGATATGAGCTTTTGGACTTAGAATTAGGCAACATCCCCTATGCAAAAGGACTTAGCCAATGTCAACATTTTTTAGACCAAGTTATTGTGATTTGAGCTTTAATCTGATGCAAATCTTGGGATTAATCTGATTTCATCTGCTACATGGTCTTAATGCAACTGTTACTTTGAACCTGTGTCTAATGCCTTATTCTGAGTTAATCAATGAGTGTTTCATCTGATACATGAGGAGGCAAAGAAGACTATTAGTTGTAAAGTTGCTTGCTTGGATATGGTCATCTTTATTTGATGCCTTGCTCTTCATATTGCTATTTGCTTGCTGATTATTGCTTGATTCAAAGTTCAAAGGGAAAGTGGGTTTTCTATATGACATTCTTGTCTGTTGGATTGCATCCCATTGGTCAGATCTTTTCAACTCTTAAATTTTAATTTTATCCTTAGGATTAGTCTTTTCATCTTCTCCCACTTCTTAAATTTCAAATCTCTCCCCCCTTTTCAAAAACTTTCTTTGCTTGTGATTCCAAAACTTAGACCTTATTGCAAATTAGAAACTTTGGCCTTATGCCATTGCATTTTTTTTAACCCTTTTCTTAAATCAAACTTGTAAATGAATCTAATCATATCCACTTAAAATTTCAAAAGACAAAAAGAACTAACACTCATTCAAACTCTTTGGGCCCTTTGTGCCTCTTTTAAAACTCAAATTTTGATTAAAAGCAATCCATTCATTTTGAAATTGATACCATGAACTACGAGGTTTTGATCCCTCATTTTTATGTTGGTACGTAGGCTCAAGTCCGAAGGTCTTGTAAAACACAAAAATATAACTAATGAATTCTTTTCTCATCCCCACGCTCTATTTATTGCAAACATTTTTTATACCAAAACACATACACACATAAAAAATGGCTCCCTAAGAGTACCTAGGACACTTTGGATGCTAACACCTTCCCTCTGTGTAACCATCCCCCTTACCTGTAATCTCTGGAATTTTATTAGTTTTGATTTGAAAACTTCTTATCTTTGGGTTTTGTTCGTACTTTTCCCTTTTCCTTTGGAAACAATAAAATTGCGGTGGCGACTCTGGTTTTATTGACGTTAAGTTTATCCATAGCTTAATGGTCATGAATTTACCGCTACAGATGGGAGTACTCAGGTTCTTCTTCCTTCGATTCGCCACGGTCGCTTGGTTGTTTTTTAAACTCTGACGAACATTTCACACTTTGGGAGACTGCCACTGCTTTCTTCCCCATTTAGTCGACAATCATGGCCATTGTCTGGTTGGCCACCATTTTTCCTTGTCCTAGTTCCAATACCTTTGGTATCTGTTTCTTTTGTCCAGAGGTTTCCACGGGTTTCAAATATGAAGTGGTGACGTCCCTCCCAGCTTTTTTGTTCCGCTGGTAACGCCTCCATTGTGTGCTGGTCATCGGATTATTTCCCTTGTAGTTAGGAGATACCATGTAGCCCATTTTCTTCTCTGGAGATGCTGTTTCTTTCTCCAACACTCTCCACTTTGGTTTCTTGCCCCCCTTCTGGCTGATGGACTCTGTCCATTTTTCTTGTGGAACGTCGGTAGGCAGGATGAAAGTCTTTGGTCGGGGACGTTGAAACTGCCTTCTATATTCTTTGTTCTGTCGAGGTGCTCCATGCTTGTCGAACACAAATCGTGGGACGACAAGTTTCTCTTCTTTCAAAGCCTTGTTGTCAGCCTCCAATTTCTCGACGGTTTTCTCGTCGAACACCAGACTGCACTTAGGTAATATCAGAGCCTTTGACCCATTCATTGTACACTTCTCTTGGAAGTCTAATAAACTTTCACCTGGTTGGGGGTAGGCCGACTCTGATTGCCTTTCGGCCTTATTTCCGAAACCCTCAGTAGTTTCGACCATCAACACTTCAAAAGATTCAGCTAAGAACGTTGCTTCAAAAGCCTCTATGAGACCATCAGCAGTCTTGACCATCATGCATTCAAGAGGCTCCGAGTATAAAGCTTCTTCCACCTTCAGAGGATCAGAGTCCACCTGCATGTTTGGCATTTCGCCAAATTGAAGCCTTCTTTCAAAGCCTATTGCACCAAATCCCTGAAAAGAACATATTGGTGAGTTTTGTGACCAAGGAAATTATGAAATTTACAGAATCCCCTTTTCTTATTCTGTTCTAGAGGGGGTCTTTTAAACCCTATGGAACGATAATTTGACCGTCTTTCACTAACAAATCAAAGATCTTGTCGCACTTAGACACGTCGAACGTATAAGTCTTAACTATGTATTTATCTGTTTTCTCAACTTCGACGGGGTTTTTCTCATTCGAAGGCTTTAAAACCTTACACACATATGGAGATTCAGGCTTAAGTTCCGCCACGTTAACCTCGCTTCTGTCGATTAAATCTGTTTCGTCGGAAGAACAACCTTCAACTATGATATAGGATATTTTTCTTTCTTATGATATCGACCGATTTTGGTATTCTCAACTTTCGGGCGTTCGATGCGTTGAATTCTATCAGCCAATTGAGCCATATCTCTAAGATACTGAGTATCCATCTTTTTCCTTATAGAATAATCTAAACCTGTTTAAACCTGTTTAGGTACTTGAGTAAAGCATCGTGCTTTCAACAGTCTAAACCTGTTTAGGTACTGATCAACCGACTCAGCAACCTTTCGTTTGACACTAGCTAGTTCTATGAGGATAATCTTTGACTGCCTCGTGTAAAATTGTTCATGGAACAACCTCTCCAACTGTGTCCATGTTTGGATCGATTGTGGAGGTAGCGTTGTGAACCACACAAACACGTTTTTTATAAGAGAACTTGGGAAGTATTTTAACTTCAAATCCTCATTGTTCGCTATGTCACCAGCCTCAGTCTGATACCTGGAAACGTGTTCGACGGTGGACTCTTCACTATCCCCAACGAACTTGGTAAATTTCAGGACCTTCCATCCCCTAGGAAGTTATGTATGTAAGACAAAGTCTGGAAAGGGTGAAGAGTAAGTCGGTCGCTACAAGCCTGGGCTTATTCTGTTTCGTACTATGATATGTTCGATGATAGCCTCTAGGTTTTACTCCCTAATGGCTGCCTCGTGTCGCATCTGCCTAACCACATGGTCGGGATCTTGGTTTTTGTTAACCATAACCATGGGGGGCCTTCGTTCCACCCTTGGGATCTGTTCGAATTCTCGATATTCTTGTTTGATAGTATCGTCCGTCATTTCCTCTTGTCGGGCCGGGGTTTCCGGTCGAGGAAGAGGCGTAGGATTTTGACGAACCGACATCCTTGGATCCCCCAAAAAGTCTCTTATCATGGTCATTTGAGTTGCCAAATGCTGGTAACTCTATGTCAAATCTTGGATCAAAGGCCTCAAGGTGGTACCCATTTGCTGAGTTAGCATATATACCATTTCATTGTTACTCTCATCCATCTGCTATCTCATAACAACGACAGAACTCGACGTAAAAGTTGGGACCGATTAGGACACCAGTTCAAAACCTGGGGGTCGACCGAATGGGGTTGCCAAAGGTCATAACCCTTGGTAACGTGGGAATGGCGATGATGATGTTTTGCCGAAAGTCGAACCGAGATTATGCGTACTTGCCATAAACTCAGTCAGCATTCTTAGCGTCCTGTGCATGGGGACTGTAAAACTGGGCATGTATTGCCCAAAAGTTCCCATTGTTGTTGGTGTCGGCGTTTGTGACCGACACGGTGTCAGAATTGGACCTACAAATGCTATCGAAACCCTTGATGCCATACTGGAACCGATATCGGCCGTCTGTGACGTCGTCGTGTCTCCCGCCGAAGACGTCTCTTCGTGTGATCGAGGAGACGCCATTTTCCCTCTGCATAGTCATATACACTAAACATTTCGGGGTCCCACTGGGTGTGCCAATTTTCTTTTCGCCAACAATCTCTAGCCTTCCTGTGAGAGGGTTACTTGCAGGACCGGCTAAAAAGTCTTGGGCTTAGTATTTGAATGTATAATGGTTTAATGGGCGATGTCTTTGGAATGTTCAAAAAGGGGTGAATATAACTCTTGGTGAGTTGGAAATGCAGTACAAGAAATGCAATGAAAGACGAAAATCTAATGAAAGTAAAGGCAATAAAGTAAAGACAATTTGGTAAGTTTAAATGACTGATGAATATAAATGGAGGCAAAGGTACATTTTTTTGTAGGGTGATGACTCTTTTCTCGTATACGCTTTGGTACTTCAAGTGTACTCCTACTGCAAATGCTAAAAATGCCATCCTGAAAATGGTCCCTAACACTTTCTTAAATACTAATAAAAAGTAACCGTCGGAGGATTACAAACCTATCATGAGATGATACGTGTCGGCCTACTTCTCCCATGTACGTATATAACTGCCCACGTTTTGGCCACCCACGATCACCCCTCGTCATGGAGATATCATTCGACTTCGACTGGACCTTTTGATGTCGACCCATGGATTATCCAACTTCTCATCGACCTAATATTCCGACGGACTTCCTAGTCGAGTATGTTTTACCTTCTTTGGCCAAAATTTGTCAGCTAACAGACACATAACACTAAGAAGATAATAATCACCAATTTGAATCCTGAGAAGATAAGAAAGATAAAACCTTTTGTTGAAGAGATAATGGAATCAAGTGACTCCGAGTCAGATAAATACTGGGATAACTTCTTGGATTCAATTGGGCATGAAGACTGAAAGCTTCATTAATAAATGAAGCTTTTGATCCTGAAGATTTAAGTCTTTCTTTCAGTTTGATGACCCTTATATCTGAGAATATTTAATTTTTATTTATAAAAGCTATATACCCTTATTGAACTTATGTACAATAACATATCTAATGCTAGTTGTTCTTCTCAAGTTTTGATTATGTATGCGCTAACATACTAAGGGCTTAATAACAACTGGCTGAATTTTTATTATTATTTTATTGAAAGATATTTCATCACGGTCCTTTATAACAATTGTTTTGAAATATATTTTATTATTTTATTATTTTATTATTTTATTATTTTATTGAAAGATATTTGTTATATCCTAATAAATATATTAATATTAAAATACCTATTACCACGGTTATTACCAGAAATCGTTGTAAATAGTACTTACATTTTATTACGGGTTTTGTTAACAACCGTGTTGATTAGTTTTACACATATATATAAGCGAAGTTATCAAGCTTTCGCACATAATAGCCATCACTCTCAAAACAAAACCCTAACATCTCTCTCTTCCACATGCAACAAACTTATCCTCATAAGCTTCTTCCTCTCTACATGAATCAAAATTTAAAAGATTTATCGAAGCAATCTAGTGGGAGAGTACCTATAAAAGAAGTTGAGGTTCCTAAGGATGTTGGTGATATAATTCAGTGTTGGTTAAATAAGACCAAGGAAGCAAGAGATGTTAGGAATAACATCACCATTGTTGAACCTTCTAGTGGGACACCTGGCACTAAGAAGACAATGATCATCAATTTGAATTCTAAGAAGATAAGAAAGTTAAAAGTTGTTGTTGAAGAGCTAATGGAATCAATTGACTCTGAGTTAGATGAAAACTAGGATAACTTCTTGGGTTCAGTTGGGCATGAAGACTGAAGGCTTCATTGATAGAAGGAGCTTCTGATCTTGAAGAGTTATGTTTTTCGTTCAGTTTGATTACCCTTGTATCTAGGCATATTTTATTTATATTTATAAAGACTCTATAGACTCATTGAACTTATGTACAATAACCGATCTAATGCAAGTTGTTCTTCTCATGTTTTGGCCGTGTATGTGCTAACATACTAAGGGCTTAGTAACAACCACCTGATTTTTTTTATTATTTTATTGAAAGATATTTCATCACGGTTCTTTATAACAAGGGTTGTGAAAGACATTTTATTATTTTATTATTTTATTGAAAGAAATTTGTTATAGTCTAATAAATATATTAATATTAAAATATATATTACCACTATTATTATCAGAAACTGTTGTTTATAGTAACAACTGTGGTGATAAGTTTTACACACACACACACACACACACACACACACACACATATATATATATATATATATATATATATATATATATATATATATATATAAAAGAGAAGTTATCAAGCTTTTACACAGAATGACAGTCACTCTCAAAACAAAATCCAAACATATCTCTCTTCCACATGCAGCAAACTCGTCCTCATAAGCTTCTTCATACTAAAAGGTTATAAAGTTCTTACACTTTATTCTTCTTCTTCATAAGCTTTATTCCATGTTATTCATACGTTTTCTTCCATTTTTCTATGTATAGGTTCTTCCACTTTTCTTTGTTTTTCATACGCTTTCATTTGGCATTAATTTTCGTGCTTTCATTTGGCAGAAAACTTATGGTTTAGGGTTTTCATTTGGCATTATTTTTGTGTTTTTAGGTCGAATCTTTGTAATTGAAATGGATCTAAATTACCATATATGTTCCGTGTATGAGATTAGTTCTTCTTAAAAATTATAAAAATCTCTATTCAATAGAGGTATCGATGTATTAGATATTACTTAGGTTTCCGTTTATGTTAACATGTTGCTAATGTCATGCTAGTTTATGTTTCTAAATCAGTTTAACATGTTTGTAGGATTACAATCTCATGCTAGTTTATGTTTTCAAATTAGGTTAACATGATAATACACATTTTGACTTGTATATGTGGTTCACAAATTGTTTGTGTTGTAATGAATAAAAAAATACAAGGAGGATGAAGCTAATGTGAAAGTGACATACTTGTGTGAAATCATGGACCCAAATTTACTACTCTCACTTCAGCTTCATCCTCCTTCCATTGTGGATTCCATTCTGAGACAAATAGATCATTTCTTCGTCTTCATTCACCATAAATCTTTTCAATAAAAGCTAAGTTTGTGAAAAATCTATGAGTTGATATGTTGTTGTTGTTTAAAATGTTTGCCTCATTTTTTAATTCCAGGTGAGTTTGATATATCGTATGTAAATTTCTTGTTTCATTAACCCCTCACCAAACATGCATTCATTTAAATAAATTTAGAAAATGAAAATCTAAAAATTAGGTTATATTTGAAAACCAACTTAGACGATTGAATTTTTTTCAAATTGCATGCATTTTATAATTCATCTCTGGTTCTTTAACATATAAAATTTGGTTCAATGCCCCAAGTTCTTCAAAGAAAATGTTCATTTTCTTCTACTTTTCATTGCAAAACATCAAAGTCGTTGAGAAATTTTGAATCATCTTCATCATTGCTATCATAATAATCATCATCACCGATTAAAATAATGGTGACGATAGTGATGATGATGACTCTAAATTAGTCAACAAATTGATGTTTTGCAAAATAAACTATAAATAAAGAGAGATAAATGAATTACAATACACATCCAATTTGAAAAACAGTGGAACATCTAAGTTGTTTTTCAAGAATAATATAATATTTCAGATTATTATCTTCTAAATCAATTTGAATGATTGTATATATTTATTGAGGGGCAAGGAAAATAAGTAACCCATATATTTTATAATAAACTCACACACACACACACACACACACACACACACACACATATATATATATATATATATATATATATATATATATATATATATATATATATATATATATATATATATATATATATATATATATATATATATATATATATATATATATATATATATATATATATATATATATATATATATATATATATATATATATATATATATATATATATATATATATATATATATATATATATATATATATATATATATATATATCAGTTGGAATATATAATTATGGTGAAATGTTAATTTTATTCATGCTTTAATTAAATTGTTGTTGTTGGGTTTCGAACCCATGACCTATATATATCACAATAATAATTTAATATAATTATTGTGATATGTAGCGCGCTACCTAGTTTATCACATCGGTCAGACGCCCATAGTGGAAAAGAGCATACATACAATCATCTTTTACCTCACAACAGTTGAGCGGGCATGGTGGTATCCCTTTTGCAACTGTTGTGAGAGGGGTTTTCTGTAGTAGTGTGCACTCCTCATTTCTCTCCATTGTCTTCTTCTGATTTTTGTTTCTTCTTTTTTCTAGTTCCCTCCTGAATTCCCTTACAATCAATTAGATTACCAAGTTGTTCTTCATCATAATCTTCACTCTCATCATAATCATCAAAGGCGATTTCAAAAGCACTGTCAAAATTATAAGTCCCATCCTCACTATCATCATAGCTTACTTTAGCATTTAATACACCTATATTGGTTTTATCAATATCTACCCCATCATGCACTTCACCAACATCCTCATTTAACCCATGCACCTGATCATCATTCATCCTCTCGCCACCATCATCATTCAGCTCATCACAATCCTGCTCATCGGTTAACTCTTGCACCCCAACATCATTCAGCCCCTCACCAACATTAACATCACCACCCCGCTCACCCCTAACTACTTTATCATAAAGCTTTGAAATTATATCTCCTCCCCAATATTTATTATGTCCTTAAGACACTACTATAAATACATTTCATGGCAAAACTTTCACCTCACCCAACAAAAACCTGAGGTATAATGCCAAGGTGCACCGTGTTTTTTTAAAATAAATACCATATATTCCCTTTGTTTCTAAATATAACCGAGGGGAAAAATAATACAGGTCATGCTTCGAATCCTAGGAACAACAGTTTATGTTTTTATTTCTTTAAAAGTGGTGCATTTCTTTTTATTTTGTTTTTTATTTTTAAATTAATGATCTATTTCTTCGATTATCTTTAATAATAGAGGGATTAGATAATTTGATTTTACTATAAAAACACTTATTAATCATATTTTACCATAGACCTAACTTATGTAGCTGCTCCAAACTTGTACGCATCATACTTTGGGATGGATTGCAATACAGGAAAAATCTTCAATGTTCTTCTATCTTGAACAAAGCATTTTTTCTGCTCTTGTAATCCATCCCAACATAATGGTGTTGATGTTGTTGGTGTATTTTTGGAATAAATTTCCTATGTTGTTATCATACCCCAAAATTTACCCTCCCTTTTCCTACCTTTTGCTTAGTTTCATTTGCATACATAAAATCATACCATGCATCATCATAACTTTAGCATGCCCTTTTGCATTTGGCCATTGGCTCACAAACATGGCCACATCTTTATTTGATCTTAACATTAGGGTTTTTTTCACTTTGATTTACTCATTAACTAACCAAAGAAACAATAATATATGGTACTTGTTTGTTCCCTTGTTCATATAGGTGATCATACCTTAATTCAAGACAAAACAAAGGTCATCTTGGTCTAGAAAGATGCAAGTGTGGTTCATTGATTCAAGGGTGGTTCATGTGTTTATGCCACATCACTCAATCTTCAAGCCATCCTCAAGATCATTTAAGCCTTAATCTAGTTCTCTTCAAGGGATACTCATTACATTATCATTTTAGCTTGAATGCAAGAGAACTTCAGGTTTGCACAAGTTGGGTTGACCTAATTTACAAGTATGGTTTAATTTTGGTCCAAACCCCGTAACTTCTTCAACTTTCAACCAATTGACAAGTTTCTTTGATCTAAATGTTCATAATGATTTTATTCTACAACTTTTCTTCAGGGCTCAAGCATCAATTCAATCCCTAAGGGCCTCAACTTTAGAAAAGGCTAAGTTGCCAAATTGGACCAAAACCTTGTCATGAACCCCACTTGGCAGCCATGCCATTTTCAGCTCAAGCATCCTTTTGATCTCATTCCTTTTTCCTTTTGTTAAGCTTATGTCAAAGTTCATTTGGCCTAAGTTTGCCTCAAAATGCATGAGGGAATCAAAAGTTATTCAAGCATGAACATGAGGTCCCAAATTGCCCAAATATGCAAGAAGTTGCTTGACCTAATGCCTAACCAAAGAACCTTGCCACGACCTCAACTTTACCACCATGCCATTTTCAGCTCGAATATCTTTTTTATGTGATTCCTTTTGCACTGAATTCCTTGCAATGAAGTGAACAAAAAGCACGAAGCAAAATAAAAAACGCACGAGTGGATTTCATTTGGCCTAGCTTCAAACATGAGACATTGAATTCTATTTTTGCGCGGATTATAGTTTAGCAAAATCATGTCAATCTTCAATATGGGACCACATGCATATGTGTAAAATTCTTGTGTACCTAAAACGCGTGCTACCAAGTGAAAAACGACCTTGCAAACTCATTGAATCACACTTCTCACCTTTCTCTTCACACAGATGGCAAATCACAAAATTGAAACCTAGCTCACACGATTTCAGATCCAATTCACACGTACCATGACCTCATTCTAATCCTATAAATAGAGGATCATTTTGCCTTCATTGGAAAGCTTTATAAAGACAAAAAAAACCTGCTACACTTGAGCTCGAAACCACCAAAAACCAGTTAAATATTCCATCAAATCAAGCTCATTTTGCTTCGAATCTTTGCCTATAACTCATCATCGACATCATATGAAGCTAACTTAAGCACTATCGTGCTCTAAAACTTCTTGTGACCAGACTTCCGATTTCACCATTGTTGACCTTCGAAGCTTCAACTGAAAAGATAGATACGAGTTGAATTCCTGAGAAAACAGGTTACCACTCTCTTCGTGAGGTCCCACTGATCAAAAGCCCTTTATTACCTTGAATTATATTACGTATTCATCATTTAATTTTACTTTTAAGTGAAGATAGCTGACAAAAATTGGTATATACATCAAATGTATCGCATGCTCGAAGGTACACCAGAGTTGCCATCGAAGTTTATTTATCACAAAAGAAGGAAAGGAAAATATCGATAAAACCCAAGGGAAACAGAGAAATGGGTAAATAAGTTGGTTACGCAAGGGAAATGTATTAGCACCCCTCACATCCATGGCACTCCATGGGAACCGTTTTGAATGCTCTTTCCTGGATAGGTGTTACAATCTTCATGTACCTTCAGAAAAGAAAGGGGGTTAAGAAAAAGGGTGCTCGAGGAGGATTGTGGCCCTCATTCCTACGTATTATCATGGTGTAATGAGAAAGTCAGAGCCTCGTAGTTCGTGGAACCAGGGAAGATAAATAAAAGAAAGGAAAGGTGATTGCCAAGGATTCACATCCTCGTGCCTACATATACTTATAGTGCAATAAGGAAGTCAGAGCTTTGTAGTTCGGAGGACAAAGACTGAGAAAGAGATATGATTAGGGGTGGTGTTTAAATTGGAAAGAAAAACTTACCAAAGCACTGAGACTGACATGGTAAGTAAGGAAAGCAGGAACATATCAAAGCACTGGATCTCACATGACAGGGATCTTGCCAAAGCACTGGGTCTCACATGGTAAGGGAGAAAAAACAGGAACTTGTGAAAGTACTAGGACTCGTATGACAAGGGTCTTACCAAAGCACTGGGTCTCACATGGTAAGGGAGAATGCAGGAACTTGTCAAAGCACTTGGACTCATATGACAAGGGTCTTACCAAAGCATTGGGTCTCACATGGTAAGGAGTGGTGTTTAAACTAAGAATGGGAATAACCATAAAGGTGTCAACCCAAGGAATAACCATAAACGTGTCAACCTAAATTTTTTGTGTCATAACCAAGAACTGAAAGATAAAAGTGGTGTTAAAATCAAGAGAGGATAGGGGGTTAACCATAGAGGTGTGTCCCTAAGAAAGGTGGTTACAATGGTGTTTAAACTAAGAAATGGGGAATGACCATGAAGTTGTATCCCAAAGAAAAGTATAGGAGGTTAACCATGAAAGGTGTGTCCCTAAGAAAGGTGATTATAATGGTGTTTAAACCAATAGAGATAAAAGATTCACAGGGCAAGTTGTAGACTTTTCAGTGAACTGACGGCAATTGCACTGAAGTATATGAATAAAAATGAATACTCTAAGCAGCTAGGGTCTACATCCTGTGCACAGAGGTACTCTAGACAAGGGTAGGGAATATCCCCTCTTCTCATTTTCTATTGATTAAGGCTCATGGCATGCAAGCCTAGTCAATGATTGACAAGTTGTTAAAGCAGGTTCCCAAAGATGCTTGTGGGGATGAGTCAGATGATTGTGATCGGCTAAGGAGATATGTGATCCACTAGGAGTATGATACTTGTTGGGGGATTTATGCTCCAAAATAACAAAGATAAGTCCCGTCAAGTGACCAAGTGACTTATGGTTGTTGTACCCCAAAATTTTCCCTCCCTTTTTTGCTTCTCATCTGACTTATGGCTTGAGACTCATTCATATTTCATTCATATGCATTATCCACCCATTAGTGGATCACCATAGATTAAAAACTTTTGGCTTGTGAAGCTAGGGTTGGCATATGGAACAACTCCAAAAGCATGGCTTGGCTATTCATCAGAGCATAGGGGATGTGAAACCCTAATCATTTGATGGTAGAGGTATGGACTCAACAAGGTCTATCTAAGAAATCCTCAAGGGTCTTCAAAACCCTAGTCCCTGACTTTGAGGTTTGCGAACCATATGGTTTGCATTGAAGTAGTGGAAACCCTAGTTGGGGTTCATGGCATTGATGCACCACTGGAGTTAACTTTTCACTTGGCTTGAGATTCTTGATTGATACATACCTTTGAACTTTGACCTAGTAAACCCTAATTCATGGTGTTATGTGGTTGATTCAAGGAATGTTTGCATTCATGTTTTTATTGACCTCATGGTCTCATGATACATTTGATATGAGTCTTATGCCATCCACACTTCATCCATTACTTTCATGGTTTTATTAAAATGTCAAGATTCATTCATGCTTTGATTTATAGTCCCATTGATACAAGTTCATTGTCCATTTGATCAAGTCATTCCATGACACATTAATTCCATTTCATTCATTTATTCAGAGAAAGCCAAGTCATTATGCCTCACACATGAGCCCATGCATCGAAACAAAGAAAAAAATTACATTCTTGGGTGATAGAAATCGATTACCATGGTTGGGAAATCGATTTCCTCTGCTCCAGTAGCCAAAAAATAAATTCATGGGTGATGGAAATCGATTACCATGGTTGGGAAATCGATTTCCCCCTGCTCTAGTAGCCAAAAAAATACATTTCTGGATGATGGAAGTCGATTACCATGTTTGGTAAATCGATTTCCCCGGGGACAGTAGCCAAAAAATACATTTTTTGGTGATGGAAATCGATTACCATGTTTGGTAAATCGATTTCCCCTGGGACAGAGGGCTAAAATACTGCATTTTCAGCAGTAATGCAGTTTCATTTGCACTTCAAACCAGTTCCAATGCTTACATCAATACACTTTGAAATCTTTACATAATTATGCAACAACCAACCATATCATTCATGCATTGGACAAAGCTCCTAATACTTCAATTCACCAACCTTCTCAACATTTGTGAGTTACTCATAACAGTCCCAAACTAATCCCAAACCACATCAAACTAACTCCAAACCTCCCCAAACTAATTCCAAACCTCCCCAAACTAACTTCAAACCTCTTCAAACTAATTCCAAAACATTTTAACTAATTCCAAGCCTCATTTAAATAATTCTAAGCCACATCAAAACTAACTCCAGACCTCCATTTGATCCAAACTTGTAACCTATATAACCACAAGGGGAGCAAAAAACTCAGAACTTGATCATTCTCTCAAATTACTCATTACAAATTTAAGTTTTCTCCTCTCACTTCATCTTCTCCAATTCCCCTCCCTACACAAAAGCTCAAATCACCATTGGAGCAAGCTTCACATTGAAGTTTTTTTATCAATTGAGCTAAACCTCTTGCATTCAACAATCATCCCTACATTCACATAATTAACATCAACAACAATAATTCAATTCAGAATTTTTCAGAGTTGATTCTTGAAGAGGAAGGGTTTATAGTGGAAGTATAATATTAAAGGTTAAAATTAGCATACCTCAGGTTTTCACTTCATCTTCTTCATCTTCATTATCTTCAATTTTCAACAAGTTCCAAGATAATCCTCCGTCTTGCAAGTCGGTGAATTTTCATCCTTGCTTGTTTGCTGAAATTTTGATACCACATTGTAGCTTGTGTAGTCGAGAATCAAAATCCCAAGGTTTGGTGGTTTGATTCTCCTCCATCTCCATTTAATTTCAGATTTTGTGCTTAGGGTTCTTGATTTTAATGGCTCAATTTCCAGAATTGATTAACTTGTAGTTAGAATGAATGAGGCACTATGATAGAAGAGGTTGAGAGGAGTAAGAAAATGGTGTTTTTTCTTGAATTCGACCAACTTCGCCGCCTCCGGCGTGGTGGTGCCGAAGCTCCGGTGGTGGTTCTATTTTGACATGAGAATTGGAAGATGATGTGTAGAGAAGAGAGTGAGTTGCTGAATTTTTTCACATGTCCCTTTGCAAATTCTGTTGGGCTTAACCATTGAGCCAAATATTTTGCTTTCTACGCCCCTGTTTTACTTAGCAACATACTTACTGAATCCAACTATATTTCTTAGTATATGGGCTTATTCTGTTAGGGCCAAAGCCCCTTTTGCTGAATTATGCACTCTATATTCAGGGCCTGCACCCCCTTGGCCCAAAATGTTAATTACCATTTTAATTACCTTCAATTCCATTTTATGTTGTGTTGATATTTTTGGTAATTGTTTTTTTAGCATTTTAATTAGGTTTAATTAGGCTTTAGATTTTTAATTAGAATTTAGGACTTTATTAGATTTTTGTATAATTTTCTATTTGTTTTTTTGATATAGTTTTAATTAGATTAGAAATTAGAAAATAATTAGATTCTAGTTAATTTTAGAATTTAGTTAATTCTTGAACATTACGTTAAAATAGATGTTAGGACTTAACCAATTTGTAGGTTCTAATTAGATTTTAATTGGAAGTAAATTTGTGTTCATGATTGGATATTTTTGGGAAATGACCATTTTACCCTCATGGGGTTATTTTTTCATTTTTGGCCATAGAATTACATGTTCCCTTAGGAATTTTTGACATAGATTTTTAATCAAACCATGACTAACTATAACATGATCCATTAGATTAGTTTGATTAATTCTAACCATTAGATTAGGTTCTAACCTAGTTTTCAAACTAAATCTTAACCCATGATTCAAATTGATCAAAAGTAATTTTGATCAATTAAATCCTTTAATATTGTATAATCACACAGTCTAATTTGAGTGATCAAAAGACCCTTGGTCACTTAATAAGACTTTTTTCTGTAAGCTGTGAAGCCCGAAGCCTCAAGTCAGATCTTCAATCAAGGCATCCTCAATCATATCAAGCAGTGGATAATACAAACTACATCAAAGGTGGCATATTCAAGAGCTTATTAAATCAAAGTTAGTATTGTATGGCATGATCCTTAAGTAATAGAGAATGAATGAGACTGGAGAATTCCTACCCTCATTCTGAATATCTTTGGGTATGGGACGAATGACCCAGTGCTCGTCGTATTCACCTCTATTCATAGACTTTAGCATAATTCAAATCATACGATTGGCAAGTCTCTCTCTCTCTCTCTCTATCTATCTATCTCTCTCTCTCTCTCTCTCTCTCTCTCTCTCTCTCTCTCTCTCTCTCTCTCTCTCTCTCTCATCACAAAGAAATGCAACAAGCAAGGACTGCAATAATAACTTATAAATTATGATTCAAGTTTTACGATACGAGCCTTAAGCAATGGAAAAGGAATGGGACTGGAAAATTCATACCCTCATCCTGAATATCTTTGGGTACGGGACGCTTGACCCTGTTGCTCATCATATTCACCTCTATCAAGTCTATTCCTCTCCTTCCATCAATCTCCTCTTGCCTCCTTAGTCGTTCTGTCTTCAGCCCTAGTGGGCTGAACTACGAAAGCTCTGATTTCCTTATTGCACTATAAGGATACGTAGGAAGGAGAACCTAGTTTATTCATGAGCTACCTTATTTATAATCCATCCTTCATTTTGATTATTCATTTCTTTTGCCTTTAATCATCTTGTTTTCAGCCCTAGTGGGCTGAACTACGAAAGCTCTGATTTCCTTATTGCATTATAAGGATACGTAGGCAGGAGAGTTCCAATTCTCCGCGAGCTATCTTATTTATCATTAAATCTTAATTCTTCATTCATCAATCAATACCCTCCTTTTGAGATCGAATATCACTTTTCCTTGGTTTCCATGCTCATCCTTTTAGGATGCCTAATGAATAGTCCGCCTTGTGAACCAAGAGCTGTTTGGCTTATTGCCAGACATTTAATTCCTTTGTTTTTGGTTATTCCACTACAATGATACCATGCCTCGGTCCCCTCACTTGTTGGTTTACCTTTACTCTTCAGTTCAGAGTTTATTCCTTCATGGATCCAAGATACTTTTTCTCTTTGATCTCAAATTGTTTGTTCCCCGACAAGTGATATACATTTTCCTTGTGACAACCAATACTTCCTTTTGGGTTCCATTCTCATCCTTTTAGGATGCCTAATGAATATTCCACCTTGTGAATCAAGAGTTGTTTGGCTTATTGCCAAACATTTCATTCTCTTTTTTTCCAGTCATTCCACGATGGTGATACCATGCCTCGAGCCCCTCACTTGTCGGTTTGTCTGTTTACTCTTTGATTCAAAGCCAATTTACCTTTATGGATTCCCATGTTACCATTTTGTTGGTACGAGTTATAATTTTCATCGCTCTCAATCTCTTTCTTTGTTTTCGTAGTTCCACGAACTACGATTGCTCTAATTTTCTCATTGCACGGTGAGAATACGTAGGCACGAGGACGTGAATCCTTGGCGAGCATACTTCTAATTATTCCTTTTTCTGCCTTAGGGCACCACTAGAATATTTCACGATCAATTACCTACCTTCAATCATAAATCGTTCACTCCAGTGTCATACTGTTTCTTTGAAATCAAATACACTTTCTTTGGATACCCATATATATCCTTTTAATACGTCTAGTGAAAAGTCTGAGTCTGTACATATAGTTGTTTGGATTGTCCCCAGACATTTAATTTCTTCTTTTTTGGCCAACCATATAGTGGTACCATGTCTTAAACCCCTCACTTGTGGTTTGTGCCACCTTCCCTTTATGGTACAAACTTCATTTCTCCTTTGGATTCCAGTATACCCTTGCCTTTGGTTTCAAACTATACCTTTTTGGTTGCATGTTACCTAATCCTCTAATTCCGTAACTTTGGTCATTCACTCCATTCATTTCCATAACACATTCACATTCTATCTTCATTCACTCCATGTGATACTCCTTATTCTTTGAGCCAAATATATTATCCCTTTGTGCTCCATCTTATGTCAGCTTGTGAACTAAGAGATGTTTGGCTTGTACCCAAACACACAATTCCTTCTTTTTGGTAAGACAATATAGTGGGTATGTCTAGTTTCCTCCACATCTTAGTTTATACCAATTTTACTCTTGGGTTCATATTTTCACCCTTGTTGGAGTTCAAACAACTTTATCCTTTGGTTTAGACCATACCTTTATCTCAAATTCTTTTCACCTCCCACCACTAGTTCTTTGAACTAAGGAGCTCTGAATTCCTCGTTGCACTATGAGGATACATAGGCATGAGGGCCCCAATCCTCACCGAGCACTTTATCTATTTATTTTCCTTTTCCCATTCTTTTGCGAGTAATCTTTAGATATAACACTTATTCGAGCAAGAACAATCAAAACAGTTCCCATGGAGTACCATGGATGTTAGGGGTGCTAATACCTTCCCATTGCATACCATGGATATAACACTTGTGTTGTAAAACCAAACACTTAATTCCTTCTTTTTCGGTTGTTCCAATATAGGGATACCATGTCGTAGGCCCCTCACTTGTTGGTTCATACCAATTTTACTCTTTGGTTCATATTCTAACCCCTTATTGGAGTTCAAATCACATAATCCTTTGGTTTAGACCATATTGTTATCACAGCTTCTTTTCATCTCCTACCACTAGTTATATGAACTACGAAGCTCTGAATTCCTTATTGCACTATAAGGATACTTAGGCATGAGGGCCCTAATCCTCACTGAGCACTTTATCTATTCCATTCTTTTTCCTTTATTCTTTTGCGAGTAATCTTTAGTTATCACACCCATTCGAGCTAGACCAATCAAAACGGTTCCCATGGAGTACCATGGATGTTAGGGCTTCTAACATCTCCCCCTTGCATAACCGACTTCATTACCCATCATATCTCTTTTTCCTAGGTTTTATCGATGGTTTCCCTTTCCTTCAGGAATAAATAAAGTTCGATGGCGACTTTGTTGTATGTTCGAGCATGCGATGTGCTTGGGTATATTTCCTCTAGCTTCAATAAATGGCAAGAAACCAGAAGCTTGAGAGTTGTGAAAGAGAGGAAGTGTGAAAGCTCACTGGGTCTGTGTTAAGTGATCAATTTCTATAAAGGTATAAGACTATCTCTCAACTTTATTCAGGAAATCACACACATTCAAACTATTTTATGTTTATTAACCTATTCAAACCCATATAATTCACCCCCTCTTGTTTTTGGACTCACTTGACCAACAAGTGGCATCAGAGTCTACTCCTATTTAAAGACTAATCGACTCAGGAGGAAGAAGATGACTACTAACACTTATGATTTTGACATGGTACTTTTCATGAATACACCTCCACCATTTGATGGTGATAAGTTTAACTTATGGAAAGTGAGAGTTGAAACTTTTATCAAACAAAATTATTTTAAAATGTTATATATTTTAATCAATGGTCCATTTAATCCTACCTTCTCTTTTAATGACGAGGTAGTAAATAAACCTGATTTTGATTGGACCAATGAGGATATGAGAAAAGTCAAACTTGGTTTTAAAGTCAAACATATTTTGATAAATTCCTTAAGGTCTAAATAATTATACTATGTTTTTACTTGTGAGACTACCAAGGAAGTGTGGGACACTCTTGAAATGATATTTGGAGCCTCTCCAAGTATTAAGCAAGAGAGAATGAAAAACAAACCCCGGGAATGTGAAATACCAGATGAATGTGATTGTCATTCTCATAGATGGTATTCTACCAATGGAACTATTGGAGGTATTATTAGTGTTTTTTAACATCTATCTAAGAATAAATAATGGAATCAAAAATTCGATAAGATCCTCAATTCAAAAGATAACAATGTGTTTATTGAGTTTCAAGAAGAATCTAGAAAGAAAGATATAATCATTAAACTCAACGAATTGATTCAACTTTTGAAAGATGGGGGATTAAATTGAAGTTCGTTAGAAGAATTCTCATCAAGAGGACTAGTGAAGAAGTAGTAGAATCCATCCTAGTTGTTTCCTTCAAACAAATAATCTCAATAGTTGAAAGTAGATAATTTGTTGAAGAAGATTCATCCAACAAAATATTTGAAAAGGCCTCAACAAGCACAATCTTAGAGAGCAAAGATGGTGAAGAAACAACGATTATAAGATCCTATGAAGAATCAACTTCTGAAAAAAATTCTGTAGAGTTACCCCACATCAAGTTTCTTATGAAGAAGATGTAGCAACAAACGATGAATCAATAGAGGAATCATCGAGAGATCCATGTAGAAATTTATGCAGAGATGTTTTCAATAATATACTCGGTGATACATTAGAACACTCTTACGTAGCACATTCTCAAAATGGAGAGTTTTAGATATATTGGGGTAACTTATCTAACCCATAATAAATTATTTAAGCTAGGTATCAAGTTCGCTAAAAAAATGAGAAATTGGATAATATTATTAGTGATCTTAAGAATTATGTCAAATTCTTAGAAAATAGCAATAAAATTCTTGATGAATAAATTGCTAGCATAAGTAGTGAATCCTTAAAATCAGCTAAATATGATTCTTTGAAAAATGAAGTAGATAATTTGCATAAAACCTTAGAGAAATTCATTAAGGGGGAAGAAATTTTTCATTTAGTTATTTCCAGTTAAAATGCTTCTTTTAATAAAATTGGTGTAGGTTATAAACTAGATATATCACTTGATAAGAAAATGTTCAATTGTGTTGTCCTTAAATGAAATTTTTGTAATAAGCTTGTCTATATTGATCCATTTTGCTTTGATAAATTAAGAGGGTCAAAAGGGAATTCCTTCAGACCTCTTAAAGTAACAAACGCACCAGGACCGAAAAAGATTTGGGTACCAAAGGTGAAAACCTAATTATGTTTTCCATGGATTGTTTTGCAACTTTGAAGGTGCTTATTACAAATTTGATAAATATGTGAAAAAAAAGTGTATATTATGAGTATACAAGAGAAGTTTGATGTTCCAGATGATATTTGATCATAGAGTTGTAGGCGTTAATGCTGGTGCTCAACAATCATTGTGTTGGATGGCATGGACGGTGGTGTTGAGTAATCATGTTTAATCAAGTAGTAGATCAAGCCTTATGACGTTGATGGTATTCATTCAAAGATGTTTAATTAATGTGTCTGTTAACATTTATGGGAATGTTTAACATTCATGCGTGACCTAGATGGCGATGCTCTATAGTCATGGTGGTCTTGATAATTTGGAATCAGAGAATCGTTGGTGATCGTATCACTCCAGATAGTGTTTCATTAGCTATCGTATCTATTAATCCAGAGAGATGGACTTTTGATGGTGGTTCATCGTTCCCTCATGAGGGGGAGTTTTCTCAAGGGTTATTTTGAGATTTTAAGGTAAAATGCTTGGTTGATAATAGAATTAGAAAACTTCAATGAAATTATTTGACAATCAATATTTTTATGCTCAATGAATTTTTTTCATCATTAACATACTTTTATCTTTGAGTTGTTTGATATTGTATCAATAATGTAGAGGAAATTGAATATATAGGCTAAATGGGTGCTATTTTGAAGTATGTAGGTGTTAAAAGTAGCAAAGTTAAGCCTAATTTCATGCAAAGGCTCAAAGGGAGCGCAAAAAGTTAAAACCGCGTGAATAATAGATTAGACCTAAGGGATAATTGATTATAGTATATTTGAATTTAAAATTTTGAATTTTCACGCTACATAATCTATTAGACCTGAAGAATAATCCATTATTGCATCAATCAGAGTGTATCGTCTATAATATAATCATGATGGAATCTCAAAACTAATGCCCTAATCGATTATCAGGGCAAATAATTGATTATATGCAGATGATATAAATAGGTATCACCTCCTCCCTCTTTTATCATCCTTCTCTTGCATTCTTCTTCTACTTTATTCTTGTTTTCTATGTACTTATGCAATATCTCTTACAATTATCATCATCATCATCATCAATGGCTCTCAAGAGAATGAGTAGTGTTGGAATATCCTCAATTGTTGGTTACTTCTTAGAGTTATTTTCATCTCAAGATAAAATATTTTGTTTCAACTGAGACTTTGCAATAAGAAGGATTCTCAAATATTACCATGGAAGAGAAAGAATTCAAAGATTGCAAATTTTTTAAGTAGTTTGAATATGCATGTCTTAAAAGTTTCATATGTGACATCCCCGATGAGATGTTTCCAACTTTGGTAAGAATGTTCTACTCTAACCTCAAATATGTCCGAGGGATCCTTAACACCAAACTGAAGAAGCATAAAATCAAGCAGTCCCTTCAAGAATTTGCTGAGATCTTCAATCTCCCATGCTTAGAGTATGAAGCTGAAGGTAATAATTATTCTTATTTGCATGTTGCACTTTATTTCCTGCTTAATCCAAGTTCTGGTATTCCTACCCCTTTTTAAGGTGATGGAAGTGTTCCCTAATATTCACCTTGTCTATTATGTGGTATCCCATATCATTTCCCTAAAGAAACACAACTTTGGGCAACTATCCAGAACCGAGGTTGTCTCATACTGGAAAATTACCAACAAAGTGCAAACAATTGGGCAAGCACTATAATCTATCGCATGGTTGACACCAAGGGTAAGGATATGTGGTTTCCATATGGTGGCCTGATGACGAAAATTTAGGAACATGTTGGGTTCAACTTTGAGGGTGAGGAACCAGACCATTTGGGATATGGAGTGTTTAGTGATGATGATGATTCTACGTAGCTTTTCCCAAATGCTTTGGTCAAAACAATATCAGAAATTGGATCTCATTGGCCTCTTGGAGTGTTCATATATGATGTTCCAAGTAGTTTTGCCTAGTTGTGTTATTTCGTTGTAATTTTATTTT
Source organism: Lathyrus oleraceus (assembly GCF_024323335.1). Taxonomy (NCBI): domain Eukaryota; kingdom Viridiplantae; phylum Streptophyta; class Magnoliopsida; order Fabales; family Fabaceae; genus Lathyrus; species Lathyrus oleraceus. The sequence goes on from NC_066579.1 coordinate 388,220,815, forward strand.
CTAGTTGTTTCCTTTTTGTACTTGAATTCAGTTATCTTTAATTAATAAAGTATGTTTTTCCACTTTAAGTGATTGTGTATGTCTATTGTGATCTATGTGTTTGAATACTTGATATATATTTTTATCCATTTTCCCACCTTTTTTATTATGCCAAAGGGGAAGAAGTATATTCTCAGGATGAGTAGGTTATGTTATCCATATTTTTTAGCAAGAGTTTAAACACTCCAATTTATCATCTTGGTTTATTTGTTATTCCACCTCCCTGAGAGATGTGTTTTCATCGTCAAAAAATGGAGAATATGGATCTATGTGCTTATAGGTATGATGCATGTAGTGATCTGTTTGATTTTGATGTTGATAACACTCTTATGAAAATCTTCAATAGAAGAGTTGTTCATGGCTTGTTGGTTTAGATGATGAAAAGTGAAGCTACTATCAAATTTGATTAAGTTGTGGTGCTTGAAGTTCAAGTTGTCATCTCTTGTGATTACCAAGAGGTGCTCAAGATATCAAAGCTCATTTTTTGTGATAATTAAGTTGTGGTGATCAAGACATCATAACTCAGTTTTATGGTGATCAATCTATGTTAATCAGTCGTGGTGATCAAGGTGTACTACTTGGAGATTCAAATATCAGATCCTTTATATGAAAGACAACACCTTATGTCAAGAGGCGTTTAGTGAAGTTAGTGAAGATCTTTGATTAAGAAATATGTCTGATGATGGAGCTTATCTTGAAGACTTATCTCAAGCCTCATCAGAAGAAGATTCAAGGTTCCAATGAATTTTAGAATTCAAATATATTATCACAAGGAACAAGAAGTTTCATAGTTGTGAAAGAGAGGAAGCGTGAAAGCTTGTTGAGTCTGTGTTGGGTGATGAGTGTCTTTAAAGGTTTAAGACTAACTCTCAACTTTACTAAGGTAAATCACACACACACACACTTTCAACCTATTGGAAAGCCTCTCTCTCTTTTCATTAATCACTAGAAAATGTTTTTGTGCCTAGATAATTGACTAAAATCTCAAAAAGTTGGTTATGAGAGAAAGTTACTCTCTATAATCGGTTATAGCTCAGGCTTAATCGATTATTCCTTTCTGTTATGGCTCATAATCAACTATTAGTATTAATAGTCTATTAGTAATGACTCTTTTGAAAACATTCCATTTTTATACTTGATAATCGATTGTGTGGATGGCCTAATCGATTATCATTACTAAAAATACTCATAGGTCTTTTCCTTTTATAGCCAATTTTTGTTTAGATGAATCTTTTCTCATTTCTCACACACCAAAAAAATTATTTGAGATACCTCTCTCTCTCTCTCTCTCTCTCTCTCTCTCTCTCTCTCTCTCTCTATATATATATATATATATATATATATATATATATATATATATATATATATATATATATATATATATATATATATATATATATATATATATATATATCACACATTTTCCTTAAGTGTTTTTTAGAGTGAAGTTTTATATTTGTGAGGTTCTATGGTCTAGGTAGGAGCATAATTGTAAATTCTCATTGAGAGAAATTATGTTTTGGTTGTGAGATAAAACAAGTGAAAATATCTTGTTTTGTTGTTAAGGTAAACTAGTTAAAACCTTTGTTTGGTTGGGGAGATATTTATCATTAAAACTCTCAATCAGTTTGTGAGCTTAGTCTGTTGATAAAAGCTATCATCTAGTTGTAGAGGTCTCTGTAGTTAGAACTCAATATTTGATTGGGAAGTTTTCCCTTGTAAAACTACAGTCCTTGTATAAGGAGGTTTGTGGGAAAATCCTTTGAAAAGCTCACATCGTAGTGGAAACTCTAATGAAGAAATTCTTGGGGAGAGGGGTGGGTTACTTCATTATACTAAACCTCTTTAGATCTCCAGTGTTTCTCTCTCTTCCATTAACTATTTACTTTCTAGTTATTTATTTTTGTTGCATTTCCATTTTCTTATTTTCGCGGGTTTTACTCTGTTTGACTTGCAAATGTATTTTAAACTTTGTTTTTCAAAAGATTTTTACTTGAAAATGGTTCTTCAAATCCACATAATTCACCCCTTATTGTGTTTAGGGTCACTAGACCAACAACATACTGTCGAATCATAATTATAAGGTCAAGAAGATATTGTGTCCAATGGCTATGGACAATATCAAAATACATGCATTTCATAATGATGGTGTATTATACAATAAATAGTATAAAAATATTGAATATGTGTCTGAAGTGTGGAGAATCACGTTACAAGTTGAAGGACAATGATGTTGATGATGATGGTGTAAGCACAACGGGTTCTCCTTGCAATGTGATATGGTACCTACCAAAAGTTTCAAGGTTCAAGTGATTGTCTGGTAATGTAAATGACGCAAATAATATTAGATGGAAAGCAAATGAAAGAAAATATGATGGAAAAATTTTCCATGTAGTTGATTCTTTGGAATGGAAGAAAATTAATTTGATGTTTCAGAATTTTTGTCATGAGCCAAGAAACCTTAGGCTTGGACTTTCCAGTGATGGAATGAACCCATTTGATAATATTAGTACTATCCATACTTCATGAATTATTATTCTCATTATTTATAAATTATCTTTGTGGTTGTGTGTGAAACGCAAATATATGATGTTATCTATGATGATTTTGAATCCAAGACAACCAAGAAACAACATAGAGGTTTATCTAAGTCCATTGGTTGAAGATTAAAGAGTTATGTGGGAGGAAGGCATTGATGATTCATATTCTAGTAAAAAAATTAAGATGTGTGACATGTTATTCTGCATAATCAATGACTTTATTGCATACTGTAATTGTTCTAGATAAAATGTTAAGGGGCATAAAGTGTGTTCTATATGTGAAGTTAATACATGCTACCACCAATTAAAGAATGAAAATAATATATTTATCTTGGGCATCAAAAATTTCTAAGACTCAATCATCCATATCATAGATTGCAGAAGACTTTTAATGAGCAAAAAGAGTTTGGTATCGCTCCAAAGCCCTTAACGAGAGAACAAATTGATCAACGACAACAACACATTAATGTTGTCTTTGAAAAGAATCAAAAAGAGCATGTTGAGAAATATATGGAAAAAAGATTGGTGTTTTGATCTTCTATATTGGTCTAAAATCAATGTAAGATGTCTTGATGTGATGCATATGGAGAAAAATACGTGTGATAGTGTAATTGGAACACTTCTCGACATTTAAGGAAAGACAACAGATAATAAGAATATTTCTAGATATGGTAGAGATGGATATACAATACAATTAACTTTAAAAGAAATAGGTAAAATAATGTGATTTCCCTAAAAAATCACACTCGATTTCCCAGACACTCTTGTTGCGGTTTGAAAATATTGCTCAAGTTAATTCTCGACAGGCTAACTAACTCTGAGTTTGCTAGGTCTGAACTTGATCAGGAGATGGAAATCAAAAGAAAAATAATTGATCTTAAATGGATCCTAGGCTTGAATAATAATCTTCCTTCGTCTCATGTTGAGGTCAACCACATGCTTTGTGGCCCATCCCCAACCCCAACTTAAGCCTATGCCATTCACTATGCATATTGATTGAGGTAACAATTTCCTAATGCGTGCCCTTGAAGAAATGGTCGACTCCATCCGTGACATGATTTATTACTAGAGAGTTAATAACTAATATATATTGCACAAATTGAATGCGTCTTGTATTATTATTATTATTATTATTATTATTATTATTATTATTATTATTATTATTATTATTATTATTATTATTATTAGTAGTAGTATTATTATTATTATTATTATTATTATTATTATTATTATTATTATTATTATTATTATTATTATTAGTATTATTATTATTATTATTATTATTAGTAGTAGTAGTAGTATTAGTATTATTAGTATTATTATTAATATTATTATTAGTATAATTCTTATTATTATTATTATTATTAATAGTATTATAATTATTATTAGTATTATTATTATTATTATTAATATTATTATTATTATTATTAATATTATTATTATTATTATTACTATTATTACTATTATTATTATTATTATTACTATTATTATTACTGTTATTATTATTACTACTATTATTATTATTATTAGTATTAGTATTATTATTATTATTATTATTATTATTAGCATTATTATTATTATTAGCATTATTATTATTATTATTATTATTATTATTATTATTATTAGCATTATTATTATTATTAGCATTATTATTATTATTATTGTTATTATTATTATGTTCATGTTTAAACTTTCGTGATTGTATAAATTATGTGGTTTTATTGTTGTCTTCTTTGTTTGTGTCTTGGATGTTGGATGGTTAAAGTTATAAATCATTTAGATTTGGAATTTTGTAGTTATGAATATGATTTATTATTCTTAAATAATAATCCCTCTATTTTTTATTATAAATAAATTTTAATTATTTAGATTTAAATAATTGATTTATCTAATTTATATAGTGTAAATACATTATCTATTTAATGAATTTAAAAAGTCAAAATTTATTTATAAAAAAAATACAGGAAGTTGTAGGTAAAGTTTTTGATAACATGTTTGGTTAATATTTACTTTGGACAATATTTTTCATAAGAAACACCGAACAAATATGCAGTGTCACATAAGATGTTAATTTTATGGACACAAACGATAAGGTTTTAATTTATAATTTTACCTTTAATTTTTACGATGAGAATTAAACAAGGATGGTTGAAATTATCTAATGTTATTTTTTAGATATTAAGAAAAGGAAAAGAAAATAAAAGTAAAAAATCATTTAGAGAATGAAATTTTACTAGCATCATTTAGTAGGAATAGTAGGAGAGTGATGATTCTTACAGAAGATTTTACAAAAAATCGGTATACTAAGGTTTTGTTAGATAGTCAACACAAATATTTTTATTTTTAAGAGTAAAGTCGTCTCAAATTTTTGGAGACTCTATGTAAAATAATTATAGTTTAACCAGGACACAACAAATAGAGATAATCTAACCTGACAAATATATTATGAGACTCCATTTAAATATAATTTAACCTTATTTTAAGGTCTTGTGTAATAATTTATCTTTTATGCTCTTAAAGACGGTCTCGCTTAAGAGTAAGACATATTTAAATTCATATTTTTTAAAGAAAAACTCTTTGATGTTGAGAAGAATTGCCGTATAGAAATATTAAACATTAATAAACTCTTAAATAAATTTGATAAGATAGTTGAAGTCTTGATGCCAAATTCTCAAATAATATGCAAGTCATATTTGAAATTTCATATCTTTTGTGTATAAATATTGCTTAGATATGTTTATGATATAAATAATTTTCGTTGAATGTGATATGTGGCATACAATATACAATGATACTTGTCGATTATGTATGAAGTGGGTTTATCAATCATAGGATTTTGATTTGATATCTTGGATTGGGTGCATTGAATCTGATATCTAGTACTGTTAGAATAAAAGAATTGTTAGTGATGTATGTTTTACTTAACTATTTATTTAAACCAGTTGTTAATAAATTATTATGTTTTAATATAAACACACTATTATCAACGAATAATTTGGAGCAATTGTCCAACAAACAAATTCCGGGAGGGGCAAGTGTCATATATATAATAAGTAAAGCAACCACATTATGAAGGTGATTACGATATTAATCATTATGTAGTTTTTTTATTAAAAAAATTGTTGATATAAAACAAAAGTGAATGATATTTGCTTATATATTTTCACACGTATACATTTTTTTGTCTTATTGAAAATGTTGTAATAATTTTAAAAATTTTAAACTAGTTTGTTAGTTTGGTAGTTAATTTTTCACTGTTCGAAAAAATCAAAATAGATTACGAGTTTGGGAGATTGACCCGAACCATAGAGAAAGAAGGATTTTGATAAATAGAATAAGACACTTGAGACATCAAAGGGAGAGCTACATCAATATGAATGATATCATATAAATTGAAACTAATGTGGCGAGTGTCAATTATTAAAAATGACTTGACCATTAACTCAGTCCCACGAAACATTTCTAACACAATGTCGAAGATGGATGTGAAGAATATTTGACTTTCGAACCACCATACGGATTCCAACCCAAAAACCCATGATATAGTAAGAACGGAATGGAAAGTAAGTTATTTGGGTTACAAGTAATTATATTCAACCTTTTTTCTATTCCTTTCAATCTTACAAACTTGTATGAAGTTTGTATGAGATGCAACAAAAATTGAAATTAACTTTCTCTCAATTCCTCTCTTCCTCTCTATTTATGTTTTTGTTTTTTCTTTTCTTGCATCTAGAGTGTGGTTCCAACATCAAAGTGGGTTGGTGTTGATCCATAAGAAAAACACGAGTGAAATGTGAGAAAAATATTAGGAAACATAGAGTGAAGAAGATTTGAGGAGTTTTTTTTAAAGTAGAAGAAAAGATTAATACTAACGGTGATTTTCATCCAATATGCTAATTATTTATGGGAACAATCGGGAGAGATGGAGTGTTTTGCTAAAGTCATTGTTTGGAGCACAATATGTGCTTGAAATTCCGCAAAAAGGTTATGAATACTTAGTTGCAAATCTCACAGATGCACAAAGAGCCACTTTCAAAGGATCAAGAAAAAAGGACTACAAGACTTTATTTTGTTGGATGCAAGTGTGAGTGGTTAAGTCTCACATCGCATATGAAAGGGTGAATGTTGAATTTATAAGAGAGATGACTCATATACCTAACGCCTTAAGATTTTGAATGGAGATGTGAAATTTCCCTCTCTTGTGATCTTGGAGCATTAGATACCTGTTGTTGCTCCCGATTTCACCGATCTCCCTAACATGTTCTACATTCAGCATAATAAGGATTTTCATCACTTTAAGAAGATCACAAAGGCCACCAAATTGAAATAAGCATGGGATGTGTTAGAGAAGTACCGTGATGGTGGAGGGAGATCGAACTAGAAAATAAGTGATTACTTCTTAAAATTGATTGCTTTGGTGAATCAGATGAAGGCATGTGAGTAAGGTACTAGTCAACAAATGATGGAAAAGGTAATGAGATCAATGACATCAAGATTTGGTTTTATTTTGTGTGCAATTCAAGAATTAAAGGATCTCAATACCATAAAGATTAAGGATCTCAAAAGCTCATTGGAAGCACATGAACTAATGGTAATTGATAGAGGAGCTGAAATAGAAGGCCAACAAGATCTAAAAGAACAAGTGATGCAGAAGTATGAAGGTGATAGAAACTTCAAGAAGAAGGGAAAAGATGGTTTCAAGAATGCAAATCCAAGTTGGTCCAATAATGCAAGACAAGAGAATGAAGATAAGGTTGAATCCTCTAGAAGAGGAGGAGGCTAAAGCAAGAATTGTACTAATAAAAAAGACTTTTAACAAAAGTGATATATAGTACTGCAACTATGAAAGGCATGGTCATTTTGCCAATGAATGTTAGTACAAGAAGGAAGGAGGAAAGAAATGACAAAAGGAAGATGAAGAAGTAAATATAGCTCATGATGATGGTTGTGAATCTGAAACAGTATTGCTTATGGCCACTACATGTGAAGGGAATCCAATGTGTGAGCAATGGTACCTAGATTCACAATGTTCAAACCATATCACGGGTGTGACGGTGTATTCGTCGCTATATGATCTATCGATTAAATCATAAGCTTGGAGATACATTGAAATTTCGAGTCGCCACCGCACTTTTATTTATCCAAAGGACTGGCTAAAAAGCGAACAAAAGCCTAAGAAGTTTTACACGTAGAAAACTAATAAAAAGATCAGAGATTCTGGGTAAGGGGTAAATTACGCAATGGGAAGGTGTTAGGCACCCACTACGTCCTAGGTACTCCTAGGGAGCCCTTTTCACACTTGTTATGCTAAATTAATATTTGTTATGACAAAAGTATTGTGCAAACATGATTGGGATGATGAGAAAAGAATATACAGTTTTTAGGTTATTGGGTTTTATTTATTTTTGTGTTCGAACGGATGAACCCGCTGCCTACGTACCTTCCATCAAAGGTAAGGATCAAAACGCCGTAGTTCGGCTAAAAGATTTCCAAAAGTTGGTGGATTCAGTTTTAAACACAAGCACTGAGGCTTTTCATTATCAATGGGAGAACACTCGACCAAAAACAACATCCACCACGCGAGGATAGCTTCGACGTACTAGAGGGGTTAGCCCTGTTTGAAGTACGGAAGTCTTACTGTCGACTCACTAAGGATAGGCAAGATTTACATCAACCACAATGATAATTGAAGCCTATGGCTAATGTGAAAAGATTAATGGACAAAGCCAAAACAAGTGAATGAGTGAAGTTAATTGATTGTAATTATGAAAATGAAGTCAAAGTATGATTAAGATTGATTTGAAAGAAGTATTATGAAATGAAGTTTGAAAAAAAGTCAAGGACTTGAGTCCAGGTTTTTAATTTGAAAAACATGAAGATGTTTGCACAACACTTATGTCAAGTTTGAAAGATAAAGTGTGAAAAGGTCTAGGACATAATGAATGATGAATGGATGGAGGATGGATAGTAAAACTTCTTAGAAGGTTCACTTCTTGAAATCATATAGCAGATGATTCAAGTGTGTCCTTTGGAATAGCAATTAATAATAACAAACAAGCAAAGCAAAAGAAAAGCGGATATCGGATGCCAATCACTGGTCTTATACCAATCTCCTAAAACAAAACTGGATATCAGATGCCACTCAATGGTCTTACACTAATCTCCACAGGCAAAGAAATAAAAGCGGATACCGGATACCAATAGATGGATTTACACCAGTCTCCTAAAACAGAAATGGATATCAGATGCCACTCAATGGACTTACACTAATCTCCTCAAAAGAAAAACAAAGATGAGAAATGGAAGTTAACTGCCAATCTGTCTGGACTTAGGTTAACTCCACAGTATGGTCCTAGGAAATCCAATGCCACGTTACAGGGACTTACAATGGATCCTCACATACAGGAACAAAAGCAACAATATGATCATAGGAAAGCAAATGCCAACTTGCCGGGACTTACAGTTGCAACCTCACATAAACAGAGAAAGCAAATCATGATCACAGGATAACAGATGCCAACTTACAGGGACTTATAACTGTATCCTCACATACAAACAAATTAGGATCACAGGAAAGCAGATGCCAACTTACAGGGACTTACAACTGCAACCTCACATACAATCAAAGCAGATCAAATTATGATCACAGGACAACAGATGCCAACTTACAGGGACTTATAACTGTATCCTCACATACAAACAGATAAAACAGAAGATATGAGTGACCAATGAGGTCTTACACTCTATCCTTCCATATCATAGGAGCAAATGCCAAAGAAATGGACTTACAATTGTCCTCAATGGGTAAGCAACAATGATAGCATCACAAAGACAAATGAGATGATCATGCATTAATGGCAATTGATGATGATAAAAGCATAACATACAGGCAAACAAGTGCATATGAAGCAATCAATCAATCAATGAATAACAAACAGCACACTCTATAGCCAAACAAAAGGGGGGCTCATACAAGAGGGTTTGACTATGAAAGTCCACTGTAATAGGTAAAGGTCGCTCTTAACCTTGCCATTGAGAGGCTAAGGTGAAGCAGATGAAAAGGAGATGAGGGGTGTGCCTCATTGCTTCAATCTCAGATCAGAGAGAGCATCAAAGAAAGTGTGGGAGTTCAGAAAGTAGGAACTCTCTCCACATTATTGACTCGATTAGATCTTGGGTATTTATCTCAATGCTTCAACCATGTAATGGGAGCAAAGAGAGGACACACTGAATAGTGGGGGATAGATTGCTTATCCCTACCTTCCACCAATTGCCTTACTTGAAGGACTTTTCCTGCTTGGGACAAATATAAACACACACAGGCATTGCCTCTTAAGGAGGACTTCAGACAGTTTGCCCGGTCAAATAACAGACCGGGTCTCCAGACTACATGAAGAAGAAAGGTTTATACCTCAAAGCAAATGCTAAAAAGCAAAGCAAGTAAGCAAGTTCAAAGAACTTAAGCAACTAAAGTACCTGAAAAAGTCAAACTCATTAGCAAACAGTTCAACAGTCAAAATCAAAGGCAAATGGATAAACAAAAGTCAACCACAGAGGGATCAATTGTGCAAGGCACAAAACTCAACTATATGAGTCACACCTACAAAACAAGGGTTAGCACATGAAACAATCAAACTAAAACACATTTGAATGATCCTCAAGGCATTGGTGCTTAACCTGAAACAGATGAACTCAACATAAGCTTAGAAGACCACTAGGACTAGCCTAGGGTCAAAAAGGAAAGAAAAAGTCAAGGCAGCAAGGAAAAGTCAACCCAAACCAAATCTAAACATTCAAGAAGCATTCTCAATTGGATTCATAATTATATCATGCATCATGGTCATTTCATATGCAAAAGGATGCAAAGCATGGCAAGAAAGAGCACAAATAGGTCAACAGCAAGACCTCTTTCAAAAGTCAACTCAAACAATCTCAAAAATCATGAAATAAATCACACTCAATCCTAACACCTATCATGGTATACATGTAAAATTTCATGGCATTTGGATGAGAGGAAGGCAGTCAAGAAAAATCATGAAGTCAAACCAAATTCAAGTAAGCATGATGAAAGTCAACAAGCATGGGTCAACTTCAAAAAATCATATCAATTTGAAAACAGAAGAGAAATGAATGAGATTAACACCAATGCAAAGCTCAAGATGTCTAGTTATCACATATGAAATTTCATGGTCATACAATATGGTATGAGGATTTCACAAAAGATTTGGCAAGGCATAGCACAAAAAGTCAACAAATGACCAAATATGGAAGAAAATTCTCAATCAAATGGAAAACAGCATGATTAATTCCAAGAAAATTCATACACAAACTTGACATATGATAGATGATTCATGCAAAATTTGGAGTCAATTGGATAAGAGGAAGCATGTGAACAAAAATTGGGAAAATACATGATCATGGTATAGCACCAAATGTAACACATAACTTCAGAAAATCATAACTCTCACTCCACAAATGATAAATGCACAAACTTTATATGGAAAAGAAGGTCAATGTGTCTAGTTTCACCACAAAAAATTTCAAAGGCATTGGATACAACATGAGTATTTCACAAAAGAAATGGTAAGATGTATCATTTTGGCATACATGTTGGGAAATCAATTATCATTTAAAATCCAGCCACTGAAAAATTAATTAAAATTCACCATAAAATAGAGGACACATTCATGAACATGAGGAAAAAATTTCATAATTTTTGGGTGAAATTTGAATTAAAAATGAATTGTGGAAATGGAGTGAATAATTGAAGCAAGATGAACAAAATAGCATGGTGAGCAAGTCAACATGGGGTCAACGGATGGCATTTGTGTAAATAGTGAAGCCACTTAACTAAACTGCAGCGTTTTGATGAGGGAAACGAAATGTTCCCATTGGCTTTCAGCCAATGGAACAGTGCATGGGCTAAACAATCCAAAAGTTCTGGTTTTCACATAAACCCTTAGGGTTTCTAACAGCATGGCTCAGCATTCTCAAGCAATCAATCGAAAAAACATCAAATAACAGTAACATGTAACAATACACAAGTCAAGCATCCACGACCAACACAATCAAACATCAATCATGTGAATTTTCTGGACAGCTCAAGGTTTAAACAAACAGCAACATGGTTTCAGCATTTTCAAGCAAAATCAAAGCAATTGAAATCTCAACATAGCATTCAAACAATCATGGCAATGATGCAACCATACTCATGAACATCTAAACAGCAACACACCAATACAACATTCAGGCAAAATTCTGGACAGGACAAGTGGTTTTAGAAACAACAGCATACAAACATCATCATCATGTTCATCATATAAATCATCAACACATGAACAACAGCATTTTAACAAAAATCATGGCCATGAAATATCATCATTAAGCAGCTTTAATCAACAGCAAAACACACATAGACATGAGAATTCTGGCCAGGGAAGGTTTGGTATGAACAGCAGCAGGGTTTATGCATCAATTTCATGGTGTCTTCAAGCAATCATCACCAACATCAAACAACATGATTCGACCAAACATACAACCATCATGCATTATCAACCAACACAGCATAAGCATATTCATGAGATTTTCTTGGCAGCTTAAAATAGCAGCAGGGTTTATTCATCATCCAATGTTCACCATCATCAAACCAAGCAAAACAAACACTAACATGGCAATGGTAATGCTCCTACTGCAACCAAACAACAACATACCAAATGCAATTCATGAGGGTTTTCTAAACAGAGTGCTTGGTTCAAATAACAGCAGCAACAACATCATACAACAGCATATGGATTTTATGAACAAGTTTAAAGTTTTCAATCAGCAGGGCAAATGCAGCAATGGTATTCATCATCATGTACTCATCATAACCAACAACAAGTAAGGTTTTCAAGGAGTTTCAAAACTGCAGCAAGGTTTTGTCAGCAATGGTATCATGTGTTCATCAACATCCAAACAAAACAGACAACAGCATGGTAGTAACATTCATCATCATGTAACCAAACGAAATAAACAACAGCATTCAACACCAACAAACATAACATGAATCAAGGTGGATTTCTGGACATGTTCATAGAGTTTCAAACAAGCAGGGTTTAATTTGCATGGCAGCTCATGTTCATCATTAACATCAACCAAAAATTATGAACAACCAAAACATAAACAGAATCAACAATAATCATGACCTATGAAACACCATTAACATGTACATCAACTAACAACAAAACACACATAATCATGAGTTCATGTACTGGGCAGAGTAGGGTTTCAAAACAGCAGCAGGCATCATCATCTTCATGAGCTTAAAAATTCAAAATGCACAGAAACAATAAATGAGCATAGCAATATGATCCTTAAACATCCAACATACACAGTCCAATCATAGTTTTCATGAAAACCAAAGCAACACAGCAAATCGATGAAAAACAACATTCAAGCACAAAAATGAAATTCATATTTCTCTCAGCATAGTTAACCTTTTGACATGATTCAAAGCTTTAATCAACCTACTAAATAAGACCTATATGATGTGTAGCAAGATTTGAGAAAACAATGAAGTCGAAAAATTCACCTGATTTGGAAAACCCAATGAAACAGTGCTGTTTGTATGCTTCCAGCTCAATCAGAGGTCCAATATGCTTTTGGAGTGAAGAAACTTTGAAGAACCTTGACTCACACTTGCTTGAAATCCTTCAAAACTCTAACTGCCATGTTTGTATATTTGGAAGAAAACAGAACTCAAGATGATTTTCAGCTGGTAAATGTTGCTGCAGCCGGGCTCTAGATGGTGACTAGGTCATGGAATAAACAAAGGCTGCTCGAGTTTCTTTGAATGGTTGTGCAGAATTTTGTTTTGGCCAAAATGCAAGATGAGAGTGTGAGAGGATTTTTGGTGTGTGGCTGTCAAAAAACTAGGGTTGAAATGCAGAAAATGAAGCTTAAATATGGTCTGTTTTTGGTCTGCTAATGAAGTGGTAAGTTGGTTTATCTTAAATGATCACAAATGCAATTTTGCTAATTATGCATAAGTGGGGAAATGGAGGGTGTGTTTGCTGCGAATGGGCCTTGGTACAGACAGCAAATGACCAAACAAAATGCTGTTTGTGGTCTGCACATCAATTGTTAATATGTACTTGCTTATTGAAACCAATTGTACAAATTGCCAACTTTGAAAAATGTGGAGAATGGAGGTGCAATGCTTGGTCGAATGGGCCTGCAATCAGGCTGCTAGCAGACCAAAACTCTGCTGTTTGTTGTTGCTTTTGACTGCTGTACTTGCTTTCACTTATTTGAAGCCAATTGCCAATTTTCAAGTTTTAGCATTTTGGTCCAAAGTGATAGCATAATGGTGGTATGATGATGATTTTAGGCTTGGAGCAAATCACAAATGATATATGGAACATTTCCCAATTGGCCAAATCAAGAAAAAAGTCAAAGAATCAAAAAGTCAAAGTTTGGTCAAACTTTGAATTTAAATGAAAAAGGTCCAAAAATGCCATTTTGAATGGTAGGGTTTTAGGTCATGAAATTTATATTTTTGGAAAGAGGATGAAAAATGTGGTTTGTAGGAAAAAACCCCACCAAATTTGGCCTTATGGTTTGAGAGATATGGCTTGTTGAAGTTCAAAAATTGATGAAAATGAATTGATCATCTCTTGACAACCACACATGGGATTTGAGAGTTCTTGGACTTTTTGAAAATGGGAGAACAAGATCTTCAACTTTCATGTTGGGCAAAAATTCATTTGGAGCTTGTATCATGATGTAAGTTTAAGATCAAGAAGTTTCCATTTTTGGCAGTTGAAATTACAGGTCCACTTGCTATTTCTGGAAAATTTCTGATTTGACTTGATTTTCTTCCATGATGAGGTTGAACATGATAGATGAGACTTATATAAGCATGAATGAGCTCTTTCAGATCAATTCTATCCATCAAATCTCTGATTAAATCAACAGTTGACCAAGTTTGACTTTTCTAGGGTTTTGGATGATTGAAGCACTTCTGATGAATTCCAAACCCTAATTCCTTGAGAACTTGACTTCAAATGATGTCCCAAGTAGTATGAACTCTTGATTATTGATCATGGTGCCCAAATTCTGCAAGAATGGCCACCATCCATTGCTTTGACTGATCAATGACTGTCTTTGACCTAATTGCTGATGATGGCTTCAACTGCAAGCAACAAGGTTAGACTGACAATATTTTTGTACTTTTTGGTTAGTAAACATATGAAAAGCAAAAAATATACAAATGCAAAGTATGCTTGGTGATCAAGAAACAAACCACAAGGCAAACACCCACTAGGAGGACAGCTAGGGTATGCAATGATCCTTGAGGTTATGATATGAATGATATGGGCCATGAGGGATCTTAGGGCCCAAAATTGGGGTCTTACAGATGCCCCTATTTAAGGTCATTCTAGCCGGAGAAGTGAAGTTTAGAAATCTTCATCTCGACGCGGTAGAATGGGCTTAAATAACAGTAATGAGACAAATTTTGGTCCCTAAGAGACCTCATGATGTAGATGTATGCGTGCAAAAGACACAAATTCTGTGGGGAATATGATTCACACAGAAGAAAAGACGATCCAGCGGAGTAGTACACTCACCAGGAACAGAGACTCTAACAAGACTCTATGGGGATAATAAAAGAAAAAGAAATGTGTGGACAATACACGACTCCAAACTGGGGAAAAACAAAACTGACATAACGTGATCAAAACACGACTCTGATTAGAAGAAACAGAAAACAGACTGGAGAACTCACTGGGGAGTGAAGGACTCACACTGGGGAAAAGAATTCCAAAGGAAAATAAATCCATTGGAGAGACACAAGCTGACTCCTGGGGAGAAGCAAAAGTAAAAAAACTCCACTGGGGAAGCAACAAAGAAAATGAGATGTTACCAGGCATACGGGTAACAAACTCAGGAAAATCTGACTCCACAGGGGGACCGAGGTCATAATAGGGAGCAGAAAGGAGGGAACACCAAGGATACCGGTTACTGGGTATATAATAGGTGACCGACCAAAGCGTGAATTGGATTTCACTTCCAAAACACTCATCATCCTGAAGAGAGCTAGAAAAGCAAACTTGTTTATAGGATGGATATTTGATTCTGTAAAGAATGCAAATCTTACTCTGAGGGGAAAGCAACAAAGGATTGACCCAAGAGTGAACGAGACATATTATTCATTACCGGCAGACCGTGAATAATATACTCGAAGGGAAAATTATCCTGAACCGGTTACTGGGTTGTTTATAGGATAAGATCCGAAATCGTGAATTGGTTTGTGTTCCAAGACACTCATCATCCGAAAGAAAGCGAAAGCAAACTTGTTTAAAGGATGGACAAAAAAGCGTGAATTGGTGTGTGTTCCAAAACACTCATCACCCGAAAGAAAGCTAGAACAGCAGACTTGTTTAAAGGATGGACAAAAAACGTGAATTGGTGTGTGTTCCAAAACACTCATCACCCTAAACGCAAACTGGTTAAAGGATGGCCAAAAAAACGTGAATTGGTGTGTGTTCCAAAACACTCATCATCCGAAAGAAAGCTAGAACAGCAGACTTGTTTAAAGGATGGTCAAAAAACGTGAATTGGTGTGTGTTCCAAGACACTCATCACCCTAAACACAAACTGGTTAAAGGATGGATATAAAGACGTGAATTGGTGTGTGTTCCAAAACACTCATCATCCGAAAGAAAGCTAGAACAACAGTCTTGTTTAAAGGATGGTCAAAAAACGTGAATTGGTGTGTGTTCCAAAACACTCATCATCCGAAAGAAAGCTAGAACAGCAGTCTTGTTTAAAGGATGGCTGAAAAAACGTGAATTGGTGTGTGTTCCAAAACACTCATCATCCGAAAGAAAGCTAGAACAGCAGTCTTGTTTAAAGGATGGTCAAAAAACGTGAATTGGTGTGTGTTCCAAGACACTCATCACCCTAAACACAAACTGGTTAAAGGATGGATATAAAGACGTGAATTGGTGTGTGTTCCAAAACACTCATCATCCGAAAGAAAGCTAGAACAGCAGACTTGTTTAAAGGATGGACAAAAAACGTGAATTGGTGTGTGTTCCAAAACACTCATCACCCTAAACGCAAACTGGTTAAAGGATGGGCAAAAAACGTGAATTGGTGTGTGTTCCAAGACACTCATCATCCGAAAGAAAGCTAGAACAGCAGACTTGTTTAAAGGATGGTCAAAAAACGTGAATTGGTGTGTGTTCCAAAACACTCATCATCCGAAAGAAAGCTAGAACAGCAGACTTGTTTAAAGGATGGTCAAAAAACGTGAATTGGTGTGTGTTCCAAGACACTCATCACCCTAAACACAAACTGGTTAAAGGATGGGCAAAAAACGTGAATTGGTGTGTGTTCCAAAACACTCATCATCCGAAAGAAAGCTAGAACAGCAGACTTGTTTAAAGGATGGTCAAAAAACGTGAATTGGTGTGTGTTCCAAAACACTCATCATCCGAAAGAAAGCTAGAACAGCAGACTTGTTTAAAGGATGGTCAAAAAACGTGAATTGGTGTGTGTTCCAAAACACTCATCATCCGAAAGAAAGCTAGAACAGCAGACTTGTTTAAAGGATGGTCAAAAAAGCGTGAATTGGTGTGTGTTCCAAAACACTCATCATCCAAAACGCAAACTGGTTAAAGGATGGACATTCGATTCTACAAAGAATGCGAACCTTACTCGACTGGGGAAGATCAACAAAGGACTCCAACCAAAGAGCGCATGAGACATATTATTCATTACCGGCGGACCGTGAATAATATACTCGCATGGAAGATTATCCTGAACCGGTTACTGGGTTGTTTAAGGATAAAAATCCGAAAAAGAAAGGCATCGGGATACCAGAAAAGGTATATAATGATGACCAATCAAAAGGAGCAACAGACATTACCAACAAAAGGGTAAATGAAAGGCGATCTGCTGAGGATAAATTGCAAGCATCCGGCAATTATCCAAAGGGACTAGCTGTGGATGCATTGGTAAACAACCAATGATCCAGGGAACAAATCACTAGCATACGGTGAAAAGACCCACTGGGGATAAAATTGCTAGCATACGGCAATTATCCACAAAATACTTGCTGAGAATATAAGTGCTGATCTGAGCAACTTATACAAGCAAAAGGAAAATCATCATCAAATATTGAGTGAAGATAACCACAAAATTAGGGTTTACATCTACCGAATACGGGGTAGAAGACCAACAACTCCACGTGGGGATAGAATAAATCACAAATCCGCACGGGAAACCAAAATAGGGTTTATAACAAACCACAAACTGCTGGAGAGCAGAAAAATAGGATTTACAACTACCGGGTGGTAGGTAGAAAACCAAAAACTCTGGCTGGAGAATAAAAGGTGTATAACCACAAATTTTGTCAAGAAGGCCAGGAAAGATAGGACTTACAACTACCGGTTATGAGGGTAGAGGCCCAAAAAACATTCCGCTGGGGAACAACCCACTGGGAAACACAAGACATTGACAAATAGCCAATTCGGGGATGATCCTAAAAGGCAGACTGAATAAAGACACGTCCTAATGAGGATGTAACTCAAATAGGAAAATCCATCCCAATATATGTGTTGGGAGGAAACGGAAGAAACCGTCATCCACGAGGATATATCTCAGTGGGGAACTGCGGAAGAAAAGACAGACATTTTCTGCTTATGGGGTTGACTCTATATGGAGAGATTTATAACACCCGACATCTGCTTGGGGAGATCTGTAAAGAGATCTATATCACCATAGCAGGAGACACGACAAACAAAAGATATATGGCAAGAAATGCGACATGAATATCTGAATGTTTTATGAATATGCATGAATGTGCGTGATTTATGTTTGATGAATGCTGACAAAACAGACAGTTCTAACACAAACAGGTTCAGGAACCAGACGTCCGGTATTATACTTCCAGGGGAACAACCAGCTGGAGAGCCAATCTGCGGAGATCTACATGCTGAAGAGCAAAGATCTGTGAGTACTGCTGAAGAAGCAGAGAGTCATAGATATCAGGAAACAACCCAATCAGGGTACAGAAAGTCACAACGGGCGAAACGGCCACCAAGACGAATCTGTAGGGGAACAAGAGAAAACCCAAGATATCTGCAGGGGATCCCAGTGTCAACTGAGAAACAAAAAGTGTATAAGCACGAACCGCTGTAGAAGCAAATCCACACAACTCCACTGGGGAACAATCCGCTGAGGGAGAATGATATCATCCAAATAGAATCTAACTGCATAAGCAACTCTACTGGGGAAAACTGTCGGCTACTCTCTTGGGAACAAGCCACTGAGGGAGGACAGATCAAACAAGTATATTCTGCAACGGACCACTCCACTTGGGGAGAATACACAGCAAACTGATCACAACAAGTAGATTCTGCAATATAAAGCCACTCTACTGAGGATCACAGACAGTCAGGAAATCAAATCTGTTCACTGGAGGCCAAAGCCATCATCCGACCATATCGGGGGGTGAAGGAGTATTCAACAGGCGAAACTGCCACAACAAACAATCTGCAGACTAAGCTGAGGAAAAGATGGTTGCAAATATACTGGGATGTCAACCCAAATCAAAACTGCTCAGGAAAATAAATCCTGCTCTGCTGAAGAGAATAACTCTGATGGAGAGAGAGCAACAATTCCGCAGACGACTTCGCCGGGGAAAATGGTAAAGTACCGGGTATCAAACCATTGACTTACCGAATCTTCAAAGAGAAAGCGACTGTGCTGAGGAAACAGACAACTCCTGCTGGCACACTGCACGGGGAAAAGCGGTAACAACTCCACTTGCAACCCTGGTGGGGATATTAATAACAGCTCTACTCGCGACTCCGAGGGGAGTATCAATCAATCAGTTATACTCATGACTGTGCTGAGGAGACAGATAAAGTCTGGGGATACGACCCACTGGAGGAAATGACGGGGCACCAAGATGACAAACCATCAACCGCCGAAACTTCACAATAAAACACTCATGCTAGGGGAAAACTGCTGCTGGAGAAAGCGAAGTCTTCAACAACACTCTGCTTGCGACTGTACTGGGGAACAACCCCAACAACAACTCTGTCTGAGGAACAACCTCAACAAAGATCTGAAGAAAGAAGATACCACCAAACCAGGAATATGAACAAATATCTTACCTGTTGGGAATCATACCACCCTCGGGAGAGCACTGAGATATTCTTAAGTATCCTTTCAATCTTGTGAATGTTCACTTTGTTTAAAACAAAAATTTTGAAAAATTTGATTTGTTTAAAACAATGACATTTTATCAATTTGAAACATGCAAAACATTTGTTGAATTGAAACAAATAAGAATGCAAATAATTGGATAAAAAGCTCAAATTGATTTGATAGAATGGTAGCCTGCAAATGGCAAGACTCCATAGATCTGTACAAATTTGAAATCAGTGATATATATTGGAAGAGGGCTACATTGAACATAATGATCCTTTCTCTACCAATTTGAATCTCGATGTATCCGAAGCTTCAGTTGACGACGAATCGAGAATCTTCTGACGAAATGACGACTGATGAACCAGAAAGTCTTATCAGGATGCAGTTACTTGCCAAATCCCTAATTTTTGCCTAGATTGCCCCAGAGTGAGGTACTCAATCTAGCGGGATGCAAATATATCTTTTTTTCAAGTCTCTAATTTTTGCCTGGATTACCCTTGCGGGTTCTCCACCGAGACGCTCATTTTTGCCTAAGCCGCCCTTTCGGGTTTTCAACTTAGCGAGCAATTCTGTTTTTTCATTCTCTTTTTTTCATTCTTTTTTTTTTTAGGCAAAGTATCTCTTGACTGCATCTGAATTCACAGGACGAGTGAAATCCTCCCCATCCATTGTTGTAAGCATCAAAGCACCGCCTGAAAAGGCTCTCTTAACAACATATGGACCCTCGTAGTTTGGAGTCCACTTGCCCCTGGAATCGGGCGCGAAAGACAAAACTTTCTTGAGCACGAGGTCACCTTCTCGGAACACACGAGGCTTGACCTTCTTGTCGAATGCTTTCTTCATTCTCTGCTGATATAACTGACCATGGCACATGGCAGTTAAGCGCTTCTCTTCAATCAAATTCAGTTGGTCGTAGCGACTCTGAATCCATTCAGCATCAGTCAACTAGGGACTTGAGGGTATAATTTTCTTTTTTCTTTTGGAAAAATTTTGAAATTTTTTTTTTTTTTTTTTTTGCTGATTTTTGATTTTTCATTCTTTTTCACCCTCTTTCTTTTTTTTCTTTTTTTTTTTTTTTTTTTTTTTTTTGTAATCCCCAGTTTGACTGGTTTGCTGATTCTCATGATACAGCTGAATGAGCTTCTTTTGTGCTCAAGAAGGCGGGTAATCTCGTCAGGAATCCCCTTCAACATCATCTTCCTCTGCCTCAGATACAAGGACTTCAAGATTGGGAGATGGCGTTGGATCATTATGTTCAATGGGTTTAGAAATCCCTGCATAATGATTCTGGATAATGAAAAGCTTTTTGAATTTAAACAAGCAAATCATTTATGCAGATGAAAAATGTTGTTTTTATTTTTCAGGGTTTTTTTGTGATCACTGATTTCATGCAAAAAGCAAAAAGTGAAAACAAATGGAAAAACAAATGTTTGACAATGCATTAATTGAATGAAAACATCATTGTATTAAATGCTGCCAACAATGTCATCACTTCTCCTTTTGGCATGGGAGAAGGGTTTTAAACAAAATGAACAAATCACGCTGACTTATGGATAACTGTAGGAACATCCACAGCGACCCAATTGTGGCAGACACCACCAGGTATGATGAAATTGTTCAAATCTTCTGCATCTTCTTCTAAGATAGCAGCAGCTTCAGGTTGATTGGCATGGATGAATCCTCTACTTGAATAAACCATGCTCCTTAAGTGCCCCAGAACAGTAGCCAATGCCAGCCCGGGATCGGTTAACCAGGAATAAATCCATCAACAGGAATAAATCCATCAACAGGAATAAATCCATCAACAGGAATAAATCCATCAAAAGGAATAAATCCATCAAAAGCACTTGGTCTGGCAAATTCCTCCTTGAGTTCACAGATCTCTTGCTCAGGATGATCCACCAATCTGGCAGAATCGGCTCTGGTATAATACCGGCAAAGTGCGTCTCAAAGACAAATGAAGATCGCAGGGTCAGACCACAGGACGGGAGACCGGAACAAAACACCTGTTTATGCAAATGATGCATGAAGTGTTTATGCATATGCTTGTTTTTTATTTCAAAGGAACTCAAGGGTTTTATTTGCAAACTTTGAAATTTTTAAGCATTTTGATCGTACATGAAAATATCTCATCAGATATATCAGGTGAAAAAATTTTCCCGGTTTTTTCATGTTTGAAATTTTTTGCAAATAAACTCCTTTGAGTTCCTTGAAAATTTTCTCTTTCTGATGATATGGATGCAGATGAATGTATGAATGTATGAATGCAACAATCACACTCAAGGATCAAGCAAAGCACACCAAACAAGGGTCGTGGGAAAGCTCGTTGTATCCCTAATATCAATCATCCATTTTGGTGGATTTAGGTTTTCACCTTATCGACACCCAAGTTCCATTGATATTAACGGTACATGAACCGGTTCAGACATTCTTAATATCAACCAGCCGCTTTGGTGGATTTTAGGTTTTACACCTGATCCGGGATCCATTGATATTAACAATGTTTGAACGACTCAACCACGAATCACGGGTTTGTTGAGAGTCACGAGCATGGAGTCTCGGTTAAAAACCACCCAAAGGGAGTGTACTAGGGTTTAAACCTGCCAGACATGTTCTATCAGAGGTTCCCATAATCATCGTTCCATCTTTCGAATATTATCGGAGGAACGAATACTCGTATTCCAAGAATATTCTCAAGAGGAACTCTTATGAGTGTAGTATCGCGTGACAATCGTATCAGAACTGACATCTGAACGACCTCCGCACTACGGTCCTAAAAATAGGCCAAGATGGGTTTGGTAAACTAAGGTCCTTGGCTTCTGCGGCGCATGATTGAAAGAATAATGCCTAACCACAAATAACTTGTGTGACATTATTAGTTCAACATGACCTCCACCAAGTGAATGGTCTCGCAAGTCAACTGGCTAAGGAATACTCCACACCAGTCAACAAGACTATGCCATTCTCCTATCCTAGAGTGCACTCGAGTTCGGGTATAGAACTCATCTCACAGATCACCAAAGCAAACAGCAAATGTATATCAAGCAATTCACACATTACAATCAATACAGTGATCCCAAATTGTACAAAAATATGTCAGATAAAGAATAACAATATAGCACAACAAGGGTGAAAAGTAGGCACTACAACCAGAGATTCTGGGTTCGATCCCCAGCAGAGTCGCCACTTTTCTGTAGCGGTGTAGTCGTCGCTATATGATCTATCGATTAAATCATAAGCTTGGAGATACATTGAAATTTCGAGTCGCCACCGCACTTTTATTTATCCAAAGGACTGGCTAAAAAGCGAACAAAAGCCTAAGAAGTTTTACACGTAGAAAACTAATAAAAAGATCAGAGATTCTGGGTAAGGGGTAAATTACGCAATGGGAAGGTGTTAGGCACCCACTACGTCCTAGGTACTCCTAGGGAGCCCTTTTCACACTTGTTATGCTAAATTAATATTTGTTATGACAAAAGTATTGTGCAAACATGATTGGGATGATGAGAAAAGAATATACAGTTTTTAGGTTATTGGGTTTTATTTATTTTTGTGTTCGAACGGATGAACCCGCTGCCTACGTACCTTCCATCAAAGGTAAGGATCAAAACGCCGTAGTTCGGCTAAAAGATTTCCAAAAGTTGGTGGATTCAGTTTTAAACACAAGCACTGAGGCTTTTCATTATCAATGGGAGAACACTCGACCAAAAACAACATCCACCACGCGAGGATAGCTTCGACGTACTAGAGGGGTTAGCCCTGTTTGAAGTACGGAAGTCTTACTGTCGACTCACTAAGGATAGGCAAGATTTACATCAACCACAATGATAATTGAAGCCTATGGCTAATGTGAAAAGATTAATGGACAAAGCCAAAACAAGTGAATGAGTGAAGTTAATTGATTGTAATTATGAAAATGAAGTCAAAGTATGATTAAGATTGATTTGAAAGAAGTATTATGAAATGAAGTTTGAAAAAAAGTCAAGGACTTGAGTCCAGGTTTTTAATTTGAAAAACATGAAGATGTTTGCACATCACTTATGTCAAGTTTGAAAGATAAAGTGTGAAAAGGTCTAGGACATAATGAATGATGAATGGATGGAGGATGGATAGTAAAACTTCTTAGAAGGTTCACTTCTTGAAATCATATAGCAGATGATTCAAGTGTGTCCTTTGGAATAGCAATTAATAATAACAAACAAGCAAAGCAAAAGAAAAGCGGATATCGGATGCCAATCACTGGTCTTATACCAATCTCCTAAAACAAAACTGGATATCAGATGCCACTCAATGGTCTTACACTAATCTCCACAGGCAAAGAAATAAAAGCGGATACCGGATACCAATAGATGGATTTACACCAGTCTCCTAAAACAGAAATGGATATCAGATGCCACTCAATGGACTTACACTAATCTCCTCAAAAGAAAAACAAAGATGAGAAATGGAAGTTAACTGCCAATCTGTCTGGACTTAGGTTAACTCCACAGTATGGTCCTAGGAAATCCAATGCCACGTTACAGGGACTTACAATGGATCCTCACATACAGGAACAAAAGCAACAATATGATCATAGGAAAGCAAATGCCAACTTGCCGGGACTTACAGTTGCAACCTCACATAAACAGAGAAAGCAAATCATGATCACAGGATAACAGATGCCAACTTACAGGGACTTATAACTGTATCCTCACATACAAACAAATTAGGATCACAGGAAAGCAGATGCCAACTTACAGGGACTTACAACTGCAACCTCACATACAATCAAAGCAGATCAAATTATGATCACAGGACAACAGATGCCAACTTACAGGGACTTATAACTGTATCCTCACATACAAACAGATAAAACAGAAGATATGAGTGACCAATGAGGTCTTACACTCTATCCTTCCATATCATAGGAGCAAATGCCAAAGAAATGGACTTACAATTGTCCTCAATGGGTAAGCAACAATGATAGCATCACAAAGACAAATGAGATGATCATGCATTAATGGCAATTGATGATGATAAAAGCATAACATACAGGCAAACAAGTGCATATGAAGCAATCAATCAATCAATGAATAACAAACAGCACACTCTATAGCCAAACAAAAGGGGGGCTCATACAAGAGGGTTTGACTATGAAAGTCCACTGTAATAGGTAAAGGTCGCTCTTAACCTTGCCATTGAGAGGCTAAGGTGAAGCAGATGAAAAGGAGATGAGGGGTGTGCCTCATTGCTTCAATCTCAGATCAGAGAGAGCATCAAAGAAAGTGTGGGAGTTCAGAAAGTAGGAACTCTCTCCACATTATTGACTCGATTAGATCTTGGGTATTTATCTCAATGCTTCAACCATGTAATGGGAGCAAAGAGAGGACACACTGAATAGTGGGGGATAGATTGCTTATCCCTACCTTCCACCAATTGCCTTACTTGAAGGACTTTTCCTGCTTGGGACAAATATAAACACACACAGGCATTGCCTCTTAAGGAGGACTTCAGACAGTTTGCCCGGTCAAATAACAGACCGGGTCTCCAGACTACATGAAGAAGAAAGGTTTATACCTCAAAGCAAATGCTAAAAAGCAAATCAAGTAAGCAAGTTCAAAGAACTTAAGCAACTAAAGTACCTGAAAAAGTCAAACTCATTAGCAAACAGTTCAACAGTCAAAATCAAAGGCAAATGGATAAACAAAAGTCAACCACAGAGGGATCAATTGTGCAAGGCACAAAACTCAACTATATGAGTCACACCTACAAAACAAGGGTTAGCACATGAAACAATCAAACTAAAACACATTTGAATGATCCTCAAGGCATTGGTGCTTAACCTGAAACAGATGAACTCAACATAAGCTTAGAAGACCACTAGGACTAGCCTAGGGTCAAAAAGGAAAGAAAAAGTCAAGGCAGCAAGGAAAAGTCAACCCAAACCAAATCTAAACATTCAAGAAGCATTCTCAATTGGATTCATAATTATATCATGCATCATGGTCATTTCATATGCAAAAGGATGCAAAGCATGGCAAGAAAGAGCACAAATAGGTCAACAGCAAGACCTCTTTCAAAAGTCAACTCAAACAATCTCAAAAATCATGAAATAAATCACACTCAATCCTAACACCTATCATGGTATACATGTAAAATTTCATGGCATTTGGATGAGAGGAAGGCAGTCAAGAAAAATCATGAAGTCAAACCAAATTCAAGTAAGCTTGATGAAAGTCAACAAGCATGGGTCAACTTCAAAAAATCATATCAATTTGAAAACAGAAGAGAAATGAATGAGATTAACACCAATGCAAAGCTCAAGATGTCTAGTTATCACATATGAAATTTCATGGTCATACAATATGGTATGAGGATTTCACAAAAGATTTGGCAAGGCATAGCACAAAAAGTCAACAAATGACCAAATATGGAAGAAAATTCTCAATCAAATGGAAAACAGCATGATTAATTCCAAGAAAATTCATACACAAACTTGACATATGATAGATGATTCATGCAAAATTTGGAGTCAATTGGATAAGAGGAAGCATGTGAACAAAAATTGGGAAAATACATGATCATGGTATAGCACCAAATGTAACACATAACTTCAGAAAATCATAACTCTCACTCCACAAATGATAAATGCACAAACTTTATATGGAAAAGAAGGTCAATGTGTCTAGTTTCACCACAAAAAATTTCAAAGGCATTGGATACAACATGAGTATTTCACAAAAGAAATGGTAAGATGTATCATTTTGGCATACATGTTGGGAAATCAATTATCATTTAAAATCCAGCCACTGAAAAATTAATTAAAATTCACCATAAAATAGAGGACACATTCATGAACATGAGGAAAAAATTTCATAATTTTTGGGTGAAATTTGAATTAAAAATGAATTGTGGAAATGGAGTGAATAATTGAAGCAAGATGAACAAAATAGCATGGTGAGCAAGTCAACATGGGGTCAACGGATGGCATTTGTGTAAATAGTGAAGCCACTTAACTAAACTGCAGCGTTTTGATGAGGGAAACGAAATGTTCCCATTGGCTTTCAGCCAATGGAACAGTGCATGGGCTAAACAATCCAAAAGTTCTGGTTTTCACATAAACCCTTAGGGTTTCTAACAGCATGGCTCAGCATTCTCAAGCAATCAATCGAAAAAACATCAAATAACAGTAACATGTAACAATACACAAGTCAAGCATCCACGACCAACACAATCAAACATCAATCATGTGAATTTTCTGGACAGCTCAAGGTTTAAACAAACAGCAACATGGTTTCAGCATTTTCAAGCAAAATCAAAGCAATTGAAATCTCAACATAGCATTCAAACAATCATGGCAATGATGCAACCATACTCATGAACATCTAAACAGCAACACACCAATACAACATTCAGGCAAAATTCTGGACAGGACAAGTGGTTTTAGAAACAACAGCATACAAACATCATCATCATGTTCATCATATAAATCATCAACACATGAACAACAGCATTTTAACAAAAATCATGGCCATGAAATATCATCATTAAGCAGCTTTAATCAACAGCAAAACACACATAGACATGAGAATTCTGGCCAGGGAAGGTTTGGTATGAACAGCAGCAGGGTTTATGCATCAATTTCATGGTGTCTTCAAGCAATCATCACCAACATCAAACAACATGATTCGACCAAACATACAACCATCATGCATTATCAACCAACACAGCATAAGCATATTCATGAGATTTTCTTGGCAGCTTAAAATAGCAGCAGGGTTTATTCATCATCCAATGTTCACCATCATCAAACCAAGCAAAACAAACACTAACATGGCAATGGTAATGCTCCTACTGCAACCAAACAACAACATACCAAATGCAATTCATGAGGGTTTTCTAAACAGAGTGCTTGGTTCAAATAACAGCAGCAACAACATCATACAACAGCATATGGATTTTATGAACAAGTTTAAAGTTTTCAATCAGCAGGGCAAATGCAGCAATGGTATTCATCATCATGTACTCATCATAACCAACAACAAGTAAGGTTTTCAAGGAGTTTCAAAACTGCAGCAAGGTTTTGTCAGCAATGGTATCATGTGTTCATCAACATCCAAACAAAACAGACAACAGCATGGTAGTAACATTCATCATCATGTAACCAAACGAAATAAACAACAGCATTCAACACCAACAAACATAACATGAATCAAGGTGGATTTCTGGACATGTTCATAGAGTTTCAAACAAGCAGGGTTTAATTTGCATGGCAGCTCATGTTCATCATTAACATCAACCAAAAATTATGAACAACCAAAACATAAACAGAATCAACAATAATCATGACCTATGAAACACCATTAACATGTACATCAACTAACAACAAAACACACATAATCATGAGTTCATGTACTGGGCAGAGTAGGGTTTCAAAACAGCAGCAGGCATCATCATCTTCATGAGCTTAAAAATTCAAAATGCACAGAAACAATAAATGAGCATAGCAATATGATCCTTAAACATCCAACATACACAGTCCAATCATAGTTTTCATGAAAACCAAAGCAACACAGCAAATCGATGAAAAACAACATTCAAGCACAAAAATGAAATTCATATTTCTCTCAGCATAGTTAACCTTTTGACATGATTCAAAGCTTTAATCAACCTACTAAATAAGACCTATATGATGTGTAGCAAGATTTGAGAAAACAATGAAGTCGAAAAATTCACCTGATTTGGAAAACCCAATGAAACAGTGCTGTTTGTATGCTTCCAGCTCAATCAGAGGTCCAATATGCTTTTGGAGTGAAGAAACTTTGAAGAACCTTGACTCACACTTGCTTGAAATCCTTCAAAACTCTAACTGCCATGTTTGTATATTTGGAAGAAAACAGAACTCAAAATGATTTTCAGCTGGTAAATGTTGCTGCAGCCGGGCTCTAGATGGTGACTAGGTCATGGAATAAACAAAGGCTGCTCGAGTTTCTTTGAATGGTTGTGCAGAATTTTGTTTTGGCCAAAATGCAAGATGAGAGTGTGAGAGGATTTTTGGTGTGTGGCTGTCAAAAAACTAGGGTTGAAATGCAGAAAATGAAGCTTAAATATGGTCTGTTTTTGGTCTGCTAATGAAGTGGTAAGTTGGTTTATCTTAAATGATCACAAATGCAATTTTGCTAATTATGCATAAGTGGGGAAATGGAGGGTGTGTTTGCTGCGAATGGGCCTTGGTACAGACAGCAAATGACCAAACAAAATGTTGTTTGTGGTCTGCACATCAATTGTTAATATGTACTTGCTTATTGAAACCAATTGTACAAATTGCCAACTTTGAAAAATGTGGAGAATGGAGGTGCAATGCTTGGTCGAATGGGCCTGCAATCAGGCTGCTAGCAGACCAAAACTCTGCTGTTTGTTGTTGCTTTTGACTGCTGTACTTGCTTTCACTTATTTGAAGCCAATTGCCAATTTTCAAGTTTTAGCATTTTGGTCCAAAGTGATAGCATAATGGTGGTATGATGATGATTTTAGGCTTGGAGCAAATCACAAATGATATATGGAACATTTCCCAATTGGCCAAATCAAGAAAAAAGTCAAAGAATCAAAAAGTCAAAGTTTGGTCAAACTTTGAATTTAAATGAAAAAGGTCCAAAAATGCCATTTTGAATGGTAGGGTTTTAGGTCATGAAATTTATATTTTTGGAAAGAGGATGAAAAATGTGGTTTGTAGGAAAAAACCCCACCAAATTTGGCCTTATGGTTTGAGAGATATGGCTTGTTGAAGTTCAAAAATTGATGAAAATGAATTGATCATATCTTGACAACCACACATGGGATTTGAGAGTTCTTGGACTTTTTGAAAATGGGAGAACACGATCTTCAACTTTCATGTTGGGCAAAAATTCATTTGGAGCTTGTATCATGATGTAAGTTTAAGATCAAGAAGTTTCCATTTTTGGCAGTTGAAATTACAGGTCCACTTGCTATTTCTGGAAAATTTCTGATTTGACTTGATTTTCTTCCATGATGAGGTTGAACATGATAGATGAGACTTATATAAGCATGAATGAGCTCTTTCAGATCAATTCTATCCATCAAATCTCTGATTAAATCAACAGTTGACCAAGTTTGACTTTTCTAGGGTTTTGGATGATTGAAGCACTTCTGATGAATTCCAAACCCTAATTCCTTGAGAACTTGACTTCAAATGATGTCCCAAGTAGTATGAACTCTTGATTATTGATCATGGTGCCCAAATTCTGCAAGAATGGCCACCATCCATTGCTTTGACTGATCAATGACTGTCTTTGACCTAATTGCTGATGATGGCTTCAACTGCAAGCAACAAGGTTAGACTGACAATATTTTTGTACTTTTTGGTTAGTAAACATATGAAAAGCAAAAAATATACAAATGCAAAGTATGCTTGGTGATCAAGAAACAAACCACAAGGCAAACACCCACTAGGAGGACAGCTAGGGTATGCAATGATCCTTGAGGTTATGATATGAATGATATGGGCCATGAGGGATCTTAGGGCCCAAAATTGGGGTCTTACAACGGGGCATAAATAATGGTTGTTAATCTTGACTCAAGCAAGAAGACTAGTGTAAAGCTTGCCAGTAATAGTTACCTTACAGCTGAAGGTATTGGTGGTATACTAATTAAAAGCAAGTATAGAGGAAGTTCCTTGATTGAGAAGGTAATTTATATACCTGGAATGAAATGTAACATGTTAAGTATAGGTTAGTTGGCTGAAAAAGGCTTCTCAACCACAATGACTAGAGATGCACTTCAATTGTTTGATATGTATGGTCCCTTTAAGGTGTTATCATTGGGTGATAGCAGATATTTCATCATAATTGTTGATGAAATACAAGAATATTGTGGATTTATGTTAATCTTAAAATTGAAGCTTTTGAAGTGTTAAAGAGATTTAAAACCTTAATTAAGAAGTAGAGTGGCAAATCAATTAAGGTCGTGAGCACTGATGGAGGTGGAGAATATACTTCAAAGGGGTTTGAAGCATATTGCATCAGCAAAGATGAAAAAAATATGAAGTAACCTCACCCTACACACCACAACATAATGGCCCTGTATAAGGAAGAAATAGGACCATACTTGGTATGGCAAGAAGCATGTTGAAGCACAAGAACATTCCTCATATCTTCTAGTGTGAGGAAGTCAATACAACCACCTACGTTCTTAATAAATTTCCTACCAAGAAGTTGAAGATGAAGGTACCATAGAAAGCTTGATGTGCAAAAAAAACCATATGTAAAGCATTTAAAGGTGGTTGGATCAATTTGCTTCAAACACATCCTGGATCAAAGAAGAACCAAGCTTCGGGTCAAAAGTATGAAGATGATATTCATATGATATCATTCAATAGATGCATGCAAATTGTATAACTTTATTTAAAAGAAAGTGCACATCAGTAGGGATGTGATTTTTGATGAATCAGAAACTTGGAAATGGGAAGCTAGAGGTACAAAAGAAGGTGAGGTCTGACACATTTTGTGGACCATTTTGATGATTTAGATGATGAATGAATGATGAAGATATTGAAACTGATGAATTTGTACAAGTAGAATATCACACTCATGAAAGGACATAAAGGAGAAAACAAGAACCTAGAAGACTTGAAGATTGTGAAGTACAGTTTGATAGTGTAGTTAGAAATTAAGCATAGTTAATGCATTTTTCTCTTTTAGCTAATGTAGAGCCAATCATCTATTTAGAATAAATGGAGAGTAAATTTATGGAAGGAAGTTATGAGGGAATAACTAAAGCTAATTGAGCAGAATTACACATGGGATTTTGTTTCTCTACATGAGAAGAAAATATCATTTGGTGTAAGTAGGTGCATAAGACCAACTTGAATCCTGATGGCTCAAGTTCAAAACACAAAATTATATTGGTGGCTATAGGATCCCTGCAAAAACATGGCATGCACTATATTGAGGTTTTTGGTCCCGTGGTAAAACTTGAAACTATAAGGTTAGCGGTGGCAATAGTTATTAGTAGAAACTGGTCTTTGTTGTCATATCCAATTTTGTTCCTCGATAAATAAATCAATGTATTCACAAGACATTTACATCATCTACATATCATAATATGCATTTCTTTCTGCATAACTAAAATTCTGGTGTAGTCAGAGTTCAGATGTTCTACTCCAAGTAATGACATCTGATCCAACATTATTACTAATACAGCAAGACAGTTATACAAATTAAAACCCAGTACTGATATGCACACATTCACAGATGTCACGACATCTGCTACTATATCACCATAGAATGGAAGAACACCCAGTTTTGTCCATCTGGTACAAAGACACAGCAAAGATCAACATTGGATGTTATGACATCCAATTCTGCACAAACAAGAATGATGCAGAACTTAAATTTAAAGTGCAGTAAATAACACAAGGAATTGTTTACCCAGTTCGGTGTCACACACACCTACGTCTGGGGGCTACCAAGCCAGGGAGGAAATCCACTATTAGCAGTATTAATTCAGGCCTTAAACCACCTGTTTAATCCTATCACTTAATACCTACCCAATGCAATTTCAATCTAAACTAAGACCAGAGTTCCTACTCACTCCCCCTCAATCACCGCAGTGATTACAATCTTTAATTAGATTAAAGTTAATGGTGAAGTTATACTTCAAACAACTCTTAATTGTGCTTAACAGCTTTAATCAAGATACATAGCACTCACGCTTAAAAGCTTAGAGTGACACAACACTTACAACTCAATGAACACCCTAGTCCAATGCAATCATCTAAGTGATAATTTCTTGGCTCACAAGATACACCTAATACAAGACACACATAAAATACAGCAGTGAAGAACAATGGTACAATGAATGCTTCACGCTTCAAAATCCCCGAGAACTGAAAGAAGGATTGTCATCCTTTTATATTGCAGCACTTGGGCCTTGTACTTGTATTTCCTAAAATTAAGGTTAAGCAAGTTAACCTAATTTCCACATATTAGGTTGCTAACAAATAGGCTATTTGTTAGGTTCATTAATTGTAGCTCAGTTGTTAGTTTCCTGGATTTTAGCTCAGTTGTTGGATTCCTGAAAAATAGCCTGAGAAAAATACTGAAACAGAAAAACTAACCATCCTACACTTTAGCATATGCTGTCAGGAATGAATGTCACAACATTCAGTTTGACGTCCAGAACATATACCATATGCTAAGTATGTTATTTTTCCTGAAAATAGACTGTGCTAAATGTTGTACTGTAAATGACCAACCAGTCTATACTTCAGTATCAGCTTACAGTAATAAATGTCAAAACATCCAGTTTGACATTTTGACAATGAGCCTTATGCCAGGTCTGTTATCCTCCTGAAGAACAGACTGAAATAAATACTGAACTGAAGCAGAAAAACCAACCTGCCTATTATTCAGTATATGTTGTCACTGATGAATGTCATAATATCCAGTTTTACATTCAGACAGTAGGCCTTATGCCAGGTCTGTTATTCCCTTGATAAACAGACTGAAATAAATACTGAGTTATAACAGACAACCAACTATTCTATACCTCAGTATCTGCTGACAGGGATGAATGTCACAACATTTAGTTTGACATTCAGTAAATCATGTATTAGCTAAACCTGCAGCATACTACTCAAGCATGTCATGACATCAGTCAAGACATCAGAGTACAGTTAGATGTTCTAACACAAAATGCAGCCAATCAAACATCTCCAAAGCATGTCATGACATCAGTCAAGACATTATAGTCCAGTTAGTGTTTTACCACAAAATGCAGCCAATCAAACATCTACAAACTCCCCTTTTGGCACATTTTTGGCTAAAACAACTTGGCATCACAACAGAGTTCACAGCAGCGGAAAATACACATTCTAGCAGAGAATTTAAATTAGCTAATACACTCAGCACTCATAGAAGTTAAACTTCAAACAGCAGCATCACAAGTAGAATGCACACAGCACCATAACCTCTTGTTTAGAGGACCTTCAATGAAATCTGTTGTCCTGGGGTACATTTGTTACTCCCCCTTTTTGTCAAAAATATTGCCAAAGCAACACTTAATCTTACAGACCAACAAAAATAAAATTTCAAGCAAATTTCAGAAACACACACTTGATTTTACTTCACAGTTTCCATTAAGAATACACACTCTTGATCTTGCTTTACAGCTTTGATCAAGACTACACCCACTTGATCTTGCTTCACAGCTTTGATCAAGTAGACACACACTCTTGCTTCACAGCTTTAGAGTGACGAATTTCAGCCACAAATCAGATCTTCAATCAAACACATATTGCCATTAAGTGTGCAATCACACAACACCAGACATTCACACTGAATGTTCTGTGTATAAGGTGTCATGACATCGGGTCTGACATCCTGGAAAATTCCTACATAATTCCATAATTCCTTTTATAACTTCCAGCAGGTACAATCATATCAGATGCCATGACCTTGTGTATGACATTCTGAAACAAATACTGCATGAACATGATTTTGAACTCCAGCAGGTACATAGGATATCTTATGTTAAGACATCACACATAACATCTTGTGAACACTCTTTGTTTTACCAAAATTGCTCCCCTTTGGCAAATTTTGGCTAAAACATATATCTTTCCTTTTTGTTCACAAGGTAAACTATCAGCAGTTAAACAACATAACAGTAGTTTAAACAGCAGTAGAAGCAACACAATTACTAGCTTTATAGTTACTAGTACTACACACATGCACAAGGGTACTTCTCCTCCCCCTAAATCTGTGCAACAACAACAGAATTACTAGTTAAGGATGCAACTAGTAAGACATACAAACACACAGGCTCATTCTAATATATCATAATGAGACACACCACATCCATATTTCCTTATGACTGTAAGTTTCAGAAGGAAATAACAATATTGTCCAAGGCAATGTCATGACATCCGGCCAGACATTCTTCTGCTCACTCAGCCTTGACACACACCACATCATCTCAATAACTAACAAGGTGCTATACCTTGTTACCTGAGAACACATAGACCACAAGCTTAATGATTACTTGTAGCACAAAGACAGAACTCCCCCTGTCATGAACAACCAACTCTCCTCTTGAAGCTTGGAGATCACACATGAACATAGCCAACACCCCAAAGTTGGACCTTCACATACTTCCTGATTCAAAGAGAACCCAGACCACTTGATGTATGGAAAATATAAGACGCATCTTCATGTCTTCAAGAGCACACCCTCTGTTCAACCCTCTTGGCTGAACACATCCACACTCTGTGTCAATCTCTCTTCTAACCAGAACAGAAAACCACTTCACAAAATGTTCTAACATTAGTTAGGACATCCTTCACAACATAACAAAGAACACCATATGATAATCTTCAGATATCACTGAGTCACCAGCTTGATCCAAAAGAAACCAGACACAAATTGGGACATATACATTCTCATCCCATTACAAGAGATAATCTTCCATAGATAGCTCAGAACTCCTACCACAAGCTCCAAGAGATGAATAGAAAACACCTCCTTTTGTCTTCAACTTACTACTTTTCTGCTCAAAAGTAATTTGTCTTAGACTTTCCTCAAGAATAATCAGCTGCCATATGTTGATTATCTTGATTCTTCGAACTCACTTCTGAGATAGACCAAATGCCACTGGTTGATTACCTCCTTCATGAATCCTCATATGAAAAAGTCAAATGCCACTTTTTGACCTCTCCAAGTTTATCAGACTTCTCCCAAAGATATTCTGACCTTCCAAGTGAGACTTGAACTTCAAGCTACATGTTAAACAAAACTTAGATTCTCTAAGACATGAACATGTAACATCTTCTCCATCCAGCAACTCCAAAGAACTGCAATGAGAACGATCTTTTTGAAGTACCCAGTCTACAACTCTGTAGACCCTTCTATCTTAAGTTGATGTGCCACTTCACCAACTAAGATTCTGATGTTGAACCAAATGTCACAACATTGTGTTTTAACATCTAGCTGTTGAATTCAGCTCCTTCTTCTGCCACTTGAAAGAACTTCCTCCCTACACAGAACAAGAGTTCAACGCTCTCATAGACTTGATTGTGGAACCAAGTTTGAGTAAACAACCTCCATCCTGCAGGTTTGCAGTTAAGTCATCCAAGCTCACACCTTGATGAATCCCTGCTTCTTCTCCAAAGACATCAGACACTCTGATGCATGAGTCTTCAGAAGGACCAGTTAGAGACTAACCCTTCAGCTATACCAAGGATTCCACTTCCTAAAGCAAGGTTGTTTCCATGATGTCAAGAATGCTGCCACTTGTTCTTAACTCCACAGTGTGCATTAG
The DNA here is from genome assembly GCF_024323335.1 of Lathyrus oleraceus. NCBI lineage: Eukaryota > Viridiplantae > Streptophyta > Magnoliopsida > Fabales > Fabaceae > Lathyrus > Lathyrus oleraceus. Next base: position 388,256,913 of record NC_066579.1, read on the forward strand.
CCAATGCACTTCCTTACCTAGATCAGAAACAAACTGATCCAAGTAACCACCATCAAGACTATGATGTCTTCTTCTTCTTGTACACACCAAGGCTGAACATGTTTCTTGCCAGGAAACCTTTTCAGAGATCATATGCTTTTGCTGCCACCAAAGAGATAGATCATAAACCAATGTACTATCCTTCCTGTGATTCTGCACAGGGTCTTGAAGAAGAGATGTTCCAACATTTTTAAGAACATCAGTTATCTGGAGCTCCAAGGATAATCAATTAAATACTTGTACTTGGCACAAGTAGACATTGATCTTAAATCCTTTCCCAATTATCCTTTTAGATACTTCCACCATAAGAATACTTTGAAAGTACTCTTCTTGTGTCAACATCTTCTACTTGCAAGCACCTCAATAGTTTTGAGAATCTTTCCAGATTAGATTCACCCTTAGGAATGAGAGAGATGAATCCTTCCTTGCAAATGTGTCACACAACAACCAGAACCCATGTGACACAGGTCAACAGCCAACCAGACCCTAAGCTGACCAAACGTGAGGAGGTTAACCAAAACTCCCCCTCAAATTAACAATCATGGAAACTCCACACCAATATTCATGCATTGTACACAAATGTCTCAACATGACATACACCATCCCTACCAGTGGCAACTAACTCTATGAGTTATACCTATACATACTCCAATCACACCAATCAGACTCCAGCTGACCATAAGTACTAGTGAAAAAAACAGCACCAGTCAATAGTAGATATGCATTGCCAGAGCATACAACCTCAACCAACCTCTGAATCTTCATATTCTCACTCCTTGAAAGAACTGCCACTTCTGAGCATGGTGTTTGAATAACAAGATTCATGGTCCCAATCCTCTTAAATGAAATAGCAATCAGGTTACCCCATTATTGACTTCTAACATCCAGGGGACTTGTCTTCCAACACAACATAGTACTTCAGGGAACAATTATCCAACCCTGATCAATCTACAGGAATAAGACAAACAGCAGGAAATTGCACAATGTCACATCTCAACCAGCTCCACTTCTAGAGATCAGACTTCTAAAAGTGACCTTCTTGAGCACACACACAGTTGACCCTACCCTTGTCAACTTAACACACACAGATGTCTCCTCTTCCAGGTCAGGAGTAGGTTCCAAACAAAAGTATCCCTTTGTTTGACACCTAAAAACATCTGCTCTTCAACCAGTAGCTGCATACTTGTTGAACAACATGTTCTAACATCACATAGAACATTAGTTCCACCTCCTTGGAACAAACCCTCCTTGAAAGTATTCAAGGTCTTCATATACACTAACCAAGAGAGTAAAAGAATTAGTGATCAGGTGATTCTTACCATGATGAGTGGACTTGAGGAGACTCAAGTATCTTTGACATCTTCAGTAGATTATGATGAAATCTTGAATACAGCAGCCTTTCATCCACACGAGGGGAAACTACATCAGAGTTTGAGTTTTGCCAGGTATTATGCAGCGGAAATCATAATACAACTCAACCTATGACCACACATTTCACCAGATCAGCCTCCAAGAACATACCAAGTTTGAATATGATTCAATACTAGCACAGCTGTCCCACACAAAGGCCAATTGCCAACCTCCAGAGACATGTACACACAGTTCCTGTCATGAATAGTCCATCCACCTACTTCAAGGGACCATTCAGGGAAATTACAGAACCTTCCACAGGTTCCAACATCAGTACTAACATAACTCCTTGCAAGATACCAGAAAGTATCACCCATGGATCTCATCCAGAAACAGAACAGGATGCCTGCTCTGATACCAATTGAAATTCTGGTGTAGTTAGAGTTCAGATGTTCTACTCCAAGTAATGACATCTGATCCAACATTGTTACTAATACAGCAAGACAGTTATACAAATTAAAACCCAGTACTGATATGCACACATTCACAGATGTCACGACATCTGCTACTATATCACCATAGAATGGAAGAACACCCAGTTCTGTCCATCTGGTACAAAGACACAGCAGAGATCAACATTGGATGTTATGACATCCAATTCTGCGCAGACAAGAATGATGCAGAACTTAAATTTAAAGTGCAGTAAATAACACAAGGAATTGTTTACCCAGTTCGGTGTCACACACACCTACGTCTGGGGGCTACCAAGCCAGGGAGGAAATCCACTATTAGCAGTATTAATTCAGGCCTTAAACCACCTGTTTAATCATATCACTTAATACCTACCCAATGCAATTTCAATCTAAACTAAGACCAGAGTTCCTACTCACTCCCCCTCAATCACCGCAGTGATTACAACCTTTAATTAGATTAAAGTTAATGGTGAAGTTATACTTCAAACAACTCTTGATTGTGCTTAACAGCTTTAATCAAGATACACAGCACTCACGCTTAAAAGCTTAGAGTGACACAACACTTACAACTCAATGAACACCCTAGTCCAATGCAATCATCTAAGTGATAATTGCTTGGCTCACAAGATACACCTAATACAAGACACACATAAAATACAGCAGTGAAGAACAATGGTACAATGAATGCTTCACGCTTCAAAATCCCCGAGAACTGAAAGAAGGATTGCCATCCTTTTATATTGTAGCACTTGGGCCTTGTACTTGTATTTCCTAAAATTAAGGTTAAGCAAGTTAACCTAATTTCCACATATTAGGTTGCTAACAAATAGGCTATTTGTTAGGTTCATTAATTGTAGCTCAGTTGTTAGTTTCCTGGATTTTAGCTCAGCTGTTGGATTCCTAAAAAATAGCCTGAGAAAAATACTGAAACAGAAAAACTAACCATCCTACACTTTAGCATATGCTGTCAGGAATGAATGTCACAACATTCAGTTTGACGTTCAGAACATATACCATATGCTAAGTATGTTATTTTTCCTGAAAATAGACTGTGCTAAATGTTGTACTGTAAATGACCAACCAGTCTATACTTCAGTATCAGCTTACAGTAATAAATGTCAAAACATCCAGTTTGACATTTTGACAATGAGCCTTATGCCAGGTCTGTTATCCTCCTGAAGAACAGACTGAAATAAATACTGAACTGAAGCAGAAAAACCAACCTGCCTATTATTCAGTATATGTTGTCACTGATGAATGTCATAACATCCAGTTTGACATTCAGACAGTAGGCCTTATGCCAGGTCTGTTATTCCCTTGATAAACAGACTGAAATAAATACTGAGTTATAACAGACAACCAACTATTCTATACCTCAGTATCTGCTGACAGGGATGAATGTCACAACATTTAGTTTGACATTCAGTAAATCCTGTATTAGCTAAACCTGCAGCATACTACTCAAGTATGTCATGACATCAGTCAAGACATCAGAGTATAGTTAGATGTTCTAACATAAAATGCAGCCAATCAAACATCTCCAAAGCATGTCATGACATCAGTCAAGACATTATAGTCCAGTTAGTGTTTTACCACAAAATGCAGCCAATCAAACATCTACAATAACACTTAAAATGTCGACCAAAATAAAATTTCGGTTTAATAAACTAACTGGTTGAATCGTTCGTCAATTACGCGTAAAATTAGCAGTCGAAATATTTTGAGATCATGCTTGCAACTATCAATTTTATTGACCTGCATTTCGCGTAGTTTAACCCGGCGTGCTCTTTTAATTTTTTCGGTCTGATTTACATTTGCGTTTTGATCTTCCTGAGACTTTTCAACCGAGCATTTTTAATTTCAAAATTTGATCTTTACCATTTTCGCATCCGATTTTATTTATTTTAAGTCTTTTTTTATCAAAATTTTGAGAAAAAACAAATAGAGGTAAATAATTAATCAATTGAATTTTATTTATTTTTATTAAGATGTTGAGAAAAAATAAATAGAGGCAAATAAACCGGACCACCACCCTGACGCCTTTGCTGACGTCGTTGCCAATATCTCCTTCCTGCTTTTGTGATTTCTTGAGTAACGATGATTGTTGATTTGATTTGAAATATGTGTTGTAACACCCTAAACTCCAGACTTTAATTATAACGATAAAATCATACATAGGATGTTACTTCATAAAAAACTTTCATACTTAAACGTGGAATCATTTAATTCACGGCGGAAGATAAAATAAAGACATCTCATAAGTCTGAATAAAATATTTCTGAAAAACTCAATAAACGAGAATCACAACTCAAAATATGAAAATACAAGCGCCCAAATCCCGATGTTATATATCAGAGCATTTATTCGACTAAATAAAGAAAAATAGTAAATGTTGAGAGGGCGTCGAAGTCATCTCACGACCATCACAATCTAACACTCATGCTGATTACCTGCACAAATTTTGCACAAGGTCAAACCAACCAAAATAAACAAGGGATGAGAATACACTTACATGTAATAACGGTGAAATTTAGCTATAGAATGATAAACTAATATAATAATTATTTTAACACACAAACACTTACACCAATACAAACACATATATCATCTTCAATATATGCAATTCTATTAAGCACCAACTCTTTCACCTATATGCATGTAGTACCATGTTTTTATGGATATCAGAGGTATATTACTGATTTTTTACATTGTCTCTGGTCCCTAACCTGAACTGATGATCCTCACCAAATAGATTTGAGACTTACCTCGGGTCTCTCAACTAGACCTACGATCCCACCAAATAGATCTGAGGCCCTCCTCTGGTCTTTCAACTAGATCAATAATCCCACCAAATAGATCGGAGGCCCTCATCTGATCTTTCAACTAGATCAATAATCCCACCAAATAGATCGGAGGCCCTCATCTGGTCTTTCAACTAGATCAATAATCCCACCAAATAGATCTGAGGTCATCAAATGGACATAAGTCCCACCTGACTCCAATGTGTATGCATGCATGGAAATGCTAGTAATCAAACAATATAGTTCACCCAAACAAATATAAACCATCCAAAGTTATTTAATCAATTACTCATCCAAAATAGATTCCGAGTATGAACCATAAATCACCCATAAAAGACCTCCAAAAATAATCACCATTTTTAATAATAATTCAATTTTATTATTCCAAAATGCCATCCATTTTCCTCTTTCTAATATATTTTAAACTAAAATTTTAAATATTTTATTTTATTTTAAAAAAATATTTTTACATGCCATAATCAATTGAACGAATATATTTTTTATGTTTAAATATATATAGTGTTAGTGGTCCTTTTTTGTATAAAAAATATTTGATGGTTGATCTTCATTTAATTCTTTAGCTAACATTACAGTTTTACCCCAACACTTTGAAACATTTGCTCACTATTGCACTGAAGGATAATAGCAGCTGATATTTTTATAGTTGTTTAATTTGATTTAAAAACATATTTAATGAATTTATGCATGTATGGTAAACAATAATTAAACATATTTTACTCTATGTGCATGTTCTAGAAGTCTGATAGGTTGAATGTTAATTTTTGTCCATGATATGTTTTTTTGTGTGAAAGAGAGGGCCAAAGGCCCAAGGAAAGAAAGAAATTATAAGAACACCTTCATGGAGGAATAACTCCCCCCAATGTCTTCAGCTAAAAACTTCTCAATGAAGCTAGGAACAATAGGATAACGTTGAAGACTTTTATCTAATTTACACTCTGATTTAGCCAGAGCATCTGCACATCTGTTAGATTCTCTAAACACGTGCTTCACATGGGCTTCCTCAAACCTACTCAATAAACTCCCAATTTTCCTGAGCATTTCCTAACCTTCATTTCTGTTAGACCTCCCTGATTACCCTCCAACACAATTTCAGACGAATACACATTCACTTCTACCCTTTTGATTCCTAGATCAAGAACTAGGATTAATCCTTCAAGCAACCCCCACAACTCAGCCATGTAATTGCTGCAAATGCGAATATTCTTAGCAAAACCTCTCAATCAACAACCTTTATCAACCCTCACAGTTCCCCCATAACCCACCGTGATTCCTTCTATGCATGCACCATCCATATTTAATTTCACCATATCTGTCTTCGGAAGATTCCACTTGATAAGCATGACCTCCATGTTCCTTCCAACAACTTTCTTGTTCATTCTAATTGCATCCTCGTACTCCTTCAATCTCACATGCACACAGTGGCGGAACTGAGGGGGGGCGTGGGAAGGCCACGGCCACCCCTCAACTTTTTATTTTTTTTTAATTCATATATATTAAATTACTAAAACATCCTTATTTTAAATTAAAATTAATTTTTCTTTTTTCTTTTTCATTCAAAGTTAGGTTAAAATACAGATAAGGTAAAAAGCTCCTACCTTTCCTTTCTTTCTCATATGGGTTTGCTACCGGCACCGGAGTCGGAACAGATTAAAATGATCGACATCTAACAGGTAAAAAACTTTATTCATTCTTCTTTTATAAAAAGTAACAAATTAAAGTGATTGCTTGATTTGTGTTTTTGAGATTTTTAGGGTTCTTCTTTCTTGATGTGTTAAAATAATCTATATGAGGTTTATTAAGCCAATTCATAACACTGTAATTTACAAATATAGTTATACACTGTAATAAGGTTTATTTAATCATTGTTACTGCTAATTTCTAATAGTGAAGTTACCGGTATTTGAAAACGGACTAAAGTTGATTAATTAAGTTTATTAATTTTTCCCTCTTTTAATTTTTATGTTCTCTAAATTGATTTTTGGATCTGATATGATATTATAGGAAGAGTAAAGATGAATAATAGGAAAATTGATTCTTTTTTCAAAAGGAAAGCATGTGAAAGTGAAAGAGAAGAGAGAGATGAAGAAATTATAATCCCGACATCCGAATCTGAAACAGTTCTTGAGAATCCAACAATTGAAGAGCATCATGGTTTTGAAAATTCTTTGGAACACGATCCTGGAAAGCGTCCTCCGATTTGGCAATATCTACCAAATCAAGTGGATTCAATACGAAGAGCTTATCTAAAATGGGGTCCATATCAAATTCATTTAGAAAACTATCCTTTGTCCGGTAACGAGGATCATCCGAGAAGGTTTCAACATACTTGGTTTAGCATATTTCCATCATGGTTAGAATATTCACCATCTGAAGATGCCACATATTGCTTACCATGTTACCTTTTTAGCAAAAAACTAAGTGGACGTCCCAGATCACTTGTCTTTATTTCTATGGGTTTTAGAAATTGGAAGAAAGTTAGGAATGGAAAACACTGTTCCTTTCTTAAACACCTATGGAAGGATCCTTGCTCACCACACAACAATGCAATGAAAGCTTGTCAAGACTTGTTGAATCAATATGGTCATATTAGAAATGTTATTCAAGTGCAAAGTTCAAGTCAAAGAATGAATAATCGGTTACGACTCAAGACTTCAATTGACATTGTTCGTTGGTTAACACTACAAGCTTGTGCTTTTAGGGGTCACGACGAAAGTAGCAAATCAAGAAATCAAGGTAACTTTCTTGAGTTATTGAAACTTTTAGCATCCTACAATGATGAAGTTGCAAAAGTTATGTTGGAAAATGCTCCACAAAATTACAAGTATACTTCACATCAAATTCAAAAAGAGCTCTTGCAAATTCTTTCTAGTAGGGTGAAAAAGAGTATTCGTGAGGAAATTGGTGATTCCAAATTTTGTATCGTTGTTGATGAAGCTCGTGATGCGTCAGAAAAGGAACAAATGGCTCTTGTATTAAGATTTGTTGATAAAGTTGGTTTAATACAAGAGAGATTTTTTGATGTGGCACATGTTAAAGACACCACATCTTTAACTCTTAAGGAAGCAATATGTGATATACTTTCTCGACATAACCTTGATGTTTCTAACATTCGTGGCCAAGGGTATGATGGTGCTAGCAATATGAGAGGATAATGGAATGGTTTACAAGCCCTCTTTATGAAGGATTGTCCTTATGCATACTATGTTCATTGTTTTGCTCATCGATTGCAACTTGCATTAGTTACATCATCAAGAGAAGTCAAACTTGTTCATAAATTTTTTGAGAAGCTGATCTTTGTTGTGAATGTTGTTTGTTCTTCTACAAAGCGTCATGATGAGTTACAAGCTGCCCAATTAGAAGAAATTGCTTATTTGTTAGAGATTGATGAGATTGTAACTGGTAAAGGTGCAAATCAAGTTGGTACATTGAAACGAGCTGGAGATACTCGTTTGGGATCACATTATGATTCAATTTCTAGCTTGATAAACATGTATGAAGCAACTTGTTTAGTTTTAAAAAAAATGCAAAAGATAGAGGGAGTTATGCTACACGTGGGGATGCAGATAGTTGTTATAATTACTTGAAGGCATTTGATTTTATATTTATTTTACACTTGATGAAAGAAATCATGGGAATAACAGATATGCTTTGTCAAGTCTTACAAAAAAAATCAAGATGTAGTTAATGCTATGAACTTGGTTCGTTCAACAAAACATCTTATTCAAGGTTTGAGAGAAAATGGTTGGGATATATTGTTTACTAAAGTGGTATCTTTTTTTGAAAAGCATGGTATTGAGATTCCTGATCTTAATGATGTTCATTCAACAACAAGATTTGGACGCTCCCGTCTTGAAGAGAATCAAGTCACAATTCAACATTACTTTAAAGTTGAAATCTTTTTCACTACCATTGACAAACAGTTACAAGAGTTGAATAGCAGATTCAGTGAGAAGGCAATGGATTTGTTAACTCTTTCTTGTTCTTTATCTCCTAAGGATGGATATAAAGCTTTTAGCATTGATACTATTTGTTCTTTAGTTGAAAAATATTATCCTATGGATTTTAGTGATCAAGAGAAGAATAATTTGCAATTTCAACTCCAACATTTTCTATTTGTTGCTCGTCAAGCATCAAACTTGAATAATTTATCAACTATTCAAGAACTATGTTCATGTTTGATTGCATCTGGACAGACTGAAACTTACTTCTTGATTGATAGACTACTTCGTCTTATCATGACTCTTCCCGTTTCTACGGCCACAACTGAGAGGTCTTTTTCAGCAATGAAAATTATTAAGACTAAATTGAGAAACAAGATGGATGATGGGTTTCTTGGAGATAGCATGACAGTATATATTGAAAGGGAGATTAGTGCAAGCATTAGTTCGGAGTCAATTATTGACGATTTCAAGTCACTCGGAACGCGTAAAGCATTACTTTAAGGTAGTTTTAAGTCATGTAATTTAAATTTTTAGTAATTAACTTTGTATTTATTTTAACTTTAATGTTTTATTCAAAATACTATTTACATTTTATTTATAATCTTTATTTTACGTTAGCGGCCATCCCAAATTTTTTTATCTGGCTCCGCCACTGCATGCACAAGCATAGTGGGGTTAAAAGGTCTCACGAACACCACGATATGTTTTAGACAAACTGAAGGATGATAGTTTCTCTATGCTAATTACTACTTTCGAAAATGCGCAAATTAATTAGCTAATTTATATTTTTTATGACATTTAGTGAGATTTAATTTTTATTTTTATTTTTAATTTTTTTTTTAAGATATGTTGAGAATATTCAATTATGCTTTTTTTAATAGGTTAAATTTTTAAATCTCTTCATTCTTTTTGTTTTTCTTTTACTATTTAAAATATTATCTTTATAGAAAAATATATTTTTTGACTTTTCTGTATCACCATGCGAGTCCGTACGAAAAAATCAATTTTCAATAAAAAAAATAGTGACTTTTACTTTTAAAAAAGTGGTTAAACGAGAAAAAAAAGTGATTTTTACGGAAAAAAGTGATTTCGTACATAAAAGTGATTCCTACAAGAAACTTTAGGTATATTTACAAAAGAAAAAAAAATCATTTTTCTATAATCAACAATGAATTATAGCATTACAAACAATAATTCATAGTAGAGTGACCAAAAAGGATTTTTACCAAATCTCATTCGGTCACCCTATTTCAATCTATAAACTTAATGATTTAACAAACATTAATCAAATGGGATTTTTCTCAAATCTCATTTGGTCACCAAAATTTTAATATAAACATTATCGATTCAACAAACAGTAACCAAATGCGATTTTCCCAAATCTCATTTGGTTACCGATCATAATAACGATATGTACTAAAGTCACTCCAATCATACATATAATACTTCAATCATACATATAATACGTATATTATATAAGTTTACAAAATTAACACTTTAGAGATATTACTATAGGTCAGTGATCATAGGGTTAGGGAAACCTCATATGACCAAAACACATAACATACAAGAACACAACACACAGAAACACAAAAATACGAAATATAAAAACATGTAAAATAGGGCTAACATATAAGGATCATTGGTGTTTATGAGAGGATAAGGGAACCCTCATCATTCTGGTGCCCAAAATCACCTTACAGTAAGCAATTTCCCTTACCTTAAACGAAACTCTACAATTTCTTGACTACGTCCCTCTCCAAAGCTCGGATTCTTTCTTCTTCTTTTTTCTTCTCAAAATCATGGCTTCCTCCCCACCCAATACGCTCCTTATCGGTTATAATATATTCTCAAACCAATCTCTAACAATCGTATATATTATTGTTGTTATTAACTCCCAAATATTACTATTAATTCAAAATGTTATACAAATTATTACCATAACTGATATCACTTAATTTAGTTATTTTAAAATATCCCAAAAAAATCCAAATATTTGTTTTATTTTCTAAATAAATGTTGCATTTAAATGTTTATTTAAATAATTAAATTACTTAAATAATCATTTAATAATAATCTCTACTATTATGAATTATCTCTAATAATTAAAATTTCTAATTAATTACTAAATAATTAAAATTATTCAATTATCTCTAATAATTTAAATAAAATCCTATTTTATTTCTTTATTCTCAAACTCTATAATTCTCTTCATTATTGAGTTACTAAAATACCCTTATATCTCCCAAACACCCAAATTACACAATTATTCAGATAATAAAATAAACAATACACAAATAAACACTTTAAGAAATCAGTAAAATTTATTATTTAAAAATTTGGGTGTTACAACTCTTTCCCACTTAAAAAGATTTTCGTCCTCGAAAATTATTTGGCGGAAATAACTCCGAATAAGATTCCCTTATTCGGCTCTCCAGCTCCCAAGTCATACTACCTTTAGCAGGTCCTTCTTGAAAAACCTTCACAAGAACAATCTCTTTGCCACAAAGCTGCTTCACTTCTCCATCCTCAATCAGAACAGGAGATGTTTCAATAGTTAAATTATCTCGAACTTACACATCATCCATCTGAATTATGTGAGACGGATCATGAATATACTTCCGGAGTTGTGACACATGGAAAACATTATGCATGTTCGAGGGAGATAGGGGTAAAGTCACACGGTAGGCAACAACTCCAATTCTCTGAGTAATCTGATATGGTCCAATGAAGTGAGGAGTAAGCTTCTTATAGACTTCAGAGCACGTCAACACCAGTCACAATAGTGACTCTCAGAAAAATATGATCACCTTCTTAAAACTTATGATCCTTCATCTTATTATCGTGATAAATCTTCTTCCTACTCTAAGAGGCCTTCATCTTCTTTTGGATCATTTTAACTTTCTCAGTCGTCTGCTGCACAATCCCATGTCCAAGTACAACACTCTCTTCATAATCATACCAACATAAGGAGGTCTTACACCTCCTACCATACAAAGCCTCAAAAGGTTCCATGTCGATACTAAAATGGTAATTGTTATTATACGTGAACTCAATTAGTGGTAAGTAAATATCCCAAGCACCGCCCTACTCCAGAACGCAAGACCTCAACAAATCCTCTAGAGACTGAATAGTCCTCTCAGTCTGACCATTTGTCTGTGGGTGATAGGAAGAACTCAACCTCGATCTAGTATCCAGAGCTTCCTGTAAGCTCTCCCAAAATCTTAAAGTGAATCTCGGATCTCTGTTGGAAACTATACTCAATGGAATTCCATGCAGCTTCACAACAGTACTAATGTATATCTCAGTCAACCTCTGTAATGACAAACTGATCTTAATCGATATAAAATGATCTGATTTATTAAGCATGTCAACAATCACCCAAATTGAATCACTCCCTCTCGGAGTATTCGACAACCCATTAATAAAGTCCATCGAAATATTGTCTCACTTCCATTCAGGTATATCCAACGGTTGCATCATACCAGACGACTTCTGATGCTCAATCTTCGACTTCTAACAAGTCAAGCAAACAAACTGAACAATATCTCACTTCATACATGGCCACCAAAACATCTTCTTCGGATCCTAGTACATCTTAGTAGCCCCAAGATGAATACTCAAGATACTTTTACGATATTCCTCAAGAATCATACGCTTCAGGTTCGACATATTAGACACACAAACTTTATTCCGGAACTTCAACAGACCATTCACATCAACTCTAAAATCCTTATCTCCATCCTAACCAATGGAATATAGTCGATCAACCAAGTTTATGTCCAGTTTCTGACCTCCTCTAAAATATCATTGAGAAAACCAATGGTAAGCTTCAACATGCCCAATCTCACACTACTAGGAGTCACCTTTCATACTAAGCTCATGTACTTGAACTATGCAATCAAGTCTGGTTCTCTCACCATCACGGCTGACATGTGTACCGACTTCCGACTCAAAGCATCGGTTATAACATTTTCCTTACCAAGGTGGTAATTCAGACCAAAATCGAAGTCCTTCAAGAACTCTAACCATCTTTCCTACCTCATATTAAGCTCCTTCTAACCAAAAATATATTTTAGACTTTTATGATCACTGAATACTTCAAACCTAGAACCATACAAGTAATGTCTCCAAATCTTCAATACAAAAACCACTTCCGCCAACTCTAAATCATGTGTAGGATAGTTCTTATAATGAACTCTCAGCTATCATGAATCATAAGCCATTACCTTGCCATTTTGCATAAGTACTCCCCCTAAACTCATCTTGGATACGTTACAATATACTACAAATGGTTCATTCGCATATGGTAATGTTAAAAATTGGTGTTGTAGTCAACCACTTCTTCAGTTCTCTGAAACTTTCCTCGCACTGATATTCCACACAAATGCTTGGCCCTTTCGGGTCAACTGAGTCAAAGGTAAGGCTAGCTTGTAAAAACCATCAATAAATCTCATGTAGTAACCGGCCAGTCCAAGGAAACTTCTGATCTCAGTAACTGTCGTCGGGGCTTCCCATTGTAACACTGCATCTACCTTCAAAGAATCCACCCTTATACCACCATTGGAAATCACATGACCCATAAAACTAACTTCATGTAACCATAATTAACATTTAGACAGCTTTGCAAACAATTATTTCTCTTTCAGCACTTGAAGCACAATACGGAGATGCTCTGTATGATCCTCTTCTGACTTGGAATATATTAGGATGTCATCAATGAAAACCACAACAAAATTATCCAGGTAAGGATGGAATGTTGTGTTCATATACTTCATAAACACAACTGGGGAATTAGAAACTCCTAACGGAATAACTGCGTATTCATGGTGATCATACTGAGTTATAAAAGCAGTCTTCAAGATATCTTCATATTTATCCTTATGCACAACCTTCCCACATTTGTAATTGTCACCATAGTACACTCTAAAATACTATGACCAAGAACACCACATTTGAAGCACTTGATTGGATTGGTAGCACCTCCCCCACTTTGACTCTTCCCACCATTATTCCTCTGTTGGAACATTTGTTTACCTTTACCATCAGAAACAACATAAGGCTTCCGACGATTCTGATTACCATTTATCTTGTCACTGACACTTCTGTAATAGGAGGATCTAGCATGATTGTCTTCATCATAGATTCGACACTTGTTAACCAGCACGGAGAACTGGAGGATTTCCTGATATCCAATGAATTGCTTAATCTCTGGGCGCAGTCCATTCTCAAACTTGGTACACTTAGACATTTCAGCCTCTGCGTCATTATAGTAAGGGAAGAACCTGGACAATTCCTTTAACTTGGCAGTATAGTCTACAACAGTCATATTTCCTTGCTTAAGTTCAAGGAATTTCACCTCTTTCTTGCCACGCACATCAGCCGAGAAATATTTTTCCAAGAATGCTCCTCTAAAAACAGTCCAAATAATCATGGTACCATTAGCCTCAAACCTCTGTCTAGCATTATTCCAGCAATATTCTGCTTCTTCAGACAGCATATACGCACCATAAATAATCTTTAGAGCATCTACACATGCCATCACTCGAAATATTTTCTCGATCTCCTGAAACCAAACATGTGCGCCTTCTGGATCATGCCTTTCTTTGAAGGTTGGTGGTTTGTTCCTCATAAACCTGTCGAGACCATGGGATCCAGCATCTTCAACCTGTGAATTTTGTTAACCTTGCAACACTTGAGCCAAGGCTATCAAGGCTCAGCAATGTCACAATGATTTCTCCCAACCATTCCTCTGTATATCAAGAAACAAATGTTAGAACAAACAATATATCGACATCGTTCACACACATGTCGTACACCAAGAATAATTAAAAAATCACAAAATCCTGGCCGGACCGACCGACCTGCTTTGATACCACTATGTAACACCTTAAACACCAGACTTTAATTATAACGATAAAATCATACATAAGATGTTACTTCATCAAAAACTTCCATACTTAAACATGAAACCAATTAATTCACAACAAAAGCTAAAATAAAGACATCTCATATGTCTGAATAAAATATTTCTGAAAACTCAATAAACGAGAGTCACAACTCAAAACATGAAAGTACAAGCGCTCAAATCCCTGATGTTACATATCAGAGCATTTATTCGACTAAATATAGAAAAACAGTAAATGATGAGAGGGCGTCGCAGTCATCTCACGACCATCATAATCTAACACTCCTGATGATTACCTTCACAAAATTTTCACAAAGCCAAACTAACAAAAACAAACAAGGGGTGAGAATACACCTACAAGTAATAAAGGTGAAATTTAGCAACCGAATGATAAACAAATATAATAATAATTTTAACACACAAACACATACACCAAACAAAGACAAATATCATCCTCAATCTACGTAATGTTATTGTGCACCAACTCCTTCACCTATATGTATGTGGTATCAAGTTTTTGTGGATATCAGATGTATATTACTGATTTCTTCCACGATCTCTGATACCTCACCTGAATCGACGATCCCCACCAAATAGATGTAAGACCCACCTCTTGTCTCTCAATTATTCCAACAATCTCATCAAATAGATCTAAGGCCCACCTCTGGTCTCTCAACTAGACCAACGATCCCACCAAATAGATTTGAGGTCACCAAATGGACTTAAGTCCCACCTAACTCAATTGTGTATGCATACATGGAAATGCTAGTAGTCAAACAATATAGTTCACTCAAACAAATATAAACCATCCAAAGTTATTTAATCAATTATTCACCCAAAATAGGTTTCAGGTATGAACCATAAATCACAAATAAAATGCCTTCAAAAATAATCACTATTTTTAATAATGATTCAATTTTATTATTCCAAAATGTCATTCATTTTTCTCTTTGTTATATTTTTAAACAAAAACTATAAATATTTTATTTTATTTAAATAAAAAATTCTCTTTACATACCATAATCAATTGAACGAAGATATTTTTAATGTTTAAATATACATAGTGCCAGTGGTCTTTTTTTGTATAAAAATATACCTGGTGGTTGGTCTTCATTTAATTCTTTAGCTAACATTACATTTTCATCTCAGTACTTTGAAACATTTGTTCACTATTTTGCACGGAAGCATAACAGTAGCTGATATTTTTATAGTTTAATTTGATTTAAAAATCATATTTAATGAATTATGTATGTATCTTGAACAATAAATAAACATACTTTACTCGATGTGAATGTTCCAGAAGTTTAATAGGTTGAATGTTAATTTGTGTCTACGAAATGTTTTAGACAAACTTAAGGAGAATAGTTTCTCTATGCTAATTCCTACTTTCGAAAATGTGTAAATTAATTAGCTAATTTATACTTCTTAATGATATTTAATGAGATTTAATTTTTATTCGTATTTTTAATTTTTTTTAAAGATATCTTGAGAATATTTAATTATGATTTTTTTTTGTTAATTGTTTTATTTAATTGAAATGGACTAATGGTGTAAATATATTTTACACTATGAGTTAATTACAATCATTAATTTGTTAGAGAAATAACACAAACGGATGATTGTGATGTATTAACAGTGTAAAAGTAAAAAATTTACACTAATATTATATAACAATTAATCTATTTTTTTAATAGGTTAAATTTTTATGTTTTTTTTTTGTTTTTCTTTTATTGTTTATAAAAAAATCTTTATAAGAAAAATAAATATTTTCCCGCTTCTTCGTCTTTTCCATACTAAAAACCAAAAACTAATGATTTTTAAGAAGAAAAAAGTGATTTCATATAAAAAAGTGATTCCTACCGTCTAACTTAAAGTAGTTTTATAAAAAAAAATCATTTTTTATAATCAACAATAAATTACAGCAATACAAACAACAATTTCATCGTATAGTGACTAAAAGAGATTTTTCTCAAATCTCATTCGATCATCCAATTTCAATGGATAAACTTAAGGATTTAATAGACAATCATAAAGATAATATGTATATTATACAATTTTACATAGCATACTAGAACACAACATACGAAAAACAAAAACACAAAATGTAAAAACAAGTAAAATAAGATTAATATACAAAGACCATTGACGTTGATGATGGGGTAAGGGAACTCTCATCATCGTATTGCTCGAAATCACCTTATAGTAAGGAAGGCTCCCTTTATCTTGAAGAAAATTTTACAATTTCTTGACGTTCCCTCTCCAAAGCTCTAATTCTTTCATTTTTTTTTTCTTCTCAAAAGTGTCGCTTCCTCCCCCATCCAATACACTCCTTATTCGTTCAATCACTAAGGATCATATATAATATTATAATTATTAACTCCCAAATTATTACTATTAATTCAAAATGTTATACAAATTATATATCACTTAATTTTTAGTTATTTTAAAATATCCCAAAATTATTCTTAAATATTTATTTTGTTTTCTAAATAAATATAGCATTTAAATGTTTATTTAAATAATTATTTAATTAAAAAATCTTTACTATGAATTATCTTTAATAATTTAAATTTCTAATTAATTACTAAATAATTAAAATTATTTAACTAACTTTAATAATTGAAATAAAATCCTATTTTATTTCTCTACTATCAAACTCTATAATTCTCTTAATTATTAAGTTACTAAAATACCCGTATATCTCCCAAGCACCAAAATCATACAATTATTCATAATAAAATAAACAATACACAAATAAACACTTCAAATAACTAGTAAAAATTATCATTTAAAAGTTGGAGTGTTACATGTGTTGTCTTTCTATTTTTTTGGACTATCCTGATTTTGTCATTATTGTTGATAGAACAAAATAAGAATGAGAGAAAGGTTGAGATCGAGAGAGGAAGAGCAAACGCGTGAGAGAAAGTGAAGGAGGTTTGAGGTGGAGGGGGCGCCACCGCTAATAGGTTGGTCGGCTGGTCGCGCCCTTGCATTTGAAATAAACCTACGAAAGAGTGTATTGACGAAGGGAGAGTGTTTGATTTTTCCTGTCAACATACTAGTGGTTGTTTCGTGGGGAAAATAAAAATAAAAATCAGTTGATGATTGTGAGAGTTAAGCGCCCCCTCCTCTCTATTTTTGTCCATTTCCTTTTTTTTAATATTAACCCTTTTAGTTAAATTAGATTTTAGTTTGAGTTGATACATTTGGGTTGGGTCCAATCTATCTTTAATGTTTACAACCCCATGTTCATGTATGCACCTCTATTTTTTATTTTATTTATTTTTATTAATATCTTTTATTTTATTTGATTAATTCAAATTAGTAGTTAATAAATTAATTAGATTTTTAATTGATTAGTTTATTATAGTGTTAATTAATCATTTTTTAATTTCTAGGTGTATTGCTTGATTATTTGTTTAGTCATTTGCAATGTGCTTAGTTGATTAGTTAGGTAATATCTTTATCCATGTCCATACCATCACATATGTATATAATCATACTAAAATTTCACGCAATTCCAATTTTCAAACCATTTTCACACTAACATTTCATCATTTAAAAAAAACAATTTCAATCATTTCAATAAGACAACCATTTTCCATTTCATTTCTGCAACGCAAATATAAAATGTTTGATCCAACGTCAAGCTCTTTTCTCAAACAAAAATCCAAAAAATGACTAAACAACTTTGACCTTTTTCATAACATAAAATGGAAGGAAAAAACTACCTGGATGTAAAATCCAGTCATAGTCCCGAGTATTAGACCCAAGTAGTAAAAGCTGACAAGTCATAAATACTATACTTCCAACCCAAAAAGATATCCAACATATCAAACTTGTCTTTTCTCCCCCTTGCGCAATCAAAAACCTTTTTTATAAATGAAAGATATTTCGTCTCGAGACGATGCAAAACAACCTTCGTCCATATATGTGAGTTGAGATAAGTAACATTTTCCCGTGAATGTTGATATGCAGAAATTCATTCAATGTGATGCAAACGCCCGCTCCTATAAACTATTTTGGGTAAGCAATATTTTCCGTCGATTGTGACAAAATAGCTTTCGCTAAAATCTATCCACAAACCAACATTTTCTATCCAAAAAAATATGTATAACCCTGAGTTCTCCATCGCACCCAAAGATATGTAGGAGCAAGACCAACAGCCTTATCAGGCACATTAATAAAAAAACTTTTTCCGACCCCTTTTCTCTTTTACCTTTTAATAACTAGAGATAGTCAAACATTTCAAAAGCTAACACATATTCACAAACTAACTAAACGGTTCCCATTGAGTACAACAGATATGAGGGGTGATAATACCTTTCACTTGCATAATCAACTCCCAAACCCGATTTCGTTGCGACGACCATATCATTATCGTTCTTTTAGGGATTTTGTAGATATTTTCCCTTTCCCTCTTTAGGAATAAACAAAGTTCAGTGATAACTATGTTGGTCATTCTGCGAGCGCATGACGCGCCTCGCGTAGGTTATATTTTTTCGAGATGCGACAAATGGAGACTCTGCTGGGGACCCTAACTCCCTCAAGAGAGTAAAGCATAGTTTGGTTTGTTTTTGATTTTATGTTTTCTTTATTTGTATGGATTTCTTCTATCGCGTGCTTTTGATATCTCATGTGTTATTGTATCCTATAATTTGTTGTTTGGCTCCATTGTTATGTGGTATTGGATTGGATACTCTGAATGTTCAAACACATTATGGGAAAGACTCTAGACCCGAGTCTAGAGAGTAAACATAAGATAGGACGATGGTTGTGTATTGTGGGTCCATGAGATGTACTTCTCGTCAACATGAAAACCTCACTTAGAGTAGATCCTTTTGAGGATGTTGTCATCCGGCAAGTAAGTTGTCGTAAGCTTAAATTTTTTCATTAGGGTTCGTGACTCTAAGGACCTTTTATAGAACATTAAACTTATTTGTCCTACTAGGAATGATGATTGTGTAGTATGGGTCTGCGAGATGTATTTCTCGTGGGGTCGATGCGAGGGTTCAGAACAGATTCCCTTGAAGGAATTGATGCCCAACAAGTCAGTTATCGTAAGCGGAAATCATTCTTGGAGAATCCATGACTCTAGGAACCATGTCTAGAACCCCAAAGTCGATGGTTGCTTAGTATGGGTCTACGAGATGTATTTCTTGTGGGATCGATATGAGAACCTCACCTTGAAGAGATTCCATTGAAGGAATTAACGCCCGACAGGTAAGTTACCACAAGCAGCAATCATTCTTGGAGAATCTTCAACATGCTGTTGCAAGAAATTTTGGTCCGCTGTCAGGCTTTACTATGGTGACTAACCCTATGTATGACCTTCGCCCATAATATCCTCCTCCTCAAGTGGACGTTCCTACTCAACCTCACTCGTGCACATCCTGTTATCTAATGAGGTTCCCATTATGCAGAAGAACCTTGTTGTTCATATTGATGAAAGGGGTCCTTAATTTACATGGAACGTGCCAGACTCTAAAGGTTCCCACCTGATGACAAAAATGGAGTTTTCTCAATTTATTGAAGTCACAAAAACAAATCATGATTTGGAGAAACGATTGAGGGTTGTGGAAGGCTTTAACGCATTGAGACTCGATGACATGTGTTTATTGCCAGATCTGGTTATACCCTTAAAGTCTAAAGTACCCAACTTCGAGAATTACAAATGGGATACATGTCCAAGGCTCTATTTGGTGGTGTTCTACCGAAAAATGGCTTCATATACTCACGATGATAAGTTGATGATTTCACTATTTTCAAGATAATTTGAGTGGAGCATTATTGAGTTGGTACATGAAGTTAGAAAAGAGTCATAATTAGTCTTGGTTGGACCTAGATAATGCATTTTTAAAGCAGTACAAGTACAATTTGGATATGGCTCCGGATCAAAGACAGCTGCAAATCTTATCTCAAAAGAGCAACGAATCCTTCAGAGTATATACGCAACATTGGAGAGAATTGGCAGCCCAAGTGCAACCACCACTCTTAGAGAAGGAATTGGTTGACATGTCATGGATACCTTGCAGAGTCCGTACTTTGAAAGAATGGTAGGCAGTGCGCCATAAGACTTCTCTAACCTAGTGAAAGTTGAAGAATGCATCGAGAGCGGTCTCAAAAGCGGAAAAATCCAAGGCGCCTCGAGTAGCCAAACTGGTGATAATTAATCCTCTAGTGATTCCCAAGAGAAAGAGGAGGATGAAATTAATGCAATCATGGAAAGTCACCAAGCACTACGAGCTCCGTCTCTAGTGCCTTATTGCCAATATACATATGCAATGGTTGTTCCATGCCAGCCACCACTACTTCTTGGTCCTCAATACCAACAATAGTCGCCTAGACCACATAATCAACAGGCTCGAAATCCAAACAATCAGCGTTGATAACGGAGTCGACCCGTACCTCGGCACAATCAAGAGGGAAGGTGTCCTCGTTCTGACCCTATACCTATGAACATACTATGAGTTGTTGCCACAATTAATCCAAAGGGGATTGGTGGATCTCAAACCGCTCAAGCGATTGATATCTCTGATTCTGAAGTGGTTCAATCCAAATGTCCAATGTCAATTCCATGCTGGCACAATTGGGCATCCTACCGAAGACAACACCGATTTCAAAATTAGGGTACAAGAGTTGATTGACAGTGAGAATTTGACTTTCTAAGGATACCCTAATGTGATAAATAACCTTTCTCCATGATAAGTGTGAAGACCTCAAGGAAAATTTTCTGAAGTCAGAGGATCAAAAAGGAAGGCATCCTTAACACTGGCAATCATTAGGCATTGTAATCATTTGCATTTGTACTTTCTTTGTCCGTTAAATGCTACTTGTTTTTAAACATTGTTTCTTTTTTATGGTAATATTAATGAAGTGGTCATGCATTTTCTAAATCAATCCATTTGTATTCACTCTTGCTACTTTTCCTTCATTTAGGCAAAAAAAACAACGGAAAAAAAATATAAACTCTTCTCCCATTCACTTATCTTTATCATACTTTTGTTTAAGCAAAGATTGAAGGGAGGATGATGAAAACAAAATACCCAAAATTGATGCAGTATGCTTTCAAACAAAATTTTGCGGATGATGTAGGGCATTGTTTCAAATCCCCAAACATCGAAGAGATAAGGAGTTAATCCATAGTCAACCACTTTGAGCCTAGAAGTTTATGTTTCTTTAGAAATTAAAAACCCTTCATCTTAACTAGGGGAAGGTTAGTTTTTTCAGTTAATTTTACTTTGCATACAAATTACAAGAGAAAACATCTGACACGAGGATCAACCACATACTTCGCGCACATCTTAAAGTGTCAAAGAAGTCATGAAAATCCAAAAATTATAGTGGTTGATCCTCACCAACCATTAACAAGGCAGTCACAACCTTTCAACAAAAAAAGAGCCTGCTAAGTAGGACACCACAAGAGACAACTTAGGCAAAAATCAGGGCATCTCGGTGGACCGAAAGCTTCAAAAAAGCAGTCTAGGAAAAATTAGGGATAAAAATCAATCAAAAGAGGTCATCAAAATCCTCAACAAAAACAAAGAGAAACAAAACAAGGTGACTGCCATATTGAATCCTCATCTTAAACCTTCAAACCATGTTGGAAGTTGAATGTGGGTGTCGAATTGATTGAACGTAGGACTGTAGGTCATTAAGAAGAAGGGGTGGCTTAAAATTAAATTTTGAGCCTTATATATATTTTTTCAAAGAGTCGTGAACCAAGCCACATTATAACCCTTAAAAGACCTAATTGAGGCATGGTTTATTCTGAAAGCATACTACAACAAGGTTGCGTTAACTTGACTCCAAAAGATCGTTATTATTCATTTGTATTAATTCCAACCTTCCACACTATGAATGGATAGATCAACATTGTATTTTGATCATTGACTTGTTCACTGTATTTCACCAAGTTAATATCAATCATTTTTTATTTCAAAATTTTGCATAAGCACTACATTAAAATTACCATCTTTGAACGAACTATTTTAATTATAAGTCCGCACTTATCTTTAAAAGAATCCCAGCAATATGCAATCAATTGAGGAACTTGATCAAGTGAAAGAAGTTCAGTCATGGGAAAATTGCTGTAAGTATCGGTCAATCCGAGCCAACCACCCCAATAGTCGGTTAGTCAATAACAAATTGCTTCAAGACTCAGACTAGGGCAAGCCACCACAAAGAGCTCAATAAAGCAAACCACACTAAGATTCGATTAATCAGGGGCAGGCCACTTCAAGATTCAAACATTGGGGTAGATGATGACTTCTCGGCAAATGTACTTTTAATGTCGCAGTAGTAAAATAAGATTGAATCCACATGGACTACTATTTAACAAGACAAATTTGTGCAATGCGTATAAAAGAGTAAATTGGAGAGGGGTTCAGGTTCAAATGCGAAAATAAAATAAATTTGTTTGACAATAAGAAGAAAGCAGCCACGTTGTGTATAAAATCCTCTATTTCCCTATTATTGATGTTCGATGCATTACATGAATGATATTATCACCATAATCCCACGGCAAATTAACAAAATCGTTATAACTAATCTCTTGCGATATAGCTCATGTCATACCCCAAAATTTTCCCGTTAATCTTGCAAGACATTTTTCAAGGCACTTCAATTCATTTTTCAAGACACTGATCTTAAAGGAACAAAGACCCAGCACACAGGTGGCCAAATCCAAAAAATGGCTTAAAATGGCTTGCTCGCTAGGCGAGCAAAATCCTTCGCCTAGCGAACCCTTCGCTACACCACTCGCCTAGCGAAGCTTGCGAATACCAGAAATTTTGGGCTTCATTCTGAGCCCATTAGGTCACAAAAAATCATTATAAATACCACAACTTCAGTCAGAAGGGGACGGGGGAAAAAAAGAGAGACAGACGGACGAAGACAGAAAGAAGGAACAGCGGCTAACCCAGAGAATTCAGAGCAACCCTAAAGGAAACCCTGAAGGAAACTCATCTACACAAAGGTTACCTCCGCCCAACTCAATCCGGCACCAACCCTAAGAGTGATCTGCCAATTCAACGTTGCAATTCAATTGCCAACAGGATTGCACTACCACTACTGCTTTATGCTTCCAATTTACATGTGGTATTATGATTGAATTTATAAATATATCTTAGGTTTTGCATGTGGATTTAAATATGTATGGATATCTTGAATGTTTAACCATAAAATTTCTGTAATGGATGCCATAGGGTGTGGAGCTTGCTGACATCGTACTGTTCTTAAATTCAAAACCCGCAGCCGTTCGCTAGCACATCGCTAAGCGAACATGTAGCGAGGGTTCGCCAGGCCCTCGCTAGGCGAGGCAGTGGCGAACATGACAGTCGCTGATTTTTCTGTTCTGATTTTTGCTAATCTGACATGTTTTATTGTAACCATGCATGGTTTACCTGACATTATTACTGTTGTGATTCCTTTTGGTTTGGTGCAACTCTCGATTGCACCCTGATTTGGTATTCTGACCTGTTTGCTGAATATTGTAAGGGCTCACATACTCCTGGAAAAGGTAGCTTGCTAGGTATTCCACTTTATTTGTGGGATACCCATGTGGAGATTCATCCTAATTACCTAATTGATTATAATGTGGAGATTCATCCTAATTACCTAATTGATTATAAAATATTGCCTTTGAATATGTGATCTTGGACCTCTCTTTGTTGCCTTACGGTATTACGGTCATGTCCCGCAAATGTGGGTGTAACACCTCAAAATTTGCCCTCCTCTCTTGGGACTAGCTTAGCATATTGCATTTCATTTTTTAGGACATTAGGCATTGCATCTTTGCATATCATGTGGAAACATTAAGCTAGTCATCCTCCCAAGTCTTTCTCAAAAGATAAAGAAGTCAAAAGATTCAAGCCTGAGGGTCTCATGAATTGATCACTAGTCATCTGAGGGTTTGTGTTTCAATTAGGGTTTCTTGGTTCCTCAAGGAGATTGATCATTGTCTTGGGTTGCAAAGGTACATCTCCATCATCATGGTCTTATCATCACCAAGAGGTTCATTGTGCCTGATCATTTTCCTTGAGATTAGGATTTTGACCTCTGGTCAACCCTAATCATCTGCATTATGCCAATCAGGGTTTGTTAAGGAGATGAGATCTTCAGTGAGATGGGGATCATCCTATGGTTTTATGGAGATTGTGAAAGCTAGGGTTTCATCTTGGAGCCATTTCATCAGGAGTTGAGGCTCAAATTCATCTATGCATGATCCAGTCATCTGTCAACTGAAAAAGTCAACCACAAGTTAACTGATGGATTTGGAGGTGGGAGAGGGTTAGAAATAATTCATTCATGTTCAAACAAGTCTCATTTGACATTTCAAAAATCAACATTGAAGGAAATAAAGTCAAGACAAAACTTTCCAAAAATAGAAAGTGACTTGTAAGTCAAAATTGCCAAAAATGGAAAGGTTTTCTCCTCAAGATTACATCATCAAAAATGCTTCAAATAAAATTTTGTTGAACATGAAAGTTGTAGATCTTGTTCTCCCATTTCCAAAAAGTTCAAGAACATGTATTTCTCATGTGTGGTTGAGAAGATATGGATCAATCATGGCCAAGTCAATTTGAACTTCACAAGTGCATAACTTTTGAACCATAAGGCCAATTGGAGTGATTCTTTTTGCAACATTCTTGTTTTGACATGAGCTATCCAAAACATGCATCACATACCATGCATTTTGATCACAAAAATTTTGGCATTTTTATTTGAAATTTGGAGGGAAAATTACAATTTGAAAAATATGCATTGCTTTCACTTCCAATCACTTGCCTTGGCTCTTAAACAACATTTCAAGTGGATTTGGCACAGATTTCGTGCACTGTAGCATCCATTTCATGCACATGAGGTGAATTGCACAATTGGCCATAACACTTCAATTTCACTAATACCTTTGCATTTGCTTAATCATGATTAGCATACATCATTAACAGACCATATATATAGCATAATCATAACTGTTTTGTGATTAACATAACAGAATTCTCAGATCTAGATCTAAATTCACAAATCTCTTCAATTTTCTCTCTCACTTTTTCTTCAAATTTCTCCATATACTTTGCTTTGTTCTTGATCAAATCATCATCCATAAGCATAATTGAGCGTGTTGGAAGCAAGATTCGAAGGATTACATGCATGTTTGAGGACTGTTGAAGATAACCTCCATCCATGGCAGCTTGATTTTCTGGACAAATCGTGCAAGATCAACCTCCAAACCTTCATCCAAATCATCATACAAGAGCTAAAGAAGGACTGTTTGGACTTGGCAAGGCTTGAAACAACCGATTCCAGTTCTGCACTTCAATTAAGGTTGGAATTCGACTCTCATGATTCTTAAAATTGATGGATGCATGTTGTAGGTCTTTTATTGGTGGTTAATCTGCACTTTAGATCATTGAATTTCATGGAGTAATGAACTAGTTATAGTGATTAGAATTTTGATGTGCAAAGCTTAATCCATTCGAATCTTTGAACCTAGGACGAATTAGGTTAAACCAAGCCTTGATCCATGTTGTACGTTGAAAGATGATTCCAATGGTGTGGTTTTTGTGAATTTCTAGACGAAAATGTTCTTGAGCTGATGAACACGCATGAACATGATGAACACCTAGGGCTTTTAAGTCCAGAACGCGTTTAATCCGTGCCAGGCGTATTTGCATGCGTTTCAGTGTTTTTGAGCATGTATTGGCTGCATTAAATCCAGCGTGGCATTTTGATTGGTCCGGAGTGTTTGCCCGTGCCACATGTACTTAATGAAACGCAGAGTTTCATGGTGAAGGCGCGCTAGTTCAAATAGTTCCACACTTCGATTCCCATCCCAAGCATTTTCAATTTGGCCTTTTGCATTTTTTGTTCATTATTCTCTCCATGTTCATGTATGCTTATCCATGTTTTTTTATTTTTTTCATTCATTCAAAAATGCATAACTTCATCAATAATAATCCAATTGGCCTGGGAATTTTTGCATGTTGTTCCTCATGATGTCTAGAATTTTATGAATATTTTTCCAGAAATTGTGCACGCATGAATTTTGTTTTGGCTTAGGGATTGTGTATGTATGTGTTTTCTTGACCTACCTTTCCAAAAGCTTCATGAAATGATGAGTTTTGATCCAATACTCTTGAAACTTTGCATGCTTAAAATAGACATCCTAATGGTCATTTTGGTGTTGAGTTTGTATTTTTAGCATTTCTGGTTGATGAGTTATGATCTGATTAATGTAGGTGTGACAATGTGTGTCACACCTTTGCTTTCTTGACTTGCTGATTTTCTTTGCCATACCAAATAAAGGCCAATTGATGAGATTTTTTGCATGAGGCTACTTGTGGATGTTAGGATTGATCATGAATTTTTGTGGAACTTTTGGATTCATTTCTGATTTGTTTGGGATTTTCTTTGCTGGTTAGTCATTTGTGGACTTTTGATGAGTCATGAAATTAGATGATTTGTGAAATGCTTGATGTTTATCATATGGACTTGAAATTTTTCACATTGATTCTAGACACTTTGAAGTTTATTGTGGCTTTGATTGGATGTCTTTATCATGTTTGGATTCTGTTTTAGGCTTGTGTTAAGTTGATGTATGAAATTGTACCTCAATTGAGCTTGTTTATGCTTACCTTGCCTTAGGGAATTTGATTTCCATGCTTACACTTATCCAAATGCCTTAATTTTTGGTATGCTGATCATGTGATGAGTTCTGTTTAGCCATGATTTTTCTTGGGGTTTATTGAATCATTTTGGAATTAATATGCATTTGTTCATTCTGTTTGCTTCAATGAGCTTTGAACTTGCATGCTTTGCCTTATTTGCTTTGTGAAATGAAATTGGTTGATGCTATTGATATGAGACCACTTGGATATTGTTCTTAATTAATTAAGCTTGATTCTTGTCAAATTTCATGTTCTGTTTTGGATTATTTCTCCCACTTTGACCCTAGGCCTTGTCCTAGTGGTTTGTGCTTATGTTTGAGTTGTGTTTTCAGCACAAGAAGCATATGGCCATGAGGGAATTTATTCACATTGCTTGAGTTGACTATTTGGTTTATCTTGACTAATATTGACTTATTTTGTAGGTGGCTTTTAGCTCCTTTGAGTTGAGCTTGCACTTATTGTTTGTTTGACTATTGTCTGACTGTACTGTTGACTGTGGACCATTAACTGTCTGTTTGACTTTGTTTGAGTTGTATACTGATTGAGTTGGATTGTTTTCAGGTACATTAGTTGGTATAGTTCATTGTGAACTTGCATTTTCTTGTGGGTTGCTTAACCTAGGTATAACATCTCTTCTCCATGTAGTCTGGAAGACCTGACCTGTTATGTGGTCAGGCACCTGTCTGAAGTCCTCCTTAAGAGGCAATGCTTGTGATTGTTTATGTTTGTGCCAAGCAGGAAAAGACCTTTGATAAGGCAATTGACAGATAAAAGAGATGTGTAACCCATCTCCTGTTAGTCTGTGTGTCATCCCTTTGCTCACATTACATGTTGATGCATTGTGGATATTAACCCAAGATCTATAGAGTCATTAACTTGTGGAGAGAGTTCCAACTTTCTGAACTCCCACACCTTCTATCATCTGAAGCTCTCCCAGGCCAGGGATAAGAGCTGTGAGGCACACCCCTCACTTCCCATTTCATCTGCTTCACCCTAACTCTCAATGTTAGGGTTAAGAGCTAAACATCACCCTGATACAGTTGGCTTGTGTTTCACAGCCTAACCTTGTGTGAGCCAACTTTGTTTGTATATAGTGTGTGCTAATTGTGTGTATGTTTGCTTTGCTTTGCCTGTTTAGGATAGCTTGCTGCCTGTGCAAGTTAGATAGAAAGCTCAACCTATGACCATTGTGGAATGCATGATAACTATTAGGCTCGAGTCAGTCTCCCTTCTAGTTTGTCATTTCCCAGTCTCTGGTTAGGAGAAAGTTTCTCCCCTGTTAAGGGGAACTACGTTGCCCTGATCCTCATACCAGATGAGGTACGTAGGCAGGAGATCGTACGAGATCTCTCCGGGCACCCTTTTTCTTTTTGTGTGTGTTTGCTTGACAGTTACTAGGCTCGAGTGCCTGACTCCTTGGTAACTTGTTTGTTTGTTAACCCTCATGTGTGTTAGGATATGGATGTAAGACCAGCGATTGGCAGTCCGTATCCTATTGGTGTTTGCCGGTGTGGAGTCTGACGTAAGTCCAGCGATTGGCAGTTGGTTTCCAGTGTGGGTTTGTTTGGTTCGGAGTCTGATGTAAGTCCAGCGATTGGCATTCGGTTTCCATGTTTGCCTGTTTGCGTGTGTTTTGTTTCGGCGTGCGTGAGCCGAACTACGGTAGCTCTGATTCTCATTCCAGATGAGATACGTAGGCATAGGATGCGATATCCTAGCGAGCCCTTTCCCCTCTTCTCCCACCTGTGTTTGTTTCCAGTGTGTGTGTGATGTTTGTGAGCAGTTTTAGCAACCTTATCCTTTCCTTCTGAGCGTGGATCCCGTCGAGTACGACGGATGCGTAGGGGTGCTAATACCTTCCCTTCGCATAACCGACTCCCGATCCCATCTCTTTGGTCGCGAGACCATGTCTTTTCCAAGTTTACTTCGAGCGTTTCCTTTCCCTCTTTTGGGATAAATAACGCACGGTGGCGGCTCTGTTTGTTTTGTTTTAGCCCGCCGGTTGTTTTTCGCGGATGCGACAGCTGGCGACTCTGCTGGGGATTTAGAAGTTGACCATCTGCTGGTCCATCTTCCATAAGCGAGTCTCTCCTAGCGCTCTATGATAGTTTAGGTTGCTTGTGCTGCTGTTTATTGCATTTATGATTATTATGTTGTATATATATTTGCATAAATGTTTGCATGCATCATACTATCATTTTGCTGTCCTCTGTACAAGTGGTTCTTATGATTTGGGGTGGGTGTTCTGAGTGGGGCTAAAACCCAGGCCCGAGTATACACCTAGGATTAGTGTGGTCTCACGTTCCTCACATGCTAGTTGGGCATGTTGTTGCGACGTGACATACCACAAGCCGGACGAGGTTCATCTGAGAGAGCTCTTCCTTTGTGGGGTTTTCCACTTTGGTTGGGTTACCTCTTTTGAGCTATTGACTTCGGTGACCGATCATTCCCGGATCTTTGGTTTAGACGATCTTAAGAGAGCTGCAACGACACACCCGAAAGGGCAAACCCGTTGAGTATCTTTGCCCGATTGTCGAAACCATTATCCGCCTTAGGATAACCTGATTAGAATTCACCTGTGAGGGGAGGGTTGATTCTTACAGATGCATGTTCTGACGGTGACTTTGATGGTGACTAATGGTTCCGTTGATCAGAGTCCTATTTATAAGTCGGATTTATGGACATTTATTTCTGAGACGCCGGAGTTCTGTCCGTGATATTTATCAGTGGGGATCCGTTTATTTCAGGATTCCCCGGGCTGGTGCAGATGATTTTGTGGTTATCAGATCAGTGAATCTCTGGTGATGATGGTGATGTATCTTTCGGTTCCGTTTATTTCGGAACCCTGAGTTGGATTTGTGGTTACATATTCCTTCAGATGGTGGTGATCAGTTCAGAGACTGTAACTCAGTGCAGTGGATATTCAGATGACTTGGAGGATGGCACAATGCATTGCATTCATTCATCAACATTATTCACATTTTGTATTTATCCGCATCTAACTCATGTTTATCCATATGCAGGGACATTTTAGATTGAGATCCTGGTTGAGAGACTTCTCTGCTCAGATATGAGGCCCGGTTTGAAGGACGATGTCGTCTACAGTTTCTTTGATCCAGAGATCAGTATGCTGAAGGATATGATAGCATTGATTACGCCCGACCATGTGGGGATGTTTCGTGAGATGTATGGGGGTATTCTGAAGATGGTTTTCAGGCTCACTGACAGGGATAGGAGTGCCATCCATACTCTTCTCCAGTTTTATGACCCTGGTTTGAGGTGTTTCGTCTTCCCGGATTACTTATTGGGGCCTTTGATGGAGGACTATGCTGGTATCTTGGGCATTCAAATCAGAAATCAGGTTCCTTTCTATGCTACTAAGGAAGAACCTGATATTGGTGGTGTAACACCCTTCTAAAATACCTCAAATATTTAATAACAACAACAAATATCTATCAGAGTAAATACACAAACAAGGGTGTCACATCTTCGAATCACATCATTCATCATAACAACTGTCATGCTCTTTTATTATATCAACCATGAAACATCTCAAAAATACGCAGCGGATAGAAATCATGTCAAATAATTAAAACGTATAACATATTACATGTAAAAAGGTTCAACAATCAACAATAAAACAATTAAAACATCTTGTCCCGATGTTACATCTATCAGAGCACGACCCTCTAAGTAGACTACACTAGACTCCAAGCATTAGCTTCTACTCAACTCATTGCTCGTTACCTGAAAAATAGTTGTAAGGGTGAGTTCCTCAATCGATATAACAAACATTATAAATTATCATGTTATGTTAAGTAAATTTACACGTTAATCACCCTAATCATATCATGCATTCAGTAACGGCACATCAACTCAAATATCATACTCAATAACAACGTAAAATGCAACTCAATAACGACATAAAATGCAACTCAACAACAACATAAAATGCAACTCAATGAGACTCGACTCGTCATGCATGTGGTACCATTCGGAGTAAAACTCCCAACTTAAAATCATTGCCAGTTTAGTGGGCATCAAGGCATAAGCCTTCAACTTTCAACTTAAAATTTTGCCAATCCAGGCCAACGTGGTGTGAGCAAAGCTCCATATTTTTGCCAATCCAGGCCAACGTGGTGTGAGCAAAGCTCCGACTTAATGCATATGAATGTATATGGCATGTACGACTTGAATTTTCAACAACATAATAATAACAGCAACACAACAACGTTTTCAACAAAAATCAACTTATAATCAACTTTGGCTCATCAGCCTACAACTCATTATTTTCAACAAAAACAACTTATAATCAACTTTTCAACATATTTGTATCAACATTTCACAACATAAACCCAACAAATTTACTCATCACAATTTACTACAATAGGCCAATCACAAATTGTGTTCACAACATAAAAATTAACAATATTTCCACACTGCAACAGTGTTAACCGGTTAACGCCCTAGGTTAACCGGTTAACGCAGGACAAAAATACATTTTCTGGCAAAACGCAACAGTGTTAACCGGTTAACGCCCTGGGTTAACCGGTTAACGCAGGCAAAACAGCACATTTTCACAAAACATAACAGTGTTAACCGGTTAACGCCCTGGGTTAACCGGTTAACGCAGACGAAACAGCAGTTCCTGCGCTAACACAAGGCAGAATGCAGAGTTCCCGCATTTTCCGCCGTTGGAGGACTTCCGGACCTCCGATTCAACTTCCGTAAAAAGCTACATTATCAGAAAATCACGACACATACAATTATCGATTCAATTTCAGTTTTCATACAACTTAATCATCATAATTTTCTCAGCATTCTAAATCCCAATTAGGGTCAACTCAACGGTTTATCACTACCCATTACATGTTAATCTATAATACCCATTAAACGACGATAAACCCCCCTTACCTGAGATAATCCGGCAATTCTTTGAGCTTCAAGCTTTTCCGTTCTTCAACCTTTGCTCTCTAGCTCTTTCTCTTTGCCCTTTTCTCCACTTCTCCACTTTTTCACGTAAAACCTTTCTGTTCCAAAAAATGAGACTCTTTCTCTTATTTCCAACTTATATATATTTTCCAAATAATTATTATTCCAAATAATAATAATAATAATAATCCAATAATTCAATTTATTTAATTAAATTATTAAATATATTATTAACTTAATTTAAATAATCCTCTTATTTAATTCGGGGTGTTACAACTCTCCCCTACTAAAAGAGTTTTCGTCCTCGAAAACATACCTCAAGCAAATAACTCCGGATAAGACTCTTTCATCTGACTCTCCAGTTCCCAAGTCACATTGCCACCTGCTGGTCCTCCCCAAGCTACCTTCACTAAGGCAATCTCTTTACCCCGCAACTGCTTCAACTCTCGATCCTCAATCCTCATAGGTGACGTTTCAACGGTCAGGTTATCTCTCACCTGTACATCATCTACTTGGACTACATGCGACGGATCATGAATGTACCTCCTCAACTGAGACACATGAAAAACCTCATGCAAATTCGCAAGTGACGGCGGTAAAGCGATACGATAGGCTACCTCTCCTATCCTCTCCAAAATCTGATAAGGACCAATAAATCGAGGTGTCAACTTCTTTGACTTCAAAGCTCGACCAACCCCCGTTATCGGAGTAACACGGAGAAACACATGATCTCCCTCTTGAAACTCAAGTGACTTCCTTCTCTTGTCATGATAACTCTTCTGACGACTCTGAGCAATCCTCATCTTCTCCTGAATCATCTTAATCTTTTCTGTAGTCTGCTGAACAATCTCCGGTCCAATCACAGCACTCTCACCGGACTCATACCAACATAAAGGTGTCCGACATCTCCTACCATACAAAGCTTCAAACGGTGCCATACCAATACTCGAATGAAAACTATTGTTGTAGGTAAACTCAATCAAAGGTAAATAACAATCCCAAGCACCTCCCTTTTCCAAAACACAAGCTCTCAAAAGATCCTCTAGTGACTGAATCGTCCTCTCAGTCTGACCATCAGTCTGCGGATGATATGCAGAACTCAATCTAAGTTTAGTTCCCAAAGCTTTCTGCAAACCTTCCCAGAATTTCGATGTAAATCTAGGATCTCTGTCCGAAACAATACTCGACGGAATACCATGCAAACTTACAATCTTCTCAATATACAACTCGGCTAATCTCTCTAACGGATAATCCATTCTAATCGGAATGAAATGAGCCGACTTCGTCAATCTGTCAACAATCACCCAAATAGCTTCAAAATTCTTACTTGTCCTCGGTAAACCAGAAACAAAATCCATACTGATACTATCCCACTTCCACTCTGGAATAGCCAACGGTTGCATTAGCCCAGACGGCTTCTGATGCTCAACCTTTGACTTCTGGCAAGTCAAACAAGAATAAACAAAACTCGCAATTTCTCTTTTCATTCCCGGCCACCAAAATAACTTCTTCAAATCATGATACATCTTAGTAGCTCCAGGATGAATACTCAGGCCACTACGATGTCCTTCTTCAAGAATACTCTTCTTAAGTTCGGCAACATCCGGAATACACACCCGATTACCAAATTTCAAAACATCATTCTCATCAACTTTGAATTCGCCACCTTGACCTTGATTCACTAGAGTCAACTTATCAACCAAAAGCATATCAGATTTCTGACCCTCTCTGATCTCATCCAGAATACCACTTGTCAACTTCAACATTCCCAATTTAACACTATTGTGAGTACTCTCACACACCAAACTCAAGTCTCTAAACTGCTCAATTAAATCCAATTCCTTAACCATTAGCATAGACATATGTAATGATTTCCGACTCAATGCATCAGCCACTACGTTTGCTTTACCCGGATGGTAATTCAAACCAAAGTCATAATCCTTCAGAAACTCTAACCATCTTCTCTGTCTCATATTCAGCTCTTTCTGATCAAACAAATACTTTAAACTTTTATGGTCACTGAAAACCTCAAATCTTGACCCGTACAAGTAATGCCTCCATAATTTCAGAACAAATACCACAGCTGCCAACTCTAAATCATGCGTCGGATAGTTCCTCTCATGAACTCTCAGCTGTCTTGAAGCATAAGCTATAACCTGCTTATTCTGCATCAACACACCACCCAAACCCAACAATGAAGCATCACAGTAAACTTCAAATGATTCCGACGAACTCGGTAATATCAGAATAGGAGCAGTAGTCAACCTTCTCTTTAACTCTTGGAAACCTTCTTCACATTTTGAGTCCCAAACAAACGCTTGCCCCTTCCTAGTCAACATCGTCAATGGTAACGCCAACTTAGAAAATCCCTCAATGAACTTCCTATAATAACCAGCCAAACCAAGAAAACTTCGAATCTCAGCAACAGACTTCGGAGCTTCCCACTTAGATACCGCTTCTATCTTAGAAGGATCAACAGCAACGCCACCTCTTGAAATCACATGACCAAGAAAACTCACCTCTCCTAACCAAAATTCACACTTGGACAATTTAGCAAATAACTTCTTTTCTCGGAGAACTTCTAAAACCACTCTCAAATGCTCAGCATGCTCTTCTTCAGATTTCGAATACACCAAAATGTCATCAATAAACACCACAACAAACTTGTCTAGGTACGGATGGAAAATCCTATTCATATACTCCATAAATACTCCAGGCGCATTAGTCACACCAAAAGGCATTACAGAATACTCATAATGTCCATACCTTGTTCTGAAAGCAGTCTTCTGAATATCCTCGGTTTTCACACGGATCTGATGATACCCAGATCTCAAATCTATTTTGCTGAACACACTTGCACCAACCAACTGATCCATCAAATCATCAATCCTCGGCAAAGGATACCGATTCTTGATCGTCACTTTATTCAGTTGCCTGTAGTCCATACACAACCTCATAGTACCTTCTTTCTTCTTAACCAATAGCACTGGTGCACCCCACGGTGACACACTCGGACGAATAAATTTCTTATCCAACAGATCTCCCAACTGACTCTTCAATTCAGTTAACTCCACAGCAGACATACGGTACGGAGCCATCGATATCGGCCTAGTACCAGGTACCAAATCAATCGAAAACTCAACTTCACGCTCTGGAGGCAATTCATTCACCTCTTCCGGAAACACATCAGGAAAATCACACACCACGGCTAGATCGCCAATCACCAGTTTATCTTTAGCCTCCAAAGTCGCTAACAGCATAAACAACTCTGCCCCATCAGCTACTTCCTCATTCACTTGCCTTGCTGATAGAAACAAACTCTTTCCCTCCTCAATCTCAGGAAAGACCACCGTCTTATCAAAACAATTGATAGAAACTCGGTTAAACACCAACCAGTTCATACCCAGAATAACATCAATCTGCACTAGTGGAAGACACACTAGGTCCATCCCAAAGTCTCTACCAAAAATACTCAAAGGACAATTCAAACAAACCAAAGTAGTAGTCACTGAACCCTTCGCAGGAGTATCAATCACCATACTACCAAACATCTCAGATATCTCTAACTTAAGTTTCACAGCACAATCCAAAGATATAAAGGAATGAGTCGCACCTGTGTCAATAATAGCTACAAGAGGAAAGCCATTAATATAACACGTACCTCGGATGAGTCTGTCCTCACTGGAGGTTTGAGTTCCGGTCAATGCGAACACCCTCCCCGTCTGAGATTTCTTTGGCTTCTGACACTGACTTCCAATATGCCCTTCTTCGCCACAATTAAAACAAATCACTTCCTTGTGCTTGCAATCAACTATTGCATGACCAGTCTTACCACAACGAAAACATCTCTTTACTTCAGCAGTGCATACATTACTCTTATGACCAGCCTGACCACATTTGAAACAAACTATACCAACAGGAGCACCTCCCCCACTAGCTCTCTGAGCCGGAGCAGCTCTTTGCTTCCCTTTTCCAGCTGGAGCATCATACGGCTTGCCACGATTTTGATGTTGCTTGCCTCTGCGGTCACTGACAATCTTGTAATGAGCATTATTGTCTTCCTCAAATATCCTACAGCTATCAACCAATTCAGTAAAAATGCGTATCTTCTGATACCCAACAGCCTTCTTAATTTCAGAGCGCAGTCCATTTTCAAACTTGATGCACTTTGAAAATTCAGCACCAGCACCAGTGTAATGAGGATAAAATTTGGACAGCTCCACAAATTTCGCAGCATAATCAGTGACAGACATGTTTCCTTGCTTCAGCTCAAGGAACTCAATTTCCTTCTTTCCACGGACATCTTCCGGGTAATATTTTCTCAGAAATTCCCTACGGAATACATCCCAAGTAATGGCTTCACCTGCCACGGTCAACCTC
The DNA here is from genome assembly GCF_024323335.1 of Lathyrus oleraceus. Taxonomy (NCBI): domain Eukaryota; kingdom Viridiplantae; phylum Streptophyta; class Magnoliopsida; order Fabales; family Fabaceae; genus Lathyrus; species Lathyrus oleraceus. The sequence goes on from NC_066579.1 coordinate 388,293,426, forward strand.
TCGTGAGTCTCTAGCCACCAGTCATCAGCTTCGACTGCTAGCATGTGAGTACCATACCGAACCTTCTGAGCTGGAGTGCAATCCATAACACGGAAGATTCTCTCAATCTCTTTCAACCATCCCAAGGCTGCATCTGGATCATGCTTCCCTTTAAACACCGGCGGATTCTCCCTCTGAAAAGTCGCCAAGCTACGTGATCCAGCATCTCCACCAGCATTTGGCAAGTTCTGCACAGCTTGTGCCATCGCTTGCATTGCAGCAGCCATTGCAGCGTCATTCCTTCCAGCCATTTCAACTTATCACTACAACACAACTTAAAAGTTAGACTAGTAACAATTACACAATTGTTAGACAGTAACGACACGACAACTGGCCGGACAGACCGACCTGCTCTGATACCACTAATGTAACACCCTTCTAAAATACCCCAAATATTTAATAACAACAACAAATATCTATCAGAGTAAATACACAAACAAGGGTGTCACATCTTCGAATCACATCATTCATCATAACAACTGTCATGCTCTTTTATTATATCAACCATGAAACATCTCAAAAATACGCAGCGGATAGAAATCATGTCAACTAATTAAAACGTATAACATATTACATGTAAAAAGGTTCAACAATCAACAATAAAACAATTAAAACATCCCGTCCCGATGTTACATCTATCAGAGCACGACCCTCTAAGTAGACTACACTAGACTCCAAGCATTAGCTTCTACTCAACTCATTGCTCGTTACCTGAAAAATAGTTGTAAGGGTGAGTTCCTCAATCGATATAACAAACATTATAAATTATCATGTTATGTTAAGTAAATTTACACGTTAATCACCCTAATCATATCATGCATTCAGTAACGGCACATCAACTCAAATATCATACTCAATAACAACGTAAAATGCAACTCAATAACGACATAAAATGCAACTCAACAACAACATAAAATGCAACTCAATGAGACTCGACTCGTCATGCATGTGGTACCATTCGGAGTAAAACTCCCAACTTAAAATCATTGCCAGTTTAGTGGGCATCAAGGCATAAGCCTTCAACTTTCAACTTAAAATTTTGCCAATCCAGGCCAACGTGGTGTGAGCAAAGCTCCATATTTTTGCCAATCCAGGCCAACGTGGTGTGAGCAAAGCTCCGACTTAATGCATATGAATGTATATGGCATGTACGACTTGAATTTTCAACAACATAATAATAACAGCAACACAACAACGTTTTCAACAAAAATCAACTTATAATCAACTTTGGCTCATCAGCCTACAACTCATTATTTTCAACAAAAACAACTTATAATCAACTTTTCAACATATTTGTATCAACATTTCACAACATAAACCCAACAAATTTACTCATCACAATTTACTACAATAGGCCAATCACAAATTGTGTTCACAACATAAAAATTAACAATATTTCCACACTGCAACAGTGTTAACCGGTTAACGCCCTAGGTTAACCGGTTAACGCAGGACAAAAATACATTTTCTGGCAAAACGCAACAGTGTTAACCGGTTAACGCCCTGGGTTAACCGGTTAACGCAGGCAAAACAGCACATTTTCACAAAACATAACAGTGTTAACCGGTTAACGCCCTGGGTTAACCGGTTAACGCAGACGAAACAGCAGTTCCTGCGCTAACACAAGGCAGAATGCAGAGTTCCCGCATTTTCCGCCGTTGGAGGACTTCCGGACCTCCGATTCAACTTCCGTAAAAAGCTACATTATCAGAAAATCACGACACATACAATTATCGATTCAATTTCAGTTTTCATACAACTTAATCATCATAATTTTCTCAGCATTCTAAATCCCAATTAGGGTCAACTCAACGGTTTATCACTACCCATTACATGTTAATCTATAATACCCATTAAACGACGATAAACCCCCCTTACCTGAGATAATCCGGCAATTCTTTGAGCTTCAAGCTTTTCCGTTCTTCAACCTTTGCTCTCTAGCTCTTTCTCTTTGCCCTTTTCTCCACTTCTCCACTTTTTCACGTAAAACCTTTCTGTTCCAAAAAATGAGACTCTTTCTCTTATTTCCAACTTATATATATTTTCCAAATAATTATTATTCCAAATAATAATAATAATAATAATCCAATAATTCAATTTATTTAATTAAATTATTAAATATATTATTAACTTAATTTAAATAATCCTCTTATTTAATTCGGGGTGTTACAACTCTCCCCTACTAAAAGAGTTTTCGTCCTCGAAAACATACCTCAAGCAAATAACTCCGGATAAGACTCTTTCATCTGACTCTCCAGTTCCCAAGTCACATTGCCACCTGCTGGTCCTCCCCAAGCTACCTTCACTAAGGCAATCTCTTTACCCCGCAACTGCTTCAACTCTCGATCCTCAATCCTCATAGGTGACGTTTCAACGGTCAGGTTATCTCTCACCTGTACATCATCTACTTGGACTACATGCGACGGATCATGAATGTACCTCCTCAACTGAGACACATGAAAAACCTCATGCAAATTCGCAAGTGACGGCGGTAAAGCGATACGATAGGCTACCTCTCCTATCCTCTCCAAAATCTGATAAGGACCAATAAATCGAGGTGTCAACTTCTTTGACTTCAAAGCTCGACCAACCCCCGTTATCGGAGTAACACGGAGAAACACATGATCTCCCTCTTGAAACTCAAGTGACTTCCTTCTCTTGTCATGATAACTCTTCTGACGACTCTGAGCAATCCTCATCTTCTCCTGAATCATCTTAATCTTTTCTGTAGTCTACTGAACAATCTCCGGTCCAATCACAGCACTCTCACCGGACTCATACCAACATAAAGGTGTCCGACATCTCCTACCATACAAAGCTTCAAACGGTGCCATACCAATACTCGAATGAAAACTATTGTTGTAGGTAAACTCAATCAAAGGTAAATAACAATCCCAAGCACCTCCCTTTTCCAAAACACAAGCTCTCAAAAGATCCTCTAGTGACTGAATCGTCCTCTCAGTCTGACCATCAGTCTGCGGATGATATGCAGAACTCAATCTAAGTTTAGTTCCCAAAGCTTTCTGCAAACCTTCCCAGAATTTCGATGTAAATCTAGGATCTCTGTCCGAAACAATACTCGACGGAATACCATGCAAACTTACAATCTTCTCAATATACAACTCGGCTAATCTCTCTAACGGATAATCCATTCTAATCGGAATGAAATGAGCCGACTTCGTCAATCTGTCAACAATCACCCAAATAGCTTCAAAATTCTTACTTGTCCTCGGTAAACCAGAAACAAAATCCATACTGATACTATCCCACTTCCACTCTGGAATAGCCAACGGTTGCATTAGCCCAGACGGCTTCTGATGCTCAACCTTTGACTTCTGGCAAGTCAAACAAGAATAAACAAAACTCGCAATTTCTCTTTTCATTCCCGGCCACCAAAATAACTTCTTCAAATCATGATACATCTTAGTAGCTCCAGGATGAATACTCAGGCCACTACGATGTCCTTCTTCAAGAATACTCTTCTTAAGTTCGGCAACATCCGGAATACACACCCGATTACCAAATTTCAAAACATCATTCTCATCAACTTTGAATTCGCCACCTTGACCTTGATTCACTAGAGTCAACTTATCAACCAAAAGCATATCAGATTTCTGACCCTCTCTGATCTCATCCAGAATACCACTTGTCAACTTCAACATTCCCAATTTAACACTATTGTGAGTACTCTCACACACCAAACTCAAGTCTCTAAACTGCTCAATTAAATCCAATTCCTTAACCATTAGCATAGACATATGTAATGATTTCCGACTCAATGCATCAGCCACTACGTTTGCTTTACCCGGATGGTAATTCAAACCAAAGTCATAATCCTTCAGAAACTCTAACCATCTTCTCTGTCTCATATTCAGCTCTTTCTGATCAAACAAATACTTTAAACTTTTATGGTCACTGAAAACCTCAAATCTTGACCCGTACAAGTAATGCCTCCATAATTTCAGAACAAATACCACAGCTGCCAACTCTAAATCATGCGTCGGATAGTTCCTCTCATGAACTCTCAGCTGTCTTGAAGCATAAGCTATAACCTGCTTATTCTGCATCAACACACCACCCAAACCCAACAATGAAGCATCACAGTAAACTTCAAATGATTCCGACGAACTCGGTAATATCAGAATAGGAGCAGTAGTCAACCTTCTCTTTAACTCTTGGAAACCTTCTTCACATTTTGAGTCCCAAACAAACGCTTGCCCCTTCCTAGTCAACATCGTCAATGGTAACGCCAACTTAGAAAATCCCTCAATGAACTTCCTATAATAACCAGCCAAACCAAGAAAACTTCGAATCTCAGCAACAGACTTCGGAGCTTCCCACTTAGATACCGCTTCTATCTTAGAAGGATCAACAGCAACGCCACCTCTTGAAATCACATGACCAAGAAAACTCACCTCTCCTAACCAAAATTCACACTTGGACAATTTAGCAAATAACTTCTTTTCTCGGAGAACTTCTAAAACCACTCTCAAATGCTCAGCATGCTCTTCTTCAGATTTCGAATACACCAAAATGTCATCAATAAACACCACAACAAACTTGTCTAGGTACGGATGGAAAATCCTATTCATATACTCCATAAATACTCCAGGCGCATTAGTCACACCAAAAGGCATTACAGAATACTCATAATGTCCATACCTTGTTCTGAAAGCAGTCTTCTGAATATCCTCGGTTTTCACACGGATCTGATGATACCCAGATCTCAAATCTATTTTGCTGAACACACTTGCACCAACCAACTGATCCATCAAATCATCAATCCTCGGCAAAGGATACCGATTCTTGATCGTCACTTTATTCAGTTGCCTGTAGTCCACACACAACCTCATAGTACCTTCTTTCTTCTTAACCAATAGCACTGGTGCACCCCACGGTGACACACTCGGACGAATAAATTTCTTATCCAACAGATCTCCCAACTGACTCTTCAATTCAGTTAACTCCACAGCAGACATACGGTACGGAGCCATCGATATCGGCCTAGTACCAGGTACCAAATCAATCGAAAACTCAACTTCACGCTCTGGCGGCAATTCATTCACCTCTTCCGGAAACACATCAGGAAAATCACACACCACGGCTAGATCGCCAATCACCAGTTTATCTTTAGCCTCCAAAGTCGCTAACAGCATAAACAACTCTGCCCCATCAGCTACTTCCTCATTCACTTGCCTTGCTGATAGAAACAAACTCTTTCCCTCCTCAATCTCAGGAAAGACCACCGTCTTATCAAAACAATTGATAGAAACTCGGTTAAACACCAACCAGTTCATACCCAGAATAACATCAATCTGCACTAGTGGAAGACACACTAGGTCCATCCCAAAGTCTCTACCAAAAATACTCAAAGGACAATTCAAACAAACCAAAGTAGTAGTCACTGAACCCTTCGCAGGAGTATCAATCACCATACTACCAAACATCTCAGATATCTCTAACTTAAGTTTCACAGCACAATCCAAAGATATAAAGGAATGAGTCGCACCTGTGTCAATAATAGCTACAAGAGGAAAGCCATTAATATAACACGTACCTCGGATGAGTCTGTCCTCACTGGAGGTTTGAGTTCCGGTCAATGCGAACACCCTCCCCGTCTGAGATTTCTTTGGCTTCTGACACTGACTTCCAATATGCCCTTCTTCGCCACAATTAAAACAAATCACTTCCTTGTGCTTGCAATCAACTATTGCATGACCAGTCTTACCACAACGAAAACATCTCTTTACTTCAGCAGTGCATACATTACTCTTATGACCAGCCTGACCACATTTGAAACAAACTATACCAACAGGAGCACCTCCCCCACTAGCTCTCTGAGCCGGAGCAGCTCTTTGCTTCCCTTTTCCAGCTGGAGCATCATACGGCTTGCCACGATTTTGATGTTGCTTGCCTCTGCGGTCACTGACAATCTTGTAATGAGCATTATTGTCTTCCTCAAATATCCTACAGCTATCAACCAATTCAGTAAAAATGCGTATCTTCTGATACCCAACAGCCTTCTTAATTTCAGAGCGCAGTCCATTTTCAAACTTGATGCACTTTAAAAATTCAGCACCAGCACCAGTGTAATGAGGATAAAATTTGGACAGCTCCACAAATTTCGCAGCATAATCAGTGACAGACATGTTTCCTTGCTTCAGCTCAAGGAACTCAATTTCCTTCTTTCCACGGACATCTTCCGGGTAATATTTTCTCAGAAATTCCCTACGGAATACATCCCAAGTAATGGCTTCACCTGCCACGGTCAACCTCTCGTGAGTCTCTAGCCACCAGTCATCAGCCTCGACTGCTAGCATGTGAGTACCATACCGAACCTTCTGAGCTGGAGTGCAATCCATAACACGGAAGATTCTCTCAATCTCTTTCAACCATCCTAAGGCTGCATCTGGATCATGCTTCCCTTTAAACACCGGCGGATTCTCCCTCTGAAAAGTCGCCAAGCTACGTGATCCAGCATCTCCACCAGCATTTGGCAAGTTCTGCACAGCTTGTGCCATCGCTTGCATTGCAGCAGCCATTGCAGCGTCATTCCTTCCAGCCATTTCAACTTATCACTACAACACAACTTAAAAGTTAGACTAGTAACAATTACACAATTGTTAGACAGTAACGACACGACAACTGGCCGGACAGACCGACCTGCTCTGATACCACTAATGTAACACCCTTCTAAAATACCCCAAATATTTAATAACAACAACAAATATCTATCAGAGTAAATACACAAACAAGGGTGTCACATCTTCGAATCACATCATTCATCATAACAACTGTCATGCTCTTTTATTATATCAACCATGAAACATCTCAAAAATACGCAGCGGATAGAAATCATGTCAACTAATTAAAACGTATAACATATTACATGTAAAAAGGTTCAACAATCAACAATAAAACAATTAAAACATCCCGTCCCGATGTTACATCTATCAGAGCACGACCCTCTAAGTAGACTACACTAGACTCCAAGCATTAGCTTCTACTCAACTCATTGCTCGTTACCTGAAAAATAGTTGTAAGGGTGAGTTCCTCAATCGATATAACAAACATTATAAATTATCATGTTATGTTAAGTAAATTTACACGTTAATCACCCTAATCATATCATGCATTCAGTAACGGCACATCAACTCAAATATCATACTCAATAACAACGTAAAATGCAACTCAATAACGACATAAAATGCAACTCAACAACAACATAAAATGCAACTCAATGAGACTCGACTCGTCATGCATGTGGTACCATTCGGAGTAAAACTCCCAACTTAAAATCATTGCCAGTTTAGTGGGCATCAAGGCATAAGCCTTCAACTTTCAACTTAAAATTTTGCCAATCCAGGCCAACGTGGTGTGAGCAAAGCTCCATATTTTTGCCAATCCAGGCCAACGTGGTGTGAGCAAAGCTCCGACTTAATGCATATGAATGTATATGGCATGTACGACTTGAATTTTCAACAACATAATAATAACAGCAACACAACAACGTTTTCAACAAAAATCAACTTATAATCAACTTTGGCTCATCAGCCTACAACTCATTATTTTCAACAAAAACAACTTATAATCAACTTTTCAACATATTTGTATCAACATTTCACAACATAAACCCAACAAATTTACTCATCACAATTTACTACAATAGGCCAATCACAAATTGTGTTCACAACATAAAAATTAACAATTTTTCCACACTGCAACAGTGTTAACCGGTTAACGCCCTAGGTTAACCGGTTAACGCAGGACAAAAATACATTTTCTGGCAAAACGCAACAGTGTTAACCGGTTAACGCCCTGGGTTAACCGGTTAACGCAGGCAAAACAGCACATTTTCACAAAACATAACAGTGTTAACCGGTTAACGCCCTGGGTTAACCGGTTAACGCAGACGAAACAGCAGTTCCTGCGCTAACACAAGGCAGAATGTAGAGTTCCCGCATTTTCCGCCGTTGGAGGACTTCCGGACCTCCGATTCAACTTCCGTAAAAAGCTACATTATCGGAAAATCACGACACATACAATTATCGATTCAATTTCAGTTTTCATACAACTTAATCATCATAATTTTCTCAGCATTCTAAATCCCAATTAGGGTCAACTCAACGGTTTATCACTACCCATTACATGTTAATCTATAATACCCATTAAACGACGATAAACCCCCCTTACCTGAGATAATCCGGCAATTTTTTGAGCTTCAAGCTTTTCCGTTCTTCAACCTTTGCTCTCTAGCTCTTTCTCTTTGCCCTTTTCTCCACTTCTCCACTTTTTCACGTAAAACCTTTCTGTTCCAAAAAATGAGACTCTTTCTCTTATTTCCAACTTATATATATTTTCCAAATAATTATTATTCCAAATAATAATAATAATAATCCAATAATTCAATTTATTTAATTAAATTATTAAATATATTATTAACTTAATTTAAATAATCCTCTTATTTAATTCGGGGTGTTACAGGTGGGATATCCCGTGCTCTTTATTTGAGTCCAGAGATGATCAAGGGTGATTTGAAAGAGAAGGGGAAGTTGCCTGGTTTTCATCTGAGTTTCCTAGAGGCTAAGGCCAAGAAGCATGCTGAGTTGGGTAACTGGAAAGCTGTCTGTGCCTTGATTGCTGTGAGCATTTATGGGACTATTCTGTTTCCTAATCAGAAGAGCTTCGTGGATATTAATGCCATCCGCTTGTTTGTTCAGAGGAATCCCATCCCTACCTTGGTTGGAGATGTCTATTACTCGGTCCATAATCGGAACGAGAAGAGGCGTGGGGGACTGATCAGGTGTTACACTCAGCTACTATACAAGTGGTTTATGGGATATCTGCCTTCCAGGGGTACGTTTGTTCTTCTCAACCATACGGTCAATTGGGCGACCAAGATGATGGGTTTGCGGGCCAAAGACATAGCTTGGACTCATAGTAGTGGGGTTGGACAGGACTTCATTTGCAGTTGTGGAAGTTTTCCCAATATGCCTCTTATAGGAGTTCAGGGTTGCATTAATTATAACCCGACGCTTCTTAAGAGACAAATGGGATTCACTATGGAGGTTCCTCCTCTCAAGAGTGAGATTCAGGAAACTTTGTATTTCCCGGTTGAGGGCAATCAGGCCAGGTTGAGGCAAGTATCTGATGCATGGCGCAGCATTCAAAGGAAAGGCAAGTTTTCTTGGGGTAAAGCTAATAACAGGTCTTTCCCTCCGTTTGATGACTGGCTCAGCAAGAGAGTGGAGCTCACTTGTCTACCATTTCCTATGGTTGATCCTTGGTATCCGTTGATTGAGGAATCTCCTTCTTTCGTCAGTATGGAAGAGTTCCTAGAGATGAAGCGGGAGAGGGATCAGTTGCTTGCAGAGAAAACGGAATTGGAGATGAGTGTTGCTCGAGTTCAGATGGCTAATTAGGAGATCAAAGGGAGGATGGAAGATCAGGATAAGAGACATGCTCTTGTGGAGAAGCGCTTTGAGATGGATACCGCTTACTATGGCAAGGTCAGGCAAGCATTGGAGTCGTCTACAAGGGAGCACGACATCACCAAGGAGAGGTTAGCCAGAGCTTCGAAGGTCATTGAAGATAAGAAGAGGAGGCAAATCCTTGTGAGAGATCAGAGAGATGCTAGAGCCAGAGTCCTTACTGCAGAATGGGAAGCGGAGAAAGCGAAGATCATTGCCGAGAGAGATCACCACATTGCTGAGAGAGATCATTACTTCAGGCAGATGAAAATTCACCAGAAGGAGGTGGGGAGATTGCAGCAGGAGAACACCGAGCTCAGGTTCGCCGCAGAGTTTGCTAGGATGGTTGATGATGTAGGGCCTTCTGTGGGATCTTCGTCAGGCTAGACCTTTCTCATTTGTGTGGATTACCGTCAGACCTGTTGACGGAATTCACTTGCTTGTATTTCCTTTATGATTCTGGAGAATTGTATTTGATTTGTCTCAGACTTGATGTATGACTATGGCACTTATGGTGCACTTTTGATATACAGTGGTTGTTTTCATTCAGTGATCAATCTTCAAGCTTTATTTGCTTCCCTGTATACTCTCACATAGCACACACAGGGTTGGGTGGTATTTTTGCTAAAATCATATATCTCTGATCTGTATGATGAAATCAAATGACGGATGTCAAAATGTTGCTGCCGGATTATTATCTGTCTCGATGAAACCAGGATCGAAAGACAGAGTGTTCCTCATATGGATAGATATTGCATTCATGCATAATCATAATAACTTATTTTTTATTTTGCAGGTATCCGTTGCTAACATGCTTGATTGTTTCAGGAATCATTGCTCGTGCGCATAGAGTCGTACCTTTGCACTCAACACGTCCACACAGATATTTCACCAGACGCAACACTCCAAGACTGATGGATCTGCCCAATACAGATGTTCTTGAGCTGAAAGAGAAGATGAATGAACTGATCAACATCATGCAAGGGTTTGCTGTGGGCCAGAAAGCACTGGCTGATAAAGTTGAGAAGCTCGAGCAGGCTTCAGCTACCAACAGTGGGGTCAATTTGGATGGTGTCTCTAACCAGGGACTAGGTGGCTCTAGGGACGGTGGAAAGAGGACAACTGTGGGTGTGGTGAACAATAATGTCGATGGTTTTGGTGCTGCCACAGGTGGTGGACCCGGTCAGATGGGTAATAATATGAAGGATAGTCTGTTTCCTCCGTTCTTCGGGGTTGAGGATGATAGGGAGGAAGACAGAGAAGCCGATCAATTGTCCATGCATAATGAGCCGTTTGGTCAATACGGTGTCCAACCACCGAATAAGGAGATTCGGTTGCTGGCAGAGAAAATCAGGGCTCTGGAAAGCTATGCCACTCCCGGGGTTGTGAATATGTCGAATATGGGGCTGGTTGAGGGGATTGTGATCCCACAGAAGTTCAAGGCGCCCGCATTTGATAAGTATAATGGGAGTTCCTGCCTGGAAACTCACCTTCAAGCTTTTGTCCGCAAGATCTCTGCATACACAATGGATTAGAAGCTGTGGAAGTACTTCTTCCAGGACAGTCTGTCTGGAGGATCCTTGGAGTGGTACACCAAGCTGAAGTCTTCTAATATTAAAAGCTGGCAGGATCTTGGCGACGCATTCTTTAAACAGTATCAGTTCAACGCTGATATGGCTCCTAGTCGTACCCAGCTGCAGGGTATATCTCAGAAGCCTAACGAGGGGTTTAAAGAGTATGCGCAAAGGTGGAGGGAGTTGGCTGCCATAGTTCAACCTCCATTGGTGGACAGGGAGATGTCTGATTTGTTTATGGGTACCCTGCAGGGGGCGTTTGCTGAAAGGATGGTCGGTTGCCCGGTGACTAACTTCGCTGATATTGTGGTGGTCGGGGAGAGAATAGAGAGTTGGTTGAAGCTGGGGAAAATCCAGGGTGGTAATGCTTCGTCATCAGGATCGAAGAAGCCCTTTGGGAACGGTCAGAGGAAGAAAGAGGGTGATACCAACGCCGTGTATACTCAGAGAGGACGGAGTAGGGATCGTTACTACCAGCACACTACTGTGGTAACTATTCCTGCTGATAATCAGCCTGCACAGCAGCAACAACAACAACAACCGCAACAACAGCGTCAGCCATTTCAGCAGAGACCATAGAGGGCTGGGTATCAAGTCAGGGGGAGAATGAACGATTGTCAGTTTGATAGGCCGCCTGTGACCTATTCTTTCTTGTTGAAAAAGCTGAAAGATCTGGGGTTGGTACAACTGAGAACTTTGGCTCCTTTGAGACCTGATCAGAGGCCAGCCAGTTTCGATGAAAACGCCAAGTGTGAATTTCACTCAGGTGCTCCTGGGCACAACGTAGAAAACTGCAAAGCTTTTAAGCATGTGGTTCAAGACCTGGTGGATTCTAAAGCAATCAACTTTGCTCCATCTCCCAACATGAATGCTAATCCCATGCCCGCGCATGGTCAAATGGGGGTGAATGCAATCTCTGAGGAGGACATAATAGGGCTGTTGAGGGTAGACCAATTGAAGACTCCTTTGGCTGAGGTTAAGCGGCAATTGTTGAAAAATGGGGTCTTTCCGGGCTGTGGCGATTGTTGTGCTGCATGCATTGTTGTTCCCAATGGGTGTATATCGTTGAGAGAGGCTATCCAGAGACTGATGGACGAAGGAAGTCTCAGGTTTGAGAAGGTGGATTTGGGGAAGGAGGATGTCTCCACCATAACTATCTATTTTGATCCGGTTGATTTGTCAACACTGGCTGATGCGGCTCCAGTTACTATCACGGTACCTGGACCAATCCCTTATGACAAAGATGATGCCATACCGTGGCATTATGGTGGAGAGGTGTATTGTAATGGAGAGAAAGTGGAAGATCAGACTACAAGTGAAGCCACCGTTTCAAAGGTGGATAATGCCGGACCTAGTGGTTTCACTCGTAGTGGAATGTTGTTTGCTCCTGATACCTTGAGAGGTGGGGAGGGAGAAAAAGAAAAGAAAGAAAAGGCCGAGGCTTTAGCCAGGGCGAGAGGAAAATAAGTAATCAATGAGGGTACTCCTGTGGTGACACCGACGCCTGGTGGGTCGGAGAGAGAACTTGATGATGAAGCGGAGGAATTTTTAAGAATCATCAAGAAGTCAGAGTACAAACTTGTTGACCATCTGCAGCAGACTCCATCCAAGATCTCGATCTTGTCGTTATTGCTGAGCTCTGAGGGGCATAGAGAGGCTTTGTTGAAAATTCTGAAAAGAGCCTATGTTCCTCAGGAGATCACGATTAATCAGTTGGAGACGGTGGTGTCTAACGTTCATGCCAGCCATGGGCTGGGTTTCACCGATATGGATCTGACTGTGGATGAGAGGAATCATAACCGGGCTTTACACATTGCGATGGAATGTAAAGGGGCCGTGCTCTCGCACGTGTTGGTTGATACCGGCTCCTCATTAAATGTGTTGCCAAAGAAAGCCCTGGAAAAGCTGAACTGTGAAGGTTTGATTCTGACGCCCACTGACCTGATAGTGAGGGCTTTCGATGGTTCAAAGCGGGCTGTGTTTGGAGAGGTTGAGCTCCCGGTGAAGATCGGGCCCGAGGTGTTCAAGTCGGTATTCTACGTCATGGATATTCAGCCGGCATACAGTTGCCTGTTGGGTAGGCCGTGGATTCATGCTGCTGGGGGAGTGACTTCGACTTTGCACCAGAAATTGAAGTATATCTGGGACGGGCAGGTCGTCACCGTTTGTGGAGAAGAGGATATCTTTGTCAGCCACCTCTCCTCGTTCAAATACGTGGAAATGGACGGTGAAATATGGGAGACCCCGAGTCAAGCATTCGAAACCGTCAAGGTGGAGAATGCTCTTTTTGCCAAAGAATAGGAGAAACCGTCCATTTCTTCGTATAAGCAGGCTGCTGAGGTGGTGAAGAATGGAGAAGCTCCGGGTTGGGGGAAGATGATGGACATCTCCGCCAAGAAAGACAGATTCGGGGTGGGTTATCAGCCGGGCCGAGGCTCGTCTGGACAAGGAAGAGGATGTCGTCCGTCATTCACATTCACTAGTGCTGGAATGTTAGATCCAGATCATATCTGTATGGTGGGTGAAGAAATCGACAGTGACTGTGAGATTGATCGGTGGATAAAGCCGTGCGTACCAGGGATGGGAGTCCAGAACTGGAAGGCTGAAAAGATCATCACTTTCACTCTGCTCGAAGAGTAATATTTTTCTTGTTTTTCAATTTTATTTGCATGAAAGCCATACGTTTTGCCCGAAACGTAATGGGTCATTGTAAGGGCCACCTCATGTTTCATTTTGCAAATTTGCATCATAAATAAATGGATGTTTTTCAATTAAAAGCGGTGTTCCCTGTTTTTCATTTATTTTTGCAGTTTAAAAATAAAAACAAAATAAATGGCAATGTTTTCATTTTCTTTTTCAATTTGTCTCGCTCCGGTTCTAAAGCAATGCATGAATCAACATTCATGCAGATGCGATTTCTCTCCGGATCTCATTGATAACAATCCTGTTACACCCTCATATGACTTCGACAATCCGATCTATCATGTCGAAGAAGAAGGCGAAGAAGATTGTGAACTGCCGGGGGAATTAGCCAGGTTGTTAAAACAAGAGGAGAAGGTGATTCAGCCGCATGAAGAGCAAGTTGAGATTGTGAATCTGGGTACCGACGAGGTCAGAAAAGAAGTGAAAATCGGGGCCGCTTTGGAGGAGAGTGTCAAGAGCAGAATGGTAGCATTGTTGAAAGAGTATGTCGATATCTTCGCCTGGTCTTATCAAGACATGCCGGGGTTAGATACCGATATCGTTGTGCACAAGCTACCGTTGAGAGCCGATTGTCCTCCAGTGAAGCAGAAGCTGCGCAGAACTCGACCTGAGATGGCAATAAAAATTAAAGAGGAAGTGCAGAAGCAGTGGGATGTTGGTTTCCTTGCTGTCACTAATTATCCGCCTTGGGTCGCGAACATTGTGCCGGTGCCTAAGAAAGATGGGAAGGTGAGAATGTGTGTGGACTACCGGGATCTGAATAGAGCTAGCCCGAAGGATGATTTTCCACTACCTCACATTGATGTGTTGGTAGATAATACAGCTCAATTCTCGGTGTTTTCCTTCATGGATGGCTTTTCTGGCTATAATCAAATCAAAATGTCGCCAGATGATATGGAGAAAACAACGTTCATCACACCATGGGGCACTTTTTGTTACAAGGTGATGCCATTTGGTCTCAAGAACGCCGGTGCTACTTATCAGAGAGCCATGGTGACTTTGTTTCATGATATGATTCATCATGAAATTGAATGCTATGTTGATGACATGATAGCAAAGTCCCAGACATAAGAGGGGCATTTGGTAGATCTGGCCAAGTTGTTTGACCGGCTGAGACAGTTCAGACTGAGGTTGAATCCGAACAAGTGCACTTTCGGGGTGCGGTCCGGTAAATTGCTGGGGTTCATTGTAAGTGAAAAAGGAATCGAGGTTGATCCTGCTAAAGTAAAAGCAATAAGAGAAATTCCTGAACCGAGAACAGAGAAAGAGGTTCGTGGTTTCTTAGGTAGATTGAACTACATTTCACGGTTCATATCTCATCTAACAGCCACGTGTGAACCGATATTCAAATTGTTGAGAAAAGATCAAACGGTCAGGTGGAATGATGATTGCCAAGCGGCATTTGAAAAAATAAAAGAGTATTTGCAGGAGCCTCCGATTCTGATGCCTCCTGTGGAGGGACGACCGTTAATCCTGTACTTGACGGTCCTCGAGGGGTCTATGGGGTGTGTATTGGGGCAGCATGACGAGTCTGGTCGAAAAGAGTATGTCATATACTACCTTAGCAAAAAGTTTACCGACTATGAAACAAGATATTCACTGCTCGAGAAAACTTGTTGTGCTTTGGTCTGGGTTGCTCGCCGACTAAGACAGTATATGCTGGTTCATACCACTTTATTGATTTCCAAGATGGATCCAATCAAGTACATTTTTGAGAAGCCAACATTGACCGGACGGGTTGCGAGGTGGCAAATGATTTTGACCGAATATGATATCCAATATACCTCTCAGAAAGCAATCAAGGGGAGTGTATTGTCTGATTACCTCGCCCAGCAACCTATTGAGGATTATCAACCGATGAAGTTTGAATTCCCTGATGAGGACATCATGTTTCTCAAATCGAAAGATTGTGAGGAACCGATCCCGGAGGAGGGGCCTGACCCTGAATCCGAATGGATTCTGATGTTTGATGGGGCCGTTAACGTGAATGGTAGCGGTGTTGGTGCTGTTTTGGTTACGCCGAAAGGATCCCATATTCCTTTTGCTGCCAGGCTAACATTTGAGTGCACCAACAACGTGGCTGAATATGAAGCTTGTATCTTGGGGATTGAAGAGGCGATTGATTTGAGGATCAAGAACCTTGTTATATATGGAGATTCAGCTTTGGTTGTGAATCAGGTTAACGGAAAATGGTATACGCATCAATCTCATTTAGTTCCATACCGGGATTATACGAGGAGATTATTGACGTTTTTCACCAAGGTGGTATTGCATCATGTGCCCAGAGAGGAGAATCCGTTGGCAGATGCTTTGGCTACTTTGGCTGCCTTGATTAAGGTGCAGTGGTGGAATCAGTTCCCCAGTGTTGAGGTGGGACGTCTGGATAGACCGGCTTATGTGTTTGCTATTGACACAGCGCCTGATGATGAGAAGCCGTGGTATTACGATATCAAGCGCTATCTGGAAACTCAAGAGTATCCTGAGGGAGCATCCAAGAAGGATCGAAAGACTCTGCGGAGGTTGGCTATGGTGTTCTACCTGAATAAGGATGGGGTTTTGTACAAGAGAAATTTTGATTGGGTCTTGCTCAGATGTGTTGATGATAGAGAAGCAAGCCAATTGATGAAAGAGGTTCACGAGGGATCGTTCGGTACCCATGCCAGTGGGAATGCAATGGTGAAAAAGCTGCTGAGGGCAGGTTATTATTGGATGACAATGGAGGCCCAATGTTTCAATTTCGTGCGGAAGTGTCATAAATGCCAGATTTATGCTGACAAGGTGCACGTGCCTCCAAATCCGTTGAGCTTAATGTCGTCTCCGTGGCCGTTCGCTATGTGGGGCATTGATATGATCGGAAAGATAGAGCCTACGGCTTCGAATGGGCACCGGTTCATATTAGTGGCTATTGATTACTTCACCAAGTGGGTGGAAGCAGCCTCTTATACGAACGTGACGAAGCAGGTCGTTGCCAGGTTTCTCAAGAGAGACATCATTTGCAGATATGGGGTTCCCGAGAGAATCATTACTGATAATGGTTCTAATTTGAACAATAAGATGATGGCGGAACTGTGTCGGGAATTCAAGATCGAACATCACAATTCTTCTCCTTATCGTCCGAAGATGAATGGGGCGATTGAGGCAGCCAATAAGAATATTAAGAAGATTGTGCAGAAGATGGTTGTGACCTATAAAGACTGGCATGAGATGTTGCCATTTGCATTGCATGGGTATCGAACTTCGGTGCGTACATCTACTGGGGCAACACCTTTCTCGCTCGTGTATGGAATGGAAGCGGTGCTACCGGTTGAGGTTCAAATTCCCTCTTTGAGAGTCCTGATGGACGTGAAATTGCAAGAGGCTGAATGGGTAAGGACCCGGTACGAAGAGTTGAGCCTGATTGAGGAAAAGAGGCTGGCAGCCATCTGTCATGGGCAGTTGTACCAGCAGCGGGTGAAGCGTGCTTTTGACCGAAAGGTGCGACCTCGTGTGTATCACGTAGGTGATATGGTGTTGAAAAGGATCCTTCCTCCTCAAAACGATCGTAGGGGCAAGTGGACACCCAATTATGAAGGTCCGTTCGTGGTCAAGAAGGTTTTCTCTGGAGGAGCCTTGTTGTTAACGACCATGGATGGCGAGGATTTTCCATCCCCTGTGAATGCAGACGCAGTTAAAAAATACTTCGTATAAAGAGACCCGCTGGACAAAAAGAACAAAATAGTCCAGGCAAAAATGGGCATCCCGGCGAACAAAAAAAAATGATGATGATGAAAAGGTTCGGGCAAAAATTAGGGATAAAAAAGAAAAAACTGTACACCCGGCAAGTCGAAAACCTGAAAAGGCGACTTGGGCAAAAAAGGGTATCCTGGTGGACTGAAAACCCGAAAGGGCGGTTCAGGCAAAAGAGGGATTTAAACGAACAACTGCGTCTGGCATGATCGTTTACGCATTGGATATGACATGGATAGTCCTCGGTAGGGATCAGTTGGAAGCATCTTGTTCAGAAGGCAGAAAGCACGGAGAGTCTGAGGATATATGGGGTGTAACCGAGTTGGAACTTGATGAGATCACGGTTTCACATTGTCGTTAGGATAGATTTTTCCTTTTGTGCGCAATTACCTCTTTTCAGGAATTGCTTCCTTTGTATTGCTCAGTTTGAGCCACACTTTTTCAATCAATAAAATGCATATTCAGTCAAATAATTTTGTTTTTGTTTTTCATTACCGCTTTGATTGCAAAAACATCCAATTGTTTGTGATAAAGAATCTTTGCATTTTAAGACATACATGTTCCTTCCAATGCATGCTTGTAAGGTTGAAAGCGTGAAATCTTATTCGGAAGGTTGGGTGACCCAAGTGTTGAAATCTTAATACGCCGGGGGCACGTTTTTATCTAACGATCTCTTTTGTAGGTACTGTTAGATATTTTCACTCACTTGCAGGTTGTAATGTGGAAGCTTTTGACAAAAGATCCCCATGGAGTCCAATCAGGGACGAATGGATGGGAGAATGGTGAAAAGACGGCGAAGACGTACGACGATCCTGGATATTAATCAAGAAGACTCTTCAAAGTCTGAAGATTAGAGAGTTTGTATGAATCCCAGGAGTTTGTTCTTCGTAGAGTACGGAGCAGTCGAGAGTACAAGGTGATGAATTAGAGAAGTCCAGACGAGCCTGGGAGTTCTCAAAATTGGAAAGCTGACATTGGATTTGGACGGTGAATACCAAGGTTCGACGAGTCGGCGGGTGTTCAGTACCAGGCTTTCCTGGTTTCCCCAAGCAGAATGTGTGTTGTTACCTCCTCAGCAGATTACAGGTCTGTGTTTCCCTAGCAGGGTCGGGATGGTTATCTCCCCAGTAGGTTGGAGATCGGTGTTTCCTCAGCAGCCAGGCCTGAAGGTTTCTGTTTCCAGTGGAGGTATCTGTGGGTAGTGGTTTCTCCAAGCAGAGTCGGGATTGTTGTATCCCCAGCAAGTCAGAGACCGTTGTTTCCCCACAGAGTGCGTTGGTGGTTCTTTCCCCAGCGAAGTCCCCAAGTGGATCGGGTGCGGAGGAGGTCTTCCCTGATGAGGGTGGTCCTTTCCCAGTAGCAGCGTTATTCCCCAGCGGGGTGGAGATTGGAGTGTTAGCGGGTTCCTCAGCGGAGTGCCTCGAGCTCCCCAGAAGAGTCCCTTGAAGGGGATACCTTTTATGCATTCATCATTTAGATAAGCATAGCATATTGCATAATAAATCGCGTAGCATTTCCATGATTATGGAGCGTTACGCTGAAAAAAGTCATGCATCATTATGGCAAGCATAAGCTAGTCTCGAGTCGTGGTTACTATTTGAGATTTGGTTTCGCTAGTGGGTGAAGATGCTACTCAAGTCGTGGTTACCGTTTGAGAAGTGGTTTCGCTAGTTGGAAAATCAGCAGCATTGCAAATATCAGGTACTCGAGCCGTGGTTACCGCTTGAGATTTGGTTTCGCCGAATGGTGAAGATGTTACTCTGAGGAGTTTGGTATCATGGTTCTGAATCAAGGGTATTCCCCAGTAGCGCGATATTGGAGGAAAGACTTCTGTCGGGCGGAGATGGAATGATGATCCAGGAAGTTTCGGGGTTCAAAAAGCAAAAAGTAAAAAAGAGAAAGAATAATCCCCAGCTAAACGCAAAATGTTCGTTGGCTAGGGTTGAATAGAGAATAGCCGGTTCGTGGCTTGTTATCCCCAGCATGGGTCGTTGGCATGTGTGTCGTCTCATGTATCACTATTCCCTTTTGCCGACGCTGACAGGCATGGAAGTTTTCCGGTGCTCAGACCGAAGTGGCATTCAGGCCAGTTTCCCGATTTTCAGATCGAAGAAGTTTCCAACGATCAGGTTGAAGAACTTGTGGCACTCAGGCCGGTTTCCGATTTTCAGATCGAAGAAGTTTTCGACGATCAGGTTGAAGCACTTGTGGCATTCAGGCCAAGTTTCCGGTATTCAGACCGAGGTGGTGTTCAGGCCAAAGTGGCGTTCAGGCCAGTCTTCCGGTGATCAGACCGAGGTGGGTATTCAGACCCAAGTTTCCGATGTTCAGATCGAGAAAGCTTCCGAAGTTCAGATCGATGCAGCTTGCGGCATTCAGGCCAATTTTCCGGTATCCGGACCGAAGTGGTGTTCAGACCAAAGCGGCATTCAGGCCAGTTGTTGGGCATTAAGGCCAATCTCCCGGTGTTCAGACCGACATCAATACTTTCATATTATGATGTTCAGTATTCAGACTGATGAGCGGTATTCAGGCCGACTGTTCTCCGTACCAGACGGATCCTTCTTTCGAGGTTGCTTCTTTGCCGACTCCGATAGGCATTGTTAATTATTTCCCATCAGAGTGCAAATTGTTCGTCTGTTCTTGGTATTCAATCATTCTTCACCCTGATTATCTGAAAGCCGAGGCTATTCATATCGACAGGTTCACAGTGGATTGAATAGGGGCAGCTGTAACACCTCAAAATTTGCCCTCCTTTCTTGGGACTAGCTTAGCATATTGCATTTCATTTTTTAGGACATTAGGCATTGCATCTTTGCATATCATGTGGAAACATTAAGCTAGTCATCCTCCCAAGTCTTTCTCAAAAGATAAAGAAGTCAAAAGATTCAAGCCTGAGGGTCTCATGAATTGATCACTAGCCATCTGAGGGTTTGTGTTTCAATTAGGGTTTCTTGGTTCCTCAAGGAGATTGATCATTGTCTTGGGTTGAAAAGGTACATCGCCATCATCATGGTCTTATCATCACCAAGAGGTTCATTGTGCCTGATCATTTTCCTTGAGATTAGGGTTTTGACCTCTGGTCAACCCTAATCATCTGCATTATGCCAATCAGGGTTTGTTAAGGAGATGAGATCTTCAGTGAGATGGGGATCATCCTATGGTTTTATGGAGCTTGTGAAAGCTAGGGTTTCATCTTGGAGCCATTTCATCAGGAGTTGAGGCTCAAATTCATCTATGCATGATCTAGTCATCTGTCAACTGAAAAAGTCAACCACAAGTCAACTGATGGATTTGAAGGTGGGAGAGGGTTAGAAATACTTCATTCATGTTCAAACAAGTCTCATTTGACATTTCAAACATCAACATTGAAGGAAATAAAGTCAGGACAAAACTTTTCAAAAATAGAAAGTGACTTGTAAGTCAAAATTGCCAAAAATGGAAAGGTTTTCTCCTCAAGATTACATCATCAAAAATGCTTCAAATGAAATTTTGTTGAACAGGAAAGTTGTATATGTTGTTCTCCCATTTCCAAAAAGTCCAAGAACATGAATTTTTAATGTGTGGTTGAGAAGATATGGATCAATCATGGCCAAGTCAATTTGAACTTCACAAGTGCATAACTTTTGAACCATAAGGCCAATTGGAGTGGTTCTTTTTGCAACATTCTTGTTTTGACATGAGCTATCCAAAACATGCATCACATACCATGCATTTTGATCACAAAAATTTTGGCATTTTTATTTGAAATTTGGAGGGAAAATTACAATTTGAAAAATATGCATTGCTTTCACTTCCAATCACTTGCCTTGGCTCTTAAACAACATTTCAAGTGGATTTGGCACAGATTTCGTGCACTGTAGCATCCATTTCATGCACATGAGGTGAATTGCACAATTGGCCATAACACTTCAATTTCACTAATACCTTTGCATTTGCTTAATCATGATTATCATACATCATTAACAGACCATATATATAGCATAATCATAACTGTTTTGTGATTAACATAACAGAATTCTCAGATCTAGATCTAAATTCACAAATCTCTTCAATTTTCTCTCTCACTTTTTCTTCAAATTTCTCCACATACTTTGCTTTGTTCTTGATCAAATTATCATCCATAAGCATAATTGAGCGTGTTGGAAGCAAGATTCGAAGGATTACATGCATGTTTGAGGACTGTTGAAGATAACCTCCATCCATGGCAGCTTGATTTTCTGGACAAATCGTGCAAGATCAACCTCCAAACCTTCATCCAAATCATCATACAAGAGCTAAAGAAGGACTGTTTGGACTTGGCAAGGCTTGAAACAACCGATTCCAGTTCTGCACTTCAATTAAGGTTGGAATTCGACTCTCATGATTCTTAAAATTGATGGATGCATGTTGTAGGTCTTTTATTGGTGGTTAATCTGCACTTTAGATCATTGAATTTCATGGAGTAATGAAGTAGTTATAGTGATTAGAAGTTTGATGTGCAAAGCTTAATCCATTCGAATCTTTGAACCTAGGACGAATTAGGTTAAACCAAGCCTTGATCCATGTTGTACGTTGAAAGATGATTCCAATGGTGTGGTTTTTGTGAATTTCTGGACGAAAATGTTCTTGAGCTGATGAACACGCATGAACATGATGAACACCTAGGGATTTTAAGTCCAGAACGCGTTTAATCCGTGCCAGGCGTATTTGCATGCGTTTCAGTGTTTTTGAGCATGTATTGGCTGCATTAAATCCAGCGTGGCATTTTGATTGGTCCGGAGTGTTTGCCCGTGCCACATGTACTTAATGAAACGCAGAGTTTCATGGTGAAGGCGCGCTAGTTCAAATAGTTCCACACTTCGATTCCCATCCCAAGCATTTTCAATTTGGCCTTTTGCATTTTTTGTTCATTATTCTCTCCATGTTCATGTATGCTTATCCATGTTTTTTTGTTTTTTTCATTCATTCAAAAATGCATAACTTCATCAATAATAATCCAATTGGCCTGGGAATTTTTGCATGTCGTTCCTCATGATGTCTAGAATTTTATGAATATTTTTCCAGAAATTGTGCATGCATGAATTTTGTTTTGGCTTAGGGATTGTGTATGTATGTGTTTTCTTGACCTACCTTGCCAAAAGCTTCATGAAATGATGAGTTTTGATCCAATACTCTTGAAACTTTGCATGCTTAAAATAGACATCCTAATGGTCATTTTGGTGTTGAGTTTGTATTTTTAGAATTTCTGGTTGATGAGTTATGATCTGATTAATGTAGGTGTGACAATGTGTGTCACACCTTTTCTTGCTTAACTTGCTGATTTTCTTTTCCATACCAAATAAAGGCCAATTCATGAGATTTTTTGCATGAGGCTACTTGTGGATGTTAGGATTGATCATCAATTTTTGTGGAATTTTTGGATTCATTTCTGATTTGTTTGGGATTTTCTTTGCTGGTTAGTAATTTGTGGACTTTTGATGAGTCATGAACTTAGATGATTTGTGAAATGCTTGATGTTTGTCATATGGACTTGAAATTTTGCACATTGATTCTAGACACTTTGAAGTTTATTGTGGCTTTGATTGGATGTCTTTATCATGTTTGGATTCTGTTTTAGGCTTGTGTTAAGTTGATGTATGAAATTGTGCCTCAATTGAGCTTGTTTATGCTTACCTTGCCTTAGGGAATTTGATTGCCATGCTTACACTTATCCAAATGCCTTGATTTTTGGTATGTTGATCATGTGATGAGTTCTGTTTAGCCATGATTTTTTTTGGGGTTTATTGAATCATTTTGGAATTAATATGCATTTGTTCATTCTGTTTGCTTCAATGAGCTTTGAACTTGCATGCTTTGCCTTATTTGCTTTGTGAAATGAAATTGGTTGATGCTATTAATATGAGACCACTTGGATATTGTTCTTAATTAATTAAGCTTGATTCTTGTCAAATTTCATGTTCTGTTTTGGATTATTTCTCCCACTTTGACCCTAGGCCTTGTCCTAGTGGTTTGTGCTTATGTTTGAGTTGTGTTTTCAGGACAAGAAGCATATGGCCATGAGGGAATTGATTCACATTGCTTGAGTTGACTATTTGGTTTATCTTGACTAATATTGACTTGTTTTGTAGGTGGCTTTTAGCTCCTTTGAGTTGAGCTTGCACTTATTGTTTGTTTGACTATTGTCTGACTGTACTGTTGACTGTGGACCATTAACTGTCTGTTTGACTTTGTTTGAGTTGTATACTGATTGAGTTGGATTGTTTTCAGGTACATTAGTTGGTATAGTTCATTGTGAACTTGCATTTGCTTGTGGGTTTCTTAACCTAGGTATAACATCTCTTCTCCATGTAGTCTGGAAGACCTGGCCTGTTATGTGGTCAGGCACCTGTCTGAAGTCCTCCTTAAGAGGCAATGCTTGTGATTGTTTATGTTTGTGCCAAGCAGGAAAAGACCTTTGATAAGGCAATTGACAGATAAAAGAGATGTGTAACCCATCTCCTGTTAGTCTGTGTGTCATCCCTTTGCTCACATTACATGTTGATGCATTGTGGATATTAACCCAAGATCTATAGAGTCATTAACTTGTGGAGAGAGTTCCAACTTTCTGAACTCCCACACCTTCTATCATTTGAAGCTCTCCCAGGCCAGGGATAAGAGCTGTGAGGCACACCCCTCACTTCCCATTTCATCTGCTTCACCCTAACTCTCAATGTTAGGGTTAAGAGCTAAACATCACCCTGATACAGTTGGCTTGTGTTTCACAGCCTAACCTTGTGTGAGCCCACTTTGTTTGTATATAGTGTGTGCTAATTGTGTGTATGTTTGCTTTGCTTTGCCTGTTTAGGATAGCTTGCTGCCTGTGCAAGTTAGATAGAAAGCTCAACCTAGGACCATTGTGGAATGCATGATAACTATTAGGCTCGAGTCAGTCTCCCTTCTAGTTTGTCATTTCCCAGTCTCTGGTTAGGAGAAAGTTTCTCCCCTGTTAAGGGGAACTACGTTGCCCTGATCCTCATACCAGATGAGGTACGTAGGCAGGAGATCGTACGAGATCTCTCCGGGCACCCTTTTTCTTTTTGTGTGTGTTTGCTTGACAGTTACTAGGCTCGAGTGCCTGACTCCTTGGTAACTTGTTTGTTTGTTAACCCTCTTGTGTGTTAGGATATGGATGTAAGACCAGCGATTGGCAGTCCGTATCCTATTGGTGTTTTCCGGTGTGGAGTCTGACGTAAGTCCAGCGATTGGCAGTTTGTTTCCAGTGTGGGTTTGTTTGGTTCGGAGTCTGATGTAAGTCCAGCGATTGGCATTCGGTTTCCATGTTTGCCTGTTTGGTGTGTGTTTTGTTTCGGCGTGCGTGAGCCGAACTACGGTAGCTCTGATTCTCATTCCAGATGAGATACGTAGGCATAGGATGCGATATCCTAGCGAGCCCTTTCCCCTCTTCTCCCACCTGTGTTTGTTTCCAGTGTGTGTGTGATGTTTGTGAGCAGTTTTAGCAACCTTATCCTTTCCTTCTGAGCGTGGATCCCGTCGAGTACGACGGATGCGTAGGGGTGCTAATACCTTCCCTTCGCATAACCGACTCCCGATCCCATCTCTTTGGTCGCGAGACCATGTCTTTTCCAGGTTTACTTCGAGCGTTTCCTTTCCCTCTTTTGGGATAAATAACGCAGGTGGCGGCTCTGTTTGTTTTGTTTTAGCCCGCCGGTTGTTTTTCGCGGATGCGACAGTGGGGATGCACTTAGCAAAGACCCTTCGGTTAAATCATCATGTCCCTATAAGATAAATCATAGTCCCTCGGATGTTGCCTGCGAATATATGATTTTTGTCCCTCGATGACCCGTTGTTGTAGCCTACGGTTAAATGATGATCGTCCCTTCGAATGCTAAGGTATCCTTACAAATGTTGCCTTCAATGACCAATCGATGACCCTACGATGTCCCTTTTACATCCAAAGGATAAAACTACTTACTTCTCAATAGTAAGGACAGTTTTACCTTCATAAGGATAGGAAATACCCATAAAGACCTTGGATAGGTATAACTCTTAAATGCTGACTCACAACCTAAAACATTTTTCATACATCACACTTTGCAAAACATCTACTAGAAAATCACCACTTGGTATACATTCATACTAGAATCATTGACAAGTTATATTTTTCTAAACAGCTTTCAAAATTAAACGAGATAAATACTTTGTATACATTCATACAAGAATCATTACAAAGTTAAACTCTCTTTTCAAAACATTTTCTAAGCAGTTCACAAACACTTTTTCAGACAAGAAAAATATAAGTGATCCAGCAATTAAGAGCCCATGGATAACCATGGATACAAAGGGTGCTAACACCTTCCCTTTGTATAATGTACCTCCCGAACCCAAAATCTAATTAAGGTCTTTCCTGTTCTTTTCCACCTTTCCTTATTGGATAAAAGAAAAGTCGGTGGCGACTCTTGCTATCCACGACATTTGCTTTCCAAAGCAAAAACACGCCAAAAGTCAGTTCACCGTATGACAAAACTGGCGACTCTGCTGGGGATCCTTAAAAAGAGAGGTTGCCTTAAAAAAAAACAAGATCACTTATTTGAATTGTCTGATTTACTTGGGTATTTTATGCTTGAGTGAAAGATCCTACACCCGGATCTAGTGTACCTTAGGTAAGTAGCAAGAGATCATCGCGACTATCCAGCGTATACTGGAATGGTTAAAATGATGGCTACGGTTAATGTGACACTTTAGATGTCCTGATGTTCCTCATGTTTACTTGAGAAAAAATTTGGTGTCTGCGTGGTGTCATCAAAGCATTAACCCGACCTTTAGAACCCTAATTGACTCATCCTAGCCATTAGAAAGTAGTGAGATAACTGACTTCGGTTCCGACTGGGGTTGGTTGAGACTCGATACTACACTCTTTGAGATTGGACTTTAGGGAAGCTTTGGTCAACCACTTGGTGTTGCACTGAAGTGGACTTAAGGAAAGGTCAATGATTTGAGATCCTTCTAGAACCCGGTTACTATTCTAGGACAGGTTGAACCAACCAAACTTCAGTGGGGAGGGTACTTACCTATGGAACTCATGCAAGCCTTAAAACCTAGGAATGATTGCTGTGCGACTTATTGGTGCTTGTTATTTGTTTAACATCATAACATCATAACATCATGACATCATGGCATTGTACTAACCATTTCAAGGACTTAGGGATTTAACTTTGCTCTGTTTTGTAAGGCTATGGCTCCCAGGAAGACCATCCGGATCAATTTTGTAGCAATCTCTCCTCAACTCAAGGATTTAGTGTCAGAACTTCCCGATCAGGCTCAGTTTATCAAGAAACATGGTTCTCTCCTCAATTTGGTTACCACTGGTTTCAAAGAAGATATGATGAGAGTCCTATTCCAGTTCTTCGATCCTAAACATCATTGCTTCACATTCCCAGATTATCAGTTGGTACCCACATTAGAAGAATTTGCCAGGCTGCTTGGGATACCTATCCTTGATCAAACACCTTTCAGTGGTCTAGAAAAGATTCCGAAGTCTGAAGAAGTTGTCGCGGCTTTACACATGACAAAGTCCGACATTGAAACCAATTGGGTAACAAGAAGTGGAATTAAGGGTTTACTTGCCAAATTTCTGATAAATAAGGCCCGAGAATTCTTAAAGGTTATGGATGTCCATGCTTTCGAAGATGTCCTAGCATTACTAATCTATGGTTTGGTGTTATTTCCTAATCCAGACCAATTCATAGACATGAATGCTATTAAGATATTTCTCACTCATAACCCTGTGCCTACCTTGCTTGGAAACATTTTGCATTCCCTTCACACTCGTACTATGAAGAGGCAAGGGACTCTCATGTGCTGCATACCTTTATTATCTAGGTGGTTTATTTCGCACCTTCCTCGATCAGTCTTGAAGAATGAGCAAAATTTGAAATGGTCTTAAAGGATAATGTCGCTCTCCCATTCAGACATCCGTTGGTGTCCTCATCTCGAAGAAAATGTTATCCTCATCGACTGTTGTGGAGAATTCTCTAACGTACAACTCCTGGGGATGAGGGGAGGTATTACTTATAATCCTGCTTTAGCCCTACGTCAGTTCGGTTGTGCTCGAAGAGATGGTCCACATGAGATAATTATCCAAGGCACTGTGTTTGACTATGACAACGATTCCCAAGGTCTCCGTCAAAGATTTGTACGAGCTTGGGGCATGGTGAAAAGAAGCACTTTAGGCCAGAAAAACTCTATTCCTATGGAACCTTATCTCAGATGGGTACGCGCAAGAGCTCGTGAACTTGTCATGCCATATCTTGCGGTCGGACCGCTGATGGTTGAACCAGGAGTTGAAGGAGGTACTCCTCAGATCATTCCTTATCCAGATATGCCTACCAATGTTG
This sequence comes from Lathyrus oleraceus, assembly GCF_024323335.1. Taxonomy (NCBI): domain Eukaryota; kingdom Viridiplantae; phylum Streptophyta; class Magnoliopsida; order Fabales; family Fabaceae; genus Lathyrus; species Lathyrus oleraceus. Next base: position 388,321,314 of record NC_066579.1, read on the forward strand.
AAGAATTGAAGAAATCCTGGATCCAGTTGAGAGAGGAAACGGATACTTTTGAAACTCAGTTCGGTGCAGAAAGGAAGAAGGTGTTAGAGCTCACCAGCCAGCTTAATGAGGAACGAAGACTCAATGCATATCTTCACCCAAAAAGAAGCCGTCCCTGGGAGACTTGAGCTTTCATTGTATTTTATTATTTTGTTGTAATAAACGTTGACTAAAAAATTTATTAATAAAAGTTCCTTTCTCGGTGGTTTACGCAAACTTAAATTCCAAAAGTCCTTGAAAACATTTCATACATTGCATAACATAACATAACATTGCATAACAGGTATTCTAAAGGATCAATGTTCTCACGGTCTTCCTTCTAAACAGAAAGATGGCTCTCGAACAAACTGTCAAAGATCTCCAGGCTCAAAATGCTCAATTCCAGGAGATGATCTTGAGCTTATCCAAGGGGCAGGAGGAACTGAAGGCTCTATTGCTCGAGAAGAAGAAAGACAAGAAAGCTGTGAGTTACATTAACCCGGGAAGAAGGCTTAAAGGACAGGCTGCAGGAGTCAAGATTAGAATTCCGAAGGATCAAGGAGAGGAGACAAAAAATGATTCGGAAGATGAGAATTCTGATCCTTTCAACCATGAGGACGACGATGAAGATTATGAAAATGAACTGTACTCTCCAAAAGATGATAAGTACAAGTTGCTGGAAGAACGTATGCTAGCTATGGAGGGTCAGAAGGCGCCCGGTCTGGATTTCGAAAGCTTGGGACTGGTCTCTGATGTGGTCATTCCTCGCAAATTCAAGATCCCCACTTTCACTAAGTACGATGGTGCGTCTTGCCCTCAGATGCATCTGAGAGCTTATGTGAGAAAGATTCAGCTGTATACCACTGATAGGAAGCTATGGATCCATTTCTTCCAAGAGAGTCTGTCTGGCACACAGTTGGAGTGGTATTATCAGCTCGAGAGCTCTAACATCCACACCTGGACTGATTTAGCAACAACTTTCTACAAGCATTACCAGTATAATTCTGAATTAGCGCCTACTCGGCTACAGTTGCAGAATATGACTATGGGCTCTAAAGAAAGCTTCAAAGAATATGCTCAAAAATGGAGAGATTTGGCTGGCAGAGTCAAACCCCCTATGATTGATCGAGAATTAGTGGACATGTTCATGGGTACACTGACTAGCCCATTCTACAACCATCTACTGGGAAGTTCTTCATCGGGTTTCACTGAACTTATATTGACAGGTGAACACGTTGAAAGCGGCATTCGAAGTGGAAAGATACAGGCGGCTACCTCTGCAAGCACCAAAAAGCCCTATCAGGGGAGGAGCGAGTCAAATGTTGTGTACGGTCAAAAGGGTCATAACAAGAAAAATCGTGACCATACTATTGGAGCAGTTACGATTGCAGCACCGCCATCTCAAAACTTCCAACACAGACAGGACAGACCAAGAAGGCAGTTTACCAAGATCAATATGACTTTAGCACAAGCACTGCAGGGTATGCTAAAAGCAAATTTGATTACCCTCAGAGATCCTCCTGCAAATCCCAACACTACTTCTCCTCGTTATAATCCCAATGCCAGGTGTGCATATCACTCCGATAGCCCCGAGCATGATACAAACGATTGTTGGTTGTTGAAGAATAAGATTCAGGATATGATCGATGCTGTAGAAATTGAATTTGATCCTCCAGAGACTCCTAATATCATCACTGCTCCTATGCCTAATAATGACAAGACTGTTAATGCTGTGGATGACAATTCTCACATTTCTAATGTAGCTGACTTAGCATCTCCTCTCTTGACCATCAAGAAGAAGTTGTTGCAAGCTGGTTTATTTCCAGGTTGTGCTGAAAATTGCGATCTCTGTATACCCCGACCCAATGATTGCTTGAAGTTGAGGAGTGGTATTCAACGGCTGATGGATGATCGCACAATTCTCTTCGAAAAGATTCCTAAGGTGGAAAACCCTATTGAAGAAATATCTGTGATTGCTAGGTCCAAAGTTCCGGTGAAGATTACCGCTACTAGAGTGCCTGTGAAGATTACTGCTGAGCCCAAGGTAGCTCCCCTAATTATTACTACACCTGGCCCAGTACCATATTCCTCAAGCAAAGCCATTCTGTGGAATTACGGAGGTGATGTTTACATCCACGGCATAAAGCAAGTTGATAATTCTCTAATCCTAATGACATTGTTGGGACTAGTAAAATTACTCGAAGTGGAAGGATCTTCTCTCCAGAAATCTCACCTCCTGCCCCGGAAACTCGAGGAAAGGAACCAGTAACCAATCCTTCTCAGTCAAGGACACCGGTCGAAGTTACTACCGAAGATGTTGCCAAACTGGAAATGGAAGAAATGCTGAAAATCATCCGCAAGAGTGATTTTGATGTGGTAGAACAGTTGGGGCATACTCCGTCTAAGATTTCAATGTTATCCTTGTTGTTATCTTCTGAATCTCATGCCAATGCATTGATAAAATTCCTGAAGACCGCTCATGTACCTCAGGAGACATCTGTTGATCAGTTCGAAAACTATGTTGCTAACCTAACTGTTGACAATGGCCTAGGCTTTTCTGATGTTGACCTGATACCAGCAGGAAAGAATCATAACAAAGCTCTGCACATCTCCATTGAGTGTAAGGGGATCACCTTGGCTCATGTGTTGATCGATAATGGCTCTTCTTTGAATGTGCTACCGAAAGCTGTACTCGATAAGCTTGACTGTAAAAGCATTGAACTGAAGCCTAGTGACGTTGTGGTGCGTGCTTACGATGGTGCGAAGAGTGTTGTCCGTGGTGAAGTGGTTCTCCCTATCAAGATAGGACCTCAGGTTTTCAACACTATCTTTCACGTAATGAACATTCGTCCTGCCTATTCCTGCTTGCTGGGACGCCCTTGGATTCATGGGGCAAGTGCTGTAGCTTCGTCTCTCCATCAAAAGCTGAGGTATCCAATAGAGGGTAAGATCGTCACTGTGTGTGGGGAAGAAGAGTATATTGTCAGTAGTGTGCATACCTTCAAATACGTCGAGATGGATGGTGAATTCTTTGAGACTCCTTCTCAGTCATTTGAAGTAGTTCCTCCGACCAGTCATGTCCTTAAGCCAACTCCCTTTGTGCCCAAGGTTATTCGTGCTCCTCCTGCTATGATTTCTTTGAAAGATGCTCAAGCCATGATTGAAGAGGGTGTTCATACTGGCTGGGGTCAACTGATCGATGTACCGTACAAGTCTGATAAGTCTGGTCTGGGGTTTAACTCTGAAAAGATAGTCAAAGATCAGATTAATGCTGTAGAAGATGCTGATAGCGATTGTGACTTGGATAGCTGGATTTTCCCAACAATTGGTGACGGACTCAATAATTGGAAGGCTGAAGACACTATCCCGATTTCCCTTAGTCAGGAGTAATTGTTATTGTCTATTTTAGTGTTGCAAATTTTTTAATTTTTCCGATTAAACTTCTTAAAGCATTGTGTTTATGCCCGGGGCACAATAGCTAATTTGTTAAGGGTTTTGTCATTTTCATAAGCATATTCACATTCAATGAATCAATGGACTTTTGCATTCAAATATTGCGCTCTTTATCTTTCCTGTCATCTTTTAAATAAGCTATGTATTTTTACACACACTCACGTAACAAATTGCAGATACATATCCACTCTGGATCCTGTTGATAATAATTCTGCTACTGTTCATTATGACTTTGAAAATCCGATCTACCAAGCCGAGGATGGAAGTGAGGAAGATTGTGAAGTACCTGGAGAGCTTGCCAGACTGTTACTGCAAGAGGAAAAGACTATACAGCCGCATGAGGAATCAATTGAGACTGTAAATCTGGGTACCGAAGTAGACAAGAAAGAAGTCAAAATAGGAGCAGGCTTGGAAAACAGCGTCAAAGAAAGATTGATTCAAATGTTACATGACTGTATAGAGATTTTTGCTTGGTCGTATGAAGACATGCCAGGACTGGATACTGATATAGTAGTGCATCGTTTGCCAATGAAGGAAGATTGCCATCCTGTTAAGCAAAAGGTTCGTCGCATGCGTCCTGAAATGTCCGAGAAAATCAAAGCCGAGGTTATGAAACAATTTGATGCAGGTTTTATGGCTGTTACTTCTTATCCTCAATGGGTTGCTAATGTGGTACCAGTGCCAAAGAAGGATGGTAAGGTGCGAATGTGTGTAGATTACAGAGATTTGAATAAAGCGAGTCCCAAGGATGACTTTCCACTTCCGCACATTGATGTTCTGGTAGATAACACCGCTCAACACAAGGTATTCTCATTCATGGATGGATTCTCGGGTTATAACCAGATTAAGATGGCACCTGAGGACATGGAGAAAACTACGTTTGTGACGCAATGGGGCACTTTCTGTTATAAAGTAATGCCATTCGGTTTAAAGAATGCAGGGGCAACGTACCAGCGTGCTATGGTGGTTTTGTTCCACGATATGATCCATCATGAAATAGAGATATATGTGGATGACATGATAGCCAGATCTCATACTGAAGAAGAACATCTTGATCATTTATACAAACTGTTTGAGAGGTTGAAGAAATACAAGTTGAGATTGAACCCGAACAAATGCACCTTTGGAGTAAGATCCAGTAAACTCTTGGGCTTTGTTGTCAGTAGTAAAGGAATTGAGGTTGACCCGGCTAAGGTGAGAGCTATTCAAGAAATGCCAGTTCCTCGTACAGATAAAGAAGTCAGAGGTTTCTTGGGACGCTTGAATTACATTGCCCGATTTATCTCCCATTTGACTGCTACCTGCAAACCCATCTTCAAATTACTGAGGAAAAATCAAGAGATGATATGGAATGATGAATGTCAAGAAGCTTTTGACAAAATCAAGAAGTATCTCCAAGAACCTCCAATTCTGATGCCACCAGTTGAAGGAAGACCTCTAATCATGTATTTGAACGTGTTAGAAAATTCAGTGGGGTGTGTGTTGGGGCAACATGACGAGTCTGGTCGAAAAGAGAATGCCATATACTACCTTAGCAAAAAGTTTACCGACTGTGAAACAAGATACTCATTGCTCGAGAAAACTTGTTGTGCTTTGGCTTGGGCTGCTCGCCGACTAAGACAATATATGTTGAATCATACCACTTTATTGATTTCTAAGATGGATCCTATCAAATATATATTTGAGAAACCTTCCCTCTCCGGAAGAATAGCAAGATGGCAGATGATTTTAACAGAGTATGATATCCAATATACTACTCAGAAAGCGATCAAAGGAAGCGTGTTAGCTGATCATTTGGCTCATCAAGCAGTTGATGATTACCAATCTATGAATTTTGAGTTCCCAGATGAGGATGTCATGCTTGTTACTAATTATGAAGAACCTGGACCAGATGAAGGACCCGAACTAGGATCCCGATGGACTATGGTTTTTGACGGATCTTCTAATGCGTTGGGCAATGGTGTTGGTGTTGTAACTATTTCTCCCAAGGGTTGCCATACGCCTTTCACTGCTAGACTATGTTTTGATTGTACCAATAATATGGCTGAGTATGAAGCATGCACTACGCCAAAAACTGGAATAGACAGCGCCCCTTAGAGGGCGCTTTATTACAAAAGCGCACTCTAAAGTGAAGAGAAAAAATAAGGAGCGAACAACTCGAATAGACAGCGCACTTTAGAGGGCGCTTTTGTAATAAAGCGCCCTCTAAGGTGAAGCGAAAAAATAAGGAGGAGATAGAGGGACAACAATACAGGGCGCTTTTTAGAAAGCGCCCTCTAAGGTTACCCTTAGAGGGCGCTTTTAAAAAAGCGCTCTATAAGTCCATGTGCATTTCCAGTTTATAAAGCGCTTTTGGAAAGCCTTAGAGAGCGCTTTTAGAAGCGCCCTCTTAGGCCCCCTTTAGAGGGCGCTTTTGTAACAAAGCGCCCTCTAAAGTGAAGCCAAAAAAAATATGGAGGGACAACAATAGAGGGCGCTTTTGTGAAAGCGCCCTCTAAGGTTACCCTTAGAGGGCGCTTTTGAAAAAGCGCTCTCTAAGTCCATGTACATTTCCAGTTTATAAAGCGCTTCTGGAAAGCCTTAGAGAGCGCTTTCATAAGCGCCCTCTTAGGCCCCCTTTAGAGGGCGCTTTTTTAAAAAAAGCGCCCTCTAAGGTCCCCTTTAGTAAACATTAAAAATATAACATACTGCGCATTTTGTTATTTCACTATCTGTTATTAGCGTTCTTTTTCACGTTAGGGTTCTGAGGCATTTTCCTTCCACCTCTGTTAGATCTACATGCGCGTTTCCTCCTTCTACCAATCAAAAGTACACGCTTTTCCCAATTACTGTTTTATGTTATTGCTTTGTTTTAGCTTTGCCCAATTTCTGTTTTACCTTATTACTGCGCGTTTCCTCCTTCTACGTTTGTTTCGACCATGATAGCGGATGCACTAGGAAATTGACGGTTGGTTTTTAGTGACCATGATTGCGGATGCAATGGGTTATACGACCTATGAACATCTGATTTTGTGTCAACACCAGTATCATTAGAAACCTAGGTCCAAATGTGTTTGAACTCTTCTGAAATTGTTTTCTATTTATTCTAATTAGTAATGGATAATACATGGATGTCTTCCAATCGGTTGTCGAGAGAGTACGAGAATGGGGTATCAGAATTCGTTAAGTTTGCCGTTGCGCACGCCGAAGACCCCAGTAGAATGATATGTCCTTGCTTGGGTTGTTGTTATGGGAAACGGGTTGACGCAGTTCAGTTGACATCGCATCTAATGAGGCATGGAATTGATCGAAGTTATACATGTTGGAATTTGCATGGTGAGAAAAGTAACGAGAATGTTGAACCGGGGGATAGTACGACATATGCCTCAAACTATAGTGGCGCAGATACATACGATTGTGATCGAGTTGAAGAGATTGCAGAAGCACTTGAAGGAGATCTTAAGGATTGTCCCGAAATGTTTGAGAGGTTGGTAAGTGATGCAGAGAAACCTTTGTATGATGGTTGCACTAAATTCACAAGATTGTCTGCGGTATTAAAGTTGTACAACTTAAAGGCGGGCAATGGGTGGTCGGATAAAAGTTTCACAGAGTTATTAGCCCTTTTGAAAGATATGCTTCCTGAGGATAATGTTCTTCCCAATCGAACATATGAGACCAAAAAGATGTTGTGCTCTATTGGCATGAGCTATGATAAGATACATGCATGTCCAAACGATTGCGTTTTGTTTCGAAATGAGTATGCATCGTTAAATGAGTGTCCTAAATGCGGTGTCTCGCGATATAAGAACAAGTTGTCTCCAACAAAGGTCTTGTGGTATTTTCCTGTTATTCCGAGATTTAGACGCATGTTTCGTAGTGAAACCGATTCAAGACACTTAACCTGGCATGCAGATGAAAGAATTATAGATGGAAAGTATCGACATCCGGCAGATTCACCACAGTGGTTGAAAATTGATAATGATTATCCTGAATTTGGAGAAGAATCAAGAAACCTTCGCTTGGCATTATCTACTGATGGAATGAACCCACACGGTATCCAAAGTATCTCACACAGTACATGGCCTGTGATTATTATGATTTATAACCTACCTCCATGGCTATGTATGAAGCGTAAGTACATGATGTTGTCTATGTTGATTTCTGGACCTAAACAACCAGGGAATGACATAGACGTGTACTTGAAGCCCTTAATCGAAGATTTAAAGATTTTGTGGGAGACCGGTGTGGAGGTTTATGATGGATATAGGAAAGAAAGTTTCAACTTGAGGGCGATGTTGTTTGGCACAATTAATGATTTTCCAGCATACGGAAATCTATCAGGGTATAGCATAAAAGGTCAATGTGCGTGTTCTGTTTGTGAAGATAAAACAGATTGGAAGCGCTTGGAGTTTGGTCAGAAGAATGTCTTTCTCGGTCATCGGAGATTCTTAAATTCAAATCATCACTACCGTGGATGGAGAAAGGCGTTCAATGGAGAGACAGAACAAGGCAGAGCTCCACCTATATTGACGGGTGATCAAATTTTTGAAAAGGTGAAAGATTTGGATACTCAGTTTGGCAAGCCTTTTGCCCACACACTTGTCAAAAGTGGGTGGAAGAAGAGGTCAGTTTTTTTTGAATTGCCGTATTGGAAGTCCTTGTATGTGAGACATTTTCTTGATGTTATGTGTAACACCCCGAATAAAATGAGAGAATTATTTAAATTAAGTTAATAATATATTTATTAATTTAGTTAAATAAATTGAATTATTGGATTATTATTATTATTATTTGGAATAATAATTAGTGGAAAATATATATGTTGGAATAAGAGAAAAGGGTTTTCATTTTGGTAAAGAGTTTTCACGTGAAACAGAGAAGCGGCTGAAAAGTGGAAAGTGGAAAAAAGGGCAAAGAGGAAGAGCTAGAGAGCAAAGGTTGAAGAACGGAAAAGCTTGAAGCTTAGAGATTGCCGGATTATCTCAGGTAAGGGGGGTTTATCGTCGTTTAATGGGTATTATAGATTAACATGTCATGGGTAGTGATAAACCGTTGGAGTGACCCTAATTGGGATGTTGAATGCTGAAATATTGTGATGAATAAGTTGTATTAAAGCTGTAATTGAGTCCGTAATTGTGTGAGTCGTGTTCCCCCGAACGTATAGCTTTTTACGGAAATTGAATCGGAGGTCCGGAAGTCCTCCAACGGCGGAAAATGCGGAGAACTCTGCATTCTGCCTTGTGTTAGCGCAGGAACTGCTGTTTTGTCTGCGTTAACCGGTTAACCCAGGGCGTTAACCGGTTAACACTGTTATATTTTGTGAAAATGTGTTGTTTTGCCTGCGTTAACCGGTTAACCCAGGGCGTTAACCGGTTAACACTGTTGCGTTTTGCCAGAAAGTGTGTTTTGTCCTGCGTTAACCGGTTAACCCAGGGCGTTAACCGGTTAACACTGTTGCGTTTTGCCAGAAAGTGTGTTTTGTCCTGCGTTAACCGGTTAACCCAGGGCGTTAACCGGTTAACACTGTTGGAAAAGTGAAAAATTGATATTTTAATGTTGTGAACATAATTGGTGATTTGCCTAGGTTGGTATGTGACATAGTAGGGATTGAGTTATGTTATGAAGTAATATTGTAGTCAATTTTGATGAGTAAAATTTGTTGGGTTTGTGTTATAAAGTGTCGATGCAAGTATGACTGAGTTGTGAAGTTGTTCCGTGTACGGAAAGTTGTTAAAAATACTGAGTTGTAGGCTTGATGAGCCAAAGTTGATTATAAGTTGATTATGTTGAAAACCTTGTTGTATTGCTATTATTATTATGTTGTCGGAGTTGTAAAGTCGTGTATGCCATGTACATTCATATGCATTAAGTCGGAGCTTTGCTCACACCACGTTGGCCTGGATTGGCAAATTTTAAGTTGAAAGTTGAAGGCTTATGCCTTGATGCCCAATAAAATGGCAATGATTTTAAGTTGGGAGTTTTACTCCGATTGGTACCACATGCATGACGAGTCGAGTCTCATTTGAGTTGCACTTTATGTTGTTATTGAGTTGTATTTTACGTTGTTATTGAGTATGATATTTGAGTTGATGTGCCGTTACTGGATGTATGTTACGATTAGGGTGATGAAATGTGTGAATTTACTTAGTATTACATGATGATTTATAATGCTTATTATATCGATTGAGGAACTCACCCTTACAACTATTTTTCAGGTAACGAACAAATGAGTTGAGTGGAAGCTAGTGCTTGGAGTCTAGTGTAGTCTACTTAGAGGGTCGTGCTCTGATAGATGTAACATCGGGACGGGATGTTTTAATTGTTTTATTGTTGGTTGTTGAACCTTTTTACCTGTAATATGTTATATGTTTTGAATGGTTAGTTGATTTCTATCCGCTGCGAATTATGCAAGAAAATGTTTATTTGATTTAAATGAAGAGCATGACAGTTATCATGGTGTGAAGTAGTTGTGTGACACCCTTGGTGCATAATTACTCTGATATATATATTTGTTGTTTTTATTAAATAATTGGGGTATTTTAGAAGGGTGTTACATTATGCATATTGAAAAAAATGTATTTGAAAGTGTTATTGGCACGTTACTCAATATACAAGGAAAGTCTAAGGATGGCCTTAAGGCAAGAAAGGACTTGATAGCGATGGGAATAAGAACTGAATTAGGACCCTTGAAGAAAGGAAAACGAACATATCTACCGCCTGCTGCTTATACTCTATCTAGAAAGGAGAAAAAAACAGTGTGTAAGTTTCTAAGTGAAGTTAAAGTTCCAGAAGGGTACTCTTCAGATATTAGAAGACTTGTGTCTATGAAAGACCTCAAGTTAAAGAGTTTAAAGACCCATGATTGCCATGTTATAATGGAACATTTTCTCCCAATAGGTATACGTTCTATTCTTCCAGAAAAAGTAAGAAGCTCTATAACTAAGTTGTGTTCTTTCTTCAAGTCAATTTGCAGTAAGGTGATCAATCCTGCGATCTTACCAATGTTGCAAAAAGAAATCGTTATTACTTTGTGTGAGCTTGAAATGTTTTTTCCTCCATCATTTTTTGACATAATGGTACATCTAGTTGTTCATCTTGTGAAAGAGACACAATTGTGTGGACCAGCTTATATGAGATGGATGTACCCTGTTGAACGTTATATGAAAATATTAAAAGGGTACGTGAAGAACCGAAGTCGACCAGAAGGTTGTATGGTTGAAAGATACATTGTTGAAGAAGCGATTGAGTTTTGTACTGAATATTTGTCTAATGTTCAGTCAATCGGACTCCCCAAGTCTCAGCTTGTCGAAAAGAAAGAAGGAAAAAATCTAATTGGAAATAAAATCGTGGCAGTATCAAGGGTAGAACGGGATCAAGTGCATTTGTATGTTCTGCACAATGAGAATGAGGTTGAGCCGTATGTTGAAATTCACAAGGATGTTCTCTGAGGTTTAAATCCCAATAGAAATGAAAATTGGATAGTACGAGAGCACAATCGATGTTTTATACCTTGGTTTAAGGATCATATTTATTCAAAGTATTATTCAGATCCCGCTTCAATAACAGAAAGGTTGAGATGCTTAGCATATGGTCCAAGTTTCCATGTTTTTTCTTATAGCGCATACGCGATTAATGGATACATATTTTATACCAAAGAACAAGATGATAAAAGTACTATGCAGAATAGTGGTGTCACCGTGGTAGCTGAAGCAATGCACATATCAAGTGTGAAGGACTTAAACCCCAAATTTGCAAATCTGTCGTATTTTGGTGTTATCGAGCGCATTTGGGTGTTTGATTATGAGAAGTTTCAGATTCCTATATTTGGTTGCAAGTGGGTTGAAAATAATAACGGCATTCGAATGGATAAGTCAGGATTTTTGCAAGTGGATCTTAATAGGGTGGGATACAAAGATGAGTCTTTTATTCTAGCCTCTCAAGCTAGACAAGTGTTCTATGTCAATGATCCGAAAAGTACGAAATGGTCTATAGTTCTTTTTTCCAACAAAGTAATTGATGAAAACACTGGAGATCAAGGTGATATTGATGTTGAGATTGAATCGTTTACCAGAAATGATCAAGATGAGAATATTATATCAAATGATTCATATATTAGAAATGATCATAATGAGGGTATTTGGATCAATCCAACCGTCCGTGTTGTTAAGAGACATGTAGAACATATTCCAACCAAGAAAAGAAAGAGAACTTAGTGAAAAAGGTACAGGTCAAATGATTTTAATTGTTTTCTTTATTACAGGTAAAATGACTTTTATGATTTTAATTGTTTTTACATTTGTCATCTGATTTTAATTGTTTTCTTTTTTACAGGTAAAATGATGATGCTGGATATTTGTTTAGATGGAGATGCTCTATTGTCGTCAAGCCTCATTCGCGTAGATGATGATGCTGGATATTTGAAAGTATCCCTCTACGACAATGGAACATGTCCATCTAAACATATATCAATTCTATCTTCAAAAGATAAGGGTTCAATGTTGGCAAGTTACATTGGTTTCCTTGTTCGACAACATATTCCGATTACATGTGATAATTGGAGAAGTCCGGACTTGAAGGTTGGCAAAGAAAAAATATGGTCGGAGATACAGGTACTTACCATATATTGTTATATGTTTTTTGTTGCATCAACTTTGCAGCCCTGTATTGTAGGCAGAATTTAGGACTTCTCAAAGTTGATTTCTTGTTACTTTGTCGTTCATAAAATACACCACTAAATTCTATGCGTTTAATTTTTAATTTTTTTTCATCAGGCTTGTGTCTCAATAGAGGATGGGTATCTACCTAAAGTTACTTTTGTAGTGGTCCAAAAGAGACATCACACCCGTCTCTTTCCTGTCAACCCCAAAGAGACCGATAGAAGTGGAAATATTATGCCAGGTTTTTTCAATATATTTCTCAACGCAGCTGGTATATATTATCATTTGAATTTATCACTTTTTGCTGATTTTGTTGTTCTAAATTGTCAAAGGAACCGTGGTAGACACCAGCATTTGTCACCCTAGGGAATTTGATTTTTACCTTAACAGCCATGCAGGAATTCAGGTAATATTAGCTATGTCATTTAACTTTATGCCATTGTTTACTATTTGTTGCTCAATCGCCTTTTGACAGTTCTGTGTTATTTGCATTTGGACGTGTTCTTTTTGCAGGGGACTACTTATGCTGCCATCTGTTGTTTTGGTTGAGCCTTATTTTGTATGGATGTGCGATAGAACTACTAGACAGCTTTTGGATATACAGAACATGTTTGCCACCATGGGTGGATGGGCGTTTTTGTTTAGTATTGGTTAGAACTACTAGACAGCTTTTGGATACAGTGGTCACTGGGTGTTGGTTGCTATGTTTTATTCTCTTAATTATAGTACTTTGAGAATATGTTGTTGTATATTGTTGATCAAAGAATCATATATTAATGTTGTATATATGGAGGATTAATGTTGTATATAAATGGATTCATGTTGTATATATCAATGGATTAATGGTGTATAACATTGGATTAAAGGATGAAATCAATATGAATTTTACACTTTTGCAGCATGCGAACAGGTTACCAATTAAATATATATCCACTGTTTTTCAAACAAATTTTTTTAAAATAACTAACACTTTAGAGGGCGCTTTGTCCAGAAAGCGCCCTCTAAACACTTTACATTGACAACTTTAGAGGGCGCTTTTTCCTGAAAGCGCCCTCTAAACACTTTACATTGACAACTTTAGAGGGCGCTTTTTCCTGAAAGCGCCCTCTAAACACTTTACAATGACAACTTTAGAGGGCGCTTCTTCCTGAAAGCGCCCTCTAAACACTTTACATTGACAACTTTAGAGGGCGCTTTTTCCAGAAAGCGCCCTCTAAACACTTTACACTGACAACTTTAGAGGGCGCTTTTTCCAGAAAGCGCCCTCTAAACACTTTACACTGACAACTTTAGAGGGCGCTTTTTCCAGAAAGCGCCCTCTAAGGTGTCCCTTTATGGACCACTCCAGAGGGCGCTTTTTTCTTAAAGCGCACTATAATGTGGCCACTTTAGACAGCGCTTTCTCCAGGAGAACAAAGCGCTGTCTTTACCTATGCCAGCGCCAGATTAGAGGGCGCTTAAAAGCGCTGTTATAGGCCAAAATAAGCGCCCTCTTTTCCCTTATTTGGCGTAGTGATGTATTTTGGGACTCAGAGCTGCTATAGACCTAAGAATCAAGTTTTTGAGTGTGTACGGAGACTCAGCATTAGTAATCAGTCAGATCAAAGGAGAATGGGACACTAAACATCCGAATATCATCCTTTATCGAGAGCGGGTGATGACATTAATCCCATGCTTTGAAGAGATTACATTCGAACATATTCCACGAGAAGAGAATCAGTTGGCAGACGCATTGGCTACCATGTCATCTATGTTCAGGGTCAGATGGGATGATGAAGCTCCCATGATCACCATTGAACGATTAGATGAACCAGCATATTGTTATGAACTTAATGCTGATGAAGTAGAAGAGAAACCTTGGTTCCACGAAGTAAAAAGATATTTAGAAACTCAGGAATACCCTGAAGGGGCATCCATCAACGACAGAAAATTTCTGAGGAAGTTCTCCGCTAAATTCTTTTTGAGTAATGGGGTATTATACAAACGTAATCATGATTCGACTTTGCTTCGCTGTGTGGATAAAAGGGAAGCAGAAAAGATTATGGAAGACATACACGATGGTATTTTTGGGACTCATTCTAATGGACATACGATGGCCAAGAAGATTCTGAGATCAGGGTATTATTGGTCTACCATGGAAGTTGATTGCCACCATCACTCCAGAACTTGTCACAAATGCCAGATCTATGCGGACAAAGTACATGTACCTCCTACTCCATTGAACGTGTTGACAGCACCTTGGCCCTTTGCAATGTGGGGCATTGATATGATTGGAGAGATTAAACCTACTGCTTGTAATGGACATCGTTTCATTCTGGGTGCTATTGATTACTTTACGAAGTGGGTAGAGGCAGCCCCATTTGCTTCTGTCACCAAGAATGTGGTGACGCAGTTCATCAAGAATAGTCTTATTTGTCGGTATAGCATCCCTGAAAGAGTTATCACTGATAATGGTACTAATTTGAACAACAAGATGATTACTGAACTCTGCACGCAGTTCAAAATAAGACACCATAACTCTTCTCCGTACCGGCCAAAGATGAATGGCGTCGTGGAAGCTGCTAATAAGAATATTAAGAAGATCATACAAAAAATGACAGTAACATACAAAGATTGGCATGAGATGTTGCCCTTTGCCCTTCATGGTTATCGCACTTCAGTGCGCACTTCGACAGGGGCAACTCCTTTCTCTTTGGTCTACGGAATGGAAGCTATTTTACCAGTGGAAGTTCAGATTCCCTCTCTAAGAATTATGAAAGAAGCAGGTTTAGACGAGGATGAATGGGTTCAGACTCGGCTCGATCAGATAAATTTGATTGATGAAAAGAGACTCGCGGCTGTTTGTCATGGGCAGATATATCAGAAGCGCATGACCCAGGCATTTAATAAAAGAGTCAAGAGACAGGTGTATCAAATTGGTGACTTGGTGATCAAGCGTATCATTCTACCACAAGGTGATCCCAGAGGCAAATGGAGTCCCACATACGAAGGGTCATTTGTAGTTAAGAAGGTATTCTCTGGTGGAGCCATGATACTTGCTACAATGGATGGCGAAGACTTCCCACATCCCGTGAACGCAAACATAGTTAAAAGATACTACGCATAAAAGAGACCCGCTAGGTCGACGTATCTAGGCAAAATTAAGGGCATCCCGGCGAACCAAAAGGGTTCGAGCAAAAATTAGGGATAAACATATAAAAAGGTACACCCGGAAAGTCGAAAACCTGAAAAGGCGGCTTGGGCAAAAAAGGGTATCCTGGTGGACTGAAAACCTGAAAAGGCGGTCCAGGCAAAAATTAAGGATAAAAGCGTATGACTATGTCCCGTTCTCAGTCAGCTTCACCCAAATCAAAGGGACTGAACAAGCCAGTCACTTTTATCCGACAGCAGGAGATGAGAGGCTTGAAGACATAATGATAGTAGTGGAATTAAAATCGATGGGACTTTTTCTGCATAGCTTTGTCTTTGTTTTCTTGACAACTTCCTCTTACTAGGATTTTTGTCTCCCTGTACACAAATTGCCTGTTTATAGGCCCTCTGTCAAAATCGATACAATTTTATTTCCAAAAAGATGCTTTTGTTTTACTTTCTCTGTTTTGTCTGCATAAACGTCCATTGATTTTATTCGAATGAGTATATGCGTTTGAACATGATTGATGTTTACCGAAAATACATGCATAAAATATGCATAGCAATTACTAAAAGACTTCAGGATCGAGGAGAAGGTCTAACCATGCTTTCCAATGAATCCGGTTGCTAATTCTATTCCCCAGCAAAAACCAGTTATTCCCCAGAAGAAATGGGCATCACCAGACAGACTGGTCATCTCTTCTATCCCCAGCCAGGCTCTGTTGAATATTTCTATCATCAGACAGAAATCAAGTATTCCCAGCTAAGAAAGGGTCATCAATACAAATATCTCCAACCAGGATATGGGGATTTATTTTCCCCTGGCAAAATTTTCAGACGCATAATTCATTTCATGCATCATTTCACATCACATACATGCATACAATATTCGCATTTATTTTCAAAAGCATAAAACATCTCATGCATCATGACATGGCATAAAGCTAACTTTATTTTTCAGGTTAATTATCCTCCTGATACAGTCAAAATAAAGATCCATTCAGACAGACATCTTTATCGATTACATTCAAGATTCAAATACATCTTTCAGATATAATCCATATGAACATTCATTCGGATAAGCACTCTGATATCCTCCTAATGGTGGCATCTTTAAGCCCATCCCAGACGTTTATTGCAAATACAACATATACAAATGTTATCAGATATAGCCTAACGTACGGTTCATTCTGATTCAGCCCAATATATGATTCCTTCAACTAGTCCAATACGGTCTAGCGTACAACCCATTTGGATGTTCATTTCCTCAGATACTACCCAGCGTACGGTACATTCCGAGGTGTAGTCTAGCGTACGACTACTTTTTGTCAGATACAGCCTAACATACGGCTCATTCTGCAACTCAGATACGATCTAACATACGATCCATTCTGATCTTCATTCCTCAGATACTACCTAGCGTATGGTACATTCCGAGGTGTAGTCTAGCGTACGACTACTTTTTGTCAGATACAGCCTAACGTACGGCTCATTCTGCAACTCAGATACGATCTAATGTACGATCCATTATGATCTTCATTCCTCAGATACTACCTAGTGTACGGTACATCCCGAGGTGTAGTCTAGCGTACGACTACTTTTTCTCCAGATGCAGCCTAATAGACGGTTCATTCTGCAACTCAGATACGATCTAACGTACGATCCATTCTGACCCTTTTCTCAGATACAACATAATAGACGGCTCATTCTGCAACTCAGATACGATCTAACGTACGATCCATTCTGATCTTTCATCCCCAGCGAAGTCACTCGTCTAATGGATAACTCATTCTGCTACTCAGATACGATCTAGCGTACGATCCATTCTGATCTTTACCTCTCCAGAGGCAGCCTAATAGACGGTTCATTCTGCAATTCAGATACGATTTAGCGTATGGTCCATTCTGATCCTTTATCCCCAGCAGCGTATGATCCATTCTGATCTTTCATCATCAAACTTCCCGGATGGCATCTCTAAGCCCATCTCCATCAAGACTAACTTCTAATTAGCAAGCGCAAATTTTTGGGGCATTCTAAGTGTTCAATAATCTTCCACCTCCAGACCACGAATGGCGTACATACCATTCTAACTCTCTTGGTCTAAGAATATTGAATAGGGGCAGCTGTCATACCCCAAAATTTGCCCGTTAATCTTGCAAGACATTTTTCAAGGCACTTCAATTCATTTTTCAAGACACTGATCTTAAAGGAACAAAGACCCAGCCCACAGGTGGCCAAATCTAGAAAATGGCTTAAAATGGCTTGCTCGCTAGGCGAGCAAAATCCTTCGCCTAGCGAACCCTTCGCTACACCACTCGCCTAGCGAAGCTTGCGAATACCAGAAATTTTGGGTTTCATTCTGAGCCCATTAGGTCACAAAAAATCATTATAAATACCACAACTTCAGTCAGAAGGGGAGGGGGAAAAAAAAAGAGACAGACGGACGGAGACAGAAAGAAGGAACAGCAAACCCTGGAGGCTAACCCAGAGAATTCAGAGCAACCCTAAAGGAAACTCATCTGCACAAAGGTTACCTCCGCCCAACTCAATCCGGCACCAACCCTAAGAGTGATCTGCCAATTCAACGTTGCAATTCAATTGCCAACAGGTTTGCACTACCACTACCGCTTTATGCTTCCAATTTACATGTGGTATTATGATTGAATTTATAAATATATCTTAGGTTTTGCATGTGAATTTAAATATGTATGGATATCTTGAATGTTTAACCATAAAATTTCTGTAATGGATGCCATAGGGTGTGGAGCTTGTTGACATCGTACTGTTCTTAAATTCAAAACCCACAGCCGTTCGCTAGCACATCGCTAAGCGAACATGTAGCGAGGGTTCGCCAGGCCCTCGCTAGGCGAGGCAACGCGAACATGACAGTCACTGATTTTTCTGTTCTGATTTTTGCTAATCTGACATGTTTTATTGTAACCATGCATGGTTTACCTGACATTATTACTGTTGTGATTCCTTTTGGTTTGGTGCAACTCTCGATTGCACCCTGATTTGGTATTCTGACCTATTTGCTGAATATTGTAAGGGCTCACATACTCATGGAAAAGGTAGCTTGCTAGGTATTCTACTTTATTTGTGGGATACCCATGTGGAGATTCATCCTAATTACCTAATTGATTATAATATGGAGATTCATCCTAATTACCTAATTGATTATAAAATATTGCCTTTGAATATGTGATCTTGGACCTCTCTTTGTTGCCTTACAGTATTACCGTATTACGGTATTACGGTCATGTCCCGCGAATGTGGGGATGCACTTAGCAAAGACCCTTCGGTTAAATCATCATGTCCCTATAAGATAAATCATAGTCCCTCAGATGTTGCCTGCGAATATATGATTTTTGTCCCTCGATGACCCGTCGTTGTAGCCTACGGTTAAATGATGATCGTCCCTTCGAATGCTAAGGTATCCTTACAAATGTTGCCTTCAATGACCAATCGATGACCCTACGATGTCCCTTTTACATCCAAAGGATAAAACTACTTACTTCTCAATAGTAAGGATAGTTTTACCTTCATAAGGATAGGAAATACCCATAAAGACCTTGGGTAGGTATAACTCTTAAATGCTGACTCACAACCTAAAACATTTTTCATATATCACACTTTGCAAAACATCTACTAGAAAATCACCACTTGGTATACATTCATACTAGAATCATTGCCAAGTTATATTTTTCTAAACAGCTTTCAAAATTAAACGAGATAAATACTTTGTATACATTCATACAAGAATCATTACAAAGCTAAACTCTCTTTTCAAAACATTTTCTAAGCAGTTCACAAACACTTTTTCAGACAAGAAAAACATAAGTGATCCAGCAATTAAGAGCCCATGGATAACCATGGATACAAAGGGTGTTAACACCTTCCCTTTGTATAATGTACCTCCCGAACCCAAAATCTAATTAAGGTCTTTCCTATTCTTTTCCACCTTCCCTTATTGGATAAAAGAAAAGTCGGTGGCGACTCTTGCTATCCGCGACATTTGCTTTCCAAAGCAAAAACACACCAAAAGTCAGTTCATCGTATGACAGCTCACTAATCACTACTCGGAGTTTCCTATCCTAGTCCACCAGTGTAAACATGATTAAGCAATGCAATAGAGCGTTAATTTCTAAGTCACTACTCGGGGTCTCCTATCTCTATTCAACCAGTATAAGCACAATAATTGCCCTAGGTCCAACACATAGACTAATCTACAATATTCCATATGTGCCTAAAATCAAATTAAGAGTATCTCACATAAAAAACATTAAGAATAAGGTGCAATTGAATAGAATTATATATTAATTTACTCATGCAATATCAAATTAAACATATGTCCCAACAATATCAAAATAGGATCATCAAACACAACCTAACCTAGAGAGAATTAGCTAATAATAATTCAAATTACAATACCAAAATCAGTTAAGAATGTTTGCATAAGATATCCCTTGAAGTATTAGCCTCCAATGACTCCAAATACTCTCAAAAATCACTTTTGGTGCTATAAACTCATACTTTTGGTGCAGAAATTTGTAACTCTTGAAAAAGTGCTAAAATTCCCCTTAAAAAGCCTTCAGAATGGACCAGAACGCGTCAGAAAAGCCCCAAAAAGGGGGTCTTCACGCACGTGATGACCTGCATCGCGTGCGCGATACAACTTTTATTTCTCTTTCAAACATATGATATTGTGTGATGATGCGTCTGATAATTCCAGTAGTTGCACGCTTTTGCTCCCTTTTCACCTGATTTTCACTAAGTCCCTATTTATTCACACTTAGCTATTTTTTCCTTATTCTTTGGTATTTATTCTTCATTTTTTATCCTCTTTAACTTGTTTTGATCCGTTTCTTCAACCGAAATCATGCAATGACAGAATGCCATCAATAAACCACTATAAGATTCAAACATTAGGGTCAGCCACCTCAAAATTATGGCAAGTTGCTTCCAAACTCCGTTCAAGGTAAACATCTTCAAAGATCCAACAGATGGTGTAAGATGAGCCACTGAGGGGAAATTCCTCTCCATGCCTTTAGGTTGCTTAAGCTTATGCCATACGTCAGTAACTGATAAGTGCAAGATGAGTGTCGAGAAATCATGCTGACACCCAACTCATCAATCCTCCGAAAGGACCATTGGCCAATTATAATCGTCAAGCTTGATAGAAGTACCTTTGAATACATATATCCCAGAAAATACTTGGTTGAGTCTTTGGTGTTAGGGAATCAAAACCTTCATGAATATCTGTCATAAACTCCTAGTCTGCATTGCGCCAACATCTGCATACATTGATCATTCATACATCATAGATCATGCACAGCTCGAAATGTATTCCATGTTCATCTGCATTTCTTCAAAGACTTGTTAACAATCTAGGTATCAACATTCACGTTGACAATGGTTTGTCCTATTAGGTATTAACACTCATGTTAACTACGATTTGTCTAATTGGCGATCTAGGTATCGACATTCTTGTTGATGATGATTTGTCTTATTGACAATCTAGGTATCAACATTCGTGTTAACAATGGTTTGTCCTATTAGGTATCAACACTCGTGTTAACGATGATTTGTCTGATTGATGATCTAGGTATCAACATTCTTGTTAACGATGATTTGTCTTATTGACAATTAGGTATCAACATTCATGTTGACGATCATTTGTCTTGTTGATGATCTAGACATCAACCCTCGTGTTGTTGATGATTTATCATGTTGAAGATCTAGGTATCAACAATCATGTTGATGAAGATTTAACCTAGGCATCAACCCTCGTGTTGATGATGATTTATCATATTGCCGATCTAGGCATCAACCCTCGTGTTGATGATGATTTATCATGTTGACAATCTTGACATCAACAATCATGTTGGCGACAATCTGTCTTTGCATAGAAGTTTTCTTTGCGCTCATTTGTATTGACCTAGGTCTTGTTGTTGATTTTAATCCCTTGACCCAAAGTCCAGTTTTATTGGCATCTTAAAAATTAAAATTTATTTACATTTTTAAACTCCAACATCGCCTGGCACCCTCCATTTGAAGCCAGTTTATATTACTGATGCCTACGGTTAAAGTCCAGCGTTATCTGGCACCTTTAGTTTGAAGGTTTATATTATTGATGCTTACGGGTAAAGTCCAGCACTGCCTGGCACATTCCCTTATATTTTTCTCCAGCGAATTATTATCCCCATTGAGTCTTCTCCTTTTTCATCCTTTTCATTTACTATGGATCACAATTACCATATATCTCCATCATTTCCCTCAGGTCCACCTTTCATTTCTCATTCGTCATAAAACATCATGCTAGGGTTCATCTCATATCACATCATATCCCCATCAAACCAAAAAATAGTCCTTCATACATTCTTAGCATATCGTTCAAGGGACAAAATTTTGGGTCCTTTAGTATTTAACTATCTCCCACCGCGATCATATGAGGAGTTGCCTTCTTCATATTCTCTAGTCGAAGATATTTATATAGGGGCAACTGTCATACCCCAATTTTCCTCCTCGATCAATAAAGCAATACATTCACAAGACATTTGCATCATTTACATATCACAACATGGATTTCTTTTTGTATAACGCTTAAACTGTCGACCAAAATAAAATTTTGGTTTTATAGACAAACCGGTTAAATTGTTTCACAATTGCGCGTAAAATTAGCGGGCGAAAAATTTCAAGATAGGGCTTGCAATTGTCAATTTTTATTGACCTATGGTTCGCGTAGTTTAACCTCAACGTGCTCGTTTAATTTTTTTGCTCTCGTTTACATTCGCATTTTGACCAATCTGTGACTTTTCAACTGGACGTTTTTAATTGCAAATTTTGATCTTTATTTGTCTATTTTCAAGAACTTTATTTTGTGTAGATCATTTTAACGCGTTTCATTTTATTTTGTTCACGCATTTCCATGCCTGATTTTTATTTATTTTAATTTATTTTATTTTATTTTATTTTATTATCAAAATATTGAGAAAAAATAAATAAAGGCAAATAATTAATTAATTTGATTTTATTTACTTTTATTTAAAAAATTGATTTATACTCTTTGCTCTTATCTTGATCCCAAATAAAATATCTAGGGTCAATTTGGACATTTAACTAATTTTGAAAACCCTAAAAAAATGCTATTTAAGTTGACATGAAAGAGCAATCAAGGGCGAACAAATAGAGCAATAGCACATATGGATGGTGCACCTCATTGGCCTTTCATTCTCATTTTTTGTGTTGAGTAAATAGGAAAAGGATTTGAAAAATAAAAGGGAAATTATAACTTCTTTTGGAAAACTTCCTTACACGATAATTCCACCATCTCTCTCTGCATTTCCATCACATGAACCCCTTTCCTTTTTAATTAAAGGATTTCATCCCAACCTTGACACAACATAACTTCACTTTCCATTCAAACACATAACAAAACCTACATAATACTCTCTTCTTAACCATACCTTACTCCAACACACATACTCTATACCAAAAACTTCCATTCTCTTTTTTACTCACCTCATAAAAACCATACACACCATTATCAACTTCCTCTCACTCTCTTTGAAACAACAAACCAAGCTTCACCATATACAACCCTTTCAACACTACACATTCCATAAAACACTACACAACCGTAACACCACTGTAACTTCATCCACACCAACAAAGAAAATATTTTCTACAACTACAAACCACAATATCATAACTCTTCATCACATTCTTCTCACTACTCATTTTTTCTTTAAAAAAACAACTCCTTCTACCATAAAACATATCTCCTACAGCACCATATAAACCTTATAAAACAACACTTTCTCCATAACAAATACAAATGTCTCATACTTCTCATACACAAACCATCCATATCATCTTCTTAAAAAATACCGCCCCATAATACATGTAACTCCTTCTTTTTCATAATCCATCTCACTAATAAACCACTATGTGAAGCTACAATACACTCGCATGCATTTCCTCTTCACATACCTTTCCATGTCTCTCTCTGAAGATCCAGTCAAAATAAAGGAAATGAAAATTTGAAAGAATCTTCTCCTTCCTCGCGCGGTAACCCTCATCTAGAATAAACATGAAAGAAGTGAAACACTATGGTTGGCTTCTATTTATAATATACATGAACCTGCTGAACCTGTTTTCCTTGAACTTCATGCAATGAAAATGCTCTTCCTGTCATCTGGAGGTTGTTTGTGTCCAGATGCCACTGTATGCTCACACTAACAGTACCTTCCACTTTCGACGTCGGCAGTGGCGTACACCCTTGCACCACAGTCGTTGATGGAGCGTTGCAACTGGACCACCACCTTGATGCCTTTGTCGTCTTCATCGTCGGTATCTCCTTCCTAGTTTTATGATTTCTTGAGTAATGATAATTGTTGTTTTGATTTGAAATATGTGTCTTGTCTTTCTGTTTTTGGACTATCATGATTTTGTCATTGTTGTTGATGGAACAAAATAAGAATGAGAGATAAAAGTTGAGATTAAGAGAGGAAGAGAAAACACGTGAGAGAAAGTGAAGGTTTGAGGTGGAAGGGCTCGGCCACAGCTGATGTGCTTTTTTTCCTTTTGTTTTTCCATGCATTATGTTAACATACTAATGGTTGTGTTTTTGAATTTTATTTAAAAAAATCATTTAATGTTTGCTGAGAGTTGAGCACCCCCTCCTCTCTATTTTTGTCCATTCCTTTTTTTTTAATTTTAAATATTAACCTTATTAATTAAATTAGGTTTTAATTTGGGTTGAGGCATTTGGGTTGGCCCAATCTATCTTTAATGTTTGCAACTCCATGCTCATGTATGCACCTTTATTATTTTATTTTATTTCTTTTTATTATTATCTTCTTTTTTATTTGATTAATTCAAATTAGTAGTTAATAAATTGATTAAAGTTTTAATTAATTAGTTGATTATAGTTTTAATTGATTATTTTCTAATTACTAAGTTTATTGCTTGATTATTTGTTTACTCATTTGTAATGTGCTTAGTCGATTAATTAGGTTATTTCTTTATCAATGTTCGTACCATCACATATGTATATAATCATACAAACATTTCACGCAATCCCAATTTTCAAACCATTTTCACACTAACTTCACTAACGTTCCATCATTTTAAAAAAATAATTTCAATCATTTAAAAAAGACAACCATTTTCCATTTCATTTCCGCAACGCAAATAAAAAATGTTGATCCAACGTCAAGCTCTTTTTTCAAACAAAAATCCAAAAAAAATGACTAAACAACTTTGACATTTCTCATAACATAAAATGGAAGGAAAAAACTATCTGGGTGTAAAGTCCAGTCATATTAGACCCCAAGTTATAAAAGCTTGCAAGTCATAAATACTTTACTTCCAACCCAAAAAGATATCCAACACATCAAACTTGTCTTTTCTCACCGCCACGCAAAAAAACTCTTTTCACAAACGAAAGATATTTTATCTCGAGACGATGCAAAACAACACTTTATCCATATAAGTGACTTGAGATAAGTGACGTTTTCTCGTGAATGTTGATATGTATAAATCCATTTAATATGATGCAAATGCCCGATTCTCTAAATTTTTTTGGGTAAGCAATCTTTTTTGTCAATTGTGACAAAATAGCTTTCACTAAAGTCGACCCACAAACAAACATTTTCTAACTTTAACTATGTAGCTTTGAGTTCTCCATCGCACCTGGAGATACGTATGAGTAAGATCAGCAATCTTGTCAAGCACATAAAAAACATTTTGCGACCTTTTTTCTTTTTCCCCTTCTAATAACTCGAGAAAGCCAAAAAATTTAAAAGCTAAAACTTATGCTGTTAATACCTTAGGATTGGCATTAATTTTGTAAAACAAATAATGTATTCATCTCTGTTGTTTTAATATGTTGGGTTGAAGAAGTTCAACATCTGGACCAACATGTCATGTACGATGTCATGACATCAGGCCTGTGACATCGTACATGTGTAGAAAACTGAATTAATTAATTCAGTATATATTCTGGGATTAGTAAGGATATTTGGTGAATATCCTAACTCCCATGTGGAGGTTTTAAAGACTTAATCATAATATATATAGGCTCTAAATATGGAGATATATATGGAGAGATTTTAGGATTGAAGACCTTGTTTGTAGCAGAATTTTTCTGCTGAAGTTGTAACAGCAAAGAACAAGTCTGCTGCGATTCCTGAAGGCCCAAATCCAGTTGGGTGATTAGGTTATAAATAGCTCATTGTAACCTAGTAATTGTAAGCTCTTAGAATGAATTTTTAAGGGTGTGTGTGAGGTAAACCTCCCAATCTGTGGGAAGGTTACCATGTGTTTCTCAGTGGTCAAAGCTGAGAGTATTTGTAACTCAAAGCCTGTAGGCAAGAGTGATTTTGTTCTTGAATGAAGCTGTGAAGCAAGTTCAAGGTGTGTTAACATTACATTGTATTTATAGTGATAGGAATGGAAACTGGAGGTTTCTATCTAGGAGTTCCTAGGTATAGATTGCATTGGGTAGGGATTAAGTGAAGAGTTGTAAACGGGGGAGTTTAACTCTGAATTAATACTGCTAATAGTGGATCTTCTTCCTGGCTTGGTAGCCCCCAGATGTAGGTCATGTTGGACTGAACTGGGTTAACAATTTCCTGTGTTTGTTTTCCTTCTGCATGTGTTTTTATTACTGTCATAACTCAGCTGGTATTCCAGTCAGCTTATCAAGATGATAACAGATCTGGTATATAGCCTTCTGGTTGAATGTCAATCAGAATGTTGTAACATTCATCAATGACAACTTATACTGAATAATAAGCAGGTTAATTTCAGTTCAGTATTTATTTAAGTCTGTTCTTTTCAAGGATAACAGACCTGGCCGAAGGATCATTGTGAAACTGTCAACCTGGACGTTTTGACAGTTGATACTGAAAGCTGATACTGAAGTAGAGACAAGTTGGTCTTTAACAGTACTGCAAACTTAGCACAGTCCATTTCCAGGAACATAACAGAATCAACATATGTTCTGGCTGTCGAACTGAATGTTGTGACATTCATTCCCAACAGCATGTGCTAAAGTGTAGGATGATTGGTTTTTCTGTTTCAGTATTTTTCAGGATACCAACTACTAACCTACAATTAATGAACCTAACAAATAGCCTAGTTGTTAGCAATCTAATAAGTGGAAATTAGATTAACGTGTTCAACCTTTAATTCAGGAAATACAAGTAAAAGACAAACACACTGGAACAATGTAACAGATGATGTCCAAAATCAACAGTAAGACATCATGCTGATAACTGTGTAAGAAAACAACAGAAGTGAGTGCTAGGATTGATCTCTGTTGAGTCCTTCTTCCTGATGCACAGAACCAGGTGTTCATCCATTCTAGGGTGACATAGAATGAGATGTCGTGACATCTGTGAACGTGTACATATTAGTATAGTGGTTAATAACTATCTTGCTGTATTAGTTACAATGTTAGATCAGATGTCATGACTTGGAGTAGAACATCTGAATTCTGACTACACCAGAATTTCAATTGGTATCAGAGCAGGCATCATGTTCTGTTTCTGGATGAGATCCATGGCTGATACTTTCTGGTATCTGGCAAGAGGTTATGTTAGTACTGATGTTGGAACCTGTAGATGGTTCTGTGGTTTCCCTGAATGGTCCCTTGAAGTAGGTGGATGGACTATTCACGACAGGAACTGTGTGCACCTGCCTCTGGAGATTGGCAATTGGCCTTTGTGTGGGACAGCTGTGCAAGTATTGAATCATATTCAAACTTGGCATGCTCTTGGAGGCTGATCTGATGAAGTGTGTGTTCATTGGTTGAGTTGTATTATGATTTCCGCTGCATAATACCTGGCAAAACTCAAACTCTGATGTAGTTTCCCCTCATGTGGATGAAAGGCTGCTGTATTCAAGACTTCATCATAACCTCTGAAGATGTCAAAGATACGTGAGTCCCCTCAAGTCCTCTCATCATGATGTTCTCACGTCAGGATGGTAAGAATCACCTGATCACTGATTCTTTTACACTCTTGGGTAGTGTATATGAAGACCTTGAAGACTCTCAAGGAGGGTTTGTTCCAAGGAGGTGGAACCAATGTTCTATGTGATGTTAGAACATGTTGTTCAACAAGTATGCAGCTGCTGGTTGAAGAACAGATGTTTTTAGGTGTCAAACAAAGGGATACTCTTGTTTGGAACCTACTCCTGACCTGGAAGAGGAGACATCTGTGTGTGCTCAGTTGACAAGGGCAGGGTCAACCGGGTGTATGCTCAAGATGGTCACTCATAGAAGCCTGATCTCTAGAAGTGGAGCTGGTTGAAGCGTGACATTGTGCAATTTCCTGCTGGTTGTCTTACTCCTGTAGATTGATCAGGGTGGGATAGTTGTTCCCTGAAGTACTATGTAGTGGTGGAAGACAAGTCCCCTGAATGTTAGAAGTCAATATTGGGGTAACCTGATTACTATATCATTTAAGAGGATTGGAACCATGAATCTTGTTGTTCAAACACCACGTTCAGAAGTGGCAGTTCTTTCAAGGAGTGAGAATATGAAGATTCAGAGGTTGGTTAAGGTAGTGTGCTCTGGCAATGCATATCTACTATGGACTGGTGTTGATGTCTTTCACTAGTACTTATGGTCAGCTGAAGTCTGATTGGTGTGATTGGAGTATGTATAGGTATAACTCATAGAGTTAGGTGCCACCGGTAGGGATGGTGTATGTCATGTTGAGACATGTTTGTACAATGCATGGATATTGGCGTGAAGCTTCCGTGATTGTTAATTTGAGGGGGAGTTTTGGTTAACCTCCTCTCATCTGGTCAGCCTAAAGTCTGGTTGGCTGTTGACCTGTGTCACATGGGTTCTGGTGGTTGTGTGACACACTTGCAAGGAAGAATTCATCTCTCTCATTCCTAAGGGTGAATTTAATCTGAGAAGATTTTCAAAACTGTTGAAGTGCTTGCAAGCGGAAGATGTTGACACTAGAAGAGTATGTTCAAAGTAGTCTTATGGTGGAAGTATCTGAAAGGAATATTGGGAAAGGAGTTAAAATCAATGTCAGCTTGTGCCAAGTACAAGTATTTAATTGATTATCCTTGGAGCTCAAGATATCTGATGTTCTTAAAGATGTTGGAACATCTCTTCTTCAAGACCCTGTGCAGAATCACAGGAAGGATAGTACATTGGCTTATGATCTATCTCTTTGGTAGCAGCAAAAGCATATGATCTCTGAAAAGGTTTCCTGGCAAGAAACATGTTCAGCCTTGGTATGTACAAGAAGAAGAAGACATCATAGTCTTGATGGTGGTTACTTGGATCAGCTTATTCCTGATCTAGGTAAGGAAGTGCATTGGCTAATGCACACTATGAAGTTAAGAACAAGTGGCAGCTTTCTTAACATCATGGAAACAGTCGTGCTTTAGGAAGTAGAATCCTTGGTATAGCTGAAGGGTTAGTTACTAACTGGTCCTTCTGAAGACTCATGCACCAGAGTGTCTGATGTCTTTGGAGAAGAAGCAGGAATTCATCAAGGTGTGAACTTGGATGACTTAACTGCAAACCTACAGGATGGAGGTTGTTTACTCAAACTTGGTTCCACAATCAAGTCCATGAGAACATTGAACTCTTGTTCTGTGAAGGGAGGAAGCTCTTTCAAGTGGCAGAAGAAGTAGCTGAATTCAACAGCTGAATGTCAAAACACAATGTTGTGACATTTGGTTCAACATTAGATTCTTAGTTGGTGAAGTGGCACATCAACTTGAGATAGAAGGGTCTGCAGGGTTGTAGATTGGACACTTCAATAGGCTTGAAGTTCAAATCTCACTTGGAAGGTCAGAATATCTTTGGGAGAAGTCTGATAAACTTGGAGAGGTCAAAAGGTGGCATTTGAATTTTTCATATGAGGATTCATGAAGGAAGTAATCAACCAGTGGCAGTTGGTCTACCTCAGAAGTGAGTTCGAAGAATCAAGATAATCAACATATGGCAGCTGATTATTCTTGAGGAAAGTCTGAGACAAATTACTTTTGAGCAGAAAAGTATTAAGTTGAAGACAAAAGTAGGTGCTTTCTATTCATCCCTTGGAGCTTGTGGTAGGAGTTCTGGGCCATCTATGGAAGATTATCTCTTGTAATGGGATGAAAATGTATATGTCCCAATGTATGTCTGGGCTCTTCTTGATCAACCCGGTGACTCAGTGAGATCTGAAGACTATCAGATGGTGTGCCTTGTCTTGTTATGAAGGATGTCCCAGCTGATGTTAGAACATCTTGTGAAGTGGTCTTCTGTTCTGGTTAGAAGAGAGATTGACACAGAGTGTGAATGTGTTCAGCTAAGAGGGTTGAACAGAGGGTGTGCTCTTGAAGACATGAAGATGCGTCTTATGTTTTCCATTCATCAAGTGGTCTGGATTCTCTTTGAATCAGGAAGTATGTGAAGGTCCAACTTTGGGATGTTGGATATGCCCATGGGTGATCTCCAAGTTTCAAGAGGAGAGTGGGTTGTTCATGACAGGGGGAGTTCTGTTTGTGTGCTGCAAGAAATCATCAAGCTTGTGGTCTACGTATTCTCAGATAACTAGATATGGCACCTTGTCAGTTATCAGGATGCTGTGATGTATGTCAAGGCTGAGTGAGCAGAAGAATGTCTGACCGGATGTCATGACATTGCCCTGGACAATGCTATAAATTCCTTCTGAGTCTTAAAATCATTAGGAATTATAAGGGTGTTGTGTCAAATTCTGATAAATCAGAATAAGCCTGATGGCTACAGCTGTGTGGTACAGGGGGAGTAACCATCTGCTGAAGTGTGGGAATTTGACTGTAGCAGTGCCAGATGTGAAGTCTCTACTGGAGGTATGACAGGAACCTTGGGAAATGTTGAATACTGGCAGAATGCAGGAAAAAGCCGCGTGGAATGTTAAGACATCGCGTGCAATGTGTCTGACTGCATATATGGAATAGTCTCCATGCACTGGAACTGCTGTTTTGGAAAAGAAACAGTCAAGAGCTATAAAAGGTATTCAAAGATAGTCTGAGATTTTGTTGGTGATTCTCTGACTGTTTCTCAGCAAAAATTAATGAATCTTGACCAAGCATTAATTCCTATCGTTAATTCCTAAGCACGGGCTGGACTATTTAAAGGATGTAATAGCCCTCTTCTTCTCACAAGAGATACACTCCATTCCCTCAGAATCATGGGGTATGTTAAGGTTTGGGCAAGCTGCGCCTGGATCTGGTTTTGTGAGGGGTGCCTTTACAAATGTTTAGCTAAAAAGGGGGAGAGAAATACAGTCCCGGGGTTGAGAATGTACCAGAAGCAAGCTAACTGTGGTAGCAAACAGAAGTTGGTGTCAGGCACAAAATCCACCAACTGGGTATATCACTAGTGTCTTGTGATCTGAGTTAAGAGGACAGTTGTGTCTTGTGATCTGAGTTATATTATCTATGTACTCAGTATTTCATATTCTTCCAGAAGCTCTCCTGTTGAGGGAAAGGGTTCTGGTACAACTGATCCGTGTTCCTCTACTTCCTCATGTACACCAACCTCGGTGTTTGTGGTGGTGGAGTCAATGACAGAGATGAAGAGCATACCCATAATGGGATGTTTTGTCCAGTGTAATGTTTATTTGTTTTAGCTAAAATTTGCCAAAGGGGGAGATTGTTAATACCTTAGGATTGGCATTAATTTTGTAAAACAAATAATGTATTCATCTCTGTTGTTTTAATATGTTGGGTTGAAGAAGTTCAACATCTGGACCAACATGTCATGTACGATGTCATGACATCAGGCCTGTGACATCGTACATGTGTAGAAAACTGAATTAATTAATTCAGTATATATTCTGGGATTAGTAAGGATATTTGGTGAATATCCTAACTCCCATGTGGAGGTCTTAAAGACTTAATCATAATATATATAGGCTCTAAATATGGAGATATATATGGAGAGATTTTAGGATTGAAGACCTTGTTTGTAGCAGAATTTTTCTGCTGAAGTTGTAACAGCAAAGAACAAGTCTGCTGCGATTCCTGAAGGCCCAAATCCAGTTGGGTGATTAGGTTATAAATAGCTCATTGTAACCTAGTAATTGTAAGCTCTTAGAATGAATTTTTAAGGGTGTGTATGAGGTAAACCTCCCAATCTGTGGGAAGGTTACCATGTGTTTCTCAGTGGTCAAAGCTGAGAGTATTTGTAACTCAAAGCCTGTAGGCAAGAGTGATTTTGTTCTTGAATGAAGTTGTGAAGCAAGTTCAAGGTGTGTTAACATTACATTGTATTTGTAGTGATAGGAATGGAAACTGGAGGTTTCTATCTAGGAGTTCCTAGGTATAGATTGCATTGGGTAGGGATTAAGTGAAGAGTTGTAAACGGGGGAGTTTAACTCTGAATTAATACTGCTAATAGTGGATCTTCTTCCTGGCTTGGTAGCCCCCAGATGTAGGTCATGTTGGACTGAACTGGGTTAACAATTTCCTGTGTTTGTTTTCCTTCTGCATGTGTTTTTATTACTGTCATAACTCAGCTGGTATTCCAGTCAGCTTATCAAGATGATAATAGATCTGGTATATAGCCTTCTGGTTGAATGTCAATCAGAATGTTGTAACATTCATCAATGACAACTTATACTGAATAATAAGCAGGTTAATTTCAGTTCAGTATTTATTTAAGTCTGTTCTTTTCAAGGATAACAAACCTGGCCGAAGGATCATTGTGAAACTGTCAACCTGGATGTTTTGACAGTTGATACTGAAAGCTGATACTGAAGTAGAGACAAGTTGGTCTTTAACAGTACTGCAAACTTAGCACAGTCCGTTTCCAGGAACATAACAGAATCAACATATGTTCTGGCTGTCGAACTGAATGTTGTGACATTCATTCCCAACAGCATGTGCTAAAGTGTAGGATGATTGGTTTTTCTGTTTCAGTATTTTTCTCAGGCTATTCTTCAGGGATTCAACAGCTGAGCTAAAATCCAGGAAACCAACTACTAACCTACAATTAATGAACCTAACAAATAGCCTAGTTGTTAGCAATCTAATAAGTGGAAATTAGATTAACGTGTTCAACCTTTAATTCAGGAAATACAAGTAAAAGACAAACACACTGGAACAATGTAACAGATGATGTCCAAAATCAACAGTAAGACATCATGCTGATAACTGTGTAAGAAAACAACAGAAGTGAGTGGTAGGATTGATCTCTGTTGAGTCCTTCTTCCTGATGCACAGAACCAGGTGTTCATCCATTCTAGGGTGACATAGAATGAGATGTGTGACATCTGTGAACGTGTACATATTAGTACAGTGGTTAATAACTATCTTGCTGTATTAGTTACAATGTTAGATCAGATGTCATGACTTGGAGTAGAACATCTGAATTCTGACTACACCAGAATTTCATATGCATAAACTAACTAAATGGTTCCTGTTGAGTACAACAGATATGAAGGATATTAATACATCCCCCTTGCATAATCGACTACCAGGCCCAATTTGGTTGTGACGACTATATCATTGTCGTTCTTTTAGGGATTTATCGATATTTTTCCATTTCCCTCTTTGGGACTAAATAAAGTTCGGTGGAGACTCTGTTAGTCATTCCACGAGTGTGGGACGCGCCTCGTAGAGGTCGTATTTTTTTTGAGATAGAACACCTGTACCATTTGGATGTAAAATATGCTTTCTTGAATTATCCTCTAGAATAAGTAGTATATGTGACTCAACCTCTAGGTTTTATGATAAAAGGAAAGGAATATATTGTATACAAAAGCTTGGAAACAAGATCCAGGTTTTGTATGGTTTGAAGCAAGGTCCAAGCGCTTGGAATAAAAGAATTGACTAATTTATCGTTGACTTAGGATTCAAGAAATGCATAATGAAGTATGGTGTATATGTGCAGGAATCAGAGAAATAAGAAATCTCAATGATTTTCTTGTATGTGGATGACCTACTTATCACAATAAGTCATCTATGTGCTTTAGAGAAGCTTAGGAAGGTTATCATACTTTCTTGGTATGGAGTTTGAAATTCTGGTATCAGATATAAGATGTCGAAGGTAATGTCACGACACTAATATCTGTTAATACACAATGGATAATTAAACAGAATTGTAAAGAAAATCACGCAAGCAATTGTTAACCCAGTTCGGTGCAACTCACCTACGTCTGGGGGCTACCAAGCCAGGAAGGAAATTCACTATAATAGAATTAGTTCAAAGACTATCCGTACACTTCAACAAGTTACAGTCTTTCTCACCTAATCTCTACCCGTGCAACTTCTACCTAAGCACTCTTAGATATGAGAACCCACTCACTTCCCTTACAATCACACACCCGTGATTTTAAACAACAATCCTTGTGAAAAGAAAATACTTTTCAATTACAAACTCTTGATTTTACTTCACAGTTTCAATCAAGAAGACACACTCTTGATCTTGCTTCAAAGCTTTGATCAAGAAGACAAATCAGTCCAATTCAATCATCAATGGATGACTTGAATGACCTACAGACACAAACCCTAGCTCTCTCTCTAAATTTCGCTCAGTCTTGGTTGTGTGTTCAAACAGGTTTTCTAAGCCCCTTTTTATAGAAGCAATATGCTGGGCTTGGATATCTTGAAAACCCTAAATATATTTTCCAATCAAATCTTTTTATAACACCTGTATAGATCTCCTTGGAAAATAATCAAATCTGGTTGTAATCCCTGATTGAATGCGCCAGCTAGCCATATCTTCAATCAACCAATGATTGCCATTAATTATGAAATCACAAAACACCAGACATTCATACTGAATGTTTTATGTACAGGATGTCATGACATCGGGTCTGACATCCTAGAAAAATCCTGCATAATCCAATTTCCTTTTATAGCAGGTACAGCCATATCAGATACCATGACATTGTGTATGTCATCTGAAACAATCCTGCATGAACATGTCTTCCATATAAACTCCAACAGGTACAACCAATATCAGAAGCCTTGTCATTGTATGTGGCATTCTGAAACAATCCTGCTTTCACATGTTCTTTAACTCCAGCAGGTACATAGGATATCTCATGTTAAGACATCACACATGACATCTTGTGAACACTCTTTGTTTTACCAAAATTGCTGCCAACACTTAGAATCAACAAACTCCCCCTTTGGCAAATTTTGGCTAAAACATATATCTGTCCTTTTTGTTCACAAGGCAAACTATCAGCAGTTAAACAACATAACCAAAGTTTAATCAGCAGCAGAAGCAAAACAATTACTAGCTATGGCTACTAGTAATACACACATGTACAAGGGTACTTCTCCTCCCCCTAAATCTGTGCAACAATCAACAGAATTACTAGTTATGGATGCAACTAGTAAGACACATAAATGCACAATGCACCAGGGTACTTCTTCTCCCCCTAAATCTGTGCATTCATCAAATATAACAGCTACTGTAACTCCAGCACCTGTACCAGCCAGAATGTCATACTGACATTTGCTTCAACATCAGCACCTGTGCACCTCTTTCAATACAAGTTGTACTTCTGTTCAGCCACATCCAACTTCCATATCAAGCACTTCTCCCCCTTTTTAGTCAAAATTGACCAAAGGTGACCAATCAGACAAAATAAATGTCTATTAGCCTAGCAGAGAAAGTTAAAACTGATGTTATAACAGAATATTCAGGAAGTACACAACATCATTATACACAGCAGAAAGCTGAGATAATGAACAAATTCAAGGAACTCTTTAAGAGCCCTACATATTACATAACAGACATCAAGAGGACTGCCACAAAATACAAAAACAAAAAACCAATCAAGACAACAGCCTTCCAAACAGCAGCCCAGCTTCCACCACACCTCCCAGTCTTCAATTCAGGCAGGAACCATTAGTCAGAAGAAGAAGTATCACCTTCACCTTCATCTTCATCTTCACCTGCACCTTCAGAGTCTTCTGAGCTTTCAGAACTGGATTGGGATCTTGTATTTGAGTCTTTTCCAGCCTTTTCTATGTCTTCCTTTTCCAGGCTACAGATGAGAACTTCTAACGCTTCTTTTCTGGCCTTGGCCACCCTTATACCATTGTCTAATTCTTTGCAGGTCTCTTTTAGTTGGTCAATCAGGCCTCCTTTAGATGTAGACTCCCTTCTGGCAGATGTCATGACATCATTGACATGACTTCCCTCAAATAGCTTGTAATGAATGGACAGAGGGGATTTTCTCCTGCTTGGAATGTCACTTGTGCTCACAATCCCTAGTTGTTGGCTCAGGATAATGCCACAAATAAGGGAGGGGAAGGCAATGGGTAACTTCACAGCATTTGTAGAAGCATGTCTAATGGTTTGTTCAAATATGAACTTGCCAAAATCATAGTTAACCCTTGTTCCAATAGCATGAATGATTCTCCCAAGATTGATGGAGATAGTAGAGGCATGATTAGTAGGAATCCAATTAGCTGAGCCAATCTTGTGCAGGATGGCATATTTAACACTGAGCTTTCCAGCTGATAAGTGATTTCTACTAGGCCATTCCTTAACTTGGCCAGCTGTGATAACCCTATAGACCTCATTGTCTGTGGTTTCTAGGTCTACTCCTCCATCCATTCCTCTTCCTAGGAACTTGTTGATGACACTTGGTGAGAATTTCACACATTTGCCTCTTACAAATACCTTGCAAAACTCCCTGTTGTTCTTATCATGAATATCCTCAGGAATATTAACAATAAACTCTTTTACCAACCCCTCATAGCATTGGGGTAGGGTCACCACAGTCTTCATGAGTCCAGCATTCTTGATCAGCTCAATTATCTCCTTTACTTCTGTAGCTTCTTGTCCAAGTTCTCTTTCAATGGCTACTCTTCTCTGAATGACATATTTCTATTTTGTTGCTCCATCTTTCATGTGAAAGGAGATTTTGTCAAGATGTACACCAGTAGCAGCAATAGTCTTGCCAGGAGATTTCTGACCAGCCTGCCTTTTTGCATGGGAGATGTCTGGGACATCGTCTTTAACATTCTCCTCGGAATCAGAGTTGTCTCTTTCTTTTCTTTTTCCAACCTCAACCTTGCTCCAGGGTTTTGAGGGTCCTACTCCTGCAGTCTTTTTAACTCTAGCAGCTCTCATTTTAGCCATACTTTTTCCTTTCTTAGTTCTCAGTTTCTCAACTACGCTAGGTTTAACCAGATGAACCAAAGGATTATCCTCTCCTTCAGTGCTTTCTTCCTCCAGATCAATAATATTTTCTTGAGGCACATTTTGTTTCTTGCTAGGTAGGGTTTTACCTAGAGAGCAAAGCCCTTCAGCAGCCACCTCCTTTTCTGATCTAGATGAATCATCATCTTTATTTGCATGGGGTTCTCCCTCAGGGGAGGGTTCCCTTCTGGACAGAGGGGTAGAAACTCCTTCGACTTTATGTCCTTCACTCAGAATTCTCGTAACCAGTCTCCTTATAGCACGATCGGTGTAGTACATGTCTTTAGGAAGAGAGGAGTTACCAGAGGTATTACCTTGCTTATCTCCAGCCTTGGAGGAAGTACCAGTGGTGTCGCCGGGTATCATGCATAGAGGAGTGACGTCCATTATGTCTTCATCTACAAACTCCATAGAAGGAGTCTTTGCATGTTGGGAGGATTTGGTACCAGATGATGATGGATGTTGAGACATGTTGTAGGACTTTTGAGGAAGGTTTCTTTGCCCTAGCTGAGCTTTTCTTAGAAGTTGAATGGAAATGGCAGTTGCTGAGTTTAGGTAGCGTGTGCTAAGGGAATAGATACTATTTTCAAAACTTGGGAATGATTTATCATTAATGGGGCTCTTTCTTTTAAAAGGGCAGACATTATTTTTATTTCTTTTATTTTTTCTTTTTAATTGCCATAATTTCTCAAGAGTCCAAATCCCTAATTTTCCTCCCTCATATTCAGTTTTACCCAAATTTCTTGCAAGCTTGTTTGCTAGTTTCAGTCCAAGCTTTTGACTTCTGAATTTGTCTTCCACAAATTTTCTAATGGAGTGATAATAGCTAGAACAGTACTTTGTCCATCTGTGTTGAGTCTGATTTTTGGACCTGGCTTCAGCATTCAGGAAGTCATAATACAATGTTATGACATTATGCGTGACATTGTATGCAATCAGTAATAGGTTCATCCAACCTAGTTGAGCCCTACTGCTATCATCTTTTGTACCTTTCACAGGTGTCATCCAAATCTTCTCAATATTATCCTTGGCCTTTTTGCAGAGAGTCCTTTGTGGCTTAGTCCCAACAGTTCCATTCTCCCTGTGACTGGTCAAATGTCCACCTGTTTGGTCTAATCTCTTAGGTTTTTGAGCCATCATAACCTTTTCTCCTCTGAGCTTCTGGTGTGACATATTTGTATGACATTTTCCCCAGCCTTGTTTTGCATCACTCTTGAGAGTATCTGTTCTCAACCAATACTTTAAGGGACAATCCAGTTGAGAGCTCCATATGTAGCAATTATGTTTGGTCCTGATTCCTCTCATAATTACTTCACTCTTTATGTCCAGGATTAGATATTCAGTCTTGGTGAAGTTAACATTCAGACCTTGATTGCATAGTTGGTTGATGCTTATGAGGTTTGCAGTTAAGCCTCTGACTAGTAGAACTTTGTCAAGTCTAGGTACTCCAACACAATCAAGCTTACTTGTTCCCTTGATTTCACCTTTTGCTCCATTTCCAAAGGTTACATGACTTATAATATGGTGATGCAGACCAGTTAGCAGGTCTTGGTTTCCAGACATGTGTCTGGAGCATCCACTATCAAAGTACCATTCTTCTTTGGCTGAGATTCTGAGGGGAATGTGAGCTATCAGACTTGTGACATTTGTCTTAGGGACCCATTGCTTTTTGATGATAGGCATGTGATGTTTGGATCTGAATTGATGGTGATCCTGATGATGAGCAGACCTAGGATAGCCATACAGTTTATAGCAGAAAGGCTTTAGATGACCAAATTTCCCACAGTAATGGCATCTCCATCTTTGGTGTTTTCCTTTCAACTGTTTTCTCCATTGGTGCTGTGACATATAATGTGACATCACAGGTTGTTGAATGCACTTAAGTTTGGCTTGAGGTTTGACACCAGTGTCACTGCTCTCAGGTTTTGATTTATTAGACCCAATGCCAGATTTGTCTCCTGTTATTTGTCCAGTTTGAAGAATCTTATCTAAGGAGTCAGACCCATTGCTTAACATCCTTACATACTTGGTCATCTCTTCTAATTTAAAATTTTGAAACATGACTTCAGTCTTCAATTTTGAGATGGTTTTTGCATGGTCTGCCTTCTCACTTTCCAGCTGTGCTATCTTCTGATTTTCAGCTTGTGGATTTTTGTCTAGCTTGGCATTCAGAACCACTGCTTCTGTTTGTAACTTGGAGATGGTTTCCAAGTACTCTATCTTCTCGTTCTCAAGTTGAGTAATTTCCTTCTTCTGGCTATCAACCTGTTTGCACAGCTCTACACTTTTGTGACACAACTTTCTATAGGTTGAGGCCAATTCTTCAAAGGTAACTTCATCATCACTTGAGTCTTCATTAGACCCCCATCTTCCTGTCAAAGCAGTCACAAGATTTGCAGCCTCTTCAGTATCACTCTCATCAGACCATGTGGCAGCAGGACTCATCTTCTGTTTCTTGAGGTAGGTACCACATTCAGTCCTGATGTGTCCATACCCATCACATTCATAGCACTGAACCTCTTTTCCTTATTTGAGCTTCTCATCTGCTCTTGCTCTTCTTCCAGCATTGTTGGATTTACTGATGTCAGATGAGATGTTCTTGACATTTGTCTTTGATCTTACATCCATCTTTTTCAACAGTTTATTGAACTGCCTTCCCAACATAGCTACTTCATTGACAAGATCTTCATCACCCTCCTGACTCTTATCCTCTTCTGTGTTTGACATGAAGGCAATGCTCTTTGTTTTCCTTTCAACACCATCATTCAACCCTAACTCAAAGGTTTGGAGAGAACCAATTAGCTCATTTACCCTCATGTTGGAGATGTCTTGAGATTCTTCTATTGCAGTTACCTTCATAGCAAATCTCTTGGGGAGTGACCTGAAAATTTTTCTTACCAGTTTTTCATCTGTCATCTTTTCTCTCAGGGCTCCTGAGGCATTAGCAATTTCAAGGATACTCATGTGAAATTCATGAATATTCTCTTCTTCTTTCATCCTTAAGTTTTCAAACTTGGAGGTGAGTAGCTGTAGTCTAGACATCTTTACCCTGGATGTGCCTTCATGAGTGGTCTTGAGAATGTCCCAAGCATCTTTAGCTATTTCACAATTGTTTACCAATCTGAAGATGTTCTTGTCCACTCTATTGAAGATGGCATTCAAAGCTTTAGAATTCCCAAGGGCTAGGTCATCCTCCTCCTTGGACCATTGTTCTTCAGGCTTTTTCTCAGTAGTGGCTTCTCCTTCTTTAGTAATGACAAGATGTACCCAGTCTGTCAAGACAGCTTTCCAAGCCTTGTTATCAAGGGATTTCAAAAACGCTACCATTCTAGGTTTCCAATAGTCATAGTTAGAACCATCCAAAATTGGTGGCCAATGAACAGATCCTCCATCTCTCTCCATTGTACCAGAAAGTATTGCCTCTAGATCTCACCCAGAGCCAGAGCAGGATGCCTGCTCTGATACCAATTGAAATTCTGGTATCAGATATAAGATGTCGAAGGTAATGTCACGATACTAATATCTGTTAATACACAATGGATAATTAAACAGAATTGTAAAGCAAATCACACAAGCAATTGTTAACCCAGTTCGGTGCAACTCACCTACGTCTGGGGGCTACCAAGCCAGGAAGGAAATTCACTATAATAGAATTAGTTCAAAGACTATCCGTACACTTCAACAAGTTACAGTCTTTCTCACCTAATCTCTACCCGTGCAACTTCTACCTAAGCACTCTTAGATATGAGAACCCACTCACTTCCCTTACAATCACACACCCGTGATTTTAAACAACAACCCTTGTGAAAAGAAAATACTTTTCAATTACAAATTCTTGATTTTACTTCACAGTTTCAATCAAGAAGACACACTCTTGATCTTGCTTCAAATCTTTGATCAAGAAGACAAATCAGTCCAATTCAATCATCAATGGATGACTTGAATGACCTACAGACACAAACCCTAGCTCTCTCTCTAAATTTCGCTCAGTCTTGGTTGTGTGTTCAAACAGGTTTTCTAAGCCCCTTTTTATAGAAGCAATCTGCTGGGCTTGGATATCTTGAAAACCCTAAATATATTTTCCAATCAAATCTTTTTATAACAGCTGTATAGATCTCCTTAGAAAATAGTCAAATCTGGTTGTAATCCCTGATTGAATGCGCCAGCTAGCCATATCTTCAATCAACCAATGATTGCCATTAATTGTGCAATCACAAAACACCAGACATTCATACTGAATGTTCTGTGTACAGGATGTCATGACATCGGGTCTGACATCCTAGAAAAATCCTGCATAATCCAATTTCCTTTTATAGCAGGTACAACCATATCAGATACCATGACATTGTATATGTCATCTGAAATAATCCTACATGAACATGTCTTCCATATAAACTCCAGCAGGTACAACCAATATCAGAAGCCTTGTCATTGTATATGCCATTCTGAAACAATCCTGCTTGCACATGTTCTTTAACTCCAGCAGGTACATAGGATATCTCATGTTAAGACATCACACATGATATCTTGTGAACACTCTTTGTTTTACCAAAATTGTTGCCAATACTTAGAATCAACAGAGTTTGTGAAGAGAAAAGAAGGAATAATCATGCACCAACAGAAGTATGTGAATGAATTATTAGGAAGGTTTGATATGGCTGGTTGTAAAGCAGTTACATATTCCTCTGAGACAAAGCCTAAACTAGATGAGTGTGCAAGTTATGAGGAGGTAGATGTAACATTATACAAACAAATTATTGGTTCACTAATATACTTATGTAATAGCAGTATGTTATGTAGTAAGTATAATAAGTAGATCCATGAGTATGCCTAAGAAACCACATCTAGTAGCTACAAAGAGGATACTCGGGTGTCATACCCCAAAATTTGCCTGTTAATTTTTATGATAAATTGATTCATGCATGGCATTCATTTCACATTTGCATTCATTCATTAGCATACATTCTCATATAAATTATAAATTTTAATTTATTTATTATGTGATACAGATATAAAAAATAATAATGATTTTGGTTATCTGTATGATATAAATAAATTTTATATATATAAATAAAATAGTTTTAATTTAATGATAAATAAAAATAGATTTGAATTTTAATTGTATAATTAAAATTTTAAATTAATTTTATTTGTTAAAGCTCATTAAATTATAATAACTATTTTTTATAATTTAGTGACTCATGTTCCATTTATTCATTATTTATAAATAGTATTTATTTAGTAATTCATGTTTTTACTTAATAAAATTTATTTATAAGAGTAACATTTTTTTAAAAAAAACCCATAAATTATAAAATAATTTTGGTTGATATAAGTAAGAATAATTTTGATTTTTTTTAAATGATGAAAGTAAAAATAGAAATAGGTTTAAATTTTAATTCAATTATGTAACTAAAATTTAAATTAATTTTTATTTGTTAAAAGTCATTTAAATTATTCATTATTTATAGTAATATTTGTATTTAATAAATATTTATTTATAATAATAGATATTTAAGACCAAATCCAAACCAAAAAATATATAAATAATCATAGTATTATTTATCATATGATGGTTTTGTTTTATAAAAAATAATTTTGGCTCTAATTTAATAACAAAAATTTAAATTTTAATTGGGCAATTAAAGCTTTAAATTAATTTTATTTTTGGTTTATTATTAAATTGCATTTTATTATAATTTAGAAAAGTGAAGTTTGAATGAGTATTCCATGCCTCACGTGGAATTTGAACTTTTGAAATACCAGCCCATGCAAAATGTTAGAGCTAACTCTCCTAAATTATAGGGTGAGATCCTAAAGTATAGGAAGGGATCCAAATATTTAGCAAGGTTAAACCCTAATCCACACCATTATAAATACTTCATATGGCTGTAGCAAAAGGGGAGGAGGAAAAAGAGGAGAGATACAGGAGAAGAAGATACACAAGGAAAGGCAGAAGCAAGAAGATTCACGGGCAGGGAAAAGAGAAGCAACCATAAAGCACTCATAGCCTGAATAAGAACAACACACATACAGTGAGCAAGCTAGAAGAATCAAATCCCCAGTAAGTGTTCATTATGGAATTTGCATCCAGCATGATTACCTTGCAATACTCCTTAATTCATGCATGAATAATATTGGTTTAGTATATATATTGAGATGATGTATTCATGGTTTGGTGGATGTTGATATTGCTTTATTCAAGTATGCATCTGTTCTTGATATGTCATAGCATGTTGGAGAAATTCTGTTTGCATGATTAAAGAATTATATCTGGCATTTAATTATTATTATATGAGTGTTGTTTCTAGCATGATTATGTTTATTTCACATGTTGTTATTACATAATAATGATGATAATGATATAATGGTGATAATATAAATCTTTGGTTGTCTTTAACATGTATGTGTAAGGTTTGTTTTATCATTATCACTTGCAGTAAAGAGAACTAATACAAGAGTAAAATAATATAAGCTTCTTGATTTGTGCATGGCTATTTTTATTATTGCATGATGATTACATATGATCTTATTTTATGTGTGTGGTTTGACATAAGATGAAGTTACAGGTTTGTTATATTCACATGAAAGAAACAGCATGAGAAAAAATAAAGTAGTTTGCCGTAAGAGAGAAAGCTGTAACATGCATGATGGTGTTGTGTCAAAATGGAAAAATCCATGTAGAATTAATATATATTTTAATGAAGGCGAATAAATAACGAATGGACCAACATGGCTCGTTGGTAGCTCCCACCTCACTGCAACGTGGACCTATTTTTTAGCTTTTCAGTGTTTTACTATGTTTACTCCCTTTCCACTATAATTAATTCACCACTATTTTTCTATTATTAAAATAAAACTCATTAATTAATTTTCTAATTAATATATTATATTAGTTATTTAAACTAGCATATAATTTAATCTAATTATATTTTTTTCCCTCTTTTCTTTTAAAATTTCTATCAATTTAGTCTAAGTTTTTCCATAAATTCATAAAAAAAAAGTTTCTATTATTATAGACTAAAAATATTCTTAATTCATTCTTATTTAGTTTATTTATTTCATTTGTCATGAACTTTCTATGTAATAGATTTAATTAGGATTTTTTTTTATTTCTTTCTTTTTAGTTTAATTAGGTTTTATTATTTTGTATGCCCTTTTAATTTTGTACTCGTTAATTAAGATTTAGATATTTTATATCCCCTTTTAAATTATATATCCCCATCCCGAAGCCATGTAATAGCGTAGTCTTATTTTCCGCACTTTAATTTTTCCATACTGTGAATATAACTGTCTAGATGTATGCTAATAGGATTGCATGGAAAGATAAATAATCGAACATAGATAAATTAATTCAAGATAATATATCGTTTCCACACTTGCACCTCTAGGGTAACCCTCTCTTTGTTGCCTTACGATATTACGGTTATGTCCCGCGAATGTGGGGATACCCTTAGCAAAGAACCTTTCGATTAAATCATCATCATCCCTAAACAGATAAGTCATAGTTCCTTCGATCAAAAGGTCAATGTCCCTACAAGATAAATCATAGACCCTCGAACGTTGCCTTCGAATATATGACCTTGTCCCTCGAACGTTGCCTTCGAATATATGACTTTGTCCCTTGATGACCCTT
Organism: Lathyrus oleraceus; assembly: GCF_024323335.1. Lineage (NCBI taxonomy): Eukaryota > Viridiplantae > Streptophyta > Magnoliopsida > Fabales > Fabaceae > Lathyrus > Lathyrus oleraceus. The sequence continues at coordinate 388,365,358 of NC_066579.1, forward strand.
CGTTGTAGCCTACGATTAAATGATGATCGTCCCTTCGAATGCTAAGGTATCCTTACAAACGTTGCCTTCAATGGCCAATCGACGATCCCACGATGTCCCTTTACATCCAAAGGATAAGACTACTTACTTCTCAATAGTAAGGACAATTTTACCCTCCTAAGGATAGGAAATACCTATAAAGACCTTGGTTAGGTATAACTCTTAAATGCTTCCTCACAACTTAAAATACTTTTCACACCTCACACTTTTCAAAACATCTTTTAGAAAATCACCACTTGGTATACATTCGTACAAGAATCATTACAAAGTTAAACTCTCCTTTCAAAATATTTTCTAAACAGTTATATTATAATTTTAGTTACATAATTGAATTAAAATTTAAACCTATTTCTATTTTTGCTTTCATCATTTAAAAAAAATCAAAATTATTCTTACTTATATCAACCAAAATTATTTTATAATTTATGGGTTTTTTTAAAAAAAAATGTTACTCTTATAAATAAATTTTATTAAGTAAAAACGTGAATTACTAAATAAATACTATTTATAAATAATGAATAAATGGAACATGAGTCACTAAATTATAAAAAATAGTTATTATAATTTAATGAGCTTTAACAAATAAAATTAATTTAAAATTTTAATTATACAATTATAATTCAAATCTATTTTTATTTATCATTAAATTAAAACTATTTTATTTATATATATATAATTTATTTATATCATACAGATAACCAAAATCATTATTATTTTATATATCTGTATCACATGATAAATAAATTAAAATTTATAGTTTATATGAGAATGTATGCTAATGAATGAATACAAATGTGAAATGAATGCCATGCATGAATCAATTTATCATAAAAATTAACAGGCAAATTTTGGGGTATGACAGCTGCCCCTGTTCAATATTCTTAAACCGAGAGAATTAGAATGGTATGTACGCCATTCGTGATCTGGAGGTGGAAGATAGTCTTGATGGAGATGGGCTTAAAGATGCCATCCAGAAAGTTTGATGATGAGAGCTTCAGAGTGCATCGTACATTAGACCATATCTGAAGATATGGGTGTCACCTTGGGTCGTACGCTAGACCGTATAATGAGTCATTCATTAGGTGATATTAGGGTGAGCTGAACCTGATGAGATAAGAATCAGAATGGGTCATACGCTAGACCGTATCTGAGTAGTAGAGTGAGCCGTCCGTTAGGCTGTATTTGGAGAGATAAAGATCAGAATGGATCGTACGCTAGATCGTATCTGAGTAGTAGAATGAGCCGTCCGTTAGGCTGTATCTGGCGATAAAAAGTAGTCGTACGCTAGACTACATTTCAGAATGTACCGTACGCTAGGTAGTATCTGATGAGAAGAGCCAGACTGGGTCGTACACTAGACCGTATCTGAGTTGCAAAATGAGTCGCCCATTAGGTTGTATCTGAGGATAAAAGATCAGAATGGATCATACGCTAGATCGTATCTGAGTAGAAGAATGAGCCGTCCATTAGGTTGTATCTGATGATAAAAGGGGTAGTCATACGCTAGACTACATTTCAGAATGTACTGTACGCTAGGTAGTATCTGAGGGGATGAATATCCAAATGGGTCGTACGCTAGACCGTATTGGAACAGTTGAAGGAACCATACGTTAGGCTGAATCAGAATGAGCCGTACGTTATGTTATATCTGATAATATTTGTATATGTTGTATTTGCAATAAATGTCTGGGATGGGCTTAAAGATGCCATCATTAGGAGGATATCAGAATGCTTGTCAGAATGAATATTCATATGGATTATATCTGAAAGATGTATCTGAATCTTGAATGTAATCGATAAAGATATCCGTCTGAATGAATCTTTATTTTGACTGTATCAGGAGGATAATTAACCTGGAAAAAAAAAGAGTTAGCCTTATGCCATGTCATGATGCATGAGATGTTTTATGCGCTTGAAAATAAATGCGAACATTGCATGCATGTATATGCTGTGAAATGATGCATGAATGAATTATGCGTCTGAAAATTTTTGCCATGGGAAAATAAATCCCGATATTCTGGTTGGAGATATTTGTATTGATGACCCTTTCTTAGCTGGGGATATTTGATTTCTGTCTGATGGTAGAAATATTCAACAGAACCTGACTGGGGATAAAAGAGATGACCAGTCTGTCTAGTAGTGCCAATTTCTTCTGGGAATAACTGGTTTTGCTGGGGAATAGGATTTGCAACCGGACTTGTTAGAACGCATGGTTAAAACTTATCTTTGATCCTAAAGTCTTTTAGTAATTGTTATTTCTATTTTATGCATGTATTTTCGATAAACATCAATCATATTCAAATGCATATATTAATTCGAATTAAATCAATGGACGTTTATGCAAACAAAACGGAGAAAGTAGAACAAAAGTATCTTTTTGGAAATAAAATTGTATTGATTTTGAAAGAGGGCCTATAAACAAGCAATTTTAATACAAGGAGACAGAAATCCTAGTAAGAGGAAATTGTCAAGAAAGCAAAGAAAAAACAGCTATGAAAAAAAAGTCCTATTGATTTTAATTCTACTACTGCTATTATGTCTTCAAGCATCTCATCTCTTGCTGTCGGATAGAAGTGATTGGCTTGTTCAGTCTCTTTGACTTTGGTGAAGCTGACCGAGAACGGGACATAGTCATACGCTTTAATCCCTAATTTTTGCCTGGACCGCCTTTTCAAGTTTTCAGTCCACCAGGATACCCTTTTTTGCCCAAGCCGCCTTTTCAGGTTTTTGACTTGCCGGGTGTACATTTTTATATGTTTATCCCTAATTTTTGCCCGAACCCTTTTGGTTCGCTGGGATGCCCTTACTTTTGCCTAGATATGTCGACCTAGCGGGTCTCTTTTATGCGTAGTATTTTTTAACTATGTCCGCGTTCACGGGATGCGGGAAATCTTCGTCATCCATTGTAGCAAGCATCATGGCTCCACTAGAGAACACCTTCTTAACTACAAATGGCCCTTCGTATGTGGGAGTCTATTTGTCTCTAGGATCACCTTGTGGTAGAATGATACGCTTTATCACCAAGTCGCCAATTTGATACACCTGTCTCTTGACTTTTTTATTAAATGCCTGGGTCATGCGCTTCTGATATATATGTCCATGACAAACAGCCGCAAGTCTCTTTTCATCAATAAAATTTATCTGATCGAGTCGAGTCTGAATCCATTCATCTTCATCTAAGCCTGCATCTTTCATAATTCTTAGAGAGGGAATCTGAACTTCCACTAGTAAAACGGCTTCCATTCTGTAGACTAAAGAGAAAGGAGGTTCCCCTGTCGAAGTGTGTACTGAAGTGCGATAACCATGAAGAGCAAATGGTAACATCGCATGCCAGTCTTTGTATGTTACTGTCATCTTTTGTATAATCTTCTTAATATTCTTATTAGCAGCTTCTACGGCGCCATTCATCTTTGGCCGGTACGGAGAAGAGTTATGGTGTTTTATTTTGAATTGTGTGCAGAGTTCAGTAATCATCTTGTTGTTTAAATTAGTACCATTAACAGTGATAACTCTTTCAGGGATGCCATACCGACAAATAAGACTATTCTTGATGAACCGTGCCACCACATTCTTGGTGACAGAAGCAAATGAGGCTGCCTCTACCCACTTCGTAAAGTAATCAATAGCAACAAGAATGAAACGATGTCCATTAGAAGCAGTAGGTTTAATCTCTCCAATCATATCAATGCCCCACATTGCAAAGGGCCAAGGGGTTGTCAACACGTTCAATGGAGCAGGAGGTATATGTACTTTGTCCGCATAGATCTGGCACTTGTGACAAGTTCTGGAGTGATGGTGGCAATCAGCTTCCATGGTAGACCAATAATACCCTGATCTCAGAATCTTCTTGGCCATCGTATGTCCACTAGAATGAGTCCCAAAAATATCGTCATGCATGTCTTCCATAATCTTTTATGCTTCCTTTTTATCCACACAGCGAAGCAAAGTCGAATCATGATTACGTTTGTATAATACTCCATTACTCAAAAAGAATTTAGCGGAGAACTTCCTTAGAAATTTTCTGTCATTGATGGATGCCCCTTCAGGGTATTCCTGAGTTTCTAAATATCTTTTTACTACGTGGAACCAAGGTTTCTCTTCTACTTCATCAGCATTAAGTTCATAACAATATGCTGGTTCATCTAATCGTTCAATGGTGATCATGGGAGCTTCATTGTCCCATCTGACTCTGAACATAGATGACATGGTAGCCAATGCGTCTGCCAACTGATTCTCTTCTCGTGGAATATGTTCGAATGTAATCTCTTCAAAGTATGGGATTAATGTCAACACCCGCTCTCGATAAGGGATGAGATTCGGATGTTTAGTGTCCCATTCTCCTTTGATCTGACTGATTACTAAGGCTGAGTCTCCGTACACACTCAGAAACTTGAGTCTCAGGTCTATAGCAGCTCTGAGTCCCAAAATACATGCTTCATACTCAGCCATATTATTGGTACAATCAAAACATAGTCTAGCAGTGAAAGGCGTATGGCAACCCTTGGGAGAAATAATTACAACACCAACACCATTGCCCAATGCATTAGAAGATCCATCAAAAACCATAGTCCATCGGGATCCCAGCTCGGGTCCTTCCTCCAGTCCAGGTTCTTCATAATCAGTAACAAGCATAACATCCTCATCAGGGAACTCAAAACTCATAGATTGGTAATCATCAACTGCTTGATGAGCCAAATGATCAGGTAACACGCTTCCTTTGATTGCTTTCTGGGTAGTATACTGGATATCATACTCTGTTAAAATCATCTGCCATCTTGCTATTCTTCCAGAGAGAGCAGGTTTCTCAAATATATATTTGATAGGATCCATCTTAGAAATCAATAAAGTGGTATGATTTAACATATACTGTCTTAGTCGGCGAGCAACCCAAGCCAAAGCACAACAAGTTTTCTCAAGCAGTGAGTATCTTGTTTCACAGTCAGTAAACTTTTTGCAAAGGTAGTATATTGCATGCTCTTTTCGACCAGACTCGTCATGTTGCCCCATCACACACCCCATGAATTTTCTAACACGGTCAAATACATGATTAGAGGTCTTCCTTCAACTGGTGGCATCAGAATTGGAGGTTCTTGGAGATACTTCTTGATTTTGTCAAAAGCTTCTTGACATTCATCATTCCATATTATCTCTTGATTTTTCCTCAGTAATTTGAAGATGGGTTTGCAAGTAGCAGTCAAATGGGAGATAAATCGGGCAATGTAATTCAAGCGTCCCAAGAAACCTCTGACTTCTTTATCTGTACGGGGAACTGGCATTTCTTGAATAGCTCTCACCTTAGCCGGGTCAACCTCAATTCCTTTACCACTGACAATAAAGCCCAAGAGTTTACCGGATCTTACTCCAAAGGTGCATTTGTTCGGGTTCAATCTCAACTTGTATTTCTTCAACCTCTCAAAAAGTTTGTATAAATGATCGAGATGTTCTTCTTCAGTATGAGATCTGGCTATCATGTCATCCACATATACCTCTATTTCATGATGGATCATATCATGGAACAAAACCACCATAGCACGCTGGTATGTTGCCCCTGCATTCTTTAAACCGAATGGCATTACTTTGTAACAGAAAGTGCCCCATTGCGTCACAAACGTAGTTTTCTCCATGTCTTCAGGTGCCATCTTAATCTGGTTATAACCTGAGAATCCATCCATGAATGAGAATACCTTGTGTTGAGCGGTGTTATCTACCAGAACATCAATGTGCGGAAGTGGAAAGTCATCTTTGGGACTTGCTTTATTCAAATCTCTGTAATCTACACACATTCGCACCTTACCATCCTTCTTTGGCACTGGTACCACATTAGCAACCCATTGAGGATAAGAAGTAACAGCTAGAAAACCTGCATTAAATTGTTTCATAACCTCGGCTTTGATTTTCTCAGACATTTCAGGACGCATGCGACGAACCTTTTGCTTAACAGGATGACAATCTTCCTTCATCGGCAAACGATGTACTACTATATCAGTATCCAGTCCTGGCATGTCTTCATAAGACCAAGCAAAAATCTCTACATAGTCATGTAACATCTGAATCAATCTTTCTTTGACACTGTTTTCCAAGCCTGCTCCTATTTTGACTTCTTTCTTGTCTACTTCAGTACCCAGATTTACAATTTCAATTGATTCCTCATGCGGCTGTATAGTCTTTTCTTCTTGCAGTAACAGTCTGGCAAGCTCTCCAGGCACTTTGCAATCTTCCTCACTTCCATCCTCGGCTTGGTAGATCGGATATTTAAAGCCATAATTAACAGTAGCAGAATTATTATCAACAGGATCCAGAGTGGATATGGATCTGCAATTTGTTACGTGAGTGTGTGTAAGAAAACATAGCTTATTTGAAAGATGACAGGAAAGATAAATAGCGCAATATTTGAATACAAAAAGTCCATTGATTTATTGAATATGAATATGCTTATGAAAATGACAAAACCCTTAACAAATTAGCTATTGTGCCCCGGGCATAGACACAATGCTTTAAGAAGTTCAATTATTCATAATAAAAATTACAAAATTTGAAACACTAAAATAAGCAATAACAATTACTCCTGACTAAAGGAAATTGGGATAGTGTCTTCAGCCTTCCAATTATTGAGTCCGTCACCAATTGTTGGGAAAATTCAGCTATCCAAGTCGCAATCGCTATCAGCATCTTCTACAACATTAATCTGATCTTCGACTATCTTTTCAGAGCTAAACCCCAAGCCAAATTTATCAGACTTGTACGGTACATCGATCAGTTGACCCCAGCCAGTACGACCACCATCTTCAACCACGGCTTGAGCATCTTTCAGAGAAATCATAGCAGGAGGAGCACGAATAACCTTGGGCACACGGGAAGTTGGCTTAAGGACAGGACTGGTCGGAGGAACTACTTCAAATGACTGAGAAGGAGTCTCAAAGAATTCACCATCCATCTCGACGTATCTGAAGGTATGCACACTACTGACAATATACTCTTCTTCTCCACACACAGTGACAATCTTGCCCTCTATTGGATACCTCAGCTTTTGATGGAGAGACGAAGCTACAGCACTTGCCCCATGGATCCAAGGGCGTCCCAGCAAGCAGGAATAGGCAGGACGAATGTTCATTACGTAACAGGTAGTGTTGAAGACTTGAGGTCCTATCTTGATAGGGAGAACCACTTCACCATGGACAACACTCTTCGCACCATCGTAAGCACGCACCACAACGTCACTAGGTTTCAGTTCAATGCTTTTACAGTCAAGCTTATCGAGCACAGCTTTCGGTAGCACATTCAAAGAAGAGCCATTGTCGATCAACACATGAGACAAGGTGATCCCCTTACACTCAATGGAGATATGCAGAGCTTTATTGTGATTCTTTCCTGCTGGTGTCAGGTCAGCATCAGAAAGCCTATGCCATTATCAACAGCCAAGTTAGCAACATAATTTTCTAACTGATCGACAGATGTCTCCTGAGGTACATGAGCGGTCTTCAAGAATTTTATCAACGCATTGGCATGAGATTCAGAAGATAACAACAAGGATAACATCGAAATTTCAGACGGAGTATGCCCCAGCTGTTCTACCACATCAAAATCACTCTTACGGATGATTTTCAGCATTTCTTCCATTTCCTGCTTGGCAACATCTTCGGTAGTAACTTCGACTGGTGTCTTTGACTGAGAAGGATTGATTACTGGTCCCTTTCCTCGAGTTTCAGGGGCGGGAGGTGAGATTTCTGGAGAGAAGATCCTTCCACTTCGAGTAATTTTACTAGTGCTAACAATGTCAACGTCATTAGGATTAGCAGAATTATCATCTTGCTTTATGTCGTGGATGTAAACATCACCTCCATAATTCCACGGAATGGCTTTGCTTGAGGAATACGGTACTGGGCCAGGTGCAGTAATAATTAGGGGAGCTATCTTGGGCTCAATAGTAATCTTCACAGACACTCTAGTAGCGGTAATCTTCACTAGAACTTTGGACCTAGTAATCACAGATATTTCTTCAATAGGGTTTTCCACCGTAGGAATCTTTTCAAAGAGAATTGTACGATCATCCATCAGCCGTTTAATACCATTCCTCAACTTCAAGCAATCATTGGGTCGGAGTATACAGAGATCGCAATTTTCAGCACAACCTGGAAATAAACCAACTTGCAATAAATTCTTCTTGATGATCAGGAGAGGAGATGCTAAGTCAGCTACATTAGTAATGTGAGAATTGTCATCCACAGCATTAACAGTCTTGTCATGATTAGGCATAGGAGCAGTGATGACATTAGGAGTCTCCGGAGGATCAAATTCAATTTCTCCAGCGTCGATCATATCCTGAATCTTATTCTTCAACAACCAACAATCGTTTGTATCATGCCCGGGGCTATCGGAGTGATATGCACACCTGGCATTGGGATTATAACGAGGAGAAGTAGTGTTGGGATTTGCAGGAGGATCTCTGAGGGTAATTAAATTTGCTTTTAGCATACCCTGCAGTGCTTGTGCTAAAGTCATATTGATCTTGGTAAACTGCCTTCTTGGCATGTCTTGTCTGTGTTGGAAGTTTTGAGATGGCGGTGCTGCAATGGTAACTGCTCCAACAGTATGGTCACGATTTTTATTGTTATGACCCCTTTGACCGTACACAGCATTTGATTCATTCTTCCCCTGATAGGACTTTTTGGTGCATGCAGAGGTAGCCACATGTATCTTTCCACTTCGAATGCCGCTTTCAACACGTTCACCCGTCAATATAAGTTCAGTGAAACCCGGTGAGGAACTTCCCAATAGATGGCTGTAGAATGGGCCAGTCAGTGTACCCATGAACATGTCCACTAATTCTCGATCAGTCATAGGGGGTTTGACTCTGCCAGCCAAGTCTCTCCATTTTTGAGCATATTCTTTGAAGCTTTCTTTAGATCCCATAGTCATATTCTGCAGCTGTAGCCGAGTAGGCGCTAATTCAGAATTATACTGGTATTGCTTGTAGAAAGTTGTCGCTAAATCAGTCCAGGTGTGGATGTTAGAGCTCTCAAGCTGATAATACCACTCTAACTGTGTGCCAGACAGACTCTCTTGGAAGAAATGGATCCATAGCTTCCTATCAGTGGTATACGGCTGGATCTTTATCACATAAGCTCTCAGATGCATCTGAGGACAAAACGCACCATCATACTTAGTGAAAGCGGGGACCTTGAATTTGCGAGGAATAACCACATTAGAGACCAGACCTAAGCTTTCGAAATCCAGACCGGGCGCCTTCTGACCCTCCATGGCTAGCATACGTTCTTCCAGCAACTTATACTTATCATCTTTCGGAGAGTACTGTTCATTTTCATAATTTTCATAGTCGTCCTCAGGGTTGAAGGGATCAGCATTCTCATCTTCCGAATCATTTTCTGTCTCATCTTCTTTATCCTTCAGAATTCCAATCTTGACTCCTGGAGCCTGTCCTTTAAGCCTTCTCCCGGGTTAATGTAACTCACAGATTTCTTGTCCTTCTTCTTCTCGAGCAATAGAGTCTTCAGTTCCTCCTGCCCCTTGGATAAGTTCAAGATCATCTCCTGGAATTGAGCATTCTGAGCCTGGAGATCCTTGACAGTTTGTTCGAGGGCCATTTTTCTGTTTGAGAGGAAGACCGTGAGAACATTGATCCTTTAGAGTACCTGTTATGCAATGTTATATTATGTTATGCAATGTATGAAATGTTTTCAAGGACTTTTGGAATTTAACTTTGCGTAAACCACCAAAAAGGGGAACTTCTATTAATAATTTCTTTAATCAATGTTCATTATAAGAAAAAATGAAAGCTCAAGTCTCCCAGGGACGGCTTCTTTTTGGGCGGAGATATGCATTGAGACTTCGTTCCTCATTAAGCTGGTTGGTGAGCTCTAATACTTTCTTCCTTTCAGCACAGAACTGAGCTTCAAAAGTATCCCTTTCCTCTCTCAACTTGATCCAAGATTTCTTCAATTCTTCAACATTGGTAGGCATATCTGGATAAGGAATGATCTAAGGGGTACCTCCTTCAACTTTTGGTTCAACAATCAGAGGTCCGATTGCAAGATATGGCATGATAAGCTCACGAGCTCTGGCGCGTACCCATCTGAGATAAGGTTCCATAGGCATAGAGTTTTTCTGTCTTAAAGTACTTCTTTTCACCATGTCCCAAGCTCGTACAAACCTTTGACGGAGACCTTGAGAATCGTTGTCATAGTCAAACACAGTGCCTTGGATAATTATTTCATGTGGACCATCTCTTCGAGCATAACCAAACTGACGTAGGGCTAAAGCAGGATTATAAGTAATACCTCCTCTTATCCCCAGGAGTGGTACGTTAGAGAACTCTCCACAACGGTCAATGGTGATAACATTTTCTTTGGGTTGGGGACACCAATGGATGTTTGAACGGGAGAGCGCCATTATCCTTTGAGACCATTTCAAATTTTGATGAATCTTCAAGACTGATTGAGGAAGGTGTGAAATAAACCACCTAGATAATAAAGGTACACAGCACATGAGAGTCCCTTGCCTTTTCATAGTACGAGTGTGAAGGGAATGCAAAATGTCTCCAAGCAAGGTGGGCACAGGGTTATGAGTGAGAAATATCTTAACAGCATTCATGTCTATGAATTGATCCGGATTAGGAAATAGCACCAAACCTCAGATTAGTAATGCTAGAACATCTTCGAAAGCATGGACACTCATAGCTTTTAGGAATTCTCAGGCCTTATTTATCATAAATTTGGCAAGTAAACCCTTAACTTCACTTCTTGTTACCCAATTAGTTTCAATGTCGGACTTCGTCATGTGTAAAGCCGCAGCAACCTCTTCAGACCTCGGAATCTTTTCTAAACCACTGAAAGGTGTTTGATCAAGGATAGGTATCCCAAGCAACCTGGAAAATTCTTCTAATGTGGGTATCAACTGATAATCTGGGAAGGTGAAGCAATGATGTTTAGGATCGAAGAACTGGAATAGAACTCTCATCATATCTTCCTTGAAACCAGTGGTAACTAAATTGAGGAGATAACCATGTTTCTTGATGAACTGAGCATGATCGGGAAGTTCTGACACTAAATCCTTGAGTTGAGGAGAGGTCGCTACAAAATTGATCCGGATGGTCTTCCGGGAAGCCATAGCCCTACAAAACAGAGCAAAGTTAAATCCCTAAGTCCTCGAAATGGTTAGTACAATGCCATGATGTCATGATGTTATGATGTTATGATGTCAAGTAAGTAACAAGCACAAACAAGTCACACCACAATCATTCCTAGGTTTTAAGGCTTGCATGAGTTCCATAGGTAAGTACCCTCCCCACTGAAGTTTGGTTGGTTCAACTTGTCCTAGAATAGTAACCGGGTTCTAGAAGGATCTCAAATCATTGACCTTTCCTTAAGTCCACTTTAGTGCAACACCAAGCGGTTGACCAAAATTTCCCTAAAGTCCAATCTCAAAGAGTGTAGTATCGAGTATCAACCAACCCCAGTCGGAACCGAAGTCAGTTATCTCACTACTTTCTAATGGCTAGGATGAGTCAATTAGGGTTCTAAAGGTCTGGTTAATGCTTTGATGACACCACGCAGACGCCAAAATTTTCCTCAAGTAAACATGAGGAACATCAGGACATCCAAAGTGTCACATTAACCGTAGCCATCATTTTAACCATTCTAGTATACGCCGGACAGTCGCGATGATCTCTTGCTACTTACCTAAGGTACACTAGATCCGGGTGTAGGATCTTTCACTCAAGCATAGAATACCCAAACAATCCCTTAAAAGTAAATCAGACAAAGAAACAATTCGAAAACATAAGTGATCTTATCTTTAAGGTAACCTCTCTTTTTAAGATTCCCCAGCAGAGTCGCCAGTTCTGTGATACGGTGAACTGACTTTGTGTTTTTGCTTTGGAAAGCAATGTTGCGGATAGCAAGAGTCGCCACCGACTTTTCTTTTATCCAATAAGGAAAGGCGGAAAAGAACAGGAAAGACCTTGATTAGATTTTGAGTTCGGGAGGTGCATTATACAAAGGGAAGGTGTTAGCACCCTTTGTATCCATGGTTATCCATGGGCTCTTAATTGCTTAACTCACTTATGTTTTCCTTGTTTGAGAAAGTGTTTGAGAAATGTGGTGTGTTTAGAAAATATTTTGAAAGGAGAGTTTAACTTTGTAATGATTCTTGTACGAATGTATACAAAGTGTTTATCTCGTTTGATTTTGAAAGATGTTTAGAAAAATATAACTCGGCGATGATTCTGGTGCGAATGTATACCAAGTGGTGATTTTCTAAAAGATGTTTTGAAAAGTGTGAGGTATGAAAAGTATTTTAAACTGTGAGCAAGTATTTAAGAGTTATACCTAACCAAGGTCTTTATAGGTATTTCCTATCCTTAGGAGGGTAAAACTGTCCTTACTATTGAGAAGTAAGTAGTCTTATCCTTTAGATGTAAAGGGACATCGTGGGGTCGTCGATTGGCCATTGAAGGCAACATTTATAAGGATACCTTAGCATTCGAAGGGACGATCATCATTTAATCGTAGGCTACAACGAAGGGTCATCGAGGGACAAAGTCATATATTCGAAGGCAACGTTCGAGGGACAAGGACATATATTCGAAGGCAACGTTCGAGGGACTATGATTTATCTTGTAGGGACATTGACCTTTTGATCGAAGGGACTATGACTTATCTGTTTAGGGATGATGATGATTTAATCGAAAGGGTCTTTGCTAAGGGTATCCCCATATTCGCAGGACATGACCGTAATATCGTAAGGCAACAAAGAGAGGGTTACCCTAGAGGTGCAAGTGTGGAAATGATTGGATTCGGATATATTATCTTGAATTAATTTATCTAAGTTCGATTATTTATCTTTCCATGCAATCCTATTAGCATACATCTAGACAGTTATATTCACAGTATGTAAAAATTAAAGTGCGAAAAATAAGACTACGCTATTACATGGCTTCGGGATGGGGGGTACATAATTTAAAAGGGGATATAAAATATCTAAATCTTAATTAACGAGTACAAAATTAAAAGGGCATACAAAATAATAAAACCTAATTAAACTAAAAAGAAAGAAATAAAAAAAAATCCTAATTAAATCTATTACATAGAAAGTTCATGACAAATGAAATAAATAAACTAAATTTAAGAATGAATTAAGAATATTTTTAGTCTATAATAATAGAAACTTTTTTTTATGAATTTATGGAAAAACTTAGACTAAATTGATAGATATTTTAAAAGAAAAGAGAAAAAAAACATAATTAGATTTTTATTATTCAAAATAGCTCATTTTAATTAAGTGATATATGAAAATTTAATTAATAAACTAGATTAAATTATATCCTAGTTTAAATAACTAATATAATATATTAATTAGAAAATTAATTAATGGGTTTTATTTTAATAATAGAAAAATAGTGGTGAATTAATTATAGTGGAAAGGGAGTAAACATAGTAAAAACACTGAAAAGCTGGACCTCTATGTTGCAGTGAGGGGGGCTACCAACGAGCCGTGTTGGTCCATTCGTTATTTATTCGCCTTCATTAAAATATATATTAATTCTACATGGACTTTTCCATTTTTGACACAACACCGCCATGCATGTTACAGCTTTCTCTCTTACGGCAAGCTACTTTATTTTTTCTCATGCTGTTTCTTTCATGTGAATACAACAAACCTGTAACTTCATCTTATATCAAACCACACACATAAAATAAGATCATATGTAATCATCATGCAATAATAAAAATAGCCATGCACAAATCAATAAGCTTATATTATTTTACTCATGTATTAGTTCTCTTTACTGCAAGTGATAATGATAAAATAAACCTTACACATACATGTTAAAGACAACCAAGGATTTATATTATCACCATTATATCATCATCATCATTATTATGTAATAACAGCATGTGAAATAAACATAATCATGCTAGAAACAACACTCATATAATAATAATTGAATGACAGATATAATTCTTTAATCATGCAAACAGAATTTCTCCAACATGCTATGACATATCAAGAACAGATGCATACTTGAATAACGCAATATCAACATCCACCAAACCATGAATACATCATCTCAATATATATATTAAACCAATATTATTCATGCATGAATTAAAGAGTATTGCAAGGTCATCATGCTGGATGCAAATTCCATAATGAACACTTACTGGGGATTTGATTCTTCTAGCTTGCTCACTGTATGTGTGTTGTTCTTATTCAGGCTATGAGTGCTTTATGGTTACTTCTCTTTTCCCTGTCCGTGAATCTTCTTGCTTCTGTCTTGCCTTGTGTATCTTCTTCTCCTGTATCTCTCTTCTTTTTCGTCTTTTTCCTCTTGCTGCAGCCATATGAAGTATTTATAATGGTGTGGATTAGGGTTTAACCTTGCTAAATATTTGGATCTCTTCCTATACTTTAGGAGAGTTAGGGTTTAACCTTGCTAAATATTTATTAAATACAAATATTATTATAAATAATGAATAATTTAAATGACTTTTAACAAATAAAAATTAATTTAAATTTTAGTTACATAATTGAATTAAAATTTAAACCTATTTCTATTTTTACTTTCATTATTTAAAAAAAATCAAAATTATTCTTACTTATATCAACCAAAATTATTTTATAATTTATGGGCTTTTTTTAAAAAAAATGTTACTCTTATAAATAAATTTTATTAAGTAAAAACGTGAATTACTAAATAAATACTATTTATAAATAATGAATAAATGGAACATGAGTCACTAAATTATAAAAAATAGTTATTATAATTTAATGAGTTTTAACAAATAAAATTAATTTAAAATTTTAATTATACAATTAAAATTCAAATCTATTTTTATTTATCATTAAATTAAAACTATTTTATTTATATATATATAATTTATTTATATCATACAGATAACCAAAATCATTATTATTTTTTATATCTGTATCACATAATAAATCAATTAAAATTTATAATTTATATGAGAATGTATGCTAATGAATGAATGCAAATGTAAAATGAATGCCATGCATGAATCAATTTATCATAAAAATTAACAGGCAAATTTTGGGGTATGACAACACCACATTTCTCAAACAAGGAAAACATAAGTGAGTTAAGCAATTAACAGCCCATGGATAACCATGGATACAAAGGGTGCTAACACCTTCTCTTTGTATAATGTACCTCCCGAACTCAAAATCTAATCAAGGTCTTTCCTGTTCTTTTCCGCCTTTCCTTATTGGATAAAAGAAAAGTCGGTGGTGACTCTTGCTATCCGCAACATTACTTTTCAAAGCAAAAACACAAAGTCAGTTCACCGTATCACAGAACTGGCGACTCTGCTGGGGAATCTTAAAAAGAGAGGTTACCTTAAAGATAAGATCACTTATGTTTTCAAATTGTTTCTTTGTCTGATTTACTTTTAAGGTATTGGTTGGGTATTCTATGCTTGAGTGAAAGATCCTACACCCGGATCTAGTGTACCTTAGGTAAGTAGCAAGAGATCATCGCGACTGTCCGGCGTATACTGGAATGGTTAAAATGATGGCTACGATTAATGTGACATTTTGGATGTCCTGATGTTCCTCATGTTTACTTGAGGAAAAATTTGGCGTCTGCGTGGTGTCATCAAAGCATTAACCAGACCTTTAGAACCCTAATTGACTCATCCTAGCCATTAGAAAGTAGTGATATAACTGACTTCGGTTCCGACTGGGGTTGGTTGATACTCGATACTACACTCTTTGAGATTGGACTTTAGGGAAATTTTGGTCAACCGCTTGGTGTTGCACTGAAGTGGATTAAGGAAAGGTCAATGATTTGAGATCCTTCTAGAACCCGGTTACTATTCTAGGACAGGTTGAACCAACCAAACTTCAGTGGGGAGGGTACTTACCTATGGAACTCATGCAAGCCTTAAAACCTAGGAATGATTGTGGTGTGACTTGTTTGTGCTTGTTACTTACTTGACATCATAACATCATGACATCATGGCATTGTACTAACCATTTCGAGGACTTAGGGATTTAACTTTGCTCTGTTTTGTAGGGCTATGGCTTCCAGGAAGACCATCTGGATCAATTTTGTAGCGACCTCTCCTCAACTTAAGGATTTAGTGTCAGAACTTCCCGATCATGCTCAGTTCATCAAGAAACATGGTTATCTCCTTAATTTAGTTACCACCGGTTTCAAGGAAGATATGATGAGAGTTCTATTCCAGTTCTTCGATCCTAAACATCATTGCTTCACCTTCCCAGATTATCAGTTGGTACCCACGTTAGAAGAATTTTCCAGGTTGCTTGGGATACCTATCCTTGATCAAACACCTTTCAGTGGTTTAGAAAAGATTCCGAGGTCTGAAGAGGTTGTCGCGGCTTTACACATGACAAAGTACGACATTGAAACTAATTGGGTAACAAGAAGCGAAGTTAAGGGTTTACTTGCCAAATTTCTGATAAATAAGGCCCGAGAATTCCTAAAAGCTATGGGTGTCCACGCTTTCGAAGATGTTCTAGCATTACTAATCTATGTTTTGGTGCTATTTCCTAATCCGGATCAATTCATAGACATGAATGTTGTTAAGATATTTCTCACTCATAACCCTGTGCCCACCTTGCTTGGAGACATTTTGCATTCCCTTCACACTCGTACTATGAAAAGGCAAGGGACTCTCATGCGCTGCGTACCTTTATTATCTAGGTGGTTTATTTCGCACCTTCCTGAATCAGTCTTGAAGAATAAGCAAAATTTGAAATGGTCTCAAAGGATAATGTCGCTCTCCCGTTCAGACATCCATTGGTGTCCCCGACCCAAAGAAAATGTTATCATCATTGACCATTGTGGAGAATTCTCTAACGTACCACTCCTGCGGATAAGAGGAGGTATTACTTGCAATCGGACCTCTGATTGTTGAACCAAAAGTTGAAGGAGGTACCCCTCAGATCATTCCTTATCCAGATATGCCTACCAATGTTGAAGAATTGAAGAAAACTTGGATCCAGTTGAGAGAGGAAAGGGATACTTTTGAAGCTCAGTTCTATGCTGAAAGGAAGAAAGTATTAGAGCTCACCAGCCAACTTAATGAGGAACGAAGTCTCAATGCATATCTCCGCCCAAAAAGAAGTCGTCCCTGGGAGACTTGAGCTTTCATTTTTTCTTGTAATGAACATTGATTAAAGAAATTATCAATAAAAGTTCCCCTTTTTGGTGGTTTACGCAAAGTTAAATTCCAAAAGTCCTTGAAAACATTTCATACATTGCATAGCATAACATAACATTGCATAACATGTACTATAAAGGATCAATGTTCTCACGGTCTTCCTCTCAAACAGAAAAATGGCCCTCGAACAAACTGTCAAGGATCTCCAGGCTCAGAATGCTCAATTCCAGGAGATGATCTTGAACTTATCCAAGGGGCAGGAGGAACTGAAGACTCTATTGCTCGAGAAGAAGAAAGACAAGAAATCTGTGAGTTACATTAACCCGGGAAGAAGGCTTAAAGGGCATACTCCAGGAGTCAAGATTGGAATTCCGAAGGATAAAGAAGATGAGACAGAAAATGATTCGGAAGATGAGAATGCTGATCCCTTCAACCCTGAGGACGACTATGAAAATTATGAAAATGAACAGTACTCTCCGAAAGATGATAAGTATAAGTTGCTGGAAGAACGTATGCTAGCTATGGAGGGTCAGAAGGTGCCCGGTCTGGATTTCGAAAGCTTAGGTCTGGTCTCTGATGTGGTCATTCCTCGCAAATTCAAGGTCCCCGCTTTCACTAAGTATGATGGTGTGTCTTGTCCTCAGATGCATCTGAGAGCTTATGTGAGAAAGATCCAACTGTATACCACTGATAGGAAGCTATGGATCCATTTCTTCCAAGAGAGTCTGTCTGGCACACAATTAGAGTGGTATTATCAGCTAGAGAGCTCTAACATCCGCACCTGGACTGATTTAGCGACAACTTTCTACAAGCACTACCAGTATAATTTTGAATTAGCGCCTACTCGGCTACAACTGCAGAATATGACTATGGGCTCTAAAGAAAGCTTCAAAGAATATGCTCAAAAATGGAGAGACTTGGCTGGCAGAGTCAAACCCCCTATGACTGATCGAGAATTAGTGGACATGTTCATGGGTACACTAACTGGCCCATTCTACAGCCATCTATTGGGAAGTTCCTCATCGGGTTTCACTGAACTTATATTGACGGGTGAACGTGTTGAAAGCGGCATTCGAAGTGGAAAGATACAGGTGGCTACCTCTGCAAGCACCAAAAACTCCTATCAGGGGAAGAATGAATCAAATGTTGTGTACGGTCAAAGTGGTCATAACAAGAAAAATCGTGACCATACTGTTGGAGCAGTTACGATTGCAGCACCGCCATCTCAAAACTTCCAACACAGACAAGACAGGCCAAGAAGGCAGTTTACCAAGATCAATATGACTTTAGCACAAGCACTGTAGGGTATGCTAAAAGCAAATTTAATTACCCGCAGAGATCCTCCTGCAAATCCCAACACTACTTCTCCTCGTTATAATCCCAATGCCAGGTGTGCATATCACTCCGATAGCCCCGGGCATGATACAAACGATTGTTGGTTGTTGAAGAATAAGATTCAGGATATGATCGACGCTGGAGAAATTGAATTTGATCCTCCGGAGGCTCCTAATGTCATCACTGCTCCTATGCCTAATCATGACAAGACTGTTAATGTTGTGGATAACAATTCTCACATTACTAATGTAGCTGACTTAGCATCTCCTCTCCTGATCATCAAGAAGAATTTATTGCAAGTTGGTTTATTTCCAGGTTATGCTGAAAATTGCGATCTCTGTATACTCCGACCCAATGAT
Organism: Lathyrus oleraceus; assembly: GCF_024323335.1. NCBI lineage: Eukaryota > Viridiplantae > Streptophyta > Magnoliopsida > Fabales > Fabaceae > Lathyrus > Lathyrus oleraceus. The sequence continues at coordinate 388,384,253 of NC_066579.1, forward strand.
TGCTTGAAATTGAGGAATGGTATTCAACGGCTGATGGATGATCGTACAATTCTCTTTGAAAAGATTCCTAAGGTGGAAAACCCTATTGAAGAAATATCTATGATTACTAGGTCCAAAGTTCCAGTGAAGTTTACCGCTACTAGAGTGCCTGTGAAGATTACTGCTGAGCCCAAGGTAGCTCCCCTAAGTATTACTGCACCTGGCCCAGTACCGTATTCCTCAAGCAAAGCCATTCCGTGGAATTATGGAGGTGATGTTTACATCCACGACATAAAGCAAGATGATGATTCTACTAATCCTAATGACGTTGACATTGTTGGGACTAGTAAAATTACTCGAAGTGGAAGGATCTTCTCTCCAGAAATCTCACCTCCCGCCCCTGAAACTCGAGGAAAGGGACTAGTAATCAATCCTTCTCAATCAAAGACACCAGTCGAAGTTACTACCGAAGATGTTGCCAAGCAGGAAATGGAAGAAATGCTGAAAATCATCCGTAAGAGTGATTTTGATGTGGTAGAACAGCTGGGGCATACTCCGTCTAAAATTTTGATGTTATCCTTGTTGTTATCTTCTGAATCTCATGCCAATGCGTTGATAAAATTCTTGAAGACCGCTCATGTACCTCAGGAGACATATGTCGATCAGTTAGAAAATTATGTTGCTAACTTGGCTGTTGATAATGGCATAGGCTTTCTGATGCTGACCTGACACCAGCAGGAAAGAATCACAATAAAGCTCTGCATATCTCCATTGAGTGTAAGGGGATCACCTTGTCTCATGTGTTGATCGACAATGGCTCTTCTTTGAATGTGCTACCAAAAGTTGTGCTCGATAAGCTTGACTGTAAAAGCATTGAACTGAAACCTAGTGACGTTGTGGTGCGTGCTTACGATGGTGCGAAGAGTGTTGTCCATGGTGAAGTGGTTCTCCCTATCAAGATATAACCTCAAGTCTTCAACACTACCTGTTACGTAATGAACATTCGTCCTGCCTATTCCTGCTTGTTGGGACGCCCTTGGATCCATGGGGCAAGTGCTGTAGCTTCATCTCTCCATCAAAAGCTGAGGTATCCAATAGAGGGCAAGATTGTCACTGTGTGTGGAGAAGAAGAGTATATTGTCAGTAGTGTGCATACCTTCAGATACGTCAAGATGGATGGTGAATTATTTGAGACTCCTTCTCAGTCATTTGAAGTAGTTCCTCCGACCAGTCCTGTCCTTAAGCCAACTTCCCGTGTGCCCAAGGTTATTCGTGCTCCTCCTGCTATGATTTCTCTGAAAGATGCTCAAGCCGTGGTTGAAGATGGTGGTCGTACAGGCTAGGGTCAACTGATCGATGTACCGTACAAGTCTGATAAATTTGGCCTGGGGTTTAGCTCTGAAAAGATAGTCGAAGATCAGATTAATGTTGTAGAAGATGCTGATAGCGATTGCAACTTGGATAGCTGGATTTTCCCAACAATTGGTGACGGACTCAATAATTGGAAGGCTGAAGACACTATCCCGATTTCCTTTAGTCAGGAGTAATTGTTATTGCTTATTTTAGTGTTTCAAATTTTGTAATTTTTATTATGAACAATTGAACTTCTTAAAGCATTGTGTCTATGCCCGGGGCATAATAGCTAATTAGTTAAGGGTTTTGTCATTTTCATAAGCATATTCACATTCAATAAATCAATGGACTTTTTGCATTCAAATATTGCGCTCTTTATCTTTCCTGTCATCTTTCAAATAAGCTATGTTTTCTTACACACACTCACGTAACAAATTGCAGATCCATATCCACTCTGGATCCTGTTGATAATAATTCTGCTACTGTTAATTATGGCTTTAAAAATCCGATCTACCAAGCCGAGGATGGAAGTGAGGAAGATTGCGAAGTGCCTGGAGAGCTTGCCAGACTGTTACTGCAAGAAGAAAAGATTATACAGCCGCATGAGGAATCAATTGAAATTGTAAATCTGGGTACTGAAGTAGACAAGAAAGAAGTCAAAATAGGAGCAGGCTTGGAAAACAGTGTCAAAGAAAGATTGATTCAGATGTTACATGACTATGTAGAGATTTTTGCTTGGTCTTATGAAGACATGCCAGGACTGGATACTGATATAGTAGTACATCGTTTGCCGATGAAGGAAGATTGTCATTTTGTTAAGCAAAAGGTTTGTCGCATGCGTCCTGAAATGTCTGAGAAAATCAAAGCCGAGGTTATAAAACAATTTAATGCAGGTTTTCTAGTTGTTACTTCTTATCCTCAATGGGTTGCTAATGTGGTACCAGTGCCAAAGAAGGATGGTAAGGTGCGAATGTGTGTAGATTACAGAGATTTGAATAAAGCAAGTCCCAAAGATGACTTTCCACTTCCGCACATTGATGTTCTGGTAGATAACACCGCTCAACACAAGGTATTCTCATTCATGGATGGATTCTCAGGTTATAACCAGATTAAGATGGCACCTGAAGACATGGAGAAAACTACGTTTGTGACGCAATGGGGCACTTTCTATTACAAAGTAATACCATTTAGTTTAAAGAATGCAGGGGCAACATACCAGCGTGCTATGGTGATTTTGTTCCATGATATGATCCATCATGAATAGAGGTATATATGGATGACATGATAGCCAGATCTCATATTGAAGAAGAACATCTCGATCATTTATACAAACTGTTTGAGAGGTTGAAGAAATACAAGTTGAGATTGAACCCGAACAAATGCACCTTTGGAGTAAGATCCGGTAAACTCTTGGGCTTTATTGTCAGTGGTAAAGGAATTGAGGTTGACCCGGCTAAGGTGAGAGCTATTCAAGAAATGCCAGTTCCCCGTACAGATAAAGAAGTCAGAGGTTTCTTGGGACGCTTGAATTACATTGCCCGATTTATCTCCCATTTGACTGCTACTTGCAAACCCATCTTCAAATTACTGAGGAAAAATCAAGAGATAATATGGAATGATGAATGTCAAGAAGCTTTTGACAAAATCAAGAAGTATCTCCAAGAACCTCCAATTCTGATGCCACCAGTTGAAGGAAGACCTCTAATCATGTATTTGACCGTGTTAGAAAATTCAATGGGGTGTGTGCTGGGGCAACATGACGAGTCTGGTCGAAAAGAGCATGCAATATACTACCTTAGCAAAAAGTTTACCGACTGTGAAACAAGATACTCACTGCTTGAGAAAACTTGTTGTGCTTTGGCTTGGGCTGCTCGCCGACTAAGACAGTATATGTTGAATCATACCACTTTATTGATTTCTAAGATGGATCCTATCAAATATATATTTGAGAAACCTGCTCTCTCTGGAAGAATAGCAAGGTGGCAGATGATTTTAACAGAGTATGATATCCAGTATACTACCCAGAAAGCAATCAAAGGAAGCGTATTAGCTGATCATTTGGCTCATCAAGCAGTTGATGATTACCAATCTATGAATTTTGAGTTCCCTGATGAGGATGTTATGCTTGTTACTGATTATGAAGAACTTGGACCGGAGGAAGGACCCGAACTGGGATCCCGATGGACTATGGTTTGTGATGGATCTTCTAATGCATTGGGCAATGGTGTTGGTGTTGTAATTATTTCTCCCAAGGGTTTCCATACGCCTTTCACTTCTAGACTATGTTTTGATTGTACCAATAATATGGCTGAGTATGAAGCATGTATTTTGGGACTCAGAGCTGCTATAGACCTGAGAATCAAGTTTTTGAGTGTGCACGGAGACTCAGCCTTAGTAATCAGTCAGATCAAAGGAGAATGGGACACTAAACATCCGAATCTCATCCCTTATTGAGAGAGGGTGTTGAAATTAATCCCATACTTTGAAGAGATTACATTCGAACATATTCCACGAGAAGAGAATCAGTTGGCAGCCGCATTGGCTACCATGTCATCTATGTTCAGAGTCAGATGGGACAATGAAGCTCCCATGATCACCATTGAACGATTAGATGAACCAGCATATTGTTATGAACTTAATGTTGTTGAAGTAGAAGAGAAACCTTGGTTCCACGAAGTAAAAAGATATTTAGAAACTCAGGAATACCCTAAAGGGGCATCCATCAATGACAGAAAATTTCTGAGGAAGTTCTCCGCTAAATTCTTTTTGAGTAATGGAGTATTATATAAACGTAATCATGATTCGACTTTGCTTCGCTGTGTGGATAAAAAGGAAGCAGAAAAGATTATGGAAGACATGCATTATGATATTTTTGGGACTCATTCTAGTGGACATACGATAACCAAGAACATTCTGAGATCAGGGTATTATTGGTCTACCATGGAAGCTGATTGCCACCATCACTCCAGAACTTGTCACAAGTGCCAGATCTATGCGGACAAAGTACATATACCTCCTGCTCCATTGAACGTGTTGACAGCCCCTTGGCCCTTTGCAATGTGGGGCATTGATATGATTGGAGACATTAAACATACTGCTTCTAATGGACATCGTTTCATTCTTGTTACTATTGATTACTTTACGAAGTGGGTAGAGGCAGCCTCATTTGCTTCTGTCACCAAGAATGTGGTGGCACGGTTCATCAAGAATAGTCTTATTTGTCGGTATGGCATCCCTGAAAGAGTTATCACTGATAATGGTACTAATTTGAACAACAAGATGATTACTGAACTCTGCACGCAGTTCAAAATAAAACACCATAACTCTTCTCCGTACCGGCCAAAGATGAATGGCGCCGTAGAAGCTGCTAATAAGAATATTAAGAAGATTATACAAAAGATGACAGTAACATACAAAGACTAGCATGAGATGTTACCATTTTCTCTTCATGGTTATCGCACTTCAGTACGCACTTCGACTGGGGCAACTCCTTTCTCTTTAGTCTACGGAATGGAAGCCGTTTTACCAGTGGAAGTTCAAATTCCCTCTCTAAGAATTATGAAAGATGCAGGCTTAGATGAAGATGAATGGATTCAGACTCGACTCGATCAGATAAATTTGATTGATGAAAAGAGACTTGCGGTTGTTTGTCATGGACAGATATATCAGAAGCGCATGACCCAGGCATTTAATAAAAAAGTCAAGAGACAGGTGTATCAAATTGGCGACTTGGTGATAAAGCGTATCATTCTACCACAAGGTGATCCTAGAGGCAAATGGACTCCCACATACGAAGGGCCATTTGTAGTTAAGAACGTGTTCTCTGGTGGAGCCATGATGCTTGCTACAATGGATGGCGAAGATTTCCCGCATCCCGTGAACACGGACATAGTTAAAAAATACTACGCATAAAAGTGACCCGCTAGGTCGACATATCTAGGCAAAAGTAAGGGCATCCCGTCGAACCAAAAGGGTTCGGGCAAAAATTAGAGATAAACATATAAAAATGTACACCCGGCAAGTCGAAAACCTGAAAAGGCGACTTGGGCAAAAAAGGGTATCCTGGTGGACTGAAAACCTGAAAAGGCGGTCCAGGCAAAAATTAGGGATTAAAGCGTATGACTATGTCCCGTTTTCGGTCAGCTTCACCAAAGTCAAAGAGACTGAACAAGCCAATCACTTCTATCCGACAGCAAGAGATGAGATGCTTGAAGACATAATAGCAGTAGTAGAATTAAAATCAATAGGACTTTTTTTTCATAGCTGTTTTTTCTTTGCTTTCTTGACAATTTCCTCTTACTAGGATTTCTGTCTCCTTGTACTAAAATTGCTTGTTTATAGGCCCTCTTTCAAAATCAATACAATTTTATTTCCAAAAAGATACTTTTGTTTTACTTTCTCCGTTTTGTTTGCATAAACGTCCATTGATTTAATTCGAATTAATATATGCATTTGAATATGATTGATGTTTACCGAAAATACATGCATAAAATAGAAATAGAAATTACTAAAAGACTTTAGGATCAAGGATAAGGTTTAACCATGCGTTCTAACAAATCCGGTTGCAAATCCTATTCCCCAGCAAAACCAGTTATTCCCAGAAGAAATTGGCACTACTAGACAGACTGGTCATCTCTTTTATCCCCAGTCAGGTTCTGTTGAATATTTCTACCATCAGACAGAAATCAAATATCCCCAGCTAAGAAAGGGTCATCAATACAAATATCTCCAACCAGAATATCGGGATTTATTTTCCCATGGCAACAAATCTCAGACGCATAATTCATTCATGCATCATTTCACAGCATATACATGCATATAATGTTCGCATTTATTTTCAAGCGCATAAAACATCTCATGCACCATGACATGGCATGAGGCTAACTCTTTTTTTTCCAGGTTAATTATCCTCCTGATACAGTCAAAATAAAGATTCATTCAGACGGATATCTTTATCGATTACATTCAAGATTCAGATACATCTTTCAGATATAATCCATATGAATATTCATTCTGATAAGCATTCTGATATCCTCCTAATGATGGCATCTTTAAGCCCATCCCAGACATTTATTGCAAATACAACATATACAAATATTATCAGATATAGCCTAACGTACGGCTCATTCTGATTCAGCCTAACGTATGGTTCCTTCAACTGTTCCAATACGGTCTAGCGTACGACCTATTTGGATATTCATCCCCTCAGATACCACCTAGCGTACGGTACATTCTGAAATGTAGTCTAGCGTATGACTACCCCTTTTATCATCAGATACAGCCTAATGGACGGCTCATTCTGCTACTCAGATACGATCTAGCGTATGATCCATTCTGATCTTTTATCCTCAGATACAGCCTAATGGACGGCTCATTCTGCAACTCAGATACGGTCTAGTGTACGACCCAGTCTGGCTCTTCTCATCAGATACTACCTAGCGTACGGTACATTCTAAAATGTAGTCTAGCGTACGACTACTTTTTATCGCCAGATACAGCCTAACGGACGACTCATTCTACTACTCAGATATGATCTAGCGTACAATCCATTCTAATCTTTATTTCTCCAGATACAGCCTAACGGACGGCTCACTCTACTACTAAGATACGGTCTAGCGTATGACCCATTTTGATCCTTATCTCATCAGCTTCAACTCACCCTAATATCACCTAACGGATGACTCATTATACGGTCTAGCGTACGACCCAGTGTGACACCCATGTCTTCAGATATGGTCTAATGTACGACGCACTCTGAAGCTCTCATCATCAAACTTTCTGGATGGCATCTTTAAGCCCATCTCCATCAAGACTATCTTTTAATTAACAAGTGCAAATTTTTGGGGCATTCTAAGTGTTCAATAATCTTCCACCTCCAGATCACGAATGGCGTACATACCATTCTAATTCTCTCGGTTTAAGAATATTGAACAGGGGCAGCTGTCATACCCCAAAATTTGCCTGTTAATTTTTATGATAAATTGATTCATGCATGACATTCATTTCACATTTGCATTCATTCATTAGCATACATTCTCATATAAATTATAAATTTTAATTTATTTATTATGTGATACAGATATAAAAAATAATAATGATTTTGGTTATCTGTATGATATAAATAAATTTTATATATATAAATAAAATAGTTTTAATTTAATGATAAATAAAAATAGATTTGAATTTTAATTGTATAATTAAAATTTTAAATTAATTTTATTTGTTAAAGCTCATTAAATTATAATAACTATTTTTTATAATTTAGTGACTCATGTTCCATTTATTCATTATTTATAAATAGTATTTATTTAGTAATTCACGTTTTTACTTAATAAAATGTATTTATAAGAGTAACATTTTTTTAAAAAAGCCCATCACCTATAAAATAATTTTGGTTGATATAAGTAAGAATAATTTTGATTTTTTTTAAATGATGAAAGTAAAAATAGAAATAGGTTTAAATTTTAATTCAATTATGTAACTAAAATTTAAATTAATTTTTATTTGTTAAAAGTCATTTAAATTATTCATTATTTATAGTAATATTTGTATTTAATAAATATTTATTTATAATAATAGATATTTAAGACCAAATCCAAACCAAAAAATATATAAATAATCATAGTATTATTTATCATATGATGGTTTTGTTTTATAAAAAATAATTTTGGCTCTAATTTAATAACAAAAATTTAAATTTTAATTGTGCAATTAAAGCTTTAAATTAATTTTATTTTTGGTTTATTATTAAATTGCATTTTATTATAATTTAGAAAAGTGAAGTTTGAATGAGTATTCAATGCCTCACGTGGAATTTGAACTTTTGAAATACCAGCCCATGCAAAATGTTAGAGCTAACTCTCCTAAATTATAGGGTGAGATCCTAAAGTATAGGAAGGGATCCAAATATTTAGCAAGGTTAAACCCTAATCTACACCATTATAAATACTTCATATGGCTGCAGCAAAAGGGGAGGAGGAAAAAGAGGAGAGATACAGGAGAAGAAGATACACAAGGCAAGACAAAAGCAAGAAGATTCACGGGCAGGGAAAAGAGAAGCAACCATAAAGCACTCATAGCCTGAATAAGAATAACACACATACAGTGAGCAAGCTAGAAGAATCAAATCCCCAATAAGTGTTCATTATGGAATTTGCATCCAGCATGATTACCTTGCAATACTCCTTAATTCATGCATGAATAATATTGGTTTAGTATATATATTGAGATGATGTATTCATGGTTTGGTGGATGTTGATATTGCTTTATTCAAGTATGCATATGTTCTTGATATGTCATAGCATGTTGGAGAAATTATGTTTGCTTGATTAAAGAATTATATTTGTCATTTAATTATTATTATATGAGTGTTGTTTCTAGCATGATTATGTTTATTTCACATGTTGTTATTACATAATAATGATGATAATGATATAATGGTGATAATATAAATCCTTGGTTGTCTTTAACATGTATGTGTAAGGTTTGTTTTATCATTATCACTTGCAGTAAAGAGAACTAATACAAGAGTAAAATAATATAAGCTTCTTGATTTATGCATGGCTATTTTATTATTGCATGATGATTACATATGATCTTATTTTATGTGTGTGGTTTGACATAAGATGAAGTTACAGGTTTCTTGTATTCATGTAATAGCGTAGTCTTATTTTCCGCACTTTAATTTTTCCATACTGTGAATATAACTGTCTAGATGTATGCTAATAGGATTGCATGGAAAGATAAATAATCGAACTTAGATAAATTAATTCAAGATAATATATCGTTTCCACACTTGCACCTCTAGGGTAACCCTCTCTTTGTTTCCTTACGATATTACGGTCATGTCCCGCGAATGTGGGGATACCCTTAGCAAAGACCCTTTCGATTAAATCATCATCATCCCTAAACAGATAAGTCATAGTCCCTTCGATCAAAAGGTCAATGTCCCTACAAGATAAATCATAGTCCCTCGAACGTTGCCTTCGAATATATGACCTTGTCCCTCGAATGTTGCCTTCGAATATATGACTTTGTCCCTCGATGACCCTTCGTTGTAGCCTACGATTAAATGATGATCGTCCCTTCGAATGTTAAGGTATCCTTACAAATGTTGCCTTCAATGGCCAATCGACGACCCCACGATGTCCCTTTACATCCAAAGGATAAGACTACTTACTTCTCAATAGTAAGGACAGTTTTACCCTCCTAAGGATAGGAAATACCTATAAAGACCTTGGTTAGGTATAACTCTTAAATGCTTGCTCACAGCTTAAAATACTTTTCACACCTCAGACTTTTCAAAACATCTTTTAGAAAATCACCACTTGGTATACATTCGCCCCAGAATCATCGCCGAGTTATATTTTTCTAAACATCTTTCAAAATCAAATGAGATAAACACTTTGTATACATTCGTACAAGAATCATTACAAAGTTAAACTCTCCTTTCAAAATATTTTCTAAACACACCACATTTCTCAAACACTTTCTCAAACAAGGAAAACATAAGTGAGTTAAGCAATTAAGATCCCATGGATAACCATGGATACAAAGGGTGCTAACACCTTCCCTTTGTATAATGTACCTCCCGAACTCAAAATCTTATCAAGGTCTTTCCTGTTCTTTTCCGCCTTTCCTTATTGGATAAAAGAAAAGTCGATGGCAACTCTTGCTATCCGCAACATTGCTTTTCAAAGCAAAAACACAAAGTCAGTTCACCGTATCACATCGGGTATCTAAAGGGAACCTTGAAGCTATGTCTAAAATTTTCAATTGCAGTGAATGAAAGGAGAACGAGATTGATTGGTTATTGTGATGCTCATTGGTGTTAAGACAAAATGGATATAAGAATCACATGTAGTTATATATTTCTATACAATGAGGTAGCCATCTTTTGGTGTACAAAGAAGCAACTAGACACTACATTTTCCTTTTGTGAAGATGAATATATAGCAAGTTCATTTTCCTCATGTGAGTCAATTTGGCTTGATTCATTGTTGAAGGAACTCAAGTGTAAAGTGCAAAGCCTATGATGCTGATGATTGACAATAAATATTCAATTATCTTGGCCAAAAATCTAGTATTACGTGGAAGAAGCAAGCATGTTTAGACAATATTTCACTTCATATGAGAGCAAATGGTGAAAGGCATGATAGAAGGCATGCATTTCCCTACAAGGGAGCACCTAGTTGATGGCTTTATAAAAGCTTTGAAGATTGAAAGCTTTGAGTACTTGAAAAGTCAATTAGGGCTCGTAGACATTTAGAATTATGGGGGGATGTTGTAATAAATCTAAATGAGGGTTTAAAACTAACTAGAAGTTAGTTATTTAGTTAGTTAACTTGTGACTCAAATAAGTTACTTTAATCACAAGTAACTATATAATCAACCATCTTTTATGCCTTTCATGTGACGACATAACTCGTACAAACTTATGTCAAGTTTGTATGAGAAGCAATAAAAATTGAAAATTTCTTTCTCTCAATTCCACTATTCCTCTCTATTTATGTTTTGTTTTCTTTTTTATTGCATTGCAAGAAATTAAAAAATACAAAATTATTCTCTTAATATTAAAATTAGTCTAATTTGAAGTGCCTAACAATTAATTTTATCATCTCTTAAGTAATATGTTAAATAATTTAATATAAAAATATTAATTAAAATATGTATATTTAATTTCTTAAAAATGAAAAATATGTATTTTTTAAATTTAATTTTTTAACACATGCATGTATCCTTAAAACAAGAGTTAACATAATTTTTTTTTAAATAGTAGTACGCAGAGATAAAGAATTTATCCTACTATTCCCCAAGTTTAACCTAGCACTCCCACATTTTTTCGGAATGGTAAAAATGTTCTTCCTATTGTTTACATTTCAAAAAATTACATTGGGTCAAAAAAAAATACTTCGGGAAACTGGTAAAAAAATGAAAAATTCGGTACGAATGTTTTTTAGAAAATGCAAAATTTATACAATTTTACGGGATATTTTAAAAACCGATATGAATTTTAACCGAATTGTTTGAAAAGTCAGATATTTTGTTGCTTTTTTATCCCATATTTTTAAAAAAACTGGTACTTTCTTGAAATTCGTTGCATTTTTACCGTATTATTTAAAAATCTAGTACATTTATATCGGATTTTTTGAAAAAAAATCGGTATATTTGGAAAACTTATATTTTCTACCAAATATTTCAAAAAATCCTATATAAATAAAAAAAATTACGAATATTTCAAAAAAATTGGTATACCAGATTTTTCGCCTACTGAAATAAAATCTAGTACTTCTGAATGCTTCAATTGTGCGGTATAGATTCGGATGGTTCCCCTGTAGATTTTACATAGTTTCTCACCACCGACGTTGTATGTTTTACGTACATGTTTTCCTTTTAAATTGTTCAAAACTTAATAGGCATTCGGTATCTCTGACTTTGATAATTTACTTTGTATATGTTGTAAATGACAGATATTTTCCTCCCGAGTTGGCGTGTTAGCATGGGCATAATCCATTGGTTAACAACATGGTTTTGTTGTTGTTACTATTCATTCTGATACTGCAAATAGGATCAAAGGGGGGAGATAAATTGATTATGGGTTATGAGAGAGGAGGAAACTAAAAAAAGAAGAATTCTTTTGATGGTAGTTATAATATGAAGGTTAAATGTACATTTATGCTGAGATCTGTGCCAAATGGTAGCGGTTGGAAAGTTATGTTAGGTGTGGGTTTCACAATCATAAACTAGCTAAGGACTTAATGGCCATGACGTATTAGGTCGTTTAAAAGATGATGAAAGACAATTTGTGAATGACATGAAAAAATATAGTATGGCTCCCAGATACATAATTATTGCTTTGAATGATAGAGATCCAGAAAACCTCATGAACGTTACCCAGATGTACAAGGATAGAGATCCGTTAGAATCGATTTATGTGTTTTGAAAGAAATTATACATTGAAAATCATAAGGTAACTCAAGAAGAAAATGGGACACAATTGGATTTCAGTACATTGGATATTATAGGTCATAGGGTGATGAAGAAAAAAGTCTGGGAACTAACGCATCCATCCATAACTTCCATGTGTCAACCACCAGATAAGTACAAGCTAACAAGGAGAAATAAGAAGAGTAAAAATGGTTAAGAGAGTGATGTGCATCGTGATCCTTCGTAGTGAGTGTATGCTGAGGGCTCGCAAGGAAGTCAGACTACGAAGAGATCATTGACAAAACCAACTGAAAGTCAACCGTTTAGCCAGTCTTCAAAACTTATTTACCTGTCTCAGTTTCCTATTTTACTACATCAGTACATTGATAATATTGCTCATGTGGTTCAAGATGGAAATTGTGACTATCGTGCTATTGTAACTTTACTTGGATGCGTAAAGAGTCATAGACTTTAGTTCGAATGCATTCAGATGTCGAAGTTTATCAACACAATCAAATGTATTCCAATCTCTTCTATGAAATTGTATATGAAGTTAGGAGTTTGTTGCGAGTAGCTAGCTTGGCTTTGCAAGGTCGTGAGAATTGGATGACAATTTATGTTATGGGTTACCCTATTGCTTATAGATATAGTGTCATATTGGTCTCGTTAGTCAGGAACCTTAACATCACATTCTTTCCATTAGTGATATCGCCATGCATAACTGCGAGTAGAAACAAAATTATTGTAGTTGATTTTATTAACAACAATCATTGAGTTTAGATGAAGCTGAACCCCAATTGTCCTTTACCTACCGTCACTGACCGGTAGAGACAAAACTGTAGTGAAGGTGCAAGAGCATGGGAAACAACATATGTGAGGCGTATAAGGCATTGGGAAGAAGAAGTTAGGAAGTAAACATAATTTGTTTTGTATTGATATTATAGCATATTTTGTATTATATGTATATATTTATCGGGTATATTTTGTTTAAAATGTAAAAAATTTAAGGATTTTTCAAAAGTCACCACTGCCTACCAAATTTTTCATATATTTGGAAAAAAATTGGTACGTATCGGACTTTTCAAAATATCTTATATGTTTTATAGGTTACCAGATTTTTTTAAAATATCTGGTATATATGCACCAAATATTTGAAAAAATCGGTATTTCTTCAAGCATTTACCAGAAAATAATGCATTTTTATTAGATATTTTCAATAATTCTTCAAAAATCTCAAAATATCAGGTATTTCTTCTTATAAACGTAAAAAATCTGGTAATTTATAGTAATTTTAAAAATCTGAAATTATTAAATAAGGGCATAACGGTAATAGCATTGCTCATGTGGGGGTGTTATGTCAAACTTGGGGTATGAGGATAAATTCTCGCAAAGATGAGAGAGCTACAAAGATTTAACCTGGCACCCCCCAATTAAACCCAACACCCCCACATATTTTCATAATCCCAAACTATCAATGAACAAATTTGAATCAAAAGTGCGAACAAAGTTTCCGATAGTTTATTCAAAATTTTCGATAACATATCAAATTTCTGATAGTTCATTTTTAAATTGTCGGTATGAATTTTTTATCGATTTTTTTGAAAAAAATTAACATACCAAACTTTTTGATAAATCTGGTATCTGCCTTATTTTTCTGAGTTTTTTAAAATTTCGATAGTTTATATGCAATAAGAAAAAAAAATTTAACACTACCAAAAATTTCAAAAAGTGTTGTAGTTTTTCGGAATATTAAAAAAGTATGGTAGTTTACCAGAAATTTCGAAATTTTTAGTAGTGTAAAATTTTTTTTGTTGAATATGAAGTACCGAATTTTTTGAAAAATTCATCATTTCTTCTAAAATTTTACAAAAATCTATGATATTAAAACAATTCTAGTATTTTTTCAAAAATTCCAATAAATGTAATAGAAATCTCAAATAAATTTAATAAGGGCATAAAATTAATAGCAATCACTATACATGATATAATTAATTGGGGGCGACTGATTAAATCCTCGATATTGAGAAAATTTTACTTCATACCCCTGCAGTTATACCAATACCCCTACATTTTTTTTAAAATATCATTCTTACCCTTGTTTGTTTTTAACCAATTTACTATTTCACTTTTAACCATTCAATTGAGACTTCCGAAAATTGCATTATTCACCTCGTACTGGAACTCATTGGAAAAGACTTCCGCATGTTTTTTCCAAACTGGAAGACTTCGTGAAAGACATCTGAGTTAATGCATAACGTGTTTCGGAAGACTTACTTGAAGAGTTTCGGTTTAATTTTGAAAAAAGAACGTTCCAAAACACTTATCATATGTGTTCCAGTTAACTGAGTAACATATACCAGAAGTCTTTCCGAAAGATTTCCAGTGTGTTATTTCTATGATCTGAAACTCTTCTTTGCAGTCTTCCGGTTTGCATTTTTAAATTTTTTTTTACTTTTTCTTTACACTTTTTTATTGTGAAAGTATGGAAATTCTTCCCCAAATATGTGTAGATACTTCTGGTGCTTTTTAGCTACTCAAAGATTTGGTACACGAGATGAGGTGATCAGGTGGATGAAAGAGGTTGGAATCCATAATAAAGAACCGTTATTATCACTCGTTCAGATACTGAAATGGGCAAGAGAGGGAGAAGTACCAAATTAAAATTTGGTTGTGATAAAGGTGGGAAATACAAGGATACTAATAGTGGAACCCAAAGTCCATCCAAAAAATATGGATGCCTGTTTAAAATCAGGTCGACTCCGGCGAAAGATGGGTCTGGTTGGAAGATTTATGTAAAATGTGAGGTCCATAATCTTGGTTTACCTTATAGATTAGAAGGCCATTAGTTTGTTGGTAGGTTGACCATGAATGAGATGTAGCATGTCGCTGATTTGACAAAGAGACATGTACCATCTAGACACATATTGTTTTTCTTGCAAGACCGAGATCCAGAGAATGTCACTCGGATTATGCAAATATAGAAGCATAAGAGTATGATAGAAAAAGAGATAAGAGGTCCTAGAAGTGAAATACAACATTTGTTTAATCTTATTGAGGATGCATGTTATGTGTATTGGAGTAGAAAAAGGGATGACTTGAAAGTTGTGAGAGAGATATTTTGGGCCCATCCCGATTCAGTTAAGTTGTTGAATATTTTTCCTATTGTGTTAGTTATGGATAGCACCTACAAGGCAAACAAATATAGACAACCTTTGTTTGAAATTGTTGGCATGACATCAACCGAGTTGACTTTTGCTGTCACATTTGCGTATATGAAGTCTGAGCAGACAGAGAAATTATGTTGGGTATTGGAGAAACTTAAAGAATTGTTTGTGAAGAAAGATTTGTGTACATAAGTGATTTTGACAAATAGGGATCTTGCTTTGATGAAATCAATTGAAATTGTATTTCCCAGGTCGATTAATGTGCTATGTAGATTTCACATTAACAAAAATGTTGGTGCAAAATGCAAGCAATATGTGGTTAATGACATGCAAAAGACGATAGACACATTATGGATGGAAGTTGTTTGGGCTAGTGATGAGGTTGAGCATGATCAACGGTTGCATCAACTTGAGCATGCATGTGTTGATTATAGTGGATTTATTAATTATGTGAAAGACACATGGTTGACTCCACATAGACAGAGATTTGTTGGAGCATGGATTAATCGAGTGCTACATTTGGGTAACACGATGAATAATCGGTATGTGTTATATTTTTTACTATGTATTTTTTATATGTGATATTTTTAATATTTTCACAATGTTATTTATAGGGTTGAATCTGCTCATTGGAAGTTAAAGGATGTGTTAGGAAGCAGTATAAGTGACATGGTCAAATGTTGGGAAGTTATGAATAACAACTTGAGGTTACAAATACGCAACATTATAACTTCTTTTCAAAAAAAATTTACGAAGTTAAGCACGCGCACATAAGTCCATTTTATGGTAATTTGCGTGGTTCAGTGTCTCGAGTTGATTTGAGACGTATTGCTGAAGAGTTATTGAGAGTTGATTATGTTAGAACTAACAGGAAAATATGTGGTTGTACTCTTAGAACATCTTATGGGTTACCTTGTGCTTGTGAGTTATGAAGATACACACTTTGTGGTATACCGATACCAATAGATGTTGTTCATGTTCTTTGGAGGAAACTAACTATCGAAGTTGAGTTAGAAGTAGGTGCAGATGATGGATCAGAGGTGGATATGAGTTGTGTAATAGATGAATTATGGAAACGGTTTAGGTCATTAAATGTTGTTGGAAAAAGGGCATTAAAAAGTAGGGTTTGTGAACTTGCCTACCCCATAATGACTTCATTGTGTCCACCACCTGAGAAATTAAAAACCAAAAGAGGGGTGAAGAAGAAAGGAAAAAACAGCAGAATATGATGTTTATAGGGACCCTTCGTATCATGAGTATGTTGATAAGGTATCTCAATCTTCACATAGGCAATCCCAACCATCACAGACTTCGAAGAAGTTGAAATTATCAAAGAAGCAACCACAATCAAAGAAACATTCCACTTTTCAATTTCCAAATCATATTAGGTCATACATTGAAGATGTAGTTAATGTTGTATCAGACGGTAATTGTGGATTTAGAGTCATTGCATCATTGCATGGATATGGAGAGGATGGTTGGTCAATGGTTCACCGAGACTTGGAGTTGGAAATAATAGACAAGGAAAGATCAAATTTGTATGACAGGCTATTTTGTAGTCGGTTAGCAGAAGTGAGAGAATCTTTGATGATAGAATCCTTTGGTTCACGGCCACCACAAAAATGGTTGGCTCTACCAGATATGGGTTACTTGATAGTGAATCGCTATAATGTGGTACTTGTCTGTTTAGGAAATTTATGCATGACTTTCTTTCCTATGACAAGTTCACATTCACCAAATATCTCCATTTATTGCAGTGGTTTTGTTAACCAAAATCATTGGGTTCAGGTACGTACTTTATTTTATATGACTTACTGTTTTAATTATTTTATTTAGTTCAGTTTATTAAATATATGTTTTAATTATTGTTATCAGGTAAACATGAAAGAGGGGTTTCCGTTGCCACCAGTCACATTAGATTGGAAGAAGTTTCGTTGTCCAACAGCGACATCTTGGATGTTAGGATTTGCAGGACGTCTACAACAATGGCAATTACTTACGCGTATATTAGCATGAATATGTAATCAAAACATAAATATTATATTAGCATGTGAAATTCTGGTATCAGATATAAGATGTCGAAGGTAATGTCACGACACTGATATCTGGTTATAAACAATGGATAAACAAAAATAGAATGGTAAAGCAAATAACACAAGCAATTGTTAACCCAGTTCGGTGCAACTCACCTACGTCTGGGGGCTACCCAGCCAGGAAGGAAATCCACTAAAATAGAATTAGTTCAAATACTATCCGTACACTTCACCAAGTTACAGTCTTTCTCACCTAATCTCTACCCGTGCAACTTCTACCTAAGCACTCTTAGATATGAGAACCCACCCACTTCCCTTACAATCACACACCAGTGATTTTAAATAACAATCCCTTGTGAAAAGAAAATACTTTTCAATTACAAACTCTTGACTTTACTTCACAGTTTCAATCAAGAAGACACACTCTTGATCTTGCTTCAAAGCTTTGATCAAGAAGACACACACTTGATCTTGCTTCACAGCTTTGATCAAGTAGACACACACTCTTGCTTAACAGCTTTTAGAGTGACAAATTACAACCACAAATCAGTCCAATTCAATCATCAATGGATGACTTGAATGACCTACAAGTCTTACGACTAAACAGACACAAACCCTAGCTCGCTCTCTCAATTTCGCTCAGTCTTGGTTGTGTGTTCAAACAGGTTTTCTAAGTCCTTTTTTATAGAAGCATTGGACATCTTGAAAACCCTAAATATATTTTCCAATCAAATCTTTTTATAACATCTGTAGAGATCTCCTTGGAAAATAAGCAAATCTGGTTGTAATCCATGATTGAATGCGCCAGCTAGCCATATCTTCAATCATCCAATGATTGCCATTAATTGTGCAATCACAAAACACCAGACATTCATACTGAATGTTCTGTGTACAGGATGTCATGACATCGGGTCTGACATCCTGGAAAAATCCTGCATAATCCAATTTCCTTTTATAGCAGGTACAACCATATCAGATACCATGACATTGTGTATGTCATCTGAAACAATCCTGCATGAACATGTCTTCCATATAAGCTCCAGCAGGTACAACCAATATCAGAAGCCTTGTCATTGTATGTGGCATTCTGAAACAATCCTGCTTGCATATGTTCTTTAACTCCAGCAGGTACAAAGGATATCTTATGTTAAGACATCACACATGACATCTTGTGAACACTCTTTATTTTACCAAAATTGCTGCCAACACTTAGAAACAACAAACTCCCCCTTTGGCAAATTTTGGCTAAAACATATATCTGTCCTTTTTGTTCACAAGGCAAACTATCAGCAGTTTAAACAACTTAACAGTAGTTTAATCCGCAGCAGAAGCAAAATAATTACTAGTTATGGCTACTAGTAATACACACATGCACAAGGGTACTTCTCCTCCCCCTAAATCTGTACAACAATCAGAATTACTAGTTATGGATGCAACTAGTAAGACACACAAATGCACAGTGCACCAGGGTACTTCTTCTCCCCTTAAATCTGTGCATTCATCAAATAACAGCTGTAACTCCAACACCTGTACCAGCCAGAATGTCATACTGACATCTGCTTCAACATCAACACATGTGCACCATATCAGACATCCCCTTTGACATTTGTAAACAAAATACCATTCTGTTTTAACACTTGTGTACTTCCTTCTTCCTTTAATAATAGTTGTCCTCCAGTCCAGCCACAAACGTCTCACAACTCCAGTACCCAGCTCCTCATACTTCTCCCCCTTTTTAGTCAAAATTGACCAAAGGTGAGCAAATCTCATAGCATCTTCACACCCATCACATCTTTCACTACACCATACCTCACAAAACTCCATACTCTTGTTGTGAGAACTATCCACAGACTCCTTTGATTGCTATAGATTTTCATACACACAAATCCCCAATTTTCCTCTTAGACGTTCAAATTGATTGGCATCCAAATCTTTTGTGAATATGTCAGCTAATTGCCTCTCTGTAGGAACATGCTCCAGTGCTATGATCTTCTCTTCAACAAGTTCTCTGATGAAGTGATGCCTGATATCAATATGCTTTGTCCTGCTGTGCTGAATAGGATTCTTGGAAATATTTATAGCACTCAGGTTATCACAGTATAATGTCATGACTTCTTGTGTGACATTGTATTCAGACAATATTTGTTTCATCCAGACCGATTGAGAACAGCTGCTTCCAGCTGCTATGTATTCAGCTTCAGCAGTGGATAGAGATACACAGTTTTGTTTCTTGCTGAACCATGAAATCAGATTGTTCCCTAGGAAGAAACATCCTCCTGATGTGCTCTTCCTATCATCAGCACTCCCAGCCCAGTCTGCATCATAGTATCCAGTCAACATAGATCCAGATCCATGAGTATATAACATCCCATAGTCACTGGTGCCATTGACATATTTCAATATTCTCTTCACTTGGTTTATGTGACTGACTTTTGGTTCAGCTTGATATCTAGCACACACACCAACAGCAAATGCAATGTCAGGTCTGCTTGCTGTGAGATATGGCAGACTGCCTATCATGCTTCTGTATAGACTTTGATCTACACTGACACCATTTTCATCTTTGGAGATTTTTACATGTGTAGGAGCATGTGTTCTTTTATGGCTTGCATTCTCCATGCCAAACTTCTTCACAATGTTCTTGGCATAGTTGCTTTGAGATAAAAAGATAGAGTCTTCCATCTGTTTGACTTGTAGCCCAAGAAAGTAGGTCAGCTCTCCAACAAGGCTCATCTCAAACTCAGATTGCATTTGTCTAACAAAATGTTCAACCATCTGTTCTGACATTCCACCAAATACAATGTCATCTACATATATTTGTGCCACCATGAGCTTCCCTCCTTCATTCTTCACAAACAGAGTTTTGTCAATACCTCCTTTCCTGTATCCATTGTCAGTGAGGAACACTGTGAGTCTCTCATACCAAGCCCTGGGAGCTTGTTTTAACCCATAGAGGGCTTTCTTCAATCTGTACACATGTTGTGGAAGATTTGGATCTGTGAAGCCTTTAGGCTGTTCAACATATACTTCTTCATTTAGGTAGCCATTTAGAAAGGCACTTTTTACATCCATCTGAAACAGTTTGAATTTCAGAATACATGCCACTCCAAGCAATAATCTAATGGATTCAAGGCGAGCTACAGGAGCAAAAGTTTCATCAAAGTCAACTCCTTCAACTTGAGTATATCCTTGAGCTACTAATCTAGCTTTGTTTTTAGTAACAACCCCTTGTTCATCAGATTTATTCTTATATACCCACTTTGTACCTATGAGATTTACTCCTTCAGGTCTAGGAACCAATTCCCATACTTCATTCCTCTTGAATTGACCTAACTCTTCTTGCATGGCATTGATCCAGAACTCATCAGTCAATGCTTCCTTGATATTTCTAGGTTCAATGTTTGACACAAAGTAACCATGTGAGATTACTTCCCTTGATCTAGTAGTGACTCCTTTATCTGGGTCTCCTATGATAAGGTCTTTGGGATGATCCTTCTGAATTCTGATAGAGGGTCCCTTGTTGATTTTGTCATCTTCAGGTTCAGCTTGAGGTGGTTCTTCTTCCTTATTCTTGTCTGAGGAGTCAGCTGGAGAATCATTCAGAGATGTCTCGACATCGTCTGTGACGTCAGTCTGTTGATCATCAAGCACTACATTAATGGATTCCATCAACATATTAGTTCTGGAATTGAAGACCCTGTAGGCTCTGCTGTTTGTTGAATAGCCCAAAAATATTCCTTCATCACTTTTGGGATCCATCTTCCTTCTTTGCTCACGATCATCCAGGATATAGCATTTGCTACCAAATACATGGAAGTATTTGACTGTGGGTTTTCTTCCTTTCCAAACTTCATAAAGGGTTGTGGGAGTTCCTTTCTTCAATGTCACTTTGTTGTGAACATAACAGGCTGTGTTCATGGCTTCAGCCCAAAAATGATAGGGTAATTTCTTGGCATGAATCATAGCTCTGGCTGATTCTTGAAGAGTCCTATTTTTTCTTTCCACCACACCATTTTGCTGGGGAGTGATGGGGGATGAGAACTCATGATGAATTCCTTCTGAAGAGCAGAATTCAGCAAATTTGTTGTTCTCAAACTCCTTCCCATGATCACTTCTAATTTTGACAACAGGACTTTCTTTTTCCCTTTGAAGTTTCAAACAAAGCTCCTTAAAGACTTCAAATACATCAGATTTTTCTCTTATGAAATTGATCCAGGTGTATCTGGAGAAGTCATCTACCACTACATATGCATATTTCTTCCCACCAAGGCTTTCTACTTGCATGGGACCCATCAAGTCCATATGAAGTAGCTCCAGGACTTTGGTAGTTGTGTCATATCTAAGCCTCTGGTGTGACATCCTTGTTTGTTTTCCAATCTGACATTCTCCACAGATTTTTCCCTCATCAATCTTTAAGTTGGGAATTCCTCTAACTACATCAACATATATGATCCTTTTCATACCTTTAAGGTGCAGATGGCCCAATCTTTGATGCCATATCTTCACCTCTTCTTCTTTGGCTAAGGTACACATTGAGGAGTATCCAGTTTCTTGAGAGCTCCACATGTAGCAGTTGTCTTTGGACCTAACTCCCTTCATGATTACTTTGTTTTCTTTGTTAGTAATCAGACATTCAGTTTTGGTGAAGTTTACATTCAGACCTTGATCACACAGTTGACTGATGCTTATAAGATTAGCAGTTAATCCCTTAACAAGTAGGACATCATCAAGGCCAGGGACTCCAGGGCAATCCAGCCTTCCCATTCCCTTTATTTCCCCATTTGCACCATCACCAAAGGTAACATAACTCATGGCATGAGGATAAAGTTCAGTTAGCAGATTTTTGTTCCCAGTCATATGTCTAGAGCAACCATTGTCAAAGTACCAATCTTCTTTGGCAGAAACTCTGAGGGAAGTGTGAGCTATGAGACTTGTGACCTTTGTCTTAGGAGTACATTGCCTTTTGTTGACAGTCTTGTGATGCTTGGACCCTGATTGGTATTGAGGCTGAACAGGGCCAGGATAGCCATATAGCTTATAGCAAAAGGGCTTCAGGTGGCCAAATTTTCCACAGTATTGGCATTTCCATCTTTGATGCTTCCCTTTTTCTGTTGTGACATCTGATGTGACATCTCAGGTTTGCTTTTAACATGGCTGCAATTAGGTTTGGATTTTGGTTTGTAACCAGCATAACTGTACTTAGCCTTGAATCCAATACCAGATTTGTTTCCTATTATTTGGCCAGTCTGGAGAACCTTGTCTAAGATGGCAGATCCATTGTTAAGCATTCTTACATACTTGGTCATCTCCTCTAGTTTGGAATTCAAGAATACAGCTTCCACCTTTAATTTTGAGATGGTTTCTACAAGCTCTTCCTTTTCACTTTCCAGCTGAGCTATCACTTTCTTCTGGCTTTCAACTTGTCCGCACACTCCCGCCTTTCTGTGGCACAACTCTTTAAGGGTTCTTTCATCATCAATTGACTCTTCCTCAGACTCCCATCTTCCTGTCAATGCAGTCGCATGGTTTCTGGCTTCTTCTGTTTCACTTCCATCAGACCAAGAGGCCACAAGGCTCCTCTTTTGTTTCTTGAGGTAGGTCCCACATTCAGTTTTAATATGACCATACCCATTACACTCATAGCATTGAACTTCTTTGGGATTTTCTTCAGACTTTGATTTCTTACCAAAGCTGTTGGATTTACTGATGTCAGATGTGATGTTCTTGACATTTCCCTTTGCTCTCACATCTACCCTTTTTATCATTTTGTTGAACTGTCTTCCCAGCATTGCTATCTCATTTGCCAGGTTTTCATCAATATCTTGACCACCTTCCTCACCTTCCTCTTCAGTGTTTGACATAAATGCTATGCTCTTGGCTTTCTTTTCAGCTCCATCACATATTTCCATCTCAAATGTTTGGAGGGATCCAATTAGCTCATCAACTCTCATGTTTGAGATGTCTTGAGATTCTTCTACGGTTGTTACTTTCATAGCAAATCTCTTGGGGAGTGATCTGAGTATTTTTCTTACTAACTTTTCATCTGACATCTTCTCACCCAAGGCTCCAGAGGCATTGGCAATTTCAAGGATACTCGTGTAAAATTCATGAATATTTTCATCTTCTTTCATCCTTAAGTTTTCAAACTTGGAGGTGAGCCGCTGGAGTCTAGACATTTTTACCCTAGAGGTGCCTTCATGAGTGGTCTTGAGAATGTCCCAAGCTTCTTTGGCCACTTCATAGTTGTTTACCAACCTGAAAATATTTTTGTCTACCCCATTGAATATTGCATTCAAGGCTTTAGAGTTTCCAAGAGCAAGATCATCCTCCTCCTTGGACCATTGTTCTTCAGGCTTCTTAGTGGTGGCTTCTCCTTCTTTAGTAATGACAGGATGTACCCAACCTGTTAACACAGCTTTCCAAGCCTTGTTATCAAGGGATTTCAAAAACGCTACCATTCTAGGTTTCCAATAGTCATAGTTAGAACCATCCAAAATTGGTGGCCAATGAACAAATCCTCCATCTCTCTCTATTGTACCAGAAAGTATTGCCCCTAGATCTCACCCAGAACCAGAGCAGGATGCCTGCTCTGATACCAATTGAAATTCTGGTATCAGATATAAGATGTCGAAGGTAATGTCACGACACTGATATCTGGTTATAAACAATGGATAAACAAAAACAGAATGGTAAAGCAAATAACACAAGCAATTGTTAACCCAATTCGGTGCAACTCACCTACGTCTGGGGGCTACCCAGTCAGGAAGGAAATCCACTAAAATAGAATTAGTTCAAAGACTATCCGTACACTTCACCAAGTTACAGTCTTTCTCACCTAATCTCTACTCGTGCAACTTCTACCTAAGCACTCTTAGATATGAGAACCCACTCATTTCCCTTACAATCACACACCAGTGATTTTAAACAACAATCCCTTGTGAAAAGAAAATACTTTTCAATTACAAACTCTTGATTTTACTTCACAGTTTCAATCAAGAAGACACACTCTGTATCTTGCTTCAAAGCTTTGATCAAGAAGACACACACTTGATCTTGCTTCACAGCTTTGATCAAGTAGACACACACTCTTGCTTAACAGCTTTTATAGTGACAAATTACAACCACAAATCAGTCCAATTCAATCATCAATGGATGACTTGAATGACCTACAAGTCTTACGACTAAACAGACACAAACCCTAGCTCTCTCTCTCAATTTCGCTCAGTCTTGGTTGTGTGTTCAAACAGGTTTTCTAAGTCCCTTTTTATAGAAGCATTGGACATCTTGAAAACCCTAAATATATTTTCCAATCAAATCTTTTTATAACAGCTGTAGAGATCTCCTTGGAAAATAAGCAAATCTGGTTGTAATCCATGATTGAATGCGCTAGCTAACCATATCTTCAATCATCCAATGATTGCCATTAATTGTGCAATCAATTCATATTGAATGTTCTATGTACAGGATGTCATGACATAGGGTCTGACATCCTGGAAAAATCCTGCATAATCCAATTTCCTTTTATGGCAGGTACAGCCATATCAGATACCATGACATTGTGTATGTCATCTGAAACAATCCTGCATGAACATGTCTTCCATATAAGCTCCAGCAGGTACAACCAATATCAGAAGCCTTGTCATTGTATGTGGCATTCTAAAACAATCCTGCTTGCATATGTTCTTTAACTCCAGCAGGTACAAAGGATATCTTATGTTAAGACATCACACATGACATCTTGTGAACACTCTTTGTTTTACCAAAATTGCTGCCAACACTTAGAAACAACAACATGAATATGTAATCAAAACATGAATATTATATTATGTCTGTTTTAATACATTCGGTTCTAAAAGTTAATACATAAATCAATGAGATAACGATGAATCAATGTAGAAACATGAGTCCAAATAGGATCAGATGGTCATGCTTCATAAACAGGAACTAACACCTCTCTTGGTTCATCATGATATGGAAATATCAAACGAGGATGCGAAACACAATAATACCATTCCAGATATCCATCTTCTACATTAGATGGAGTGGTGGCCAATATTGTCGGACGAATCACAATAATAACGCTCTGATAGTAACCAATCCAATCAACATCAATATCATTAGACATCATACAATCGGGAGGGGGTGGAACATATTGCTTGTATCTGAACTGACGTATACTCATCAAATTGTGTTACCCCACTTCAAACACCCCTTGTACAGACATAACTCATCAAACTGATGCCATCCTCTATGATTCTCAAATAGACGTCATATGACATCGGCATGTGTCAGCTCGTCCAAAATAGGTCGCAAGTCATCCACTTTCAGGACTCCTTGCTTATAGGACCATCTCATCACTCGAGGAAGACCAAAATTATCAGTTGGTTTCCAATTCTCTCCTCTTTTTCCAACTGTTGGAAAGTACTCGTGAATCCAGCATTGTTACAATATAAAAACATAATAAACAAAATAAATTAAACTAATATACTTTATAAAATTAATTAACACAAAATAAAGAAAATTAAATTAAATACTTGTAGGAGAGTGGGATATCCATCGAGCTGCTTGCAACTGAACATGGATGCATCTCCAAGGTATCTTCTGTATAGGGTAACCAATGCAACTGCTCCCCAACTGTATCCCAAAATCTCTCTAAGTCCGTAAACAGTAAGAGGTATCGTGCCTCGACAAGCGTAAAGGTATTGTTGTCAAAAATTATGGAACCAACCAACATCAACAAATATGTTCTAGTCGCATATGCCCAGCTAGAAGCAACTCTATGATGTACGAATAAATCGTATAACCACTCCAATTTATAATAAGAACACATGCAGTTACGAATATGTGTTTGTGCATCACTCTGTGACACTCCTAAGTAGTAAACAACAACCTCTTCAGTGACATCTTGATGGCTCCATAACACACCCCTGATGGGCAAGTGAAGCAAATAAGAGACGTCATCCAAAGTAATGCTCATCTCACCAAACGACATGTGAAATAAAGATGTCTCTAGATGTCATCTCTCCACAAATACGGATATTAGGTTTGTGTCTATCTTCGTCAAACTAGTTCTTTGAAGTGAAGATAACCCAGACCTAGAAACCTAACTCTCCTTCTGTTATGGAAGAGCTAGTGGAACCCTCGATGTCAGCTTAAGTTTGTGTCCAACAACCTTCAACTCTTTCTTCGGACCTCTCTCTAGAAAACAATTAAAACATATATTCTAAAACACAATATAAAATATTCAAATATTATTCAATTGCAAATATACGTTGTTTATTTACCTCACCAAACCATAAATGTCAAGCAACATGATGGTCGTACTTTACCAATACGACCCTTCTAGATAGCCTGTCAGCTCTGCTGCAGATGTAGATGTGCCCCGTCCTAAAGTACGGCCTGGAATCTTACCGTCGGCACCTCGTCTTCGAACCACTATAAAAAAAATAAAATTATCAAAAAAAGATTTTTAAAAACGCACCGGAACACTTCTAAAAAGAGTTCCGGAGTGATGAAAATTTAGTTTGATCACCGGAATACTTTCCATAAGACTTCCAGTTAATTAAATGAAAAACGAAAGTCTTTTAAGAAGAGTTCCGGTAAACAGTTTTCAAAATCGGAAGTCTTTTTGCAAGAGTTCCGGTTCAACGTTTCAAGTCTAGAGCGAACCGGAAGTCTTGTACAAATTACAGTATGTTGTTTGTGAACTGGAAGACTTACTCTATGAGTTCCGGTTTACAATGACATAAATGTTATTCCTTAAGTCTCGAAGAAAAAAACCAAAATTTTCATAAATATAATATATTTATATGAAGGCATTTTGATCCAAAAATATATATATTAAGAGTATATGGATAATTGATGGGGTATGAGATAAAAAAAATCGATATTAATAACTGAAATGTCAGGGAGATCCAAATTCAAATGTTTTAAATTTATCTAAATTCTAATATAGCTTAATAGATTATTTTAGATTTGCTATTTGACACAAGAGAGTGTTATATTTGTTGTTAATCACTTTAGATAAAATTATTATTTATTGAGTTAATTTTTAATATTGAGTTAGGTTTGGTCTAAATTAACGTATTATGTGATAGGAGATTTTTAAGGAGAGTTGCCAACCAAGAATAAATCACGTTTTAAAAATCGTTGAGTTTAGGTTTGAATCACGCTAGCCTCACCTTTGCCAACTAGCACATGGAGATGTATTTTCAATCACATGCTTGGCACAAAGTTAACAGTTCGAATAAATAAATAAAATTTTAACATAATTATCTTAAGAAAACCATTTTCAATCGACTTTTTAACTTTTAAAATTTGTTAGATTCAGAATTTTAAAATTTTATTTAATTTTAAAATAATTTCAAATACTTTTTATAAAATCATTTTTTAAATAATTTTTTTTAAATTACTAAAATATTTAAATAATATATGTTTATATTATAGAATGTTCCAATTAAAATTTTAATTTAGAAAAGTTTTAGAAAATTATTTAATTTTGACATAATTTCAAATACTTTTTATAAAAATTATTTTTGAAATACAATTTTTTTTAAAATTATTATTTTGACTATGTTTTAATCTTCAATAATTTATGTTTATATTATAAAATTTTTAAATTAACTTTATAATTTAGAAAAAAATATATATAAAATAATTTATAATATTTTAAAAAAGAATTTTTCAAAAATTTAGTTATAAAAACCTGATTGTGATGCGCGGATATCATGTTAGATTAGTTATTTAGTGTGTAAGAATATTGATATCTATTGACTATTGTAGAAGTATACACGCATCAAAAATTGCGGCATGCACATTTTTGTTTCTTCTTTGAAGCTCTCTCACCGCTATTCCGAATTACCCTTTATGATTACTATTTAAACTTCAATTTTCAGATTTACTGACTTCGATTTGATTTATGCTTCTGAAGTCTACTGAAGATCTTAAAATAAGGATGGGAGAGTTGAAAAACATGTATGGTTCTGGAATTAAAGCTTTGGATAATCTAGCCGAGGAGCTTAAAGGAAATAACCAATTAACTTATCAAGACTTGAAATCTCAAGTTGCTAAACATTGCAGTAGAGAGAATAAACAGGCATGCATCAAGTTTCACCCAAATTGGGGAGAAATGATATATTTATACTTAATCATACACCTACACTTTATATAATACATTTTTAATTTTTTAAAATTAAATTCTCTATCCGGTATTCAAATCAAGGCAAACTTTTATATATATATATATATATATATATATATATATATATATATATATATATATATATATATATATATATATATATATATATATATATATATATATATTACTATCTACGTACTACAATTATATGAATTTATTTGAAATATTATAGTAATAAATATTTTTTTAAATATAAAAATTATTATTATTATTATTATTATTTATTTTTAAATTAAGGAGTAACGATATTAAAACGTGTGATTAATTAATTTTATAACTTTATTAATTAATATTTTATATTTTATTAACCAACTTTATTTTATTACTAAAAATTATTTTTAATATTTGAATGTTTATTAACCAACTTTATCATTTCATTAATCAACTTTATTTTACAACTAAAAATTATTTTTAATAGTTGTGCATTTATTAACCAACTTTATCACTTCATTAATCAATTTTTTATATTTTATTAATCAACTTTATTTTACTATTAAAAATCACTATTTACGAGTAATATTTATATAATATTGTTGACGTACTTTTCATAATATTGTTCATAAATATATTTTTTAATTAAAAATAATACGGTTCACCGTATAACTATGGTGAACGGTGTAAATTTTAGCCGCACTAGATTCAAATAAATTAAAGTGTTTTTGTAGTTATAAGTAGAGGTGCTCAAATTAACCTGATATCTAACTTACCCATATCTAAATTTGATTATTAAAAATCAATTAATTATTAGTATAGTTTTAACCAAATCCTTATTTTGAATATGTTATTATTATGGTTTTAACAAAATCCATATTTTGGACATCCATATCCAAAATAAAAACCAAATTAATATTTTTTTTATAAAATAAAATAAAATAAAAACTTTTTTTCTTTTGAAAAAAAAAGAATTAAAATAATTTCATTAAATAAAAAAATTAACATTTTTAAAAAATATTAGAAAATTATTTTTTTTTCAAAAAAAAAGTTTTTTTAAAATTCTTTTAAATTTTTGAAAATAAATAATTTTTCTTTGACTTAAATGCACTTTTGGTTCCCTAGTTTGGGCGTTTTAAACAATTTGTTCCGATATTACAAAACCTACAATTTTGGTACCTTAATTTTGATGATCTTTACATTTTTGTGATCCCCTCCACTTTTGCAAACGTGACATTGATGATTGGGATAAAAAAATATTTTTTAATTAGGTATTAATTAATATGTTTTTAAATGAATTAATATTTAATAAATTGAATTAATATATTTTTGAATTAATTAATTAGTTAAAATCTTTAAAATTAAAGTCTATTACACACACCAATAACCCAACATATCCATTATCATTCTATTTCACTTAAACAATAACTTATATATATTGAAATTTTATAAATTCTTCCAATATTTGAAACAAAATCAAACGT
Organism: Lathyrus oleraceus; assembly: GCF_024323335.1. Taxonomy (NCBI): domain Eukaryota; kingdom Viridiplantae; phylum Streptophyta; class Magnoliopsida; order Fabales; family Fabaceae; genus Lathyrus; species Lathyrus oleraceus. The sequence goes on from NC_066579.1 coordinate 388,414,323, forward strand.
GCGGCTTAGTTAAGAATAAAACAAATATTAGACATAAATAAATCAAACTTTATTCCATCATTTCCAAAGTTCTACTTCTATAGTTTTCGTGCAACTCAAACTGCAAACATTGGTTCCATGTTAATGAATTCAAACAAATATTAGGCTTAAATAAATCACACTTTATTTCATCATTTCCAAAGTTATTTTTAACAAATAAGACTTATTTTCAAAACATAATCTAATTTGACCATCATGTTCGTAAGCCATCAAACTTAGATTCAAAGCTTAAGCTTGATAATGAATCATTCAAAATCCATCAAGGCACCATGGTCAATTCAAAACTATCCTCATCATCCATAAAGCACGAAGTCAAGCTAGCATTTCATCGAAATCATGGAAAAGAACACTAAATTACATGAACATGTGAAATTCCAAACAAAACTTCCATTCAATGTCCAAATACAAGTTCAAGTTCCATTAACACAAGCAATTTGGAGGGTACAAGTACAATTGTCATGGTCCAAACTAAAGTAAAAATTTCATATAGCATAGCATGATACATGAAGCTGCAAAATACTACAAGTTGCATGCACACATGCCATACAGATTTTACACAAATATTTGAAGTTGGAAATGCTTCTAGAAAACTACAATCCTTAGAAAATTCACACATTCTGATTGAAAAACTCACAGATGTGAAGAATCAATACTCAACCTATAAATAGAACCTCACACTCATTCCATTTTCAAGCTTAGAAAGCCATAGAACCTCTACAAAATTGAAATTAGAGTGCACTAAAAAACAGAGCAAACTGAACCTCGTTTTTAAGCATTCATTCATTCGTTCTCTTATCCTAAATCATCCTAAGATTAAACTGAACCTCGTTTCTAAACATTCATTCATTTGTATAGAAGATTTGTGTAGAACTTTTTAATTTGAAATGGTAACTTTGCATTGTTTCCTTTCGTGCAACATTGGACTTAGCTTTTAAAATTATAGAAAACACATCAATTGATCCCTTCTTCCTATGTGATTTGAATGCTTATCGTTCAAGAGACTTTATCATGGTGTTACTATTACAGAGGTAGGATTAAACAAAGGTTAAGATTTTATCATGGTGTTATGCCTACATACATACATGCAATTTTATTAAAGTTGATGTAATTTTATTCTTAAGTAAGTCCCACATTAATTTTGTTTCAAATATTAGAAGAGTTTATAAAGTTTCAACATATATAAGTTATTGCTTAAGTGAAATAGAATGGTAATGGGTTTGTTGGACTATTAATGTGTCTAATGGATTTTAATTTTAAATGTTTTAACTAATTAGTTAATTTAGAAATATATTAATTCAGTTTATTAAATATTAATTTATTTAAAAACATATCAATTATTAATTATCCTAGTCACCCTTGTCACCTAATTAAAAGATATTTTTTTTATCTCAATCATCAATGTCACGTCTGCCAAAAGTGGAGGGGACCATAAAATGCAAAGATCATCAAAATTAAGGGACAAAATCGCAGATTTTGTAATAGGGAGACCAATTGTTTAAAACGTTCAAACTAGGGGGATCAAAAGTGCATTTAAGCATTTTTTTTAAAATTTAAAAAAAATCTTGAAAAAAATAATTTAAAAATAATTTAAATCAAATTAATTATAAATTTGGTTACGGATATAATCGGTTAATAATTGGTTTATAACCATTTTACAAAAATGAAATTCGGTTATGACAATTGGTTAAAAACCAGTTATAACATATGGATTTATTTATAATTATGGATTTGTTATGGAAATTAACCGTCCATGAGCATCCCTAATATTGACTAATGAAGTGTACTTAGGGGATGCTCAAATTAACTAGTTATTTAAATTATCCATATTCATATTCAAATTTGGTTATTAAGAACCGGTTAACTAATAGTATGGTTTTAACCAAATTCATATTTTGAATAGGTTATAAATATGGTTTAAACCAAATTCATATTTTGAACATCAATATCCAAAATAAAAACCAAATGAGTCTTTTTTTTATATATAAAAAATTAAAAAAACTTTTTTTCTTTTGAAAACAAAAAAAAAAGAATATTTATTTTTTTAATTTTGAAAAAAAAATTAAAAATTTCAGTAAATAAAAATAAAACTGGAAAATAATATTTTTTAAAAATATATATAAAAATGATTTTTTTTCAAAAAATTTTGAAAATAATAAATAATAAATAATTTTTGAAAATAAATATTTTTTCTTAAAATAAAAAATCTTGCAAAAAATGATTTTAAAAAAAATTAATTATAAATTTAGTTATTGATATAATCCATTAATAAATGATTTATAACCATTTTACAAAAATAAATCCGGTTATGACAATTATTTTTAATAACCAATTATAATATATAGATTATTTATGGTTATGGATTAGTTATTAACCGTCCATAAGTATTGTTAGAGCATCTCCAATCGTGAACCCATTTTTGGGTTCTTTGTGGGACCTATTAAACCACGTCAGTTTGAAGCAACACAACTACTTTTTCACTCCAATGGTGCAACTCTGAAGAACTCAGATTGGATCTCACAACTTTATTTTATATATTAATATTTTATTCATATTAAATTTTATATTAATTAAAATAATAATTTTAGTGTTTTAAATTAAATTTGATATAAAATAAAAAAAAATTAAATTAAACTTATAATTTAAAATGATAATTAAAATTAAAACACATTCAAGGAACCGTTGCTTCACATTACACTGTTCTCCATGTTGGCATATGCTTAAAACTAAAAAAAGTGAAAAGATGGGTGTCATGCTGGCAAACTCATTGAAGGAACCACCAATGGAGGTGGTCTTAGGTTCAAATGATTGTATAATCATCTTAAAGCTCGTGTCTATAACTAACTAGCACGTGTTGTTTCAGTCTATACTCCCTCCGTACCAATTTATAAGAAAAAAAGCTCATTTTTCTTGTAATAAATTATAAGTAAAAAAACATCAAATTTATTTCATTTAACCATTTCATTTTTTAAAAAATCATTTTTTCCAAAGCAAAATTAAATGCAAATTGCATTTAATTGGGTTTCTCTTTCATTTTCTCTATAAACAACGTCCAATCAAAATTATTTTTACATCTTTCCATATAACATATTTCAAAAAAAAGACACAAAAATTTATATTTTCTTAATAAATATGAAATATTCATTTTTTACTTATAAATTAATACGGAGTATTATATACTAATAAATTATTATGATATGCGTTATGCATTCACCACAAGAATGTTTCCTTGAATCTATCAAGAGCTTGTTTCCTTGTATATTATGTAATCAACTTTGCCTCAAGTTCCCTATTAAATGTTGTTGTTTCTCTGCATGGATTTCATAACACAGTTATCATACCATGAGTGAGATTACAATTAGAGTTTAACAAATAGTATGGTTTCTGTCAGTTGGGAGTTATGTGCTAAGGAGAAGGTTTCTGTCAATTATCTCATGCATTAAAGCTTAGTAGGATTTATGGATTCTTGGGTATTCCACAACTTAACTGGTTGCATAACACATTATGCATCTGATAGAAACTTGTATCTATGGTGAATGAACTAAAGAAAAGGAAGCAGAAATATAGAATAATCCTTTGCAGAATTTGTCTACAACAGCAATTTATATTATTAATATTGAATTAACATACTAGTACATCAAAGAAAGTTTAGAGAGGTAAACATCAAAGAAAGTTTAGATTTAAAGACAATGATAGAATAGACAAGGTAGTCAGACTCGAGATCCTACACAAGATCGGGTTTGGGTAATTAGATCGTGAATCATAAGATCGTAACACGGATCGTAAGATCCTACAAAATTTAAAAATTCATATATATTTTGCATATAGATTAATAATATGCATATGACATAACATAATATAAAAATAAAATTCAAATAACACTAAAATTATTTTTAAAAACTGGAATTTCATAGGATAATATTTATTGAAACTAACTCATGACAATTCAAAACAACACAACATTTAAAACAGTAGCAAATAACAATTGAAAACTTATAAGAAAAACTTAATGAAAATTCACTCAATTTCCAAACAATTCATGTTTTTTCTGGTGTGGTGGTGGTGCAAATGCAGAGGGAGTAGTGAGAGCACCAACAACCAAAGTTCCATCAGCAGAACTTGAAACCATTGGAGAAAGGTTGAAATTGTTTTTAATAGAGAATGAAAGGTTATTTTAACGGGGGAAACAAGATGGAGAATGAAATATTGAGTGAGATAGTGACTCTATTTAACGTAAGAGAGGTGAAAGAGTTTAACGTGAATGAATTGGAACGAATAAATGTATTTTGGGAAGTGTAGCGGTAAATTCATGACCATCAAGTTATGGATAAGCTAGACGTCAATAAAATCATAGTCGCCGCCGCGCTTTTATTGGTTCCAAGGGAAAAGTACAAACAAAACCCAAAGATAAGAAGTTTTCAAATCAAAACTAATAAAATGCCAGAGATTTCAGGTAAGGGGGTTGGTTACACAGAGGGAAGGTGTTAGCACCCAAAGTGTCCTAGGTACTCCTAGGGAGCCCTTTTTTGTTGTACATGTGTTTTGGTATAAAAAATGTTTGCAATAAATAGAGTGTGGGTATGAGAAAAGAATTCATTAATTTTATTTTTGTGTTTGACAAGACCTTCGGACTTGTGCCTACGTACCAACATAAAAATGAGGGATCAAAACCTCGTAGTTTGTGGTATAAATTTCAAAGTGAATAGTTGTTTTTAACAAAATTTTGAATTTAAGAAAGGCACAAGAGGCCTAAAAAGGTTTGGATGAGTGTTAGTTCTTTTTGGCTTTTAAAATTTTAAGTTAAGTATAGTTAAATTCATTTACAAGTTTGATTAAGAAATTGAGTTTGAAAATGCAATGGCATGAGGTCAAAGTTTCTAATGGGAAATAAAGTCTAAGTTTAGAAATCACAAACAAAGAAGATTTTAAAAGGAGGGAGAGATTTGAAATTAAAGAAGTGGGGAGGAGATGAAGAGACTAATCCTAAGCACAAATTTAAAAGTTGAGAGTTGAAAAGATTTGACCAATGAGCTGCAATCTAATAGACAAGAATGTCATATAGAAACTCAAATTTCCCTTGGACTTTAGAATCAAGCAATATCAATACACAAATAGCAAGATGAAGAGCAAGGCATCAAATAAAGATAGTCACATCCAAGCTTAGCAACTCCGTGATCTTCTTCATAATCTCCCATGTATCAGATGAACTCAAAGATAGGCATTAGGCACAGATTCAAAGTAACATCTTCAATCAGACCATGTAGCAGATGAACTCAAATGGATCTTCAGTATTTGCATCAGATGAAAGTTCAATTCACAATGGTCTGGCTTCAGAAAAGTTGGCATTGACCAAGTCCTTTTGCATAGGGAATGTTGCCTAATTCTAAGTCCAAGTCTCAGATCAAATCCAACAATCCACGCAAACATTTTTTAGGGGTCTTTGTTGTTATTATGTACATTAAGGTCAAAAGACCACAACACAAACAAGTATAAACAAACACAATATATTCACAAGATATGGCTTAAATGAGCAAAGTGAAAATGACATTAAAGTAAACAAATTGAATGGTATGAATAATGTCAAATGAAATAAGACTTAAAATTAAAGTGCATAAAAGTAAATGACTTGAAATTAAATGTTAGTTGTTAGTTGATTAGAAGTTAGTATTGCTTTTACTTTTGTTTTGTTTAAGTCATTCTTTGGAGAACATTCAACCCACTTGTCACAAGCATAGATCCTTGAACCAAGACATCTTCCAAAGGAAGGAAAAAAATCCAAGTTTCCACACAATACCATGAAAGAGGGGAAACATACAATTTCACTTACTAGAATGTTATGCCTTTTGTGTCAACAATTTAGCGTTATGTTAAGCAATCGTAATTGGACTTATGTAGAATTCACAACTATTTGAGGTCAGGAAATAAGAATTTAGTGTTAATGCATGTTAGAGACATGGTATTATGAACCATGCTCCTAAAATATACCACACTTAAAAAGAATATGCAAAAGGGGTGGACCTAATCTCATCCACACTTATGTTGATTTTACAATCAATTAGCCTTAGGATATGGAGATATCATAGGTTCGTGAAATGAATGAGAAGAGAATGGGATTGAGATGAAGAGGGAGGGGAAATGGAATCAACAAAAATTGGTCAAAGGAGGACTTTTATCAAATTAAAATTATTCATTCATTTTGGGAGATGAAATGTACATTTCCTCAATCCCCTAAATCCAATTATTTTCACTCAACAAAGTCAAATTAACCTTGACCAAGGCCCAATCAACACAAGTCAAACTCAACAAGTCAATATCAAATGCTCAACATAATTTATTTTGCAATTAAATAAATAAAATCAATTAAATAATGCATTAAATTAAATTATGGTTTGGCAAATTCCTAAAACCTCATCAAAACACCAAAGAAATGACCATGAGATTTATCATAGGTCAAACAAGGTCAAAGGACATTGGAGAAAAAAATTCATAATATTTGGAAACTTAAAACTATTTTTAAACAATTAAAACTATTTACAAAATCAATTAAATCATGAAAAATATTAATAATGATCCAAAAAATAATTTTAATTCAGAAAATGAAAGAGGAATTTATTTAAATTTTTTGGTGAAACTCTCATATTTTTTTGGATCAATATTAAAACTAATATGAATTAATGAAAATAAACCAAATAAAATGAAAATCAGAAAATAAGAAAAAGTGTGGACCACTTGATCTCCCTCATTAATTGAGGTGGCAGATCAAGTGGCTCTCAGAGCACTTTCCACCATGGTCTTGAGTCAGTGCGCCACACAAGTGGTAATCCAAAGTAACGCGTGAGATTAAATTAAATCAAATGGATGGTTCTGATGACTGTCAACTCACCACCGGAGCCAAAGCTCCAATCTCCTTCTCCGACGAGCCTCACCGGACTGGTTTAGTCACAACCATCACCAAAATTAAAAAGAAGGACATGATTTTAAAGTAAAAAAATGACACTGAGCTTGAATCTGGCCTCAATTTATCCTACTCCAAGTATATTGAGAGATACAAAGAGTTGAAATTTGAGGTGCACGATCTGAGTTGTTTCGATTTGACCTCAAAGCAACTCAATCTTGTTGCCTACATTGATAGGACTTCAGACAACCAAAGATCCAAGAGAATTATGGAGAATTAAGTGAGAATCGAAGAGATGAAAATTTCTGGAAAATACCTTCAATGTAGGTCTGAATTCGATTGTTCTTGCTCTTGCTTGTGCTTGATCTTGCTTAGGATGCTTGAAGGAGTATAATAGAATGATCAAAAGGCTTTGGATCCTTGGAGATTTGAATCTCAAAACAGTGAGATTTAAACTCAATTTCCAAATGGAAATTATCAAGATTATCCTTTGGAATGGGAGGGTTTTAATGCTTGGGATCAAAGCTGGCGCGCAGGGTCCTCAATTTTGAACCTAGAGGTATCTAGTTATAGCCAATTGATTTGATATTTGCACACTTGAACATGGAATCCAAAAATAGCAACGAGTGATGCATGGGTGCATGGGCGTGTACAGGCCCATGAAATCATGTCATTTGGTCCATAACTGAATACAAACAAGTTTGAGATCATATTGGAATGTCATGCATTGGTGTGTGGGAGTTTGAAGTTCAATCTTGCCAAATGATGATGCAATGTTCAAGCCATGCGCAGCCCATTCAAATCTTGTCTAAAATGGATGAAATTGGACTTTTTGGAAAGGTTAGATCAAGAGGAACGACTTTAATGTTGGAAACTTTTTCATTTGAATCTTGGATCATGATGAATTTTGAGGTGGACGTTGGGAAAATCAAACATGTTAAAAAAAATTCTTAGTGTCAAGCCATATGTTCACTTATTCCACCTTGGCTAACTTTTTATGTGAGCTTCAAATGAGAAAAGTGTCTTCATCAAAGTTGTAAATCTATCAAATTTATTAAAAATGGTTGACCTCATTTGGATTTAATATGAAGGAGTTATGCATTTTTGAAGTTGAGAAAAATCACTTGTTCAATGGCATTGGTCCAAAATGACCTATAATGTATCCTCATATCACATGCTCATAAAAGTTGAATTAGCTCTTCCTCCAAACATAAAAGTTGAAGTATACATCTTTAATTTGATTGTGAAACTTGGAAATATTTCATATCATAAAAATTGATCAAGTTATGGCCTTGGGAAGTTGACCTCCAAATTAGGGTTTAGATAAAATGACCTATAATCTTTCACCATAAAAAAGTGACTTTACAAGCAAAACTAGATCTAGACCTCAACATGAAAGTTGTTTGGAATGTCATTTAGAGTAACGTTTCTCTTGAAATCATTTTCATATGACAAAAATTGTAGGAGATAGGGTCTAGGGAATCCCAGTTTTTATCAGATGAATTCCTCTAGTCAACCACCATTAACCAACTTGCTAACTTGCAATTCTCTTGACTTTTGGGACTCATGGAGGATCATATATGCATAAGATGATGAAATTTTAAGTATCCCTTGAAATATTTTATCAATTGGTGAAGAAGCTTGTTGAAGAAGTTACACAAGATACCTAGATGAATTAGGGTTTCCAAGGCAAACCAACTCCAAACTCTTGATGAATTCTTGATCAAAATAACATGTGAAGACCATGGGGATTCATATATTATGTTTAGAGACATAGTAAACCAATATTGATTGAGCTCCTTGCACTAAGGGTCTTAAACCCTAGATGTGAGCTTGATAGATCAAAAGTGAGCACATGCCCTACCTACAAAAGAGTTAGTTTATACAAAGACATATTTTTGGTATTTTGGTTAGTAAAAATGATAAAAATACAAAGTATGATACAATCAAATGGTGCTTGGTGATCTCTCCCAATGCAAACCCAATGAATGAAGGGTGAAGAGGATGTCAAAATGTGATCCCAATGTCAATGCATATGATGAGATAGCATGAGGGATCTTAGGGTCAAAATTGAGGTCTTATAGGAAGTTACATTAATCATGATGTATTGTGGAAAGTTGAATAAATCCTTAATTATTTGGTGGTTCAGTATTGATTACTCCTAGCTATTATCATTTATCCTGGTTATTAGGCAGAAAAGAATCGTCTCAGATTTTAAAGAAAAAAGCTTTTTAGGGTTTTTCTGAAATGGGTTATGGATCCGACATGTGAACCCGAATTCATGGGGCTTTAAACAAAAACAATATTTTTTTAACAGAAATGGAGATTATACCTTTTTCGCGTGATATCACGGCGATTTTGGTTGTGCCTACCAAAAATTGATTTTGATCATTCTCTGACACAGTTGGGAGTTGCAAGATCATAAAATCGTACGATCCTACAAGTAGGATCGGCGAGTTTGACTACCATGAGAATATATATAAAGCATATTGATAATTTGAACTTGATAGTTAGTCTCTTAAAAAGAGAGCATTTGAATATCATAAAATTGAAGACTTAATATCAATGATTTTTTTTTATGAATGAAAAACATATTTAACTCTTTTATTTGAACTCTTTGTTATACTTTTTTTCGTAGATGTATGTATCACTCAAAGAGATTGTTAATTTTCTCAGAAACTAATGGGTAATGCATCACCATTTTCCTACATAAGAATGAAAAAATCAGTAATAAGTGTCTTTTCTTGTATTCTTTTTTTGCTTCAAAACAAAAATAAATTATAGCAATTAATGTGGTGGTTGTTATATGTTTTGAAACTGGGTTAGTAGTTACTTTTATCATTTTAATATGTTAAATGTTTCTTCCTTAATTGTGCAACATATAAGTGATTTTACTTATGCAAGGCTAGCAGATTTTGGAGCGGTGAATTGCAATGCAAACAAGTGCTTGAAGAGCTAGATGTGAGTAAATTTGGAGTTGACAATAAGGACTTAATTATGTTGCGTACAAGTGTGAGTTGGAAGTTCCACATTGTTTAAAAAATTGGAGATTGAACATTTTATAAATGAAAAGACCTATACACCTATCACCTTAAGGTTTATGGTGAATATGTTCTGTTGTAGTATCCGCAATGACGGTACTCTTAACCCAATGTAGATGCTCCTCGTGATTACCCAACAGATATAAATTATAGTATGTATAATCACCTCCCTAGTCTTTGCGTGTGATAAAAACTTGAGCCATTTGAAGTTAATGGGAGAAATGCTCCATGTTGCGTGCATTTTAAGTTAATTGATAAGTATCCTGGGAGAAATTCTCCATGTTGCATGCATTCCTATAAGCTCTTCACAATAATTCATAATTTCTATAGTATATAGTGACATTCATGGTAACTGTAGGAAAAAGTTTGGTCGTAATTAAAAATTATGCTGACATTCAATTCATCGTCACACCATGCTCATTTATAATTGACGTCAAAGGTGGGGGTCACTCAAAGCCCTACCGATATTTACTTACATTATTGGATTTTAGTGATAACTTTTGAATGTCACTTAAAGTCAATTTTCTTGTAGTGATATTCTCACCTGATTACTTTCACCTAACTAATTCGATTTGTTATTTATATCTCACCATTTCTCAATAGTTTTGGTTTGCATTATTTTTTGGATTATTTTTAAGTGATCCGATGTGTTATTCTTATTCACTTTATTACTTCAAGTAGAGTGTTAATGTTTATTTCAAAATATTCATTGGATGACTTTTATTTGAGTAATACAATGTGTTTTTTTCCTTTTTTTATATATTTTTCAGTTGTACGATATAGAGGATGTGAAAGCAAGATCATTACATCCTAGGCGGGAACATTTTGAAATACGGTGGGCGGAAGATATATAGTAAGAGGAGGATCAACTTGCACCTCAAGAGCAACAACGTCATTATTTATGAGGATCAAATCTCACTTCTCTTCTATTGGATTGATTCTAAAGTATTTCCCTGATATGATACAAGGGTGGTTGGTTGGATATGGTCTAGCCTCCCTCCATAGAATTATATTGGAGATATTTGTTTTCAACCTTATCAAAACATTTATTGAGAGGCAATATTAAAAAGACATCATTATTTCATTTTTGTTTGTTTATATGGTGATTATTCTTGTTGATGTTGAGTGTTTATTACACCTTTCAATCAAGAGTGCTTTTTACGCTTATCATGCATATATAAATAAAGAAGGAGTTGATGCACTTGCTCAAGAGTTATTGGGAAGACCATATAGGAGGATAACACATAGACTCAAAATTATAGTGATATATATTCCACTCAAAAGTGACTATATGCCTTATTTGAGAGACATCATGAGATTAGTAGATTTGATTATGTTGTCATGGTTTATATGTTAATGCTTGTAGGCAGTACTATTTTTGCACACAAGATTTTTACTCTTGTTGAGACAAAATATCTATCGTTGTTTAGGAATTTGTCAAATTATTGTGGATAGTATTGGGGCATTGCTGCTTTGGTCACATTATACATGTATTTAGAAGATGAACGTATGTATACTTTTAAGCATCTTAGTTGATATATTATTATTTTGTAAGACGTATTATTATTATTATTATTATTATGTAATATTTTTGAATTCATTAATACTTTCCAACCAATGGTAACCAGGTAAATAGTTAGATTTCAATGTGATGCACCTGAAAGACTTTAGGCTGTCAATTAGTAATATAAGCAAGGAACTCTAAAATTTAATCAGCTCATGAGTACGTTAGATGGTCTAACACCTCATGATTTAATATGGCTCCCATTTGAGAGTCATTGAAAATTTATTCCTTTTGATGAGATATGCCTATATATGGGTTGTCTTTGTTGATGTGGCATTGTTGTTCCTTACTTGTCTGACATGTGTATGCAGCAACTTGTTTATATACAATATATACCACCACCGCCTCTAGACTATACCATGTTTCATGTAGACGTTTAGTGGATTGGTTACCATTCCAGTGTTCACGAGGTGGTTAGATTGGTACTTATAGTAATCACTCTATGTGAGGTTGTTGATCGAAAAATAGAGTGGTACTATATGATATCACATCCTCATTTGACATCCTCCTTATGAGTCTCACAGAGCAATCTTTGTTCCAGACTAGGAAAATTGTTGAGATCTATAACCTTTTTATATGAGGTTGTCAACGATTGTTGGCGAGTTGCAACACATGGATTATGACTTTGTTATTGAGAAAGATAGTCTTGTTTCGAGCATTAGACTTAGCTCGTGGTGGACCATCAGATTAGCTAACAAATGTTATTGTCGATGTTTATTTTAAGCTTGAGGCTTATAACGGCAGTAACATATAAAAATATAATAGCAATAATACACAACAAAATATAATGTCAGTAACATTCAACAAAATATAGTACAAATAACAAATATTCTAAGATAAAAATATTTGACACTTCAAGTGTAAGTTATTGTTATTGTTGTATCTATTTGGTAAATCTTAACATCAAAGATGTTACTTCTAAAGAACAAAAATTACTCCAATTCTAGTTAATTTTAGGCTTTGGAAACCCTTATTTCATTTTTACTTGGAAAAAATAATGTTAAATTTACAATTTTTAATAAAAGTAAATATTTATAACTACCTGAACCCAATGTTTTAACTTATCTAATGTTTGATGAGTATGAGTGCATGGTGAAGTGATATGAAACATTTATGGTGAAACAATAGCAAGATCTTCTTGCTTCTGAATATTATTCTCATTACACTATAGTGGAGCTATATTTTCACTTATATACATGATGGTGTAACTACCTTGGAGTAAGTTACACAAAGTTAACAACAATAACTAACTCATCATTCTTTTAGCTAATCTTTACTCACTAATATTCTCCCTCAAACTCATGGTGGTTTAAAGAAAGCTACTTTAAGTTTGTTACAAAAATCAACAAAGAGATTAGTAGAGAGGGCTTTGGTAAGGATGTATGTTACTTGCACATGGGCCGGAACATATTATATATGTAGCTTGTTAGCAACAACCTTTTCCCATACAAAATAGATGTCCAATTCTATGTGTTTCGTTCATGCATGCAATACCAAGTTATGAGACTACATCACTGCACTGAGATTGTTATGCATATGCATTGGTGGTAGGTATTGAATGTTTAGCTCATTAAGCAAAGATTCAATCCATTAAAATTCCAAAAGTTGCATATGTCAAAGCCCAATGTTCTGCCTCTATGCTAGAGTGTGATACAAGTTATTGTTTCTTGGAACTCCAAGTAACGAGATTTGGTCAAAAATATACACAAAAGCCTGATGTTGAACTTCTATCACCCCGATCGTTGGCCTAATTTGAGTCATCGTAGGCTCGTAATGAGAATCTTTGCATTGAGATAGCTAGAGCTAAGTTAAGCCCATGAGTTATAGTGCCACTTAAGTACCACAACATGTGTTTTACCATACTCCAATGTGACTCCAGCGGATCTACCATGTAGTGATAGGCTTTGCTAAAATAATATGCAATATATGGATGTGTGAGAGTCAGATATTAAAGTGTTTCTACTATGGATTGGTAAAGAAAGGGATCTGGTAATTTGTCATCCATACACTTACTTAGTTTGTAGGTACTAAACATAGGTGTACTCGTTCCCTTAGCTTCATTCATATTAAACTTAGACAACAAGTATATGATGTATTTTGTTTGTGTTAGTATCATAGTTCCATTTTCTTGGTTGTGGACTTCAATGCCTAGAAAATACTGGGGAATTAGCCTCTTAAGAGCAAACTTCTCATATAACTTGATAATAAGCTTGCGAAGCAAGGTTGAAGAAGAAAATGTGAGAAGGATGTCATCAACATATATCATTGCATACATTATGACATGTTGTTGATTGCATATGAAAAGTTAATGATCATATTTTCTTGAGACGAAACCAAACTTGAGCAAAGTCTGATGTAGTTGTTCATACCATGCACATGGTACCTATTTTAAGCCATAAACGAATTTCTTCAATTTACATGCCAAGGTGGAGTTAGTGTTGAGAAACCTCGATGGTTGTTGCATATACACCTCCTCCTGAAAATCCTCATTTAAAAATGCATTATTGATATCTATTTATTACACCTCTCACGTTTAGGTGATGGCTAGAGTCAAAAAATTACAAATTGTAATTGGTTTAACCACGAGTAGAAATGTTTCATGAAAGTTAAAGCCATGTTTATGGTGTAATCCCTTTACCACTAGTTGTGCCTTGTATTTATTGATGCTCACATTCGAGTTTTCCTTGACTTTAAAAACCCACTTGTATCTAATGGGCTTTCTATAAGGTGGTAATTCTGTGAGAATCCATGTGATATTCTTGATAAGTGAGTCATACTTGATTTTCATGGCTTGAAACCACTTTGGTTGAGCCAGTTCTTGCTTTGTTGTATTTGGTTCATAATGAACTAGAAAGGGTTTGGGTTTGGGTTTGGACTTCCCAATTTTTGCCCTAGTGAGCATAAGGTGATTATTGATTAGAGGATAGGGTTGATTGGTTTGTGTATGAAAGGATAGAGACTGTGAGTTTGATGAGTTGGTCGTGTTGATTAAGGTATAAGTGACTAATTTTCATGTGATGCCTTAGAGTTGAACTTATATATATGCTCAATAGATGTGACAGGTGGAGTAGATATACTAGGATCAAACTTAAAAGTATTTGATACATGAGAGGTGATATTGTAAGGTTCATAAGGTAATGACTAGAGTGGAACACACCATGTGTATTAACTTTGTGCATCAGGTAATAGGGTATGATTGTCATGTGTAGTGAGTGTACCTGCAGGACATTATGGTGTGATGTGATTATCAGGAATAGGTGTTATTAAGAACTGACTTGATTAAGGATTTGTATGATATTGAAGTAAGGCTAAAAATGTGGTTTTGAAAGGAAGATCATGTTTTAGATTATGAAGCACATCTAATGTTGAGAAACCTTATCTATAAGGAAACTTAGTTTCATTGAAGATAACATTCTTTGAGATGTAGATCCTTCCTTCTAATGTGAGACACTTGTGACCTTTGTGAGTAGGTGACACTCCCAAGTAAATACATTGAGTGCTTATAAATTCCAATTTATGTTTTTTTAAAGGTTTGATCAGTGGAAAGAATGCATATCCAAATGTTTTGATTGAAGCATACTCGGGTTGTTTGTTGAAAATTGATTGATAAAGTGAATTGTAGTTAAGAAGAGCATAATTTGGAAGTCTATTGATTAAGTATATAGTTGTTGTTAAATTGTGATCGTAAAAGTTGGTTGGCATTGAGCCATGTGCAAGCAAAGTCAATCCCACATCCAAAATTTGTATATGCTTCCTTTACACAATTATATTCTAATGTGAAGTGTGAGGGCATATCAACCTGTAACGCCCCCGTTTTTATTCTAGTATTTTTTATTTGAGCTTTTGGAGTGTCTCTTATTTAATTAATTACTATTATTTAGGTTAATGAGGATTGATATAATTTAATTATAGTTTAATATTCAAATTATTGGAGAATGTGATAAATTGTAGTTTTAGACAATAAACTAGAATTTAATTAGATATAGGGAGATGAGTAAAGTTAGTGAGAATTGATGGAATTAGTAGAAATTATTAAAATAAAATAAATTAGGTTTTATTTAAATAGAAGGGAAAAGTAGGAATACATAGAATTTTGGTGGAATAAGGACTAAGAAGAGAAGAGAGACAGCCCTAGCATAGAAAGTGAAAGAGAAAAGTCTTCAAAGTTTCAAGCTTTTTTGCATAATCGAGGCAGGGGGTATTATTCGATATAGTGGTGTCTAAGCATGAGGGATAATGGGGATTCCTTAACCCATTTTCTTTTCTTCATTCCCTTTTTCTTCCATTTATGTAAAATTAAACCTTGAGATGGTTTGTACAAAACCTCTATAGATTGATATTTTATAATTTTGAGTTATAATAATGCGAATTTTGTGAATCTATATGTTTAATTGGGATTATTGATGTCCATGAATGTATGTGATGTTTTGATGAATATGATGATGATTTCATGATTAATTGATTATATATGTGTTTAATATGTGCATTTTTATGTGTTAAATGTTATATGAGTCATGTATGATGATTACTATGCGTGTGAGGCTGTATGGGACTAAAAAATTGAGATATGGAAGTGTTGTATTGGTGAAAACGTAGATTTTCGCATTTTGTTTAGTGGTGACGGGAGTCACCTTAGGTGACAGTTCACCTGTCATCACACTTGGGAAGAAGACCAACTTAGGCGAGCTAACGCGCGTCAACGAGGTGACGGTCCGACCATCAGCGCTTCGCGAAGAGAATCCTTGTTTAACCGTCACCGTTTGATGGGCGGGTGAATGGGGAGGGTGATAACCGTCATGCTTGCGAGTTGCTGACCGTCAACCCTGTGCTGACTTTTCTAGACGTTTGACTCGATTTTTTGAGCACTTTAGGATTTTTCTAATTTGTTTATTGTTGTTCGATGTGGATTGATGAGAAAAATGTTTTGAGTTATTATGATTGAGTTAATGGTAAAATTCCTTATGAAGAAGAATTTTGATGTTGAAATAATTGGGTTCGAGGGAACCAATGATGTGGCCATAAAAAAGCAATAATTATTGATGATGCATTTTAGGTTCGAAAGGAACCAATGACGAGAATAGAAGTTGGAGGTCTGGATGTGAATTGCATATTTCTTGTAGCATTCATGCATCATGTATATTGAAGTAAGGTATGACTTCGGTACAGTGGACAGTAAGACTTGAATCTAGTGACGAGTTGGATACCTCAAAAACATACCTCTGAATATCCTAGAGATTGGTACCACATTCATGGGAGTATAAGAGATGAATATTGCATTTATTATTGAATCTATTAATTAATTGTTTGTTGTCATTCAATTTCATGATTGTGATTAATTAATTACGACAATTACACTATCCTTGTTGTTTTATGCACCATTTATACATGGAATGTATTCTCACCCATTTATGTTTCCATGTTGTTTCGTATATATACCATGTAGATACTCAGGTAGAGACTGATGAGCATTAGATGTTACTTACTTTAGAGGATGACATAGTTGGCCTACTCGCTGCTTTATTTCCAATTTTGCCTGTCGTACCTTATCGGTTGTTTAATTTTCAATTGTGTCACTCTGATAGTGTACATTTGTTTTTCTGAGCTATTTCATTGAATAGTTTATGTCATGAATGAAGTTTGTTTTTCGCTTATGATATGATTTGCGAATGTCAAAGAGATGTGACACCCTTTTTATATCTTTATATTTTTTGCATGTGTTAAAAATTATATTTTGGGGTTTTAGGGTTCTATTAATATTTGGAACATGCAACAAATAAACTAGTTTTAATATGGATGTTTACCCAAGATTGGACTGAAAATGAGAGTTTCCAATATAATTCACTTCTAGACTATGTCCATTACCAATAACTACTTTATTTGGACCTACACAAGTTTGAATATACTGCAAGTTTGAATTATTAGAAGTGATATTGTGAGAAGCATCTGAGTCAGCAAACCATGCTTGAGATCCAAGTCCTTGAGGTATTTGCAGGTAATCTTGATAAGCCAGATATGCAGTTGCTGATGCAGTAAATCCTTCTTGATTCTTGGCTCCCTTTGGTGCATTATTGGTGTTTTTTGAAGTTGATGCTTAAGCTTATGTCTTGGATGACGTAGGTTGGAAGAACTCGTCAAATATATGCCATTAGTCCATTACATCATGACCATAGTTTTTGCACAATTGACAAGTTGGACGATTGTCTAGGGTGTAATTTTTCCGGCCACGTCCTCTTCCTTTAGTTGGTTTGCCTCTTCCACAAAAATGATGGTGCGATCCACCAAAACTTTCATTTCGATCATATTTTATTGTACCAATTACTTAAGCAACATTTATTGTGGCACTAGGTGTTGTTAATTCCTTACGATGCTTATCCAACTAAGCTTCTTGGACATACAGTATAACTTCTACATCATATATGTCAATCGGTTTAGTTTTTCCACACGCCATCATTATTAATGGATCATATTATTTAGGTAATCCCTGGAGTATTGCGTCAACATGAACATATTCATAAATTGGACCACCAATGATCATGAGTGAATTATCAATTGCACAAACTCGAAGAACATACTCAAAGATTGTTCTAATTCCTTTCTTGCTCATCTTTAATTCTGACATGAGCTGATGAACACACTTTCATCTGAATTTTGAAATGTTTATGCACCTTATCCCATGCCTCATATGCAGGCTTGCATGAGAGTACACGAGGTAATATGGACTTTGAAATTGTTGACAACAACCGTGTGAAGAAGGCTTTATCTTGCACTATCCACGACTCATAATTGTTAGAACAAGATTTTGGTTCTGTAATATATCTCTAAGTTTTGATGATAATAAAGAATGAAACAATTTGGTACCCTAATAATTTTCTCTATGTGTGCAGGTTTCTAAGGAAAAATGAATCAGAGGAAAATAATATCTGGTATCTAACGAAGTCTAGAAAAGTTGATTCAGCAATAAAGAAATCATATCTGACTCCAAACAAGAACTCTTATGAAAGAATCAGTTATAGAATCTGAAATTCAAGTTCATATCTGATTTCTGAAGACTCTATATCTGAAGACTCTACATCTGAAGACTCTACATCTGAAGACCCTATAAGACAACATCAGATAACACATCTATCTGAAGACTATTCAACAAACAAATATCTGAAGACTCTACATCTGAAGACCATATAAGACAACATCATAAGACACATCTATCTGAAGACTATTCAACAAACAACTATTTAAAGACTACAAGCATCTGCTCAAAGAATCTGACTCCGCTCACTCTGATTCATGCTCAACAAATCATCTGACTCATCAAAATCAGAAACTTAATCAAGAAGTATTCTAAGTATGGTACAAATCTCTCTAAGGAAATTATGGATTATGTTCCAAGATTGTGATGGAAATGACAAGAAAAATAATGTCATTAAGTCCCATAATTGGCAAAATATCTCCATTAATTCCCCCATCCCCCCCTAATGGTATCATCTCAAAATTCTCTATAAAGACCTCATCATCATCATGCTGAATACAAAGAATACACAAGAATTCGACAACACACTTCGATCTATATACTCAACATACTTTCATTGTAAAATTCAGTAATCACACAAGAGTTGTTGCTCATAGTGTGATCATTGATTCGTGTTCTTAATTGTGTTTATACTGCTTACCTAGAAGCACCAAGGAAACACTTGTACTTCTCTAAATTTGTTGATATTCCTCAAGTGAATTGTTTAAGTTTGTAGACTTGAGATAGCTAAGAGTTTGTTGAACTCTTAGACGATTCTGTAATCTATTGAGATTATTGGATTAAGTCCTTATTGAAGGTGAAATCACCTTGGTCGGGTGGACTGGAGTAGCTTTGATTTTCAAGCGAACCAGGATAAATTTCTCGTGTTGTTAGCATTTATTTTCATGTGAGTCGTGTTGCAAAAGTTTTTTATTACTCTAAAAACAATTCAAACCCCATTTCTTGTTTTTCTCTACCTTCAATTGGTATCAGAGTTTATGCTCTATTATTGATTTTTGAATCAAACACTTAACAGTGTAGAGAGATCCAGTGTGATGAAAACATCATGTCTAATACAAATGAAAGAGATATCTACAATGCCAAACCTCCGGTTTTTGATGGAGAAAAGTTTGACTATTGAAAGGACATAATTGAAAGCTTCTTCCTAGGCTACGATGCTGATCTATGGGACATTGTCACAAATGGTTATGAACCACCAATGTCTGCTATTGGTATCTATATTCTAAGAAGTAGAATGGGTGATTATCAAAAGCATGATTTCAATAATCACCATAAAGAAAGAACCATTCTGCTTAACGCAATCTCCTATAATGAGTACGAGAAGATCACCAATAGGTAAACAGCTAAAGAAATCTTTGATTCCTTGAAAATGACTCACGAAGGCAATAATCAAGTTAAAGAGACTACGGCTCTGGCCTTAATCCAAAAGTATGAAGCTTCATAATGGAAGATGATGAAGTTGTTGAAGTAATGTTCTCAAGGTTCAAACCTTAGTTGCAGGACTCAAGGTTCTGGACAAAGGATATACTACAGCAAATCATGTCAATAAGATAATCAGAAGTCTTCCTAAGAAATGGAGACCTATGGTTACTACTCTGAAGTTATCCAAAGATCTGAATAACATAAGCCTTGAAGAACTTATCAGTTCCCTCAAGAGACATGAGATAGATCTAGAGGAAGATGAACCTTAAAAGAAGAGAAAATCAGTAGCTCTAAAGTCCATATCAGAAAGAAGAAAGCCAGAAAGGAACAAAGCCTTTCAAGCTGAAGAAGAAGACGAAGATGACTCTGAGAATGAAAATTCTGATGATGAAGAGGAGTTATCTCTTCTTTCCATAAGAATCAAACATCTCTGGAGAAAAATAAATAACAACTTTAGAAGGCCCAGACAGAAGGGAGATCGTCAAGACTCAACATCCAAAGGCATACCTAACAAGGAAGTAACCTACTACGAATGCAAAGAACCTGAACACTACAGAAATGAATGTCCAAAGCTCAATAAAGACAACTCCAGAAAGGAAATTTCAAGAAAAATCCCTTTAAAGCAAAGAAGAAGGGACTCATGGAAATATGAGATGACCCTGAATCTGAAGTTTCAGAATCTGATTCTGAAGAGGAGCAAGCAAACGTTGCATTCATGGCCATTACCTCTGGAGTTTCATCTGAAAGAGAGTCTGGCTCTGAAGAGGTATTCTCTGACTTTTCTCGTTCTGATCTGAAAGCTTGTTTATCAGAATCTCTGAGCTTGTATCAGAAGCTTCGACACAAATTCAAGAACCTGAAAAAGGTTCATGAAGAGACTGTTGAAGAGTGTGATAAGCTTGAGAAAGAAGTTTCTGAACTTAAAAAAAATAATTTTATCCTTGAAAAAGAAAATGAATTTTCAACCAAAAAATGTTCAAAACTTGAAGAAACTCTTTCTAAAGCTCCACCTACTTCTGACACCATCATACACAAATATGAAAAGGCTTTTCAGAAATTTCTGAACAACGGACTTGAAATAAGCAAAATGGCTTCTATGATCTATGGTGTTAGTCATAATAAGAAAAGAGGAATTGGATATGACTCTAATGAAGATGATCTAAAACCTTTTGCAGAAAACAAACTTAAATCTCCCTTTTCTTATCATTACACACCTGCACAAACACAAAAATTTAATAATGCTAGAAAACCCAAAGTTTTCAGAAACTCTGAGAGAACTAATCCTAAAGGACCCAAAAGATTATGGGTACCAAAAGATAAAATAGTGTATGTTGCAGATATCTTGTACAATAGAGTTAAAACACCAATCATGGTACTTGGACTCTGGATGCTCACGATACATGACAGGAAGAAAGTATATGTTCCAAAACCTGGAAGTTAAAGATGCTGGCTCCGTAGGCTTTGGAGGAAATCAGAAAGGAAGAATCAGAGGATCTGGTATAATTGGTAATGAATTTCTTCCCTCTATTTTTGATGTTCTTTATATTGATGGATTAATGCATAACTTGTTATCCATAAGTCAATTAAGTGATAACGGTTATGATATAATCTTTAATCAAAAAACGTGCAAAGCTGTTAATCAGAAAAATGGCACAGTCCTTTTCATTGGAAAGAGGAAGAACAACATTTACAAAATAAAGCTTTCATATTTAAAAGATCAAAACGTAAAATGTTTAATGTCTGCAAATGAAGAGCAAAGGGCGTGGCATAGACGCTTGGGTCACATTAGCTTGAGGAAGATTTACCAACTAAACAAACTTGAGTTAGTCAGAGGCCTACCTAAGCTGAAGTTTTCTTCAGATGCTCTTTGTGAAGCATGTCAGAAAGGAAAATTTTCTAAAACAACTTTCAAAAACAAAAATACCTCTAAGCCTCTGGAACTTTTACACATTGACATGTTTGAACCTGTTAAGACAACGTCAGTCAATGGTAAGAAGTATGGACTTGTCATTGTTGATGATTATAGTCGTTGAACATGGGTAAAATTCTTAAGGCACAAGAATGAGTCATATTGTGTGTTCACTAGCTTCTGTTCAAAAGTGCAAAATGAATTTGACGTTAAAGTCATTAGAGTCAGAAGTGATTGTGGTGGCGAATTTGAAAACAAAATTTTTGAAGAACTTTTTGACTTAAATGGAATATCCCATGATATATCTTGTCCTAGAACTCCACAACAAAATGGAGTTGTAGAAAGGAATAATAAGACTCTCTAAGAAATGGCCAGAACCATGATCAATGAAACAAATGTGGCTAAGAACTTATGGGCTGAAGTTGTGAGTACAACGTGTTACATTCAGAATAAAATCTCTACCGGACCTATTTTAGAGAAGACTCCTTATAAATTGTACAAGGGAAGAAAACCCAACATCTCTTACTTTCATCCCTTTGGATGTTCCTGTTTTATTCTGAATACCAAAGATAATATGAACAAGTTTGACTCTAAAGCACAAAAGTGTATTATGTTGGGATACTCAGAATGTTCTAAAGGATACAAAGTATACAATACAGAAACACAAATTATGCAAGAATCAATACATGTCATATTTGATGATAAGCTTGACTCTGAAAAGTCAAAGCTAGTTGAGAATTTTGCAGATTTGGAGATAACACTTGCAGGTTCTGATGGGAAGACCAAAGAATCCGAAGAAGCAGAAAAAGAAACGTCAGAAGCACCTGAAGTCATGATCAATCAGAAAAGATCAAGAAATAGACAAAATGTTTCTGAAGAACTGATTCTGGGAAACAAAAATGAACCTGTCAAAACAAGATCAACATTCAAAGTTTCTGAAGAAACACTTATGGGACTAGTATCTCTGATAGAGCCAACATCCTGTGAAGAAGCTCTTCAAGACAAAGAATGGATTCTGGAAATGAAAGAAGAACTTGATCAGTTTGCCAAGAATGATGTTTGGGATCTTGTACCAAGACCCAAGGGAACACATATGATTGGAACCAAATGGGTTTACAGAAACAAACTAAATGAAAAGGGTGAAGTGGTCAGAACCAAAGCACGGCTGGTGGAACAAGGTTATAGTCAATAGGAAGGTATTGACTACAACGAAACCTTTGCTCCAGTCGCCAGGTTAGAATCTATTCGTCTTCTTGTATCTTTTGTTGTAAATTATTCCATCAAATTATATCAGATGGATGTCAAAAGCATGTTTCTGAATGGGTATATTTCTGAAGAGGTGTATGTTCATCAACCTCCTGGTTTTGAAAACTCAAAATGTCCAGAACATGTATTTAAACTGGAAAAATCTCTTTATGGTCTGAAACAAGCTCCTAGAGCTTGGTATGAAAGACTTAGTTCATTTCTTCTGGAAAATGAATTTATTATAGGCAAAATGGACTCCACTATCTTCTGTAAAAACATCAGAAACAATCTCATGATCTGTCAGATATATGTTGATGACATAATTTTTGGTTCTGCTAACCCCTCTGTTTGTCAAGAATTTTCTGAGCTAATGCAGGCAGAATTTGAAATGAGTCTGACGCAAGAACTAAAGTTATTTATGGGGATTCAAATCAACCAAACATGGGAAGCCACATATGTATATCAAAGAAAATGCATAAAAGACATTCAGAAGAAATTTGACATGTCAGAAAGCAAACCGACAAAGACTCTCATGCATCCTACTTGCATCCTGGAGAAAGAAGAGGTAAGTCAAAAGGTTTGTCAGAAACTCTATCGTGGTATGATAGGTTCTCTTCTCTATCTGACTGTTATGCATTCAGATATATTATTCAACGTATGTCTCTATGCTAGATTTCAGTAAGATCCAAGGGAATCTCACTTAACAACTGTTAAGAGAATCCTGAGGTATCTGAAAGGAACACCTAACCTTGGCCTGATGTACAAGAAAATATAAGAGTATAGGCTTTTTGGGTACTATGATGCAGATTACGCTAGAGACAAATTGGAACGCAAAAGCACATCTGGGAACTGTCAGTTTCTGGGAGGAAATCTCATCTCATGGGATATCAAAAGACAATCAACCATTGCACTATGAATTGCAGAAACATAATACATTTCAGCTTCACTATGCAGCACTCAGATGCTCTGGATGAAGAATCACCTTGAGGACTTTCAAATCTATTAGAGTAACATCTAGGGGTGGCAAACGGGCATGCCCGCCCCGCAAAAGCCCGCAAAAAAACGGGGTGGGGCGGGGCGGTCATAGTTGAGGATGTGGGCCTAAAACTTAGACCCGCCCCGCAAAAAAGTGAGGGCAGAGCGGGGGAAGCCCGCGGGCATTGCACTACTTAAGCCTAAAAATGCAAAATTTTATGTCAATACACGTGCCCGCAAAAGCCCGTGAAAAAAACGGGGCGGGGCGGGGCGGACACATTTGAGGGTGAGGGCCTAAATCCTTGGCCCGCCCCGCACAAAAGTGCGGGCAGAACGGGCATGCGCAACAGGTCGAGCCCGTTTTGCCACCCCTAGTAACATCCATATCTTTTGTGACAATAATGCTGCTATATGTCTAAGTAAGAATCCAATTTTACATTCCAGAGCAAAGCACATAGAAATTAAACATCATTTTATTAAAGACTATGTTCAGAAAGGGATAATTATTTTAAAATTCATAGATACAAACCATCAATGGGCTGACATCTTCACAAAACCCTTAGTTGAAGATATATTTCTTTTCATTCTGAAACATTTAAATATGGAAGATTACCCATAATGAATATGAACTTGTGTTTCTCCTCTCTAATGTTTAAATAGACTCTGACTTAAACATATGTTGTTTATCTGGTTCTAGCTCTGATACTTCTACAAGTTAGATGATATATGGATTAGAATCCTTCTGAGTCAGAAACCTCTTGGTATTCTTGACTCCAGAAACATCAAAACATGGTCTCTCAAATGTGTGACTTTGGATCTTCTAGACAATTGTCTAGTTCAAAACTCAAGAGCCAAACTGTTGAGATCTCCTCGAGTAGTGTGCATATTTTTGAGATTAGACAACCATCATTAGCTGCATTTAATTCTCTCCACACTTGTCAACTCAGATTTTAGCAATCATAATTACTTTTTCATCTAACACTGTCATTTTGCATGTGTTTTAAATGTGTATATATATTACCATAATCCCCACTTTCACACTTTTCATGATCAGTGATAGAATATTTACCTCTTGTGACGATTGAAACCTTTGGTGCAGATCACTTGTGACGATCAAAACCTTTGATGCAGATCCACGGAGCGATCACGAACGTTGAACGATGACAACGTCTCTACTCAGTCCACACGAACGGATTCCTTCAATCTCAGTGCTAGCTGGTACGAATGAAGGCTTTGAGTGAGAAGAGAGAGAGAGAGAGAGAGAGAGAGAGAGAGAGAGAGAGAGAGAGAGAGAGAAAACGAAAATAATGCAACCGCAACCAATGCTTCTGCACAAGGATTCTTTTTATAGAACCACTTGTGTGGGCTTCAAGCTAAAAGGCCCACTTAAGTGTATTTTGGCCCATATCTTATAATATGCCCAAAATCACTTAAGCTCATGATACCTTACCATATTTCGTATTCTACTTAAGTACACCGTACCTTTACGATGTTCTACAATTCACTTAAGGGCACCGTACCTTACGGTGTTCCTTAGTTACTCTATCTCTCATCAATATGTCCTTTGTGTGTGACCCTGTAGGTTTTCGCGGCATTGGCAATTATATTAAATCATGTATTTAACATAATAAACAGTGAGCGGTATCTAGCAACACATCACTGCTACCCAAGACACGAAAATGTCATGTGATCTGACAATTCCTTCTGTGATAATACTTATGTGTATAATTACCCCTTTGCCCTTATGTCTATATTGAACACAAGGCATAGACCGTGTCATCCTTGTCCAGTTCAATATTAGGCCCATAGCCATTTATCCTGTTATACAGGATGGGCAAATTCCATCTAGGTCACTCATGTCCCTCAGCATGCTTCGTGGAGTACCCATCAACTGTCTTTATGGTTATCCAGTTACGGACAACGTTTGATCAGCAATAAAGCACTCGACTCTACATCTAGGGTCCATAGTGGTTTCAGGTCGAAGAGTGGTGTTGATTGTAATTTTAAGTGTCGGGTTTTTGTTATCGTCTCCACAGGGATTGTGAGATATCACCGTCTTTCGACAGTTGTTTTAACTCTTAGCTTAAGGTAACAATGGTTTTTGGTTTTAGTCACGGTATCTTGCATAAAAGTGTAAGAAAATGCGGTAAAAGATTTGGTTTTAATATTTGAGAAATATTGCCAAAGTTAGGGTTCGACAATCACTTTGCATGTATATGTTCGATCAACAAAACTTATAAACTCCTTTAGATGATAAACTATTTCACAAAGTCCTCCCAATGTGTTTATCTCTAACACACATTGTGAGTTTTCCCATTTTGATCCATTGTTTATCTCTAACACAATCTATCAAAATGACAACTTTTTGGTTCAACCTTATGGTGAACAAAATCATTCATTACTATCTCTAGCTAACAAACAAGATTGGATGAAAACCTAGGTAAAGAGTTGGGAAACATCTCTCGATCATAAACCAACACAAAGAGTTTTCAATAAAACAAAGTTTTCACCATATATTCACCATTAAAGAGTTACAAATGAAGATCATCCCATTTACACACAAAGCTAATGATCATCTACATCTAACCTTGACAAAATGAAGAACTTAGCTACTCATTTTCATGGTAGCTTGGTCAACAAGTTTCGGAAGAAGGTTGATCAACATCCGAGTCGAATGATCGAGATTGGATGGGAATCCACCTTCTTTTTGTGAAAGATTGTTAAGAGATGAAGAGAAATGATTTCTAGGTCACAAAAGATCTCTAGAGCAATGCTGGAAAATATCTTAAAAAGTACAAAAGTATGGAGGTGTAAAAGTATGGCTCCAAAAAGTAGCCCTTGCTACTTATAGAGCTGCTACTGAGCTGTCATGCTCGCTAGGCGAGCAGAATGGCTCGCCTAGCGAGCCCCTAAATGAGGCACCTGAGGCACCTGCGCCCAGAGAAATAACCTTTTCCAGACTGGCATGTTCGCTAGGCGAACAAAACCTTCGCTAGGCGAAGCCCACGCTTCAACCTTCGCTCCAGCGAGCTTGAGAGGTTTTGCTACTGGAATGCTCGATGGGAGCTCGCTAATGGCTCGCCTAGCGAGTTAGTGCTGGCTGCGCTTTTCACCAAGTCTGGACGTGTTCGCTACACACTTCGCTGGCAACTCACCTAGCGAGATTGTTGATGTTTGCCACTGTAAAATACTGGAGCTTTTCGCTGGGTTCTCACTGGGCGCTCGCCTAGCGAGCCCTTCGCCACAGCCCTCGCCTAGCGAGCAAGCTGATGAATGCATCCTTTCTTTGGTCCCTTTGTCAACTTTCGTGTGGCTTCATTTTCTATTATTTCATGCCTAATTCCTGCACAATAACACACAAATCAAAGGTACCAAGATCGTTTATCATTGTATTGCAATTCATCTAAAACAAAGGTGTTTTCGAACACTTTAGCAAGGAAATGGAGTGAAAGATACCCATATTTGATAGCTCAAATAAGCACTTTTGGGTATCTAACAACTCTCCCCAACTAGATTCTTGCTTGTCCTCAAGCAAAGTATGCCTCTTGAAGGACAAGAGGATTTGCATTAAGAAAAAGGTTTCTCCAAAATCGGATAAAACGGCTCAAACACAAGCGAATCAGCAGATACAAATTTCCAACGGTTAGAATAAAATAATACACAAGAACTAAAACTTAGTAGCAATGCGAAATATGTATCTATCTACAACAATATTATCTTGAATGAATCACTCTATCTCTCCTCTTCGAATAAGGATTGAAGAAATTACGCGTTTGCAACCGCGGGAATAATCTCACTCTCCAATAAACAATGAAGAAATCAATTCAATTCATACAATGTCTAACAATTATAAATGGTAATGTGGAAGCACGAAGATCACTAAGGACTTTTCGGTTGAAGCTTGGTTATGTTAACAAACAAGGGTCATTTCTAAGGCCATTGAAAACGAAATTGTCGATGCAAAAGAGACATTCACTGTACATTATTCACACATCTCAACTTTGTTCCATTTATTTCTCATTTGAAACCTTCACAACTCTTATTTCGCCACTCAATTTTTGTTTTTCACTATTTTTCTTCCAAGCAAGCATTCATTTTCATTTTCTCTATTTTTTTTCTTTTCTTTCACATCATATTTACAAAACAGATGTTTCTCTTTTCTATATATATATATATATATATATATATATATATATATATATATATATATATATATATATATATATATATATATATATATATATATATATATATATATATATATATATATATATATATATATATATATATATATTATGCTTGCTCGATTTTTCAAGAGTTGTGGCACTTACCGATTCTCATTTTCGTTCTCCCCAACTTATTTCTTACTCACCCTAAGTGAATGCTCTTGACTTTTTACGGCAAAAGAACAATTATCAAAAATTTCCGGGTTGTAAAAAAAAGATTTTTGAAATCTCGCTTTATTTCAAGCTGAGATTCAACTGTTTAAGCTCAAAGGGGTTAACGAATACTCTCTCTGCTCACAGGTAAGTTGTATTTGGAGCTGGTTGTGCTCGATAGAAAACAAGTGCCTTGATCATTTCTAATTGCTTCCACATATTCATAATAATAAAAGACAAAGCATGAATCAAATGAATCAACAAAGCTTATTAGAATCCAGCATTTAAGTGTACAATGGAGATTTCCTCACAATTTGTGGTTTTAAGTCCTAGATGAAACATTCATTCAATTGTGTTGCAAAAAGACAATATTCAATTACAAAAAAGAGTAAAGTTCTTAATGCATTCTAAAATTCTAGCCGGAGGTAACCATGTACCTTAGCATTATTCACTTGTTTATTTTTATCATTGCCATCCAAGCTCGGATGCACCTTCATTGGATACTTCTTTGAGGAGCAACCAATCTAGAAGGTTTGACACTCAACCAACCAAAAATTTATTAAAATAAACGAAATTTAAAACATAAATAATACATTACTTCAAAATTTAAAATTGTTCATGGGGGACAAAACACCCCAAAAGTACATAACCAACATCAAAATACACAAGTCTAAAAATATAATAGAAATAAAACATAATATGAAAAATAAAATAACTTAGCCCTCCACGGACTCATAACCCTCATCAGTACCGGCTTCAGAACCGGTAGCCTCATCATCATCATCATCATCATCTCCATCAGCAGCACCAGAAGACGCACCAGCACCCGCCCCCTCTCCAAACACAGGCCTGTCCACAGGCCAGCTAGCGTTCTGCAGAAACTGCTCACGTGTCATCAACGAGTGATCACCGGAGGGGTCACGTGCCTGCAGCTGTAACAGCTGCATAGAATCGTGCATATCGAGCATGGCGCGCTGACTTGCCGCCATAGTGAGATGAAAAGTGAGAGAGTGCTTGTGAGTGTTTGTGAGAGTGCTTCAGCAGAGTTATAAAAAGAAAAGTGCATTTGGGCCCAAAAGAGTGGCCTGCTGATAATCAAATGAGTGCTGCCACGCAGCGCTCGCTGCTGCTTCGCCTAGCGAGCAACTAGCGAATCCGCTCGCTACTGCCTCGCCTAGCGAGTATCTAGCGAGCATGACAGCATTTGCTTTTTCAAAAACAGCATTCTTGGTACATTCAACAAGGTTTTAACAATTGAAATCCCAATACGACACCACAGAAAAACTATAAATACTTACAATGTTGGGGTGCCTCCCAACAAGCGCTTGTTTAACGTCGGATAAGCTCGACGGTGCGATGCTTACAAAGGAGCATCCAAAGGAATAGCACAGCTCTCGCGATCCACATGACCACCAAGATAAACCTTCAAACGTTGGCCATTAACGGTCCAACTGTCCTTCTTTTCCATGTCCTCAATGACAATAGCTCCGTACTCCTTAACTTCTTTGACCCGAAATGGCCCGGACCATTTTGATTTCAACTTTCCGGGGAATAACTTCAACCTGGAATTGAACAGTAGGACCAACTGTCCGGGCACAAATTCTTTCTTTCGAAGCTTTTTGTCATGATATTTTTTTACCTTTTCTTTGTACAACCAACTTGAGTGATATGCGGCATTGTGCATTTCTTCCAACTCAAGCAGTTGCACCTTCCTTTTCTCACCGGCCAAATCCTTTTCAAAATTTAAAAATTTCAGAGCCCACAAGGCTTTGTGCTCCAATTCGACCGGCAAATGGCAAGTTTTACCAAACACCAATTGAAAAGGAGTGAGCCCAATTGGAGCTTTAAAGGCGGTACGGTATGCCCATAACGCTTCATCCAATTTTTGTGACCACTCTTTTTTCGAATTTGACACAGTTTTTTCGAGAATTCTCTTAATGTCACGATTAGAGACCTCGGCTTGCCCATTAGCCTGTGGGTGATACGGAGTTGCCACTCTGTGTGATACACCGTAATGTTTTAAAATGCTTTCCAACGGTGCATTACAAAAGTGTGACCCTCCGTCACTTATCAACACTCGGGGGGTTCCGAAACGGGAAAATATGTTTTTCTTCAAAAAATTTATTACCGTTTTCGCATCCGCCCGAGGTGAGGCAATCGCCTCAACCCACTTAGAAACGTAATCAACTGCGACAAGCATATACTCGTTACCATAAGAGGGTGGGAATGGTCCTACAAAATCGATGCCCCAAAAATCAAATACTTCGACCTCTTGGATGTTTTGGAGAGGCATCTCGTCTCTCTTACCAATCCCACCGCTTCTCTGGAAACTATCACAACTTTGCGCATGGGTATGTGCGTCTTTGAAAATAGTGGGCCAATAAAATCCTGACTGAAGGATTTTAGTGGCCGTTCTCACCCCATTATAGTGTCCACCGTAAGGCGAATTGTGACAATGCCAAAGGATGCTCTGCGCTTCATCGCCAGTAACGCATCTCCTTAAAAGGTTATCACTACCCAACTTAAACAAGTACGGGTCATCCCATACGTAATACTTGGCATCCGAAAGAAACTTCCTTTTTTGGTTCGAAGTTAGGTCGGGAGGCACAAAACCACTAGCCTTGTGGTTCGCAAAGTCTGCAAACCACGGCCTAACTTGAACTTTGAACAGTTTTTCATCAGGAAATTCTTCCCGGATTTCCTTCTCTGACGCGGTAACCTCCACATTAACTAAGCGGGATAAATGATCCGCCACCAAATTTTTCGATCCTTTCTTGTCTTTGATTTCAACATCAAATTCTTGCAACAAGAGGATCCAACGGATAAGCCTTTGCTTCGAATCCGGTTTGGTGAGCAAATATTTAATCGCCGAGTGGTCGGTATACACTACGACTTTAGACCCTATAAGATAAGACCTAAACTTTTCAAGCGCATACACTATCGCAAGTAATTCTTTTTCAGTGGTGGCATAGTTAATTTGAGCCTCATTAAGAACTTTACTTGCGTAATGTATCGCATGAATTTTTTTTTTCTTTTCTTTGGCCTAATACCGCTCCGATTGCATAGTCGCTTGCATCACACATTAACTCAAAATTTAAATTCCAATTTGGAGCGACTATAATTGGAGCGGTAACCAATTTTTCTTTCAAAGTTTCAAAAGCTTGCAAACATTCATCGGTTAAGAGAAATACCTGGTCCTTAGCTAGCAAATTACTCAAAGGCTTAGCTACCTTTGAGAATTCTTTGATAAAGCGCCGATAGAACCCGGCGTGCCCCAAAAAGCTTCGGATTCCCTTCACATTCACCGGAGGCGGTAACTTTTCAATCACTTCAACCTTAGCACGATCAACTTCAAGCCCTCTTGAAGAGACTTTATGGCCAAGCACTATCCCCTCGGTCACCATGAAGTGGCACTTCTCCCAATTAAGCACAAGATTGGTCTTCACACATCTTTCAAGCACCGTTTTCAAGTTTGCCAAGCATAGACTAAAGGAACCACCAAATACCGAGAAGTCATCCATGAAGACTTCCATTGTTTTCTCAATAAGGTCGGCAAAAATGGCTTGCACACATCTTTGGAAAGTCGCCGGTGCATTGCACAACCCAAAGGGCATTTTTCGGTATGCGAAAACTCCAAACAGACATGTGAAAGCCATCTTTTCATGATCGGCCGGGTCAACCGCAATTTGGTTATACCTGGAATAACCATCCAAGAAACAATAGTATTGTTGCCCCGAGAGTCTTTCGAGCATTTGATCCATGAACGGGGGTGGAAAATGATCTTTTCAAGTTGCGGTGTTCAACCGCCTATAATCAATACACATTCGCCACCCCGTTGCAACTTTAGTAGGGATCAACTCATCCTTGTCATTTCGGATCACGGTAATTCCACCTTTCTTCGGAACCACATGCACAGGACTAACCCATGGACTATCCGAAATCGGGTAAATCATTCTCGCATCCAACAACTTTACAACTTCCTTTCTAACAACCTCCTTCATAGTAGGATTTAAGCGGCGTTGTGGTTGAGCTACCGACTTAAAATCCTCTTCCATCAAGATCTTGTGCATGCAATAGGAAGGACTAATTCCTTTTAGATCGGAAAGAGTCCAACCCATGGCTTCTTGATTTTTTTTCAGCACATTGATCAAACGGGCTTCTTCATCATTTGACAAAAGGTTGCTTATGATGACCGGCTTTGCTTCGGTCTCATCTAGGAATACATACTTCAAGGTAGAAGGTAATATTTTCAATTCAATAGGCGCTTTTTCGTCATTAACCTCCTTCTTCAAGTCTTCCTCCTCAATTTCCCACGGTTGTAGTTCGTTTAAACCATCAAGTTCCCTTAAGCATTCATCAAGAGCTTGCTCTTCTTCAGCTGTGAAAACTTCAAATGAGTCGTCAAGAGCTAACTCCATAGGAGATATCTCATGAATATGCTTAGAAACCTCCAAAATTGCCTCTTCGATCACATCGATGCGAAAGCTATCACTTCTATCTTTTGAATGCTTCATTGCTTCGAATAGATCGAATGTAACTTCTTCATTTTGGACTCTCACCTTCATCAAACCGTCATCAACGTCTATCATCATGCGCGCGGTTTTCATGAACGGTCGGCCCAGGATGAGCGGAGCATCATCATCCTCTTCCATATCAATAACAATAAAATCGACCGGGAAAAAGAATTTGTCGACTTTAACCAAAACATCTTGGGCTACGCCATGAGGATGGGTAGTCGACTTATCTGCCAATTGCAACGTCATCCGGATGGACTTAATTTCAATGTTGCCAAGCCTCTTTATAATAGACAAAGGTATAAGATTAATGCTTGACCCCAAGTCAATTAGTCCTTTCCCGACATAGATATCACCAATTTTAACCGGCAAAGTAACTCGTCCTGGATCAACCTCTTTTTTCGGAAGCGTCCTTTGAATAATTGCACTACAGCTCGCATCTAGGACAATGGTCTCCGGTTCCGTATACCTCCGCTTTTTTGTAAGTATGTCCTTCATGAATTTGGCATACTTGGGCATTTGCTCCAAGGCTTCGGCAAACGGAATGTTGATTTGCAGTTGTTTAAAAATATCCATGAACCGGGCATAATGTCGTTCATTCTCCCTTTTGGACGGAGCATGAGGATAAGGAAGGTTTTGGATTGGAGTAGCGCTCACTACCTCCTTTCCCTTAGCAACTCTAGAACTTCTCGCTCTTTTCTTTTTCACTTCCTCCCCCATTACTTCACCACTCGTATTTTTCTCAATTTCCACACTTTCTTTCTTTTCAACTTCACCATTCTTTTCGTTCTTTTCAACTTTTTCCTCCTCACTCCACTCCCCCACTTCACCATCAATATTTTCCTCCAATATTTCCTCCTCGTTTTCTTTCTCTTCCTCTCTTTGTTCTCTCTCATCTCTTTTTTTATTCTCACTAATCAACTCCCTCCCACTTCTCGTCATGATCGCTTTACAATGTTCCTTAGGATTTGTTTGCGTGTTTTCCGAAAAGGAAGGACCGGGTTGTTGTTCCGCGAGTTGCTTAGCAAGTTGCCCAACTTGAGTCTCGAGATTTTTTATAGCCGCGTCGTTGCTCTTTTGATTAGCCATTGACATTTGCATAAATTGTGTCAATGTCTCTTCCAACTTAGAAGTTACGACCGGCGGTTGTTGAGGTTGATAAGGATTTTGGGGAGGGTTTTGACGGCTAGAAGAACCACCTCCATAACCTTGGTTATGGTAATAGTTACTCCTAGGTTGGAACCCTTGATTCCCTTGGAAATGTTGTTGTTGATTTTGAGGGTGTGGTTGATAAGGTTGTTGTTGTTGTTGTCTCGGTTGGTAGTCCCGTTGGTTTGCCATGTAGTTTACTTCTTCGAACCCGGGAGGTGGGCAGAATCCGGTGTCATGCTCACCTTTGCAAAGCTCACAACAAGCTATTTGTTTAGCTTTAGAAGGTTCTCTCAACTCTTTTATTTGCTGCATTAAGAGTTCCACTTGTTGTGAGATGAGTTTGTTTTGGGCAAGGATGGCATCTGTCATACCCCAAAATTTTCCCGTTAATATTACAAGGCATTTCTAAGGCATCCCAACTTATTTTTCAAGGCATTGATCTTAAAAGAACAAGGACCCAGCACACAGATGACAAAATCCAGAAAATGGCCTAAACTGGTTTACTCGCTAGGCGAGTAATTCCTTCGCCTAGCGAACCCTTCGCTACGCCACTCGCCTAGCGAAGCTTGCGAATACCAGAAAATTCTGGGCTTCATTCTGAGCCCATTAGGTCATAAAAAGAGCATTATAAATACCACAACTTCAGTCAGAAAAAGAGAGAACGAAAACAGGAGGAGAGAGGAAAACACTCACAGACAGCAAACCCTGGAGGCTAACCGAGAGAATTCAGAGCAACCCTAAAGGAAACCCTGAAGGAAACTCATCTGCACAAAGGTTACCTCCGCCCAACTCAATCCGACTTGCCAATTCAAGGTTGCAATTCAATTGCAAACAGGTTTGCATTACTATTACCGCTTTATGTTCTTAATATGCATGTGGCATCAGGACTGAATTTATAAAAATATCTTAAGTTTTGCATGTGAATTTAAGTATCATGAATATCTTGAATGTTTAACCATGTAATCTCTGTAATGGATGCCATAGGGTGTGAAGCTTGCTGAAATTATACTGTTATCAAAACCAGCACCCGCAGCCGCTCGCTAGCCCATCGCTAAGCGAGCATGTAGCGAGTATTCGCTAGGCCTTCGCTAGGCGAGGCAGGAGCGAACGTGACAGTCGCTGACTTTTCTGTTCTGATTTTTGCTCATCTGACATATTTTATCATAGCCATGCATTGTTTACCTGACCCTATTACTGTTGTGATTTCTTTTGTGGTGTAATTCTCGATTGCACCCTGATTTGGTATTCTGACCTGTTTGCTGAATTTTGTAAGGGTTCATATACTCCCGGAAAAGGTAGCTTGCTAGGTATTCCACTTTATTTGTGGGATACCCTTGTGGAGATTCATCCTAATTACCTAATTGATTTTAATGTGGAGAGTCATCCTAATTACCTAATTGATTTTAATGTGGAGATTCATCCTAATTACCTAATTAGTTTTAATGTGGAGATTCATCCTAATTATCTAATTGATTACAATGTGGGGATTCACCCTAATTACCTAATTGATTGTAAAATATTGCCTTTGAATATGTGATCTTGGACCTCTCTTTGTTGCCTTACGATTACGGTATTATGGTCATGTCCCGCGAACGTGGGGATACACTTAGCAAAGACCCTTCGGTTAAATCATCATGTCCCTATAAGATTAATCATAGTCCCTCAGATGTTGCCTTCGAATACATGATTTTGTCCCTCGATGACCCTTCGTGGTAGCCTACGGTTAAATGATGATCGTCCCTTCGAATGCTAAGGTATCCTTACAAATGTTGCCTTTAATGACCAATCGATGACCCTACGATGACCCTTTTACATCCAAAGGGATAAGACTACTTACTTCTCAATAGTAAGGACAATTTTACCCTCATAAGGATAGGAAATGCCCATAAAGGCCTTGGGTAGGTATAACTCTTAATTACCGGCTCACAACCTAAAACATTTTTCATACCTCACACTTTGTGAATACTAGAAAATCACCACTTGGTATACATTCGTACTAGAATCATTGCCAAGTTATATTTTTCTAAACCGCTTTCAAAATTAAACGAGATAAATACTTTGTATACATTCGTACAAGAATCATTACAAAGTTAAACTCTCTTTTCAAAATATTTTTTAAGCAATTCACAAACACTTTTTTTCAGACAAACATAAGTGATCCAGCAATTAAGAGCCCATGGATAACCATGGATACAAAGGGTGCTAACACCTTCCCTTTGTATAATGTACCTCCCGAACCCAAAATCTAATCAAGGTCTTTCCTGTTCTTTTCCACCTTTCCTTATTGGATAAAAGAAAAGTCGGTGGCGACTCTTGCTATCCGCGACATTTGCTTTCCAAAGCAAAAACACACCAAAGTCAGTTCACCGTATGACAGAACTGGCGACTCTGCTGGGGAAAATAAAAAGAGAGGTTACCTTAAAAAACAAGATCACTTATTCAAATTGTCTGATTTACTTTTAAGGGATCGCTTGGGTATTTTATGCTTGAGTGAAAGATCCTACACCCGGATCTAGTGTACCTTAGGTAAGTAGCAAGAGATCATCGCGACTATCCGGCGTATACTGGAATGGTTAAAATGATGGCTACGGTTAATGTGACACTTTGGATGTCCTGATGTTCCTCATGTTTACTTGAGGAAAAATTTGGCTTCCGCGTGGTGTCATCAAAGCATTAACCAGACCTTTAGAACCCTAATTGACTCATCCTAGCCATTAGAAAGTAGTGAGATAACTGACTTCGGTTCCGACTGGGGTTGGTTGAGACTCGATACTACACTTTTGAGATTGGACTTTAGGGAAGCTTCGGTCAACCACTTGGTGTTGCACTGAGGTGGACTTAAAGGAAGGTCAATGATTGGAGATCCTTCTAGAACTCGGTTACTATTCTAGGACAGGTTGAACCAACCAAACTTCAGGGGGGAGGGTACTTACCTATGGAACTCATGCAAGCCTTAAAACCTAGGAATGATTGTTGTGTGACTTGCTTGTGTTTGTCATTCACTTAACATCATAACATCATAACATCATGACATCATGGCATTGTACTAACCATTTCAAGGACTTTAAACATTGAAAACATTTCATACATTGCATAGCATAACATCACATTGCATAACAGGTACTCTAAAGGGATCAATGTTCTCATGATCTTCCTATTGCAAACAGAAAAATGGACCTCGAACAAACTGTCAAAGATCTCCAGGCTCAGAATGCTCAATTCCAGGAGATGATCTTGAACTTATCCAAGGGGCAGGAGGAACTGAAGGCTCTATTGCTCGAGAAGAAGAAAGACAAGAAAGCTGTGAGTTACATTAACCCGGGAAGAAGGCTTAAAGGACAGACTGCAGGAGTCAAGGTTAGATTTCCGAAGGATCAAGAAGAGGAGACAGAAAATGATTCGGAAGATGAGAATGCTGATCCTCTCAACCAGGAGGACGACGATGAAGATTATGAAGATGAACAGTACTCTCCAAAAGAGGATAAGTATAAGTTGTTGGAAGAACGCATGCTAGCTATGGAGGGCCAGAAGGCGCCCGGTCTGGATTTCGAAAGCTTGGGACTGGTCTCTGATGTGGTCATTCCTCGCAAATTCAAGATCCCCACTTTCACTAAGTATGATGGTGCGTCTTGTCCTCAGATGCATCTGAGAGCTTATGTGAGAAAGATTCAGCCGTATACCACTGATAGGAAACTATGGATCCATTTCTTCCAGGAGAGCCTGTCTGGCACACAGTTGGAGTGGTATTATCAGCTCGAGAGCTCTAACATCCGCACCTGGACTGATTTAGCGACAGCTTTCTACAAGCACTACCAGTACAATTCTGAATTGGCGCCTACTCGGCTACAGTTGCAGAATATGACTATGGGCTCTAAAGAAAGCTTCAAAGAATATGCTCAAAAATGGAGAGATTTGGCTGGCAGAGTCAAACCCCCTATGACTGATCGAGAATTAGTGGACATGTTCATGAGCACACTGACTGGCCCATTCTACAGCCATCTATTGAGAAGTTCCTCATTGGGTTTCACTGAACTTATATTAACAGGTGAGCATGTTGAACGCGGCATTCGAAGTGGAAAGATACAGGCGGCTACCTCTGATCCTCCGGAGACTCCTAATGACATCACTGCCCCTCTGCCTAACCATGACGAGACTGTCAATGCTGTAGAAGATGCTGATAGCGACTGCGACTGGGATAGCTGGATTTTCCCAACAATTGGTGACAGACTCAATAATTGGAAGGCTGAAGACACTATCCCGATTTCCTTTAGTCAGGAATAATTGTTATTGCTTATTTAGTGTATCAAATTTGGTTAAATGTCTTGTCATTTTCATAAGCATATTCACATTCAATAAATCAATGGACTTTTTTGCATTCAAATATTGCGCTCTTTATCTTTCCTGTCATTTTTCAAACAAGCTATGTTTTCTTGCACACACTCACGTAACAAATTGCGTATCCATATCCACTCTGGATCCTGTTGATAATAGTCCTGCTACTGTTAATTATGACTTCGAAAATCCGATCTACCAAACTGAGGATGGAAGTGAGGAAGATTGTGAAGTACCTGGAGAACTTGCCAGACTGGTACTGCAAGAAGAAAAGACCATACAGTCGCATGAGGAATCAACTGAATCTGGGTACTGAAGTAGATAAGAAAACTACTAAGGGAAAATCAAGAGATAATATGGAATGATGAATGTCAAGAAGCTTTTGACAAAATCAAGAAGTATCTCCAAGAACCTATAAATCTGATGCCACCAGTTGAAGGAAGACCTCTAATCATGTATTTGACCGTGTTAGAAAATTCAATAGGGTATGTGTTGGGGCAACATGACGAGTCTGGTCGAAAAGAGCATGCAATATACTACCTTAGCAAAAGGTACCGACTGTGAAACAAGATACTCACAACTCGAGAAAGCTTGCTATGCTTTGGCTTAGGCTGCTCGCCGACTAAGACAGTATATGTTGAATCATACCACTTTATTGATTTCTAAGATGGATCTTATCAAATATACATTCGGAAAACCTGCTCTCTCCAATTTGAACAACAAGATGATTACTGAACTCTGCACGCAGTTCAAAATAAAACACCATAACTCTTCTCCGTACCGGCCAAAGATGAATGGCACCGTGGAGGCTGCTAATAAGAATATCAAGAAGATCATACAAAAGATGACAGTAACGTACAAAGACTGGCATGAGATGTTACCGTTTGCTCTTCATGGTTATCGCACTTCAGTACACACTTCGACAGGGGCAACTCCCTTCTCTTTAGTCTACGGAATGGAAGTCGTCTTACCGGTGGAAGTTCAGATTCCCTCTCTAAGAATCATGAAAGAGACAGGTTTAGACGAGGATGAATGGATTCAAACTCGACTCGATCAGATAAACTTGATTGATGAAAAGAGACTTGCGGTTGTTTGTCACGGGCAGATATATCAGAAGCACATGACCCAGGCATTTAACAAAAAGGTCAAGAGACAGGTGTATCAAATTGGCGACTTGGTGATCAAGCGTATCATTCTACCACAAAGTGATCCCAGGGGCAAATGGACTCCCACATACGAAGGGCCATTTGTAGTTAAGAAGGTATTCTCTGGTGGAGCCATGATACTTGCTACGATGGATGGCGAAGACTTCCCACACCCCGTGAACGCAGACATAGTCAAAAAATACTACGCATAAAAGAGACCCGCTAGGTCGACGTACTTAGGCAAAAGTAAGGGCATCCCGGCGAACCAAAAGGGTTCGGGCAAAAATTAGGGATAAACATATAAAAATGTACACCCGGCAAGTCGAAAACCTGAAAAGGCGGCTTGGGCAAAAAAGGGTATCCTGGTGGACTGAAAACCTGAAAAGGCGGTCCAGGCAAAAAAATTAGGGCTTAAAAGTGTAGGACTATGTCCCGTTCTCAGTCAGCTTCACCTAAGTCAAAGGGACTGAACAAGCCAATCACTTCTATCCGACAGTAGGAGATGAGACGCTTGAAGACATAATGACAGTAGCAGAATTAAAATCAATAGGACTTTTCCTTCATAGCTTTTTCTTTATGTTCTCGACAATTTCCTCTTACTAGGATTTCTGTCTCCTTGTACACAAATTGCCTGTTTATAGGCCCTCTTTCAAAATCAATATAATTTTATTTCCAAAAAGATGCTTTTGTTTTACTTTTTCTGTTTTGTTTGCATAAACGTCCATTGATTTAATTTGAATTATATAGGCATTTGAATATGATCGATGTTTATCAAAATACATGCATAAAACGGAAATAGCAATTACTAAAAGACTTCAGGATCGAGGAGAAGGTCTAACCATGCTTTCCAACGAATCCGGTTGCTAATTCTATTCCCCAGCATAAACCAGTTACTCCCCAGAAGGAATTGGCATCGCTGGACAGACGAATCATCTCTTCCATCCCCCAGCCAGGCTTCTGGTGGATATTTCTACCATTAGACATAAATCAAATACCCCCAACTGAGAAAGGGTCATCAACACAAACATCTCCGACCGGAATCTCGGGATTTATTTTCCCCTGGCAGAACTTCTCAGACGCATAATTCATTCATTACATCATTTCACAGCATACGCATGCATACAATGTTCGCATTTACTTTCGAAAGCATAAAACATCTCATGCATCATGACATAGCATGAAACTAACTTTATTTTTCAGGTTAATTATCCTCCTGATACAGTCAAAACAAAGGTCCATTCAGACGGACATCTTTATCGATTACATTCAAGATTCAACTACATCTCTCAGATATAGTCTATATGAACATTCATTCTGACAAGCACTCTGATAATCTCCCGATGGTGGTACCTTTCAGCCCACCCCAGATATTCATTGCAAATACAACATATACTATCAGATATAGCCTAGCGTACGGTTCATTCTGATTCAGC
This sequence comes from Lathyrus oleraceus, assembly GCF_024323335.1. Lineage (NCBI taxonomy): Eukaryota > Viridiplantae > Streptophyta > Magnoliopsida > Fabales > Fabaceae > Lathyrus > Lathyrus oleraceus. The sequence continues at coordinate 388,455,392 of NC_066579.1, forward strand.
TCAACATACGACTCCTCCAACTCAGATACGATCTAACGTACGATCCATTCTGATCCTTTCTTCATCAGATACAGCCTAACGTACGGCTCATTCTGCAACTCCAATACGGTCTAGCGTACGACCCATTTGGACCTTCAAATCCTCAGATACTGCCTAGCGTACGGTACATTCCGGGGTGTAGTCTAGCGTACGACTACTTTCTTCGTCAGATACAGCCTAACGTACGGCTCATTCTGCAAATCCAATACGGTCTAGCGTACGACCCATTTGGACCTTCAAATCCTCAGATACTGCCTAGCGTACGGTACATTCCGGGGTGTAGTCTAGCGTACGACTACTTTCTCCGTCAGATACAGCCTAACGTACGGCTCATTCTGCAACTCCAATACGGTCTAGCGTACGACCCATTTGGATCTTCAAACCCTCAGATATTGCCTAGCGTACGGTACATTCCGAGGTGTAGTCTAGCGTACGACTACTTTCTTCTTCAGATACAGCCTAATATACGGCTCAGTCTGCAACTCCAATACGGTCTAACGTACGACCCATTTGGATCTTCAAATCCTCAGATACTGCCTAGCGTACGGTACATTCCGGGGTGTAGTCTAGCATACGACTACTTTCTTCTTCAGATACAGCCTAACGTACGGCTCAGTCTGCAACTCCAATACGGTCTAACGTACGACCCATTTGGATCTTCAAATCCTCAGATACTGCCTAGCGTACGGTACATTCCGGGGTGTAGTCTAGCGTACGACTACTTTCTTCTTCAGATACAGCCTAACGTACGGCTCATTATGCAACTCCAATATGGCCTAACGTACGACCCATTTGGATCTTCAAATCCTCAGATACGATCTAGCGTACGATCCATTCTGATTCTACCTTCGTCAGATACAGCCTAACGTACGGCTCATTCTGCAACTCAGATACGATCTAGCGTACGATCCATTCTGATCTTTCATCCCCAGCGAAGTCACTCGCCTAAGGGATAACTCATTCTGCTACTCAGATACGATCTAGTCTATGATCCATTCTGATCCTTTATCCCCAGCAGTGTATGACCCATTCTGATCTTTCATCATCAAACTTCCTGGATGGCATCTTTAAGCCCATCTCCATCAGGAATAACTTCTGATTAACAAGTGCAAATTTTTGGGGCATTCTAGTGTTCAATAATCTTCCACCTCCAGACCACGAATGGCGTACATACCATTCTAAATCTCTCGGTTCAAGAATATTGAACAGGGGCAGCTGTCATACCCCAAAATTTGCCCGTTAATATTACAAGGCATTTCTAAGGCACCCCAACTTATTTTTCAAGGCATTGATCTTAAAAGAACAAGGACCCAGCACACAGATGACAAAATCCAGAAAATGGCCTAAACTGGTTTACTCGCTAGGCGAGTAATTCCTTCGCCTAGCGAACCCTTCGCTACGCCACTCGCCTAGCGAAGCTTGCGAATACCAGAAAATTTTGGGCTTCATTCTGAGCCCATTAGGTCATAAAAAGAGCATTATAAATACCACAACTTCAGTCAGAAAAAGAGAGAACGAAAACAGGAGGAGAAAGGAAAACACTCACAGACAGCAAACCCTGGAGGCTAACCGAGAGAATTCAGAGCAACCCTAAAGGAAACTCTGAAGGAAAATCATTTGCACAAAGGTTACCTCCGCCCAACTTAATCCGACTTGCCAATTCAAGGTTGCAATTCAATTTCAAACAGGTTTGCATTACTATTACCGCTTTATGTTCTTAATATGCATGTGGCATCAGGACTGAATTTATAAAAATATCTTAAGTTTTGCATGTGAATTTAAGTATCATGAATATCTTGAATGTTTAACCATGTAATCTCTGTAATGGATGCCATAGGGTGTGAAGCTTGCTGAAATTATACTGTTATCAAAACCAGCACCCGTAGCCGCTCGCTAGCCCATCGCTAAGCGAGCATGTAGCGAGTATTCGCTAAGCCTTCGCTAGGCGAGGCAGGAGCGAACGTGACAGTCGCTGACTTTTCTGTTCTGATTTTTGCTCATCTGACATGTTTTATCATAGCCATGCATTGTTTACCTGACTATTACTGTTGTGATTTCTTTTGTGGTGTAATTCTCGATTGCACCCTGATTTGGTATTCTGACCTGTTTGCTGAATTTTGTAAGAGTTCATATACTCCCGGAAAAGGTAGCTTGCTAGGTATTCCACTTTATTTGTGGGATACCCTTGTGGAGATTCATCCTAATTACCTAATTGATTTTAATGTGGAGAGTCATCCTAATTACCTAATTGATTTTAATGTGGAGATTCATCCTAATTACCTAATTAGTTTTAATGTGGAGATTCATCCTAATTATCTAATTGATTACAATGTGGGGATTCACCCTAATTACCTAATTGATTGTAAAATATTGCCTTTGAATATGTGATCTTGGACCTCTCTTTGTTGCCTTACGATTACGGTATTATGGTCATGTCCCGTGAACGTGGGGATACACTTAGCAAAGACCCTTCGGTTAAATCATCATGTCCCTATAAGATTAATCATAGTCCCTCGGATGTTGCCTTCGAATACATGATTTTGTCCCTCGATGACCCTTCGTGGTAGCCTACGGTTAAATGATGATCGTCCCTTCGAATGCTAAGGTATCCTTACAAATGTTGCCTTTAATGACCAATCGATGACCCTACGATGACCCTTTTACATCCAAAGGGATAAGACTACTTACTTCTCAATAGTAAGGACAGTTTTACCCTCATAAGGATAGGAAATGCCCATAAAGGCCTTGGGTAGGTATAACTCTTAATTACCGGCTCACAACCTAAAACATTTTTCATACCTCACACTTTGTGAATACTAGAAAATCACCACTTGGTATACATTCGTACTAGAATCATTGCCAAGTTATATTTTTCTAAACCGCTTTCAAAATTAAACGAGATAAATACTTTGTATACATTTGTACAAGAATCATTACAAAGTTAAACTCTCTTTTCAAAATATTTTTTAAGCAATTCACAAACACTTTTTTTCAGACAAACATAAGTGATCCAGCAATTAAGAGCCCATGGATAACCATGGATACAAAGGGTGCTAACACCTTCCCTTTGTATAATGTACCTCCCGAACCCAAAATCTAATCAAGGTCTTTCCTGTTCTTTTCCACCTTTCCTTATTGGATAAAAGAAAAGTCGGTGGCGACTCTTGCTATCCGCGACATTTGCTTTCCAAAGCAAAAACACACCAAAGTCAGTTCACCGTATGACAGCATCGTTCGTCCCAAGTTCAAGCACTCTCGGCTTCTTCAAAGAGTTGCCTCTATTTTGACTCTGAAGATCATTTAGAGCCATTCGATTTATGAGATTTGTAGCTTCTTCGGCGCTTTTAGACAATAAAGAGCCACCCGAGGTAGCATTCAACAACGTCTTGCAATTTGGTTGAAGTCCATTTTTGAAAATATGGATTTGAGTCAATTCATCAAATCCATGCCCTTTACACTTCCGAAGCATGGATTTGAATCTTTCCCACGCCTCATTTAATGATTCATTGATTCCTTATGAAAACACTGAGATTGTCGTCTTGGATTCCATGAACCGGTTATGGGAGAAGAATCTTTTGATGAACTTCTCTTCCAACACGTTCCAGTCTGTCATGACGACTGGTGTTTGATCTAAGTACCAATCTTTTGCTTTGCCGAGCAAAGCGTGGGGAAATAATCTTCTGAACAACGGTAGCTCTTGAGCCTGATCCACTCCGGCCGCCAATGCTATCTCATACAATTTTGTGAGAAAAGCAAAGGGATCTTCATGGTCATTCCGGTGAATGGACTTCCATATAATAAATTAAGAGTTCCCGTTTTCATCTCGGCTTGCCTTCCCGTGTGGTTGGCAAACTTAGCAGTGTTCCTTGGACTGTTTACACATAGAGTGGAAATGGGCGGTGGTGGTGGTTCCATGATTGGTATGAACGGTGGTGGATGTGTGGTAGAAGAACTTTCTCCTTGTTCTTGTCGTTGTCTAGCCTGTTGCCTCCTTCGTCTCGTTTTGCTATTCAGCCTCCTTGCGGTTCTCTCGATCTCGGGATCAAAAAGAAGTTCGTCCACAGGGATTTGCCCTCGCATAAAACGAAAGTTGCACATTAAACCAAACAAATTGCAAGCACAAGTCAAAAATTCGAAAGCTAAAAATTAAGCAACCATTGCGATGCTCGCAATATCAATTCACAATCCCCGGCAACGGCGCCATTTTGTTGATTGTAATTTTAAGTGTCGGGTTTTTGTTATCGTCTCCACAGGGATTGTGAGATATCACCGCCTTTCGACAGTTGTTTTAACTCTTAGCTTAAGGTAACAATGGTTTTTGGTTTTAGTCACGGTATCTTGCATAAAAGTGTAAGAAAATGCGGTAAAAGATTTGGTTTTAATATTTGAGAAATATTGCCAAAGTTAGGGTTCGACAATCACTTTGCATGTATATGTTCGATCAACAAAACTTATAAACTTCTTTAGATGATAAACTATTTCACAAAGTCCTCCCAATGTGTTTATCTCTAACACACATTGTGAGTTTTCCCATTTTGATCCATTATTTATCTCTAACACAATCTATCAAAATGACAACTTTTTGGTTCAACCTTATGGTGAACAAAATCATTCATTACTATCTCTAGCTAACAAACAAGATTGGATGAAAACCTAGGTAAAGAGTTGGGAAACATCTCTCGATCATAAACCAACACAAAGAGTTTTCAATAAAACAAAGTTTTCACCATATATTCACCATTAAAGAGTTTACAAATGAAGATCATCCCATTTACACACAAAGCTAATGATCATCTACATCTAACCTTGACAAAATGAAGAACTTAGCTACTCATTTTCATGGTAGCTTGGTCAACAAGTTTCGGAAGAAGGTTGATCAACATCCGAGTCGAATGATCGAGATTGGATGGGAATCCACCTTCTTTTTGTGAAAGATTGTTAAGAGATGAAGAGAAATGATTTCTAGGTCACAAAAGATCTCTAGAGCAATGCTGGAAAATATCTTAAAAAGTACAAAAGTATGGAGGTGTAAAAGTATGGCTCCAAAAAGTAGCCCTTGCTACTTATAGAGCTGCTACTGAGCTGTCATGCTCGCTAGGCGAGCAGAATGGCTCGCCTAGCGAGCCCCTAAATGAGGCACCTGAGGCACCTGTGCCCAGAGAAATAACCTTTGCCAGACTGGCATGTTCGCTAGGCGAACAAAACCTTCGCTAGGCGAAGCCCACGCTTCAACCTTCGCTCCATCGAGCTTGAGAGGTTTTGCTACTGGAATGCTCGCTGGGAGCTCGCTAATGGCTCGCCTAGCGAGTTAGTGCTGGTTGCGCTTTTCACCAAGTCTGAACGTGTTCGCTACACACTTCGCTGGCAGCTCGCCTAGCGAGATTGTTGATGTTTGCCACTGTAAAATACTGGAGCTTTTCGCTGGGTTCTCGCTGGGCGCTCGCCTAGGGAGCCCTTCGCCACAGCCCCCGCCTAGCGAGCAAGCTGATGAATGCATCCTTTCTTTGGTCTCTTTGCCAACTTTCTTGTGGCTTCATTTTCTATTATTTCATGCCTAATTCCTGCACAATAACACACAAATCAAAGGTACCAAGATTGTTTATCATTGTATTGCAATTCATCTAAAATAAAGGTGTTTTCGAACACTTTAGCAAGGAAATGGAGTGAAAGATACCCATATTTGATAGCTCAAATAAGCACTTTTGGGTATCTAACAAGTGGTATACACCATTATCACCATGAGAATAACTTATGACACTTTGCATAACTTTCTATATAGTATTCTCATAGCGGGTCAATCCGGTATAAATATTACTCCTAATATTCATACCTATGTTTAAGACTTGATAACTCTTTATCCATGATCCATGAGATGTGATCATCAGTCTACAAACATAATAGTCTTAATGCTTTAATGTTATCCCACTTCACACTAAAGCTCGACTACGGATACTTTAAGAATAGTGTCCTTATGTTTAATGTGATCTCATGATTAAGTCATACTTGATACATTAAACAGACTAGCTATTCTAGGGACTTTATTAAACAAACATAATAGAGAAAGAGCCTTTTATTATTAATAAATAATTCGATACAAGTACCAAATGTATTGGCCTCTAGGGCTTACACTAACAATTGTCTAGTTCAAAACTCAAGAGCCAAACTGTTGAGATCTCCTCGAGCAGTGTGCATATTTTTGAGATTAGACAACCATCATTAGCTGCATTTAATTCTCCCCACGCTTGTCAACTCAGATTTTAGCAATCATAATTACTTTTTCATCTAACATTGTCATTTTGCATGTGTTTTAAATGTGTATATATATTACCACAATCCCCACTTTCACACTTTTCACTCTCACAACGTACACAAACCCTTGCCTTCATTCTCTTTATAACCTCAACCTCCTTGCATCTTCATTGTAACTTCATCTCCTTTAACAACCGCAACATGAATCCTCAATAACAACATGTTTTCGAATTTTCTCAATAAATGAATGTTGTTGAGCAACCAGTTAAAGCTCCATAACAGGTTACAACCCTTACTGCTACGCACCCAACAACTTCATATTAAGAACCTGATGTTCTTGATCTCCCCCCTCACATCAATCTTTCCACTCCTTTTGAAAAACTAGAAGTTTTGTGTGAACTCTTGGTTGATTTTGACAACCTCAAAAGAAATGGAATAAACCTAACTAAAGAATTGGAGCATCAAGGGTGGGGAAACTACTTCAAACGACTATATGGTCCAGTTTACACATTCCTGGTGAAGGAATTCTGGAGGTTCACTGATTACAATGACCACTGCATCATATCCTACATTCTAGGGGTCAAGACTGTAATCATAGAGAAGTTTATTGCTAAGCTGCTGAACATGGAAACAGTAGGGGCAAAAGAATATACAATATCAATCCTAGGGTAAATTATATGTCCAAGGAAATCATCCCATCTATTTTCTCTCAGAACCCAGGAGGGAAAACTTCAAAGAACAAAGAACTTCACCAAAATCTAAGAGTTTGGTTGAAGATCATTCTGGGAACCATCCAACATCGTGCAACGTCTAGTTCCTCTGACTACATTAATACGGATCAAAAATGCATTATGTACTGTCTGCACAAAGGGTTGAAGCTGAATCTTCCCTCCCTCCTCTTCAAATATCTGAGGGACTCCGTCAGAGATACCAGGAACAATATGAAGCCCAGAAATTACATCCCTTTGGGGAGACTAATTTCTGAAGTTCTCATAGAGAGTGGGTTGGTGGACCATCTCATCTCTATCAACATGATGGAAGACATTACGGTAGACGTGGGCAAGCCTCTGAATACCAAGAATCTAAAGAGCATGAGGCTTATTGATAAGGTCATAGTCAAACCCACTTTGTACACCTCCTGACAAGCTCTGAAGCATCATATGGAAATATCCAATGTGATGTATCTCTTCTCTAAGATTGATCCCCCAGAGGTAATCGCTCACTATCTTCAAGATCTAGAAGCCTAGGGAATTGACATCTCTGGATTCACTTTGGACTGGATACTAGAACAACCACCAAATTTTATGAAGAGGAAGAGAGAGCCCTCTGAGAAAAAGAAGAAGAAGATGACTCAAAAGCTGGGAGAATCTTCAGCATCTCAGAAGCAACTTATGCCTCTGAGCTCCTCCGCACCATGTATGTCTCCTATTTCTGAAGCTCCCCTAAGCTCTGGTTCTAGGAAAAATTTCTCATCCCTACCCCAACCACCACCTATCATCTATCCCTCTGAACCAACCATATACATCCCCATTCTTTAAGAACCCCACACTTCTGAACCAAAAACATCCTCACCCCACTACCAAAATTTAACCTAACAACCACCTCAATCCCTGTATCTGATGCCAGGTTTCTAAACAAACCCATATCACCTACCTCATCTACTCCCAGTTCTCCTCCATACCATGACCTAACCTCAAAATCTGATCATTCAGACGTCCCTGACCCAACCTCCCCACTCTCATGCAACTTCAAGCCACAATGGAAGTTGAACAGACTCAGTTTGTACCAGAAGCCTATGAACTCATACCAACACCTTATACACCCACTTTAGATCCCTCTAAAACCCTTCCACCTCCTTCTGAACCCATCTTTGAACCATTTGAACCCATCCACAATCCCTCTGAACATATCCCTCAAACCTCTGAACCTAACCTAACCTTTCCAACCTTAGATGAGGTTTTTGCCAAGTTCTCAGAGAACACTGCTGCGAGGCTCAGGAAACTATCTGAAGAATCAAGGCTAAGTGACAATCCTTCTGAAGTAAGGACTCACTGGAATGGATTTCTTAGGTGGATGACATTTGAGGTCTTCAAGCTAAAGGGAATCTCTGAACAAGTCAGAAATGACTATATCAGATGTGCTCAGGAAAGACTAAAGGCGCGTCTGGCGCAGAAAGCTAAGGAATGGGCCAGGAATGGAGCTGAAGAAAGGGCCAGAAAAGAAGCTGAGGAGAGAGTTGTTGTTGCTGAAGTTGAAGCTAAAGCAAGAGCTGACACTGAAGAAGTTGCTCGCATAATTGCAGAAGAAGTGCGAAGACATCTGAGGTTGCTCTGACTCAAAGTGAGTCATTAACATCTGATCTAGCTCCTCTGGTTTTCAAGACTCTGGAAGAGCTTCAGAAAGAACAACAACTGGTGAGAGCCAGACTCGACCAACAAGATCAAGTCAACTCCAGCATCCAGAGTCTGCTTGCTCAGCTACTTCAGATGATGCCTCCTCCTCCAAACCCTTAGGCACTCTAGGAATATTTACTTGTATTTTTTTCTAAGATTTTTTGCCTCTGAGGCCTCATTCTTTTATGCTTTTCTGCCTTGTATCTCTCTGACTTTTCAATGAAGTTTTTTTTTGCCTTCTGTGATTTACTTTTGCTTTTTTGTTAAATATTTGAGTCTGACAAAAAGGGGGAGAAATAAATAATAGCCTTTCTGATGAAATAATATATCTAACTCTCAAAAAGTACTGCTCACATTCTAATATTAACAATCAAATTATGCAGTCTAAGTGTTTTTACAAGATATATCTGAACAAGGAAAACTGAATCAGTATCTGGAAAACAAACTAAAACAAGTAAAGCAACCTAAGAAGCTCTGGTAAGAAACTCTCTACCCCATAAACCTTTTTCTGATACAAATAACTCTAAAAAAATTCTAACTCAGACTTAGGGGGAGATTGCCAATCTCAGGGGGAGTCATACTATATATGACTCTGGTTCATTTAAATTTGTATCCTTGTGAAGTACCGTTGTTTCATCATAAAAAATGGGGAGACTGTTAGAATAAAATTTTGATTATGCAATATCTCTCTAAGTTTTGATGATAACAAATAATGAAACAATTTGGTACCCTAATAATTTTCTCTAAGTGTGCAAGTTTCTAAGGAAAAATGGAATTGAGGAAAATAATATCTGGTATCTAATGAAGTCCAAAAAAGTTGATCCAATAATAAAGAAATCATATCTGACTCCGAACAAGAACTCTTCTGAAAGAATCACTTATAGAATATGACATTCAAGTTCATATCTGATGTCTGAAGACTCTACATCTGAAGACTCTATATCTGAAGACTCTACATCTGAATACTCTACAAGATAAGATCAGAAGACACATCTATCTGAAGACTATTCAACAAACAAATATCTAAAGAGTCTACATCTGAAGACTCTACAAGACAACATCAAAAGACACATATATCTGAAGACTATTCAACAAACAACTATCTGAAGACTACAAGCCTCTGTTCAGAGACTTTGACTCTGTTCACTCTGATTCATGCTCAACAAATCATCTGACTCATCAAAATCATAAACTTAGTCAAGAAGTATTCTAAGTATGGTACAAATCTCTCTAAGGAAATTATAGATTATGTTCCGAGACTGCTATGGAAAGGACAAGAAAATTAATGTCATTAAGTACCATAATTGACAAGATATCTCCATTAATTCCCCCCCACTCCCCCCCCCCCCCCCCCCCCCCCAACGGTATCATCTCAAAATTCTCTATAAAGGCCTCCTCCTCCTCATCATGTTGAATACAAAAATACATAAGAATTCGACAACACGCTTCGATCTATATAATCAACATACTTTCATTGTAAAATTCAGTAATCACATAAGAGTTGTTGCTCATAGTGTGATAATTGATTCATGTTCTTAATTGTGTTTATACTGCTTACCTAGAAGCACTAAGGAAACACTTATACTTCTCTAAATTTGTTGATATTCCTCAAGTGACTTGTTTAAGTCTGTAGACTTGAGAGGGCTAAGAGATTGTTGAACTCTTAGACGATTTTGTAATCTATTGAGATTATTGGATTAAGTCCTTATTGAAGGCGAAATCACCTTGACCGGATGAATTGGAGTAACTTTGATTTTCAAGCAAACCAGGATAAATTTCTTGTGTTGTTAGCATTTATTTTCGTGTGAGTGGTGTTGTAAAAGTTTTTGATTACTGTGAAAATAACTCAAACCCCCCTTTCTTGTTTTTCTCTACCTTCAATAACCTTCAGATACTATGTTAGCAATGTGATCACTCTTAGTTTTGAAATTGGTGGAATTTGAGGATTGACTACCACTTTGTGGAGTTTCTATGAGAGTATTACACCTGCTACTTGTTGATTCCACAACATAAATTGTTTTCTTGAAGCTTACCAGATAGTTTTAGGGTAAAAATATTGGATGTATCTTAAAACACCATGAGATTCGATGTTATTTTGAAGCTTTCACTTCATGATGCACGCCTTGTCACGAGGATTGTTCACTTTGCACTAGAAAGAACTTATTTGAAGCATGGAAACCTTTGGCACCAATGAAAAGTTTGATGATGCGACTAGATTCTTTGAAGCTTAAATCTTCACTTGGAAGAGACAATAATAGAGGTAACGATGCAGCGGAAGAACACGGTCCGCTTAGGCGTATAATGCCATGTTTTATGAGTATGAATATATGATGCATGATTGTGTATATGATACAGACTTAACATTTCTATGTGATTCTGATACGACTTAAGCACATTTCATGCCTAACTGCGTATCCAATATAGAATTAACGCATTTATGCGATTATGATACGACTCAAATCCACACCTCGCACATGAGGCTTATTAAACACACTTCTACGTAGCTGACGCCCCCCACAGATCTAGCCAATCGTAAGGCATATATGGTGGAGCTTAGAGACATCCACCTCGATCTGAGCCAAGCCTTAGAGGAAGGAACAAGGATCATACCCTTGGCAGGGGAATCATATTTTGTGACGGGGAGCACAATACAAAGTATGAATACATGAACTTGAGTTCACCGAGTCTAAGCATAGCCCGAGAAAAGCAAACAAATAACCAGACGCAACATGTAAATCAGTACACTACTACAATGAATGCGAAAGACAACAAACAAATATGGCAACTAAAAATGGTAATCGACATAATTCAAATGCACCAAGTTTTAAAAACACGAAAAACACAAGGGAATATCTGCCAATTCATTACACTCAATTGCAATGTTTCTTCCATGACACAAACAGTATAAGCTCTCATGTCCAAAATAAACATCTCGTTGTAGCTAACGAACGTCGGTAGTGATGCGTTGTAAATCTTGATGTCCGCAAGTGTACGAACGCGTCAGAGTAATATAAAAGATTATCGAACCACAGAGACCAAGTGTCAATCTATCGTTATCTATTGTTATGGTGTTTATCAAAGGCAATTAAAATAGGTGTTTTTGTAGTGTGCAATTGAAAAGTAATGTTTTAAAATAAATTTAATTAATAAAGACAGGGTCGAATGTAATTCACATAATTAAATGATAATCCAAGTACTTGCTAATAGAACTACTTATGGGCAATGTTTCCTACTTTGAAAAGAACTAATTTAACGGGAACTGTCGCTTTCGCGTATTCAGAACCGAGTTGTACTCCCTAATCAAACCCTCTTATTGTCACTTATAAAAAGACGCGCATTGCGTTAGAGTAGTAAACCTATTTTTAAGAAATATAGTATCTTGACTAAGTTGAAAAGTATTATAACCTGGATTTCTTAACCAAAAGAGGTTCTCATGAACCAGACTCTAAACTTATAAACGCGTCCGAAAATAGTTTCAAAATCTCTTTTCTTTTTTATGTTAAAAACTCCTAATGAACTAGACAAAGCGCTTTCGCTGTTTTTGAAATAGTTAAAAACAATTAAGTTTAAAAAGACGTTGGACGGCTTTCGATCTTACCCAACGGAATTGAAGTGCGGGAAAACTTAATTTGAAAGTTAAAATAGCCCTTTAAGTGTTTCTACGAACAATTGTACGGATTACTGGTTTAATTACGATCCTTACATTCTAGCCTTATAAATTTAGCTAGACATGGTAAAGTAAAAGTGCATTAAAATAAATAAAAGTAGTGCGAGTGCGGAAAGTAAATAATTTAAAGCGAGTGCGGAAAATAAATAATTTAAAGCGAGTGCGGGAAATAAATAATTTAAAGCGAGTGCGGGGAATAAATAAAGTAAAGGCGAGTGCGAGAAATAAATAAAGTAAAGGCGAGTGCGAGAAATAAATAAAGTAAAGGCGAGTGCGGGAAATAAATAAAGTAAAGGCGAGTAATAAAAACCTGCTCCAATCGGAGGGCTGAGTAAATTGCAATGCGGAAAAGAAAATGGCGGCAAGATTAACTTCCTTCCAAAGTGCTCCAAACTCGAATACAGACTCTATCACAGACTCAATTACACAATTGTGGTAACACTCCAATGCGAAGCGATTACTATATCACAATTGTAAGAACAAAAATTGTGATACAACAGATTCCTTGATTTTGATGATAACAAAGGATGAAACCAAAAATGGCACCCTAACGAAAAGTTTCTAAGTGTGCAGGACTCTGATGACATCATCAGATAGAGTACCAGATCAGAAGTATATTATCAAATGATCAGAAGCTCTGAAGAAGAAACAAGTTCAAGAAAGTCAAACTCTGAACTAAACAACAAGTATCAGAAGCATCTTAACAGGAAGTAAGTCCTAGAACCTCTGACTCTTAACAACGCTATCTGAAGAATCTATTTAAATCAACATCAGAAGCAAGATTCCAAGGTTCTCCAGAAACACAAATACTCTGATTATGGATTTGCTAATCATGAAAGAGTAACGTTGAAGACAAGTAAAGATTTTCAAATGGATTTCCTAATTGAGAAAGAGACGTTAATCTCCAATCTCAATAAAGAAAATACTACTTGTGGTAAGTAGTCATTTCAAGAAGAAAAAGTCATCCTGCATTAGCTAATTATGTGATGGCGTAACTTCATCTCAATATCCACCAGTTTCAACTACTACTTCAACTGATCTATATAAAGGATTGCAAATCAACTTTCAGCAACATACGAGAGAACAATCAGTAAGCCAACAAGCCAAAATTATACTGAAACACCAAGTCAAGAAAAACACTCTTTCTCTCTAAGATATTCACGAAGCTTTTGCTTATAACGTGAAAAACTCTTGTTCTTAACACTGTAATATTTGCTTTCTTAGAAGCACTCTAGATTACAATTTATCTTTCATCTTTTGTTTGTTGATTTCCTCAAGTGACTTAGTGTAGTCTGTAGACTTGAGAGGACTAAGAGATTTTTCTCTTAGGCGTTGTTTGTAATCTTTCAAGATTAGTGGATTAAGTCCTTGTTGAAGGCGAAATCACCTTGGCCGGGTGGACTGGAGTAGCTTTGTGTTATAAGCGAACCAGTATAAAATCCTTGTGTGATTTTCATTTTGAAAAGCGCTTATTTTTCCAAACAATTCAAACCCCCCCTTTCTTGTTTTTCTCACCTTCAATTGGTATCAGAGCTCTGGCTCTGTTATTGATTTTCTAATCAAACACTTAACCGTGTAGAGAGATCCAGTACGAGAAAAACAATGGCCCACTCAAATGAAAGAGATTCCTACAATGCCAAGCCTCCTGTTTTTGATGGAGAAAAATTTGATTACTGGAAAGATAGAATCGAAAGTTTCTTTCTGGGTTATGACGCTGACCTCTGGGACATTGTCACAGATGGATACACACCTCCAGTCTTAAATGGAGCTGAAGTTCCCAAAAGCAAAATGTCAGAAGATCAGAAACGTGTCTTCAAAAATCACCACAAGGCCAGAACAATACTTCTAAATGCTATATCATACAACGAATATGAAAAAATCACCAACAGAGAGACAGCCAAAGATATACTTGACTCTCTGAAGATGACCCATGAAGGAAACTCACAAGTCAAGGAGACGAAGGCTCTGGCGCTTATCCAGAAATATGAAGCCTTCAAAATGGAAGATGACGAAGCTATAGAGGCTATGTTTTCTAGATTTCAAACTCTTATTGCAGGTCTTAAAGTATTAGACAAAGGATACACGACTGCAGATCATGTTAAGAAGATAGTCAGAAGTCTGCCAAAGAAATGGAGACCTATGGTTACTGCTCTAAAGCTGTCAAAGGATCTGAACAATATCAGCCTTGAAGAACTTGTTAGTTCTCTCAGAAGCCATGAGATAGAACTAGAGGAGGATGAGCCTCAGAAAAGGAACAAGTCCGTAGCGCTTAAGTCCAGATCTGAAAGACGGAAGCCTGACAGAACCAAAGCTCTCCAGGCAGAAGCTGAAGATACTGACGATTCTGAACCAGAAGACTCTGATGATGAAGAAGAGTTGTCCCTACTAACCAGAAGAGTCAAGCAACTCTGGAAAAAGAGGAACAACAACTTCAGAAGACCAAGACCCAGAGGGGATCGATCAGAGTCAACTTCAAAAGGTAAAACTAACAAAGATATTACCTGTTATGAATGTAAAGAAACAGGTCATTACAGAAATGAATGCCCCAAGTTGAAGAAAGACAACCCTAGAAAAGAAAGCTTCAAGAAAAACACCTTCAGAACAAAGAAAGGACTGATGGCTACCTGGGATGACAGTGAATCTGGATCATCAGAATCTGACTCTGATGAACAAGCCAACGTAGCACTCATGGCTACCACATCCAACTGTTCAGACGAAGAATCTGAAGAGGTATTTTCTGAACTTTCTAGATCTGACTTAGAATCATGTTTGTCAGAAACTCTTACCTCTTACCAGAAATTAAAACAAAAGTTTAAAAATATTAAAGGCTGTCTTAAAGAAAAATTTGAAGAGTGTAGTGAACTTGAGATAACAATTCTATCACAAGAAGATACAATCAAATCTTTAATGTTAGAAAGAGATGAAGCAAAAACAAAAAGCTCAGAATTAGAAGAAGCGTTGTCTCAAGCACCACAAACTTCAAATAAAATTATTTATAAATATGAAGAAGCCTTTCAAGAATTTCTGAAGAATGGGATAGATAGGAGTATTATGGCATCCATGATTTATGGAGTAAGTCAGAACAATAAAAGGGGAATTGGGTATGATCCTAAGGAAGATAAAACTTCTACAAGTGATCAAATTAAATCTCCTTTTTCATATCACTACACACACACACACAAGAACACAAATTTAAAAATGCTAGAAGACCCAAAGTTATAAGAAACTCTGGGAAAACTAATCTAAAAGGACCCAAGAGATTCTGGGTACCGAAAGATAAGATTATCTATGTTGCAGATATCCTATGCAGCAAAGTTCAGACACCAGTCATGGTACCTGGACTCTGGATGCTCGCGACACATGACGGGAAGAAAGTCTATGTTCCAAAGTCTGGAACTTAAAGACGCTGGATTTGTAGGCTTCGGAGGAGATCAGAAAGGAAGGATCAGAGGCTCCGGAACTATTGGTAATGGTACTCTTCCCTCTATATCTGATGTTCTTTATGTAGAAGGATTAATGCATAACTTGTTATCCATAAGTCAATTAAGTGATAACGGTTATGATGTAATCTTCAATCAAAAAACATGTAAAGCCATTAATCAGAACGATGGCTCTGTCCTTTTCACAGGCAAGAGGAAAAACAACATTTACAAAATAAATCTTTCTGATTTAAAAGATCAAAATGTTAAATGTCTAATGTCAGTTCACGAAGAGCAATGGGTATGGCATAGACGCTTAGGCCACATTAGCATGAGGAAACTTTCTCAGCTAACTAAACTCGAGTTAGTCAGAGGCCTACCTAAACTGAAGTTTTCTTCAGATGCTCTGTGTGAAGCTTGTCAGAAAGGAAAATTTTCAAAAACATTTTTTAAAAAGAAAAATGTTGTTTCTACCTCTAAGCCTCTGGAACTTCTTCACATTGACTTATTTGGTCCTGTGAAAACAGCATCAGTTAATGGAAAGAAGTATGGACTAGTCATTGTTGATGATTACAGTCGCTGGACATGGGTAAAATTCCTAAAGCACAAGAGTGAGTCTCACTCTGTATTCACCAGTTTCTGTTCCAAAGTGCAAAAAGAATTTGACTCCAAAATTGTTAGAGTCAGAAGTGATCATGGTGGAGAATTTGAAAATAAAGATTTTGAAGAATTATTTGATTCTAATGGAATATCCCATGATTTCTCCTGCCCTAGAACTCCACAACAAAATGGAGTTGTAGAGAGGAAGAATAGGACACTCCAAGAAATGGCCAGAACCATGATCAATGAAACTAATGTAGCAAAGCACTTTTGGGCAGAAGCTGTAAATACAGCGTGTTACATTCAGAATAGAATCTCTATAAGACCTATTCTAGAAAAGACTCCCTATGAACTGTGTAAAGGAAGAAAACCCAACATCTCATATTTTCATCCTTTTGGATGCTCTTGTTTTATATTAAATACTAAAGAACATCTGAACAAGTTTGATTCCAAAGCACAGAAAGGTATTATGTTAGGATACTCAGAACGCTCTAAAGGCTATAGAGTATACAACACAGAAACCAAAATTATGGAGGAATCAATTCATGTCAGATTTGATGATAAGCTTGACCCTGAAAAGTCAAAGCTAGTTGAAAAGTTTGCAGATTTGGAAATCACTCTTGTAGAATCTGAGAAAACTCCAGAAGCAACTGTCACTCAAGACTCTGAAGAAATTAAATCTCCAGAAGTTCCAAGGAAAGTTAAAAGTCGTATTAACGTATCTGAAGATTTGATTTTGGGAAACAAAGATGAACCTGTTAGAACCAGATCTACCTTCAGAACTTCTGAAGATATTCCTCTGGGACTAGTGTCTCTGATTGAGCCTACGTCCTGTGATGAAGCTCTTCAAGATAACGATTGGGTGGCAGCTATGCAAGAAGAATTAGATCAATTCTCAAAGAATGATGTCTGGGATCTCGTTCCTAAACCCAGAGGCACTCATGTCATTGGAACCAGATGGGTTTTCAGAAACAAGCTGAACGAGAAAGGAGAAGTTGTCAGAAACAAAGCACGACTGGTAGCTCAAGGTTATAGTCAACAAGAAGGTATTGATTATAATGAAACTTTTGCTCCAGTCGCGAGGTTAGAATCTATTCGTCTTCTTGTATCTTTTGCTATTAATCATTCTATCAAATTATACCAAATGGATGTCAAGAGTGCATTTCTTAATGGTTATATTTCAGAAGAAGTGTATGTCAATCAACCTCCAGGTTTTGAAAATTCAAACTTTCCAGAACATGTTTTTAAACTTAAGAAATCCTTATATGGACTTAAACAAGCTCCCAGAGCTTGGTATGAACGCTTAAGCAATTTTCTTCTGGAACAAAATTTTATCAGAGGGAAAGTTGATTCTACACTCTTCTGTAAAAACCTTAATAATGATCTCATGATATGCCAGATTTATGTTGATGATATTATTTTTGGTTCTGCTAATATCTTTGTTTGCCAAGAATTTTCTAAGTTAATGCAGGCAGAATTTGAAATGAGTTTAATGCAAGAACTAAAGTTCTTTCTGGGAATTCAAATCAATCAAACTCCAGAAGTCACGTACATTCATCAAAGTAAATATATTAAAGACGTTCTGAAGAAGTTTGATATGACTGAATGCAACTCTGCAAAAACTCCCATGCACCCAACTTGCATTCTGGAAAAGGAAGAGGTAAGCAACAAGGTTTGTCAGAAGCTCTATCGAGGTATGATAGGCTCTCTCCTCTATCTGACTGCTACTCGTCCTGATATTCTCTTTAGTGTCTGTCTTTGTGCCAGATTCCAGTCAGATCCTAGAGAATCTCATTTAACAGCAGTTAAGAGAATTCTTAAGTATCTGAAAGGAACTCCTAACCTGGGCCTGATGTATGAGAAAACATCAGAGTATAGACTCTCGGGTTATTGTGATGCAGATTATGCAGGAGATAGAATAGAACGAAAAAGCACATCTGGGAATTGCCAGCTTCTGGGAAACAATCTAATCTCCTGGGCTAGCAAAAGACAGTCAACTATTGCTCTATCAACTGCAGAAGCAGAATACATCTCAGCATCACTGTGCACAACTCAGATGCTCTGGATGAAGCATCAGCTAGAAGATCTTCAGATATTTGAGAGTAACATTCCTATCTTTTGTGATAATACTGCTGCTATTTGTTTAAGTAAGAATCACATTCTACATTCCAGAGCCAAACACATAGAAATAAAACATCATTTTATCAGAGACTATGTTCAGAAAGGAATAGTAACATTGAAGTTCATTGATACAGAACATCAATGGGCAGATATCTTTACTAAGCCTCTAGCTGAAGATAGATTTCTTTTTATATTAGAACATCTGAACATTAAAAATTGCCCTGAGTGAAATATGGCTCTGAAAATGTAAAATGTGACTCTGATGTAAACAAATGTACTTCTGCCTCTGACTCTGATACTTCTACCAAGTTAAGAAGATATCTGAGTTAGAAATCTTCAGAAACCAATCCTTTGGTATTCCTGAAGATCAGATACATCAACACGTGGAGCTCTAAACGTCTAAACCTAGAACTTCTAGACAGCTGTCAAAAGAAATCAAAGGTCAGAACGTTTGAAATCTCCTAGAGCAGTGTGCGTACTGTTGGGATTAGACATTCATTTATTAGCTGTAATCATTTTTCCCCCCAAACGTGCTATTTTGATTTTTGTGCTAACGCTGGAATGTGTGTCGTTTTGCATGTTTTTACTTAGAGTATATAAACACTTTCTCTCACTTTTCACACTTATCACTCTCACTCACTCTAAAACCCTAAACCCTCTCTCAAAGCATTCTCTGCAAGTTCTTCATCAATCTTCATCTTCTTCTTCATGGATGCTCAACAACAAGAAGTTTTTAACTTCTCTCAACAGTTGGAATCAAGTTCTAATCCCCAAACCTCAAACACTCAAACACCAACGGTTACTGGTGTCACCATAACCCCTGTTTACAAAGAACCTCACGTTCTTGACCGTGAACGCCACATTAACCTTTCAACCCCCTTTGAAGGCTTGGATGTGTTGTGAGAATCGTTGGTTGATTTCGACAACCTAAGAAGAAATGGCGTTGATCTAACTGGAGAACTGCGTCAACAAGGGTGGGAGAACTATTTCCAAAGGTTGTATGGTCCAATTTACCCACTTCTGGTCAAGGAGTTCTGGAGACATGCAGATGCAGATGACAACTTCATCGTCTCATTTGTTCTGGGAGTGAAGATAGTTATCACAGAAGGGTCCATTGCCTCTCTGTTGAATATGGAAAGAAGTGGAGGAAAAAGGATCTACAACATTCCTCCTAGGTCAAAGCGCATAACAGATGTGATAAACCCAACAATCTTCAAACCAAATGTTGAAGGAAACCCATCTAAGAACAAGGAGCTACACCAGAACCTCAGAGTGTGGCTGAAGATTATTCTGGGAACTATCCACCACCGTCCAGCCTCTAACTCTTCTGATTACATTAATGCAGACCAGAAATGCATTTTGTACTGCATCCAGAAAGGTGTGAAGATCAACCTCCCTGCTCTCCTCTTCAGATATCTGAGAGATTCAGTCAGAGAAACCAGGAATAACATGAAGCCCAGATCCTACATTCCTCTGGGAAGATTGCTATCTGACGTCTTCATTGAGCATGGACTGGTAGATGAGCTGGAAAAGACCAAGTTGATGGATGATCTGGAAATTGATGTGGGGAAGCCTCTGAATGCCAGAAACCTCAAGAGTATGGGGATAATCAAGAAAATACAAGTCAAGCCAACTCTGGATACATCCTGGGATAGTTTGAAAGATCAGAGGAAGATGCCTCATGGCCTTGCCAGATTCTTCAAGAATGAGCCCAGAGACGCTGTTGCCATCTATCTTCAGCGTCTGCTGGATGATGGTGTTGACATCTCTGATTTCAGCCTCGATGATTGTCTGGACTCTGAAGAAGATTTAGTCAGATACAAGAGAGGTATTTCTGAGAAGAAGATAACACCTCCAGCAAAGAAGGCCAGACTTGAAGGAGCTTCTGGAAGCGGATCTTCAGCTCCTCTGCAATTTTCTACTGGTAAGTCTGTTCCTCCTGCTACCTCTGAATTCATGATGGCTTCCTCTAATCCTCTCTCTTCACAACCCATTTATACCACCTCTGACATTACACCCTCAATCACCAGAACCTCCCAACCTACACCAGTTCTAAACATAGCAAGAACTTTCATACCTCCCTCTATACCTGCACAAACTCACCAAAGCACCTCATCTTCATCATCCTCTGAACCTGAATCACCTCCTTATGTTTCCCTTTCTTCTGACCAAGAACTTTCTGATCCTGGTTCCCCAACCATAGCCACACTTTATGCACATAGACTTGCTTCACAACAAACACAAACCACAGAACCTGAAATAACTTCACCACTCCAACAAACAACCACCATCCCCTCTGAAACTCAACCCTCTGAAATTCAACCATCTGATCCCCACACCTCTGATATCACCCCACCAAAAATTCCCGCTGCACCTGAAGCAGAATCTGAACCCTTAGACTTAAACCCTCTTTACGCTTCATCCCAATCTTCTGAACCTCAACCTGAACCAGAAATTGAACCAGAACCTCTCACTTTAAATCTCAGCCCTCCAAACTCTCCACCTCACACCTCTGAACCAGAACCTGAACCTGAGCTTTCTAAACCTACCCTTAAGGAAGCCATCTTTATGATTGCAGAGGCTTCAGCTCAAAAGGTTGATTCTCTGGTCACTAACTCTGAAATCAGTGATGATCCTGAATCTGTAAGGACACACTGGAACAGAGTCATTGGCTGGATGACATCTGAGTCCTTTAGGCTGAAGAGCATATCTGAACAAGTCAGAAATGACTACATCAGAAATGCTGAGGCAAGACTCCAGGAGAGACTTGCCAGAGAGGCTGAAGCCAGAAGGCTAGAAGAAGAGAGGTTGGCCAAGGAAGCTGAAGAAGAAGCAAAAAGGCTAGAAGAAGAAAGACTTGCTAAGGAAGCTGAACTCCTAAGGCAAAAGGAAGCTGAAGCCAAGGCTCTGGCAGATGCAGAAGCTCAAGCTGCTGCTGAAGCTGAAGCTCAGCAAGCTCTGACTCTGGGGGAGTCATCTTCTGTGATTCCTACGGTTCTTCAGACTCTGAAAGAACTCAAGCAAGATCAGACTGAACCCCGGGCAAGAATGGACAAGCAAGATACTGTCAACGAAAACATCCAGAACATGCTTGCTATGCTGCTTCAGAGAATGCCTCCGCCTCCGAACCCTTAGGCACTTAGGAGTTATTTGTTTTTTTGCTTGCCTATTGTTTTTTGCTTCTGTCTTCTTTTGGATCTGATGTTTTTCTTGTTCTTTTGAATCTGATGTTTCTGCTTGTTGCCTCTGTGCTTCTATCTATGAATTTTAAGTTTTTCTCTTTATCTATTTTTTTCTCTTTACTTATTTTTACTATGTCTTTTTGATTCTGACAAAAAGGGGGAGAAAGTAATTATTAGCTCTGATGAAAATATTGTCTAAAACCATCAAGCATTCTGCAACATTTTTTAAACAAAATTATTTAACTTGGACTTAA
Source organism: Lathyrus oleraceus (assembly GCF_024323335.1). NCBI lineage: Eukaryota > Viridiplantae > Streptophyta > Magnoliopsida > Fabales > Fabaceae > Lathyrus > Lathyrus oleraceus. The sequence continues at coordinate 388,477,316 of NC_066579.1, forward strand.
GAAATTGCAGAAAATCTCAGAAACCTCTTTACTTAAGAAACTCTGGTAAGAACTTCAGAACCTCTGAACTCCCTAGTACTATCTCAGGGGGAGCTTCTGTCTATCTGATCTATTTTTATTCATGTTTCATCTGCTAATTAAAGTTGTTTTGTCATTATCAAAAAGGGGGAGATTGTAAGAACAAAAATTGTGATACAACAGATTCCTTGATTTTGATGATAACAAAGGATGAAACCAAAAATGGCACCCTAACGAAAAGTTTCTAAGTGTGCAGGACTCTGATGACATCATCAGATAGAGTACCAGATCAGAAGTATATTATCAAATGATCAGAAGCTCTGAAGAAGAAACAAGTTCAAGAAAGTCAAACTCTGAACTAAACAACAAGTATCAAAAGCATCTTAACAGGAAGTAAGTCCTAGAACCTCTGACTCTGAACAACGCTATCTGAAGAATCTATTTAAATCAACATCAGAAGCAAGATTCCAAGGTTCTCCAGAAACACAAATACTCTGATTATGGATTTGCTAATCATGAAAGAGTAACGTTGAAGACAAGTAAAGATTTTCAAATGGATTTCCTAATTGAGAAAGAGACGTTAATCTCCAATCTCAATAAAGAAAATACTACTTGTGGTAAGTAGTCATTTCAAGAAGAAAAAGTCATCCTGCATTAGCTAATTATGTGATGGCGTAACTTCATCTCAATATCCACCAGTTTCAACTACTACTTCAACTGATCTATATAAAGGATTGCAAATCAACTTTCAGCAACATACGAGAGAACAATCAGTAAGCCAACAAGCCAAAATTATATTGAAACACCAAGTCAAGAAAAACACTCTTTCTCTCTAAGATATTCACGAAGCTTTTGCTTATAACGTGAAAAACTCTTGTTCTTAACACTGTAATATTTGCTTTCTTAGAAGCACTCTAGATTACAATTTATCTTTCATCTTTTGTTTGTTGATTTCCTCAAGTGACTTAGTGTAGTCTGTAGACTTGAGAGGACTAAGAGATTTTTCTCTTAGGCGTTGTTTGTAATCTTTCAAGATTAGTGGATTAAGTCCTTGTTGAAGGCGAAATCACCTTGGCCGGGTGGACTGGAGTAGCTTTGTGTTATAAGCGAACCAGTATAAAATCCTTGTGTGATTTTCATTTTGAAAAGCGCTTATTTTTCCAAACAATTCAAACCCCCCCTTTCTTGTTTTTCTCACCTTCAATTACCACTTTATAAAACTGAATATATGCCTAAGTGAAACAAAGTTGCTTCTGATTTCGCCTTGTTCCAACGTTCGGATCTTCGTCTGCTCTAAGTTTGGGTGATTGTAAAACTGAATTCGCGTTTCTATTTATAGGCAAATAAAAAAGGTGGAATTGACTTGGATGCCCTTCAACTTGAAAATAGAGGAAACTGTTTTCCTCTTGTGGCGCCCGCCACAAGGCCATGGCGCCCTCCACAAGCACAAAGTGGGGCGCCTTAGTGGAAGTGGTGGGAAAACGTGGGAGTTGATGGAAGTTTGAATTGGACACGTCATGGCTTGGACTGTGGCGCCCGCCATGGGATAAGCCATAAGAGCAAAATGCTGATTTTTAGGGTTTTTGGCTCTTTTTCGCTCCTTTTCTCGATCGGGGCTCCTGTTAAGGTAAAAACCTGAAAACAAAGGAAAACACAGTAATAACACAACAAAACGATAATAAAATAACTAGAATGCATGCGAAATCGGAGTCGAAAATACGTAAATTTTAGTGTGATCAAACTCTCCCACACTTAAACCTTTGCTTGTCCTCAAGCAAAACATTGAAAAGCTCATAAAAGAAAATTTGTGAAAAACGAGTGCTTCAGGTAAAAATTCTAAGTTCAAGTCGGGATGCAGTGATAGGTACTAACTGAGTGAACTAAGGGTATCATGATGACACTAATCCGCAAATACGGACATAAACTTCATTCCTATATTAACCAACCCATATTATCCCACAATACCTAGGCCTGCCTCTTCATCTCTTTTTGTGTCCTTTTCATTCAAGCGCAATCACATTAAGCCCGTTATTCGTACATACTTCATAGTAGAGTGGCCTGTTAGTGATTATGATCAGAGCATGAGATTTCTGGCACATAAATATGTGTAAATCCTTTTCTGGACCCAACTGTAGTTGTGGGGGATCGGATCGTAATCCGCCCTACCGAGTTCAGTGCCAGATACCTCTGAACCAACTGACTGTGAGTACTGCTTTTCTTTTTCTTTTTCTTTTTCTTTTTGTAGCAATTTTTTACAATTCTTTGGTTTAAATGACTTTGTGAGGGTCACCTATACCGGAGTTTCCTTTTTGCTTTCTTTTATTTTTTTGTTCTTCTGGATCATTCACTTATTTGCATCGGTCCCCTACGTAGAGGATGCATAAGCCGGAGCTGACTGCTGAGATAAACTACTAAAGACTTATATGGAAATGATGATTAAGGCCATGGTATATGGGGTTTCGGGAATGATTCCTATATTTACGAAGTCTATGGTGCTAAAACAGATACTGATGTTTCGCAAAGTTCTCCCAAGTCACCGCATCCTTACTCAAAACATGTCCTTAAAACCTGAAAACTTTCGAAATAACACTATTTTCTTTTTGCAAAAATTCTTTGGTGGGGCTAAAGGTATAGGGAGGTAAGATTATACTAAGGGTCTACTATATTTGGTGACTCGTCAGACTCATGCATTATACTAAAAAGCAAAATAAACAACTGAAAGGGAAATTAAACAACTAAAAGGAAATAAACAGTCTAAAAACAGCAAATAAACTGAAAATAAAAGGAAAACGATAAATGCTCCTCCCACACTTAAATCGAACATTGTCCCTAATGTTTCAAAATAAGACAAGGGAAGAGTTACCTGGCAACCTATTGCTGACCACTAGTGCCCTCGCCATCCTGAGGTGGACGACGGGAACGGGTACGACGACGGTCTCTCTGATCCATCCTCACCTGCAGGGCATCCTGAGCGGTCCTCACGTCTCGAAGGTGACCTAAAATGGTACCTTGAGTGTTTTCGATGAGTGCCATGTGTTGCTGGTGTAAAGCAATGTAGCGCTCCCTCTGAGCATTGTCTCTATAGGCGACATGCATGTCATCAAAACCCTACATCCTGTAAAAGTTAGGAAAGTGATCCTGAAAATACAAACCATTCAAACTTTAGTCTCAATGCAAAATAAGAGAAAATAAAATAAAAATAAAAATAAATGTAAATAAATGCGAAAAAAAATAAAATGAAAAGAAAAACCATGGGTTGCCTCCCACGTAGTGCTTGTTTAACGTCATTAGCTTGACGGTTAGAATTTATACACCTGTAGTAGTGGTAATTTGTGGATCAATCAGGGTGTGGCTTGAGTAGTATGTTGGAATGTCTCCTCCTTCGTAGAGCTTCAGTCTTTGTCCATTTACAATGAATGGACTACAGGTATCGTTCTTGATTTCTACGGCTCCGGATCTCAGAATCTTGGATACTTCAAAGGGACCAGTCCATCTTGAACGTAGCTTTCCTTGGAAAAGTCGTAACCTAGTGTTGAAAAGGAGAACAGAATCGCCTACATTGAAGTTTTTCTTTACTATTCTTTTGTCATGATAGGCTTTTGTCCTCTCTTTGTATATTCTTGCATTCTCGTAGGCAGATTGCCTAAGTTCTTCTAATTTATGAGTGTCCAGGATACGCTTTTCTCCAGCGGCTAAGTAGTCTAAATTCAAAGTTTTAATGGCACAATAGGCCTTATGCTCTAACTCGAATGGTAAGTGACATGATTTTCCATAAACTAGTTGGTAAGGAGTAGTTCCTATAGGGGTTTTGAAAGCGGTTCTGTAGGCCCATAATGCTTCTTGAAGCTTCTAAGACCAGTCTCTCCTAGAAATAGAAACAGTTTTCTCTAGGATCTGTTTTATCTCCCTATTAGATACTTCTACTTGGCCACTAGTTTGTGGATGGTATGGTGTTGCTACTCTATGCCTAACTCCATATTTTCTTAAAAGTTTGTCAAATATTCTCGATATAAAGTGTGATCCTCCATCGCTTATGACTAAACGTGGTGTTCCAAATCTAGGGAATATATAGTTTTTAAATAATTTGATTACTACCCTAGTGTCGTTTGTGGGTGCGGCTATAGCTTCAATCCACTTAGACACATAGTCTACGGCTACTAAGATATACCTATTTCCTAAGGATGGTGGGAAAGGTCCCATGAAATCTATACCCCATAAGTCGAAGAGTTCTACTTCCTGAATGTTTCTTAGAGGCATTTCATCACGTCTTGAAATGTTTCCAGTGCGTTGGCATCTGTCGCATTTGACAATGTAAGCATAGACATCGCGCCACATGGTAGGCCAGAATAGGCCAGCTTGAAGAATCTTGGCGTATGTCTTAGAGGTGCTCGCATGTCCACCATAAGGTGCAGAATGACAATGCTCGATAATATTTTTTACTTCTTCTTCTGGGACGCAACGACGAAAGATGCCATCTTTACCCCTTTTGAAAAGGAGCGGTTCGTCCCAATAGAAGTTTCTCACATCGTGGAAGAATTTCTTCTTGCGGTAGTAGTCAAGATCAGGGGGTACTATATCAGCAGCTAGGTAATTAACGAAATCTGCATACCATGGTACGTTACTTATTGCTAAGGAATTTTGGGAGTGCTCATAAAGATCTAGGCTATTATCTTCAATGGTTTCTACTTTAGCGATCAGTCTATCATAGGCGAAATCATCATTTATAGGTACTAGTTCAGGTTTTAGATGTTCTAGCATAGAAAGGTGATCAGCCACTACATTTTCAGTGCCTTTTTTGTCTCTTATGTCTAAATCAAACTCTTGCAGTAATAGAATCCATCGGAGTAACCTAGGCTTGGCATCTTTTTTACTTAATAGGTAACGAATGGCAGCATGATCGGTGTAAACAATAATTTTTGCTCCTACTAGATAAGATCTAAATTTGTCTATAGCGAAAACTACAGCGAGTAATTCTTTTTCGGTTGTTGCGTAATTAAGTTGGGCAGCATCTATGGTTCTACTGGCATAATAGATGGCATGTAACTTTTTATCTTTTCTTTGTCCTAGAACGGCTCCAACTGCATAATCACTAGCATCGCACATTATCTCAAAAGGTTCCGACCAATCGGGCGGTTTCATAATTGGTGCAGAGATTAATGCTTGCTTTAAAAGATTAAATGCATCATTACATTTTTCATCAAAAATGAATTCAGCATCTTTCATTAAAAGTCCGATTAACGGTTTAGTTATTTTGGAGAAGTCCTTAATAAAACGCCAGTAGAATCCAGCGTGTCCAAAAAAGCTTCGGACTTCTCTGATTGTTTTTGGTGGTTTTAGGTTTTCTATAACTTCTATTTTTGCTTTATCTACCTCTATACCTTTTTCGGAAATTGTCATACGGTGAACTGACTTTGGTGTGTTTTTGCTTTGGAAAGCAAATGTCGCGGATAGCAAGAGTCGCCACCGACTTTTCTTTTATCCAATAAGGAAAGGCGGAAAAGAACAGGAAAGACCTTGATTAGATTTTGGGTTCGGGAGGTACATTATACAAAGGGAAGGTGTTAGCACCCTTTGTATCCATGGTTATCCATGGGCTCTTAATTGCTTGATCACTTATGTTTTTCTTGTCTGAAAAAGTGTGTGAGAGCTGTTTAGAAAATGTTTTGAAAAGAGAGTTTAACTTTGTAATGATTCTTGCACGAATGTATACAAAGCATTTATCTCGTTTAATTTTGAAAGTTGTTTAGAAAAATATAACTTGGCAATGATTCTAGTACGAATGTATGCCAAGTGGTGATTTTCTAATGGAGGTTTTGAAAAGTGTGAGGTGTGAAAAGTAGTTTAAGTTGTGAGCAAGCATTTAGGAGTTATACCTACCCAAGGTCTTTATGGGCATTTCCTATCCTTATGAGGGTAAAACTGTCCTTACTATTGAGAAGTAAGTAGTTCTATCCTTTGTGTAGGTGTTTAATTGGCTGCATTATATGGTAAAACACTAGATGGGTACTAATGTCTTGACTGATGTCATGACATGTATGTGTGACTACATTGTAGTTACTGCAGGACTAGCTAACACAGGATTTATTGAATGTCAAACTGGATGCTGTGACATTCATACCTGTCAACAGATACTAAGGAATAGAACAGCAGGTGTTCTGGTAGAACTTAGTATTTATTTCCAGTCTGGTTATCAAGGAAAGACCAGACCTGGCATAAGGCCTACTGACTGAATGTCAAACTGGATGTTATGACATTCATCATTAACAGCAGCTACTGAACATTAGACAGAGTGGTGTTCTGTTATAATTCAGCATGTAACTTAGTTTGTTCTTCAAGAGAATAACAGAACTAACTTAAGGCCAAATGTGTAAATGTTAAGTTGGACACTTTGACATTTATTAATGTAAGCTGTTACTGTAGTATGGTCATTTTGATCATGTACAGGTCAGCAAAATTGTACAGTCTGTTTTCTGGAAAAACAGACTCAGCATATGGACCTTGATGTCAAGCTGAATGTCGTGACATTCATGCCTGACAGCATATGCTATATTGTAGGTTGTTCAGTTTTCTGTTTCAGCTTTTTCTCAGGCTATTCTTCAGGGATTCAACTACTGAGAGAAAATCCAGGAAATCAACAACCAAGCTACATTCAATGAACCTAACAAATAGCCTATTTGTTAGTAACCTAAATGTTGAATTTATGGGAACTCGCGTGACCTTAAATTCAGGAGAATACAGGTGCAAAAGCCCAGGATACTGCAATATAAAAGGAAGGCGTTCCTTCATTCAGTTTCGGGGATTTTGAGGCGTGAAGATTTTGTGTGTCCATCATACTTCACTGCTGTATTTTTGTGAGTCTTGTATTAGACGTATCTTGTAAGCCAAGCCATTATCTAGTAGATGATAGCTTTGGCATAGGGTGTTCATTGAGTTGTAAGTGTTGTGTCACTCAAAGCTTTTAAGCGTGAGTGCTGTGTATCTTGATTAAAGCTGTGAAGCACAATCAAGAGTTGTTTGAAGTGTGACTTCAACTTGTCTTTAATAGTGTTTAAAGATAGTAATCACTGAGGTGATTGAGGGGGAGTGAGTAGGAACTCTGATCTTAGGTTAAGATTGAAATTGCATTGGGTAGTGATTAAGTGATAAGTTGTAAACGGGTGAGTTTAGCTTTGAATTGATACTACTAATAGTGGATTTCCTCCCTGGCTTGGTAGCCCCCAGATGTAGGTCATGTTGGACTGAACTGGGTAAACAATTACTTGTGTTATTTACTGCACTTACTGTTAATTTCTGCATAATTCCTGTCTGTGCAGAATTGGATGTCATAACAACCAGTGTGACATTCAAAGTCTGATAACTAGAATTTCAATTGGTATCAGAGCAGGCACCCTGCCTGTGAATTTCTGGGTGAGATCTAGGGAAGTTACTTTCTAGTACCATGGACAAGGATTTAGGACACTCAAACAGACCACCCATGTTGGATGGCTCTAACTATGATGACTGGAAGCCTCGTATGATAGCCTTCTTAAGGTCTCTAGACAGCAAAGTCTGGAGAGCTGTCAACAAAGGATGGGAACATCCAATGAGGACAGGTGAAGATGGAGTCAGTGTGCAGATTCCTGAAGAAGAGTGGGACAAGGAGCAAGAGGCATTAGCTCTTGGAAATTCCAAGGCCTTGAATGCATTGTTCAATGGAATCAGCAAGAACATCTTCAGGCTGGTACACCACTGTGAACTAGCTAAGGAAGTTTGGGATACCCTCAAGGTAACTCATGAAGGTACTTCCAAGGTGAAGATGTCCAAACTTCAGATGCTGACCACCAAGTTTGAAAATCTGAGGATGAAAGAGGATGAGACTATTCATGACTTTCACATGAATATTCTTGAAATTGCAAACACCTCTGGTGGACTAGGTGAGAAAATGGCTGAAGAGAAACTTGTAAGAAAGATTCTCAGGTCCTTGCCTAAGAGATTTGCTATGAAGGTCACAGCCATAGAGGAGGCGCAAGACATCTGCAACATGAAGGTGGATGAGCTCATTGGTTCCCTCCAAACCTTTGAAATGGGCTTGGGTGAGTATGCTGAGAAGAAGAACAAAAGCATAGCTTTTGTATGTAATGCTGAAGAGGAGTCAGAAGCAGGATATACTGGAGGTGATGAAAGTATATCAGAAGCCTTAGCCATGCTTGGGAGACAGTTCAACAAGTTCGTGAAGAAGATTGATCAAAGAGGTAGACCCAATGTCAAGAACATCCCGTCTGACATTAAGAAAAGATCAACTTCTGATGAGAAGTTCAATCACGGCAAGGGAATCCAGTGTCATGGTTGTGAAGGGTATGGACACGTCAGAGCTGAATGCCCTACTTACCTCAAATTGCAAAATAAGGGGTTAGCTATCACATGGTCTGAAGGAGACTCTGAAAGTGAATCTGAAGGAGAATCTGCCAAACATGTCACTGCACTAACCAGTGTTTGTGCCTCTGAAGATGACTCAAGTGCAGATGAACTGACCTTTGATGAACTTGCAGCAGCCTATAAGAAGTTGTGTTCCACCAGTGCAGAAGTGCGTGCACAAGGAGAAAAGCAAAAGAAACTCATCAAGGAACTGGAAGATGAGAGACAGAAGCAACTATCTGTCATAGAGGGTCTAAATGGTGAGATAACCCTGCTGACCTCCAACCTGAATCAGATGACTAAATCCATCAGAATGATGAATAAGGGAACTGACACCTTGGAAGAGATTCTAAAGGTGGGACAGCAGTCTGGAACCAAATCTGGCCTTGGATTTGGGAAAAGATCCTCAACTGAACACAAACGCCCAAAGGCTAAAGTTCAGAAGTTCAAGCAGAAGTCAAAGCCAATGTCTCAACATCGAGGAACTAGGATGAATGATCATCAGAAGAGGAAATACCAGGAGTGGAGGTGTCACCACTGTGGTAGGCTTGGGCATATAAAAGCCTTCTGCTACTGGATTCATGGTTTCCCTAACCAAGCCTTGCATGTTAAGCCTAAGCATAAAACACATAAGCGCTATGTTCCCATTAAGAAGCAACAATGGTATGCTAGGATAGCACACACTGCTCTAAGGGCTTCTACCAGAGAAGACTGGTACTTTGACAGTGGATGCTCAAGACATATGACTGGTATGGAAAATCTACTGGTAGATATTCAACCTCACACTACCAGCTATGTGACCTTTGGTGATGGTGCCAAAGGAAAAATAAAAGGTGTGGGCAAACTGGACTGTTCTGGAGTGCCAAAACTGAATAATGTGCTTTTAGTAAGAGGACTAACTGCAAACCTCATCAGCATAAGTCAGCTGTGTGATCAAGGGTTTCATGTTCAGTTTACTAAGGAGCTATGCATTGTGACAAATGGTGACAATCAGGAAGTTATGAGAGGAACCAGGTCCAAAGATAACTGCTACCTGTGGGAACCTGAAGTCTCTAACTTTTCCACAACATGCTCCTCAGCCAAGGAAGAACAGGATGTGAAGCTGTGGCATAGACGTCTTGGACATCTCCACTTACGGGGAATGAAGAAGATTATATCCAAGGAAGCAGTCAGAGGAATTCCAAAGCTTCTGATTGATGAAGGAAGAGTCTGTGGAGAATGCCAGGTGGGCAAGCAAACCAAGATGTCACATCCGAAGCTGGGACATCCCACAACCTCTAGAGTTCTGGAACTATTGCACATGGACCTAATGGGACCTATGCAGGTTGAAAGTCTTGGTGGGAAGAAATATGCATACGTGGTGGTGGATGACCATTCCAGATACACGTGGATAAGCTTCATCAGAGAGAAGTCAGATACATTTGATGTCTTCAAAGACCTGTGCATAAGACTTCAAAGGGAAAAGGACAGTTGTGTGGTCCGGATTAGAAGTGATCATGGTACGGAGTTCAAGAATTCCAAGTTTGATGAGTTTTGCTCGTCTGAAGGAATAAGTCATGAGTTCTCCTCCCCTATAACTCCTCAGCAGAATGGAATAGTTGAAAGAAAAAATAGAACTATTCAAGAATCTGCCAGAGCAATGATTCATGCAAAGAAGCTCCCCATGCACTTTTGGGCTGAAGCAATGAATACCGCATGCTATGTTCACAACAGAGTCACCTTGAGAAAAGGAACCTCCTCCACTCTATATGAAATATGGAAAGGCAGAAAACCTACTGTGAAGTACTTTCATATCTTTGGAAGTAAATGCTACATTCTCACAGATCGTGAACAGAGAAGGAAGCTAGATCCCAAAAGTGATGAAGGTATATTTCTAGGATACTCCACTAACAGCAGAGCCTACAGAGTGTTCAACTACAGGACCAATGTCCTGATGGAATCCATAAATGTCATTATGGACGACAAAGAGGAAGGAACCGATGTCATGGAGGATGTTGAAACATTCCTTGACAGTTCAACTGACAGTCCAGTCAAGTCTGAAGAAGTACAGGAACCTCCTCCTGAATGTGAAGTAGATGTAACCACCAAAGTGCCATCTATCAGAATTCAGAAAGACCACCCTAAGGATCTTATCATAGGGGATCCCACCAGTGGTGTAACTACCAGGTCAAGAGGAATAAACTCAAATTCCTGCTTTGTATCCAAGGTTGAACCAAAGAATGTGAAAGAAGCCCTGACTGATGAATACTGGATCACTGCCATGCAAGAGGAACTTGAGCAGTTCAAAAGGAATGAAGTCTGGGAACTAGTTCCAAGACCTGAAGGGACCATCATTGGTACCAAGTGGATCTACAAAAACAAATCTGATGAGAAAGGAGTAATTATTAGGAATAAAGCAAGACTAGTAGCTCAAGGATACACTCAAGTTGAAGGGGTAGATTTTGATGAGACATTTGCTCCTGTGGCTAGACTTGAGTCCATCAGATTGCTGTTGGGGGTAGTATGCATCCTGAAGTTTAAGCTATTCCAAATGGATGTGAAGAGTGCATTCTTGAATGGCTACCTGAATGAGGAAGTCTATGTGGAACAACCTAAAGGGTTCTGTGATCCTAACCAACCTGAGCATGTATACAAGTTGAGGAAAGCCTTGTATGGGTTGAAACAAGCTCCTAGAGCATGGTATGAAAGGTTAACCGAATTTCTGACCTCAAATGGATACAGAAAGGGTGGCATAGATAAAACCTTGTTTGTGAAGGATGAAGAAGGCAAAATCATGATAGCTCAAATCTATGTTGATGATATAGTCTTTGGTGGAATGTCAGAACAAATGGTTCAAAAATTTGTTCACCAGATGCAGTCTGAGTTTGAAATGAGTCTAGTGGGAGAATTGACCTATTTCCTTGGAATGCAAGTAAACCAAATGGAGGACTCTATGTTTCTCTCCCAAATCAAGCATGCCAAGAACATAGTTAAGAAGTTTGGTATGGATAATGCTAGGCACAAGAGGACTCCTGCTCCCACTCATCTGAAGTTGACCAAAGATGATGGAGGGCCTAGTGTTGATCAATGCTTGTATAGAAGCATGATAGGTAGTCTGTTGTACTTAACTGCAAGTAGACCTGACATTCCTTATGCAGTTGGAGTGTGTGCCAGATATCAAGCAGAGCCTAAGGTGAGCCACTTGAATCAAGTCAAACGGATTCTCAAGTACATCAATGGGACCTGTGACTATGGGATGCTGTATTCACATGGGTCTGAGCCTGTCCTATCTGGGTACTGTGATGCTGACTGGGCTGGGAGTGCTGATGACAGAAAAAGCACATCAGGTGGATGCTTCTTCTTAGGAGACAACCTCATATCTTGGTTCAGCAAGAAGCAGAATTGTGTTTCTCTGTCCACTGCAGAGGCTGAATACATAACTGCTAGAAGCAGTTGTTCCCAACTGGTTTGGATGAAACAGATGCTCACTGAGTACAATGTCACTCAAAATGTCATGACATTGTTCTGTGATAATCTCAGTGCCATCAATATCTCCGAGAATCCCATCCAACACAACAGGACCAAGCATATTGACATTAGGCACCACTTCATCAGAGATCTGGTGGAAGACAAGGTGATCACTTTGGAACATGTAGCCACGGATCTTCAACTGGCTGACATATTTACAAAGGCTCTGGATGCTACTCAGTTTGAAAACTTAAGGAGCAAACTGGGAATATGTCTCTCTGAGACCTTATAGCAACCACTGATGGTTGGGATAAATTGTTTAATATCTCTGCCTATTAAACAATTTATACTAGGCCAGGATTGGTCAACAGATCATAGCTATGCTACTTGCAACAAGGGTGGATACAAGAGGATAAGGAGACACCCTACTGTGAGAAGGCCAATGTACCTGCAGGAGTTCAAGGATGTTGTTCATGCAGGAGTGGTTCTGGATGTCAGAAACAAAATCATGGCATCTGATATGGTGGTACCTACTGTAAAGCAAAAGTGGGTGATTACTTGATCAAAGCTGTGAAGCAAGATCAAGTGGATGGTAACTTGGTTGAAACTGTGAAGTAAAACCAAGTCTGTAACTCTGTCGTTACTCTCTAGTTATGTTGTTGGCTTTGGCAACATTTTTGACAAAAAGGGGGAGTAACCCCTGACAAACAGAGTGAGAGTCTCTACAACAGACTCTCAGGACGACAGATTCCTCCCCTGCAGCGATTGTGTGTTGAAGTTTAGATTTAACTTCTGTATGTGTGTGCTGCTGTGTGAAGTTTTTATTTAACTTCCATGTGTGTGAGTGTGCTGCCACTCTGAGTGTATTAGCTAGTATTAATTCCTGCTAGGTGTGTGATTCCGCTGCTATGAACTCTGTTATGGGGATCAAAGTGTTTTAGCCAAAAATTTGCCAAAGGGGGAGTTTGTAGGTGTTTAATTGGTTGCATTATATGGTAAAACACTAGATGGGTACTAATGTCTTGACTGATGTCATGACATGTATGTGTGACTACATTGTAGTTACTGCAGGACTAGCTAACACAGGATTTATTGAATGTCAAACTGGATGCTGTGACATTCATACCTGTCAACAGATACTAAGGAATAGAACAGAAGGTGTTCTGGTAGAACTTAGTATTTATTTCCAGTCTGGTTATCAAGGAAAGACCAGACCTGGCATAAGGCCTACTGACTGAATGTCAAACTGGATGTTATGACATTCATCATTGACAGCAGCTACTGAACATTAGACAGAGTGGTGTTCTGTTATAATTCAGCATGTAACTTAGTTTGTTCTTCAAGAGAATAACATAACTAACTTAAGGCCAAATGTGTAAATGTTAAGTTGGACACTTTGACATTTATTAATGTAAGCTGTTACTGTAGTATGGTCATTTTGATCATGTACAGGTCAGCAAAATTGTACAGTCTGTTTTCTGGAAAAACAGACTCAGCATATGGACCTTGATGTCAAGCTGAATGTCGTGACATTCATGCCTGACAGCATATGTTATATTGTAGGTTGTTCAGTTTTCTGTTTCAGCTTTTTCTCAGGCTATTCTTCAGGGATTCAACTACTGAGAGAAAATCCAGGAAATCAACAACCAAGCTACATTCAATGAACCTAACAAATAGCCTATTTGTTAGTAACCTAAATGTTGAATTTATGGGAACTCGCGTGACCTTAAATTCAGGAGAATACAGGTGCAAAAGCCCAGGATACTGCAATATAAAAGGAAGGCGTTCCTTCATTCAGTTTCGGGGATTTTGAGGCGTGAAGATTTTGTGTGTCCATCATGCTTCACTGCTATATTTTTGTGAGTCTTGTATTAGACGTATCTTGTAAGCCAAGCCATTATCTAGTAGATGATAGCTTTGGCATAGGGTGTTCATTGAGTTGTAAGTGTTGTGTCACTCAAAGCTTTTAAGCGTGAGTGCTGTGTATCTTGATTAAAGTTGTGAAGCACAATCAAGAGTTGTTTGAAGTGTGACTTCAACTTGTCTTTAATAGTGTTTAAAGATAGTAATCACTGAGGTGATTGAGGGGGAGTGAGTAGGAACTCTGATCTTAGGTTAAGATTGAAATTGCATTGGGTAGTGATTAAGTGATAAGTTGTAAACGGGTGAGTTTAGCTTTGAATTGATACTACTAATAGTGGATTTCCTCCCTGGCTTGGTAGCCCCCAGATGTAGGTCATGTTGGACTGAACTGGGTAAACAATTACTTGTGTTATTTACAACACTTACTGTTAAGTTCTGCATAATTCCTGTCTGTGCAGAATTGGATGTCATAACAACCAGTGTGACATTCAAAGTCCGATAACTAGAATTTCACTTTGGATGTAAAGGGTCATCGTAGGGTCATCGATTGGTCATTGAAGGCAACATTTGTAAGGATACCCTAGCATTCGAAGGGACAATCATCATTTAACCGTAGGCTACAACGACGGGTCACCGAGGGACAAAATCATATATATTCGCAGGCAACATCCGAGGGACAATGATTTATTTTATAGGGACATGATGATTTAATCAAAGGGTCTTTGCTAAGTGTATCCCCACATTCGCGGGACATGACCATAATACCGTAATACCGTAATACCGTAAGGCAACAAAGAGAGGTCCAAGATCACATATTCAAAGGCAATATTTTATAATCAATTAGGTAATTAGGATGAATCTCCACAAGGGTATCCCACAAATAAAGTGGAATACCTAGCCAGCTACCTTTTCCGGGAATATGGGAACCCTTACAAAATTCAGCAAACAGGTCAGAATACCAAATCAGGGTGCAATCGAGAATTGCACCAAACAAAAGGAATCACAACAGTAATGATGTCAGGTAAACAATGCATGGTGATAATAAAACATATCAGATGAGCAAAGATCAGAACAGAAAAGTCAGCGACTGTCATGTTCGCTGCTGCCTCGCCTAGCGAAGGCCTAGCGAACGCTCGCTACATGCTCGCTTATCGATGTGCTAGCGAACGGCTGTGGGTTTTGAATTTTAGAGCGGTACGATTTCAGCAAGCTCCAAACCCTATGGCATTCACTACAGTAATTACATGGTTAAACATTCAGGATCTCTATGCATACTTAAATTCACACGCAAAACCTCAAATATACTTATGAATTTAATTATAATATCACATGAAAATTGGGAGCATAAAGCGGTAATAGTAATGCAAACCTGTTTGCAATTGAATTGCAACCTTGAATTGGCAAGTCACTCTTAGGGTTGGCGCCGGATTGAATTGAGTTGGGTGGAGGTAACCTTTGTGCAGATGAGTTTCCTTCAGGGTTTCCTTTAGGGTTGCTCTGAATTCTCTGGGTTAGCCTCCAGGGTTTGCTGTTCCTTTCTCTCTGTCTCCGTCCGTCCGTCCTTTTTCTGACTGAAGTTGTGGTATTTATAATGATTTTTTGTGACCTAATGGGCTCAGAATGAAGCCCAAAATTTTTGGTATTCGCAAGCTTCGCTAGGCGAGTGGTGTAGCGAAGGGTTCGCTAGGCGAAGGATTTGCTCGCCTAGCGAGCATGCCAGTTTAGGTCCTTTTCTGGATTGGGCCACCTGTGTGTTGGGCCTTTGTTCCTTTAAGATCAATGTCTTGAAAAATGAATTGGAGTGCCTTGAAAAATGTCTTGCAAGATTAACGGGCAAATTTTAAGGTATGACAGCTGCCCCTGGTCAATATTCTTGAACCGAGAGAGTTAGAATGGTATGTACGCCATTCGTGGTGTGGAGGTGGAAGATTATTGAACACTTAGAATGCCCCAAATATTTGCACTTGTTAATTAGTCTTGACGGAGATGGGCTTAAAGATGCCATCCAGGAAGTTTGATGATGAGAGCTTCAGAGGGCGTCGTACATCAGACCAATTCGAAGACATGGGTGCCACACCAGGTCGTACGCTAGACCGTATGGTGAGCCATCCATTGGGTGATATTAGGGTAAGCTGAACCTGATGAGATAAGGATCCGAATGGATCATACCCTGCTGGGGATAAAGGATCATAATGGACCATTCACTAGCTCGTATCTGAATAGCAGAATGAGTTGTCCATTAGGTGGGTGACTTCACTGGGGATGAAAGATCAGAATGGATCGTACGCTAGATCGTATCTGAGTTGCAGAATGAGCCGTCCATTAGGCTGTATCTGAGGATGAAAGGGGAGTCGTATGCTAGACCACGTTTCAGAATGTACCGTACGCTAGGTAGTATTTGAGGAATAAAGATCAGAATGGATCGTACACTAGATCGTATCTGAGTTGCAGAATGAGCCGTCCATTAGGCTGTATCTGAGGATGAAAGGGTATTCGTACGCTAGACTACATTTCAGAATGTACCGTATGCTAGGTAGTATCTGAGGAATAAAGATCAGAATGGATCGTACGCTAGATCGTATCTGAGTGGCAGAATGAGCCGTCCATTAGGCTGTATCTGAGGATGAAAGGGTAGTCGTACGCTAGACTACATTTCAGAATGTACCGTACGCTAGGTAGTATCTGAGGAATAAAGATCAGAATGGATCGTACGCTAGATCGTATCTGAGGGGATGAACATCCAAATGGGTCGTACGCTAGACCGTATTGGAACAACTGGAGGAACCATACGTTAGGCGGAATCGGAATGAACCGTACGTTAGGCTATATCTGACAATATTTGTATATGTTGTATTTGCAATAAATGTCTGGGATGGGCTTAAAGATGCCATCATTAGGAGGATATCAGAATGCTTGTCAAAATGAATATTCACATGGATTATATCTAAAAGGTGCATCTGAATCTCGAATGTAACCGCTGAGGGTGTCTGTCTGAATGAACCTTTATTTTGACTGTATCGGGAGGATAATTATCCTAAAAAAGTTAGCCTCATGCCATGTCATGATGCATGAGATGTTTTATGCTTTTGAAAAATAAATGCGAACATTGCATGCATGTATATGATGTGAGATGATGCATGAATGAATTATGCGTCTGAGAATTTTTGCCAGGGGAAAATAAATCCCAATATTCTGGTTGGAGATATTTGTATTGATGGCCCTTTCTTAGTTGGGGATACTTGATTTCGGTCTGAGGATAGGAATATTCAACAGAGCCTGGATGGGGATGGAAGAGATGACCAGTCTGTCTAGTGATGCCAATTTCTTCTGGGAAATAACTGGTTTTGCTGGGACATAGGTGTCATACCCCAAAATTTGCCCATTAATATTTCAAGACGTTTTTCAGGGCACTCCGACCCATTTTTACGGCACTGATCTTAAAGGAACGAAGGCTCAGCTCACGAATGAAAATGGCCCAAACTGGCCTGTTCGCTACACGCTCGCCTAGTGATAACATGAAATTATATCATATTTTAAGGCTTAATTCAATTAAATTTTATCATCATTTATTTCAGGTCACTTTATATTATTGGATATTACGCGGTATTTTCTTCCTATTTGTCTCAGGTGGCTTATTTGGAAACACAAGTAGAATTGGAGGAAAAGAGGTGCAAAAAGGAGGAAAAACGAACCAAATAGCAAGGCCCAACCCAAAATACAAGAACTCAGGTATTGCACCTGTGACGAGCGTCACAGAGGCTGTGACGAGCGTCACGCCTTGCGCATCCCTGTGACGGACGTCACACATGGTGTGACGAACGTCACACCATTCCCCTACTTTTTGGGCGCCAGTAACGCCTCAGAGACTTGAAGAGACTTGAGGAATGTTGGGCCCTATATCCACGCGCACGTTGAAGACCTTTTGGCAACGGGTTACTGAAGCATATATAAATAGCCACGAAGAAAACCTAAAGAGGGGAGGCTTTTCCACATTTTTTTTCCTTTTGCCGTTTTTGCTTTTGCATAGTTTCTTTTCCAGTAGCTTAGTCATTGTTTATTACGAGTTCTACACTGCTCCCCTTGCAATTTCCCATTTCCTTTTTAGCATTTAGTGAATTCTTTTCGCACAATAGTTTCTGCAACGGAAACTATTGTGCACCTTTTTACCGAATCTAACCTTACGTTAGGATCTATGTTTATTTCCTTCGTTTTAATTTGTTGTTTAAAGGAAGCCCTGAAGGAAAAGCCGGCGGCACCGCTCAACTCAATCCGGCATCAACCCTAAGAGTGCCAATTCAAGGTTACAATTCAATTGCAAACAGGTTTGCGTTACTATCGCCGCTTTACGTTCCGAATTCCCATGTGATATTATAATTGAATTCATAAATATATTTGAGGTTATGTATGTAGACTTAAATATGCCTGGATACCTTGAATTGTTGTAATGGATGCCGCTGTTTTTCGTTCTGTTTTGATCTTTGACCTTCTGACCTGTTTTATTATAACCATGCTTTGTTTACCTGATACTATTACTGCTTTGGTGCAACTCCTCGATTACACCCTGCTTTGGTATGCTAACCCGTTTGTTGAATTTTGCAAAGGTTCATATGGCCCAGGAAAAGATTGCCGTTAGGTCTTCCACTTTATTTGTGGGATACCCTTGTGGAGATTCGCCCTAAATTACTTGATTAATTTTAATGTGTTAATTTTAATGTATTAATTTTAATGTATTAATTTTAATGTGGAGATTCATCCTAATTACCTAATTAACTTTAAAATATGGCTTTTAAATATGTGATCTTGGACCTCTCTTTTGCCTTATGATAACACGGTATTACGGTCATGCCCCGCGAATGTAGGGATACACTTAGCAAAGACCCTTCGGTTAAATCATCATAAAATAAATCATGGTCCCTCGGATGTTGCCTTCGAAAATGCGATTTTGCCCCGATGACCCTTCGGTGTAGCCTACGGTTAAATGATGATCGTCCCTTCGAATGCTAAGGTATCCTTACAACTGTTGCCTTCAATGACCTATCGATGACCCTACGATGACCCTTCTACATCCCTAGGATAAAACTACTTACTTCTCAATAGTAAGGACAGTTTTACCCTCATAAGAATAGGAAATGCCCGGAAAGACCTCGGACAGGTACAACCTTTAATTGCTCATTCATAACAAGAAAAATACTTTTCACACCTCACACCTTTCAAACATTTTCTTTGGAAAATCACCACTTAGCATACATCCGTACTAGGATCATTGCCGAGTTATATTTTTCTAAATTACTTTCCAAAAAACTATACGAGATAACCACTTTGTATACATTCATGCAAGAATCATTACAAAGTTAAATTCTCATTTTTCAAACATTTTCCCATATTTCTCAACCACCTTTTTTTCAAACATAAATGATTGAGCAATTAAGAGCCCATGGATAACCATGGATACAAAGGGTGCTAATACCTTCCCTTTGTATAAAGTACCTCCCGAACCCCAAAATCTAAATTAAGGTCTTTCCTGTTCTTTTCCGCCTTTCCTTATTGGATAAAAGAAAAGTCGGTGGCGACTCTTGCTAACCGCGACATTGCGATTAAAAACACAAAAAAGTCCAGTTCACCGTATGACAGAACTGGCGACTCTGCTGGGGACACTTTAAAAAGAGAGGTTACCTTAAAAAACAAGATCACTTATTTAAAATTGTCTGATTTCCTTTTAAGGGATTGCTTGGGTATTCTTGAGTGAAAGATCCTACACCCGGATCTGGTGTACCTTAGGTAAGTAGCAAGAGATCATCGCGACTGTCCGGCGTATACTGGAATGGTCAAAATGATGGCTACGGTTAATGGGGCACTTTGGATGTCCTGATGTTCCTCATGTTAGTTGAGGAAATATTTGGCATTCGCGTGGTGTCATAAAAGCATTAACCAGACCTTTAGAACCCTAATTGACTCATCCTGGCCATTAGAAAGTAGTGAGATAACTGGCTTCGGTTCCGACTGGAGTTGGTTGAGACTCGATACTACACTCTTTGAGATTGGACTTTAGGGAAGCTTCGGTCAACCACTTGGTGTTGCACTGAAGTGGACTTAAAGGAAGGTCAATGATTGGAGATCCTTCTAGAACCCGGTTACTATTCTAGGACAGGTTGAACCAACCAAACTTCAGTGGGGAGGGTACTTACCTATGGAACTCATGCAAGCCTTAAAACCTAGGAATGATGGTTGTGTGACTTGTTTGTGCTTGTTATTTATTTAACCTCATAACATCATAACATCATGACATCATAACATTGAACTAACCATTTCAAGGACTTAGGGATTTAACTTTACTCTGTTTTGTATGAAAAAAAAACAAAAAAAACAAAAAAAAACAAAACAAAAAAAACAAAAAAAAAAAGTTTCCCTTTTCGGTAGTTTATGCAAAGTTAAATTCCAAAAGGCCTTGAAAACATTTCATACGTTGCATAGCATAACATAACATTGCATAACAGGTACTCTAAAGGGATCAGTGTTCTCACGGTTTCCCTCCAAACAGAAAAATGGATCTCGAACAAACTGTCAAAGATCTCCAGACTCAGAATGCTCAATTCAAGGAGATGATGCTAAGCTTATCCAAGGGGCAGGAGGAACTGAAGGCTCTTTTGGTCGAGAAGAAGAAAGACAAGAAAGTTGTGAGTTTCATTAACCCGGGAAGAAGGCGTAAAGGACAGGCTACGGGAATCAAATTTGGAATCCCGAATGGTCCAGAGGAGGGGGCGGAGAATGACTCAGAGGAAGAGAATGCTGATTTCTCCAACCCTGAGGATGACGATGAGAACTATGAAAATGAACAGTACTCTCCAAGAGATGATAAGTACAAATTGCTGGAAGAACGCATGCTAGCCATGGAGGGTCAGAAGGCGCCTGGTCTAGATTTCGAAAGCTTGGGTCTGGTCTCTGATGTGACCATTCCTCGCAAATTCAAAATCCCCATTTTCACTAAGTACGATGGTGTGTCCTGTCCTCAGATGCATCTAAGGGCTTATGTGAGAAAGATTCAGCCGCATACCACTGATAAGAAACTGTGGATCCATTTCTTCCAAGAGAGTCTATCTGGCACTCAGTTGGAATGGTATTATCAGCTCGAGAGCTCTGACATCCGCACCTGGACTGATTTAGCAACGGCTTTCTACAAGCAGTACCAGTACAATTCTGAATTAGCACCTACTCGGCTGCAGTTGCAGAATATGGCCATGGGATCTAAAGAAAGCTTCAAAGAGTACGCTCAGAAATGGAGAGATTTGGCCGGCAGAGTCAAACCCCCTATGACTGACCGAGAATTAGTAGACCTGTTCATGGGTACCCTAACTGGCCCATTCTACAGCCACCTACTGGGGAGTTCTTCATCAGGTTTCACTGAACTTATACTGACAGGTGAACGGGTAGAGAGCGGCATTCGAAGTGGAAAGTTACAGGCAGCTACTTCTACAAGCAGTAAAAAGTCCTACCATGGGAAGAATGAATCGAATGCTGTGTATGGTCAAAAGAATCATAACAAGAAAAATGGTGACCATGCCGTTGGAGCAGTGACAATCGCCGCCCCGCCGGCTCAAAACTTCCAGCAAAGACCAGACAGACCAAGAAGGCAGTTTACCAAGCTCAATATGACTTTAGCACAAGCACTGCAAAGTATGCTGAAGGTAAACCTAATCACTCTCAGAGGTCCTCCTGCAAATGCCAACACTGCTTCGCCTCGTTATAATCCCAATGCCAGGTGTGCATATCACTCCGATAGCCCCGGGCATGATACAAATGATTGTTGGCTGTTGAAGAATAAGATTCAGGACATGATCGATGCTGGGGAAATTGAGTTCGAGCCTCCGGAGACTCCTAATGTCATCAATGCACCTATGCCTAATCATGACAAGGCTGTTAATGCTCTCAATGACGATTCTCTCATCACTACTGTAGCGGACTTAACATCTCCTCTCCCGATCATAAAGCGGAATTTATTGCAAGCTGGTTTATTTCCAGGTTGTACTGAAGATTGCAATCTCTGCACACTTTGGCCCGAGGACTGTTTGAAATTGAAAAATGGCATTCAACGGCTGATGGACGGCCGTACAATCCTCTTTGAAAGGGTTTCTAAAACGGAAAACCTTATTGAAGAAATATCTATGATTGCAAGGTCCAAAGTTCCGATTAAGATTACCGCTCCCAGGGTACCTGTGAAGATCCTTGCTGAGCCCAAGGTAGCTCCCCTGATCATTACTGCACCTGGCCCAATACCGTACTCCTCAAGCAAGGCCATTCCGTGGAATTATGGAGGTGAGGTTTACATCCATGGCGTAAAGCAAGTTGGTGATTCTGCTAATCCTAATGACATCGTTGGGACTAGTAAAATTACTCGAAGCGGAAGGATCTTCTCTCCAGAGATCTCACCCCTAGCTCCTGAGACTCGAGGAAAGGAACCAGTCAATCCTTCTCAGTCAGAGACACCGGTCGAAGATACTACTGAAGACGTTGCCAAACGAGAAATGGAAGAAGTGTTGAAAATCATTCGCAAGAGTGACTTTGATGTTGTAGAGCAGTTGGGGCATACCCCATCTAAGATCTCAATGTTATCATTGCTGCTATCTTCTGAATCTCATGCCAATGCCTTGATAAAATTCCTGAAGACTGCCCATGTACCTCAGGAGACCTCCGTCGATCAGTTCGAAAACTATGTTGCTACTCTGACTGTCGACGGTGGCCTAGGTTTTTCCAACGCTGATCTGACACCAGCGGGAAAGAACCATAATAAGGCCCTGCATATCTCCCTTGAGTGTAAAGGGATCACCCTGTCTCATGTGCTGATCGATAATGGCTCTTCTTTGAATGTGTTACCGAAAGCCGTGCTCGAGAAACTTGACTGCAAGAGCGTTGAACTGAAGCCTAGTGACATTGTGGTGCGGGCTTACGATGGTGCAAAGAGTGTTGTCCACGGTGAAGTTGTTCTCCCTATCAAGATAGGACCTCAAGTTTTCAACACTACTTTTTATGTAATGAACATTCGTCCTGCCTACTCCTGCTTACTGGGACGCCCTTGGATTCATGAGGCAGGTGCTGTAGCTTCGTCTCTCCATCAAAAGCTGAGATATCCAATAGAGGGTAAGATCGTCACTGTGTGTGGGGAAGAAGAATACATTGTCAGTAGTGTGCATACCTTCAGATACGTTGAGATGGATGGTGAATTCTTCGAGACTCCAACTCAGTCATTTGAGGTGGTTTCTCCGCCCGATCCTGTCCTTAAGCCAACTCCCTGTGTGCCCAAGGTTACTCGGGCTCCTCCTGCTATGATTTCTCTGAAAGATGCTCAAGCTGTAGTGGAAGATGGTGGCTGTACTGGCTGGGGTCAACTGATCAACGTACCGTACAAGTCTGACAAAGCTGGTCTGGGATTCAACTCTGAGAAGACGGTCAAAGATCAAATCAATGCTGTAGAAGATGCTGACAGTGATTGCGACCTGGATAGTTGGATCTACCCAACAATTGGCGACGGACTCAATAATTGGAAGGCTGAAGACACTATCCCGATCTCCTTTAGTCAGGAGTAATTGTTATTGTCTATTTAGCATTGCAAATTTTAATTGAACTTCTTAAAGCATTGTGTCTATACCCGGGGCACAATAGCTAATTTGTTAAGGGTTTTGTCATTTCATAAGCATATTTTCATATTCAATAAATCTATGGACGTTTTCGCATTCAAATATTGCGCTCTTTATTTTTCCTGTCGTCTTTCAAACAAGCTATGCTTTCTTACACACACTCACGTAACAAACTGCAGATCCGTACTCACTCTGGATCCTATTGATAATAATTCCGCTACTGTTCATTATGACTTTGAAAATCCAATCTACCAAGCCGAAGATGGAAGTGAGGAAGATTGTGAAGTCCCTGGAGAGCTTGCCAGACTATTACTGCAAGAGGAAAGGACTATACAGCCGCATGAGGAGTCACTCGAAGTCGTAAATCTGGGTACTGAGGTAGACAGAAAAGAAGTCAAAATAGGAGCAGATTTGGAAAACAGTGTGAAAGTAAGATTGATCCAGATGTTGCATGACTATGCGGAGGTTTTCGCCTGGTCTTATGAAGACATGCCTGGGTTGGATACTAATATAGTGGTGCATCGGCTGCCTACGAAAGAAGACTGCCGTCCTGTCAAGCAAAAGGTTCGCCGCATGCGTCCTGAAATGTCCGAGAAAATCAAAGCCGAGGTTATGAAACAATTCAATGCCGGTTTCTTAGCTGTTACTTCTTATCCTCAATGGGTTGCTAATGTGGTGCCAGTGCCAAAGAAGGATGGTAAGGTGCGAATGTGCGTAGATTACCGAGATTTGAATAAAGCGAGTCCCAAAGATGACTTTCCACTCCCGCACATTGATGTTCTGGTAGATAACACCGCCCAACACAAATTATTCTCATTCATGGATGGTTTCTCAGGTTATAACCAGATTAAGATGGCACTTGAGGACATGGAGAAAACTACGTTTGTGACGCAATGGGGCACTTTCTGTTACAAAGTAATGTCGTTCGGTCTAAAGAACGCCGGGGCAACATACCAGCGTGCTATGGTGGTTTTGTTCCATGATATGATTCATCATGAGATAGAAGTATATGTGGATGACATGATAGCTAGATCTCATACTGAAGAAGAACATCTCGCTCATTTATACAAACTGTTCGAGAGGTTGAAGAAGTACAAGTTGAGATTGAATCCGAACAAATGCACTTTTGGAGTAAGATCCGGTAAACTCTTAGGCTTTATTGTCAGTGGTAAAGGAATTGAGGTTGACCCGGCTAAAGTGAGAGCTATTCAAGAAATGCCAGTTCCCCGTACGGAGAAAGAAGTCAGAGGTTTCTTGGGACGCTTGAACTACATTGCTCGATTTATCTCCCACTTGACCGCTACCTGCAAACCCATCTTCAAATTGCTGAGAAAAAATCAAGAAATGATATGGAATGACGAATGCCAAGAAGCCTTTGACAAAATCAAGAACTACCTCCAGGAACCTCCAATCCTGATACCACCAGTTGAAGGAAGACCTCTAATCATGTATTTGACCGTGTTAGAAAATTCAATGGGGTGCGTATTGGGGCAACATGACGAGTCTGGCCGAAAAGAGCATGCCATATACTACCTGAGCAAAAAGTTTACCGACTGTGAAACAAGATACTCACTGCTCGAGAGAACTTGCTGTGCTTTGGCCTGGGCTGCTCGCCGACTAAGACAGTATATGTTGAATCATACCACTTTGTTGATTTCTAGGATGGATCCCATCAAATACATGTTCGAGAAGCCTGCCCTCTCCGGAAGAATAGCGAGATGGCAGATGATCTTAACAGAGTACGATATCCAGTACACTACCCAGAAAGCAATCAAAGGAAGCGTGCTGGCTGATCATTTGGCTCATCAAGCGGTGGATGATTACCAATCTATGAATTTTGAGTTCCCAGATGAGGATGTCATGTTTGTTGCTGATAATGAAAAACCTAAACCAGATGAAGGACCCGAATGGGGATCCCGATGGACTATGGTCTTTGATGGATCTTCTAATGCATTGGGCCATGGTGTTGGGGTTGTACTCATTTCTCCTGGAGGTTACCATACGCCTCTCACTGCTAGACTATGTTTTCATTGTACCAATAATATGGCTGAGTATGAAGCATGTATTTTTGGACTCAAAGCTGCTATAGATTGGCGAATCAAGTTTTTGAGCGTGTACGGAGATTCGGCCTTGGTAATCAGTCAGATCAACGGAGAATGGGAGACTAAACATCCAAACCTCATCCCTTATCGAGAGCGGGTGATGACATTGATCCCATACTTTGAGGAGATTACATTTGAACATATTCCACGAGAGGAGAATCAGCTGGCAGACGCATTAGCTACCATGTCATCTATGTTCAGAGTCAGATGGGGCAGCGAAGCTCCCATGATTACCATTGGACGGTTAGATGAACCAGCATACTGTTACGAACTTGACACTGAGGAGGTACAGGAGAAACCTTGGTTCCACGACGTAAGAAGATATTTAGAAGCTCAGGAATACCCTGAAGGGGCATCCGTCAATGACAGAAAATTCCTGAGGAGGTTCTCCGCTAAATTCTTTCTGAGTAATGAAGTGTTATACAAACGTAATCATGACTCGACTCTGCTTCGCTGTGTGGATAAAAAGGAAGCAGAAAAGATTATGGAAGACATGCATGACGGTATTTTTGGGACTCATCCTAATGGACATACCATGGCCAAGAAGATTCTGAGATCAGGATATTATTGGTCTACTATGGAAGCTGATTGCCACCATCACTCCAGAACCTGTCACAAGTGTCAGATCTATGCGGATAAAGTACATGTGCCCCCTGCTCCATTGAACGTGTTAACAGCGCCTTGGCCCTTTGCAATGTGGGGCATCGATATGATTGGAGAGATTAAACCTACGGCTTCTAATGGACATCGCTTCATTCTCGTCGCTATTGATTACTTCACGAAGTGGGTAGAGGCAGCCTCATTCGCTTCTGTCACCAAGAATGTGGTGGCACGGTTCATCAAGAATAGTCTTATTTGTCGGTATGGCATCCCTGAAAGAATTATCACTGACAATGGTACTAATTTGAATAACAAGATGATTACTGAACTCTGCACGCAGTTCAAAATTAAACACCATAACTCCTCTCCGTACCGGCCAAAGATGAATGGCGCCGTGGAGGCTGCTAATAAGAACATCAAGAAGATCATACAAAAGATGACAGTAACGTACAAAGACTGGCACGAGATGTTACCATTTGCTCTCCATGGTTATCGCACTTCAGTACGCACTTCGACAGGGGCAACTCCTTTCTCTTTGGTCTACGGAACGGAAGCCGTCTTACCAGTGGAAGTTCAGATTCCCTCTCTACGGATCATGAAAGAGGCGGGTTTAGACGAGGATGAATGGATTCAGACTCGGCTCGACCAAATAAACTTGATTGATGAGAAGAGACTTGCGGCTGTTTGTCATGGGCAGATATACCAGAAGCGCATGACCCAAGCATTTAACAAAAGGGTCAAGAGACAGGTGTATCAGGTAGGCGACTTGGTGATCAAGCGTATCACTCTTCCACAAGGGGACCCCAGAGGCAAGTGGACTCCCACATACGAAGGGCCATTTGTGGTTAAGAAGGTATTCTCTGGTGGAGCCCTGATACTTGCTACAATGGATGGCGAAGACTTCCCGCATCCTGTGAACGCGAACATAGTTAAAAAATACTACGCATAACAGAGACCCGCTAGGTCGACGTACCTAGGCAAAAGTAAGGGCATCCCGGCGAACCAAAAGGGTTCGGGCAAAAATTAGGGATAAATATATAAAGACGTATACCCGGCAAGTCAAAAACCTGAAAAGGCGGCTTGGGCAAAAATGGGTATCCTGGTGGACTGAAAACCTGAAAAGGCGGTCCAGGCAAAAATTAGGGATTAAAGCGTATGACTATGTCCCGTTCTCTGTCAGCTTCAACCAAGTTCAAGGGACTGAACAAGCCAATCACCTTTATCCGACAGCAGGAGATGAGAGGCTTGAAGACATAATGATAGTGGTGGAATTAAAATCAATAGGACTTCTTCTGCATAGCTTTCTTTTTTTCTTGACAATTTCCTCTTACTAGGATTTCTGTCTCCTTGTACATAAATTGCCTGTTTATAGGCCCTCTTTCAACATCAATACAATTTCATTTCCAAAAAGATGCTTTTTGTTTTACGTTCTCTGTTTTGTTTGCGTAAACGTCCATTGGTTTCATTTGAATTGACTTATGCACTTGAATACGATCGATGTTTACCAAAAATGCATGCCTAAAATAGCAATAGCAATTACTACACGACTTCAGGGTCGAGGAGAAGGTCTAATCGCGCTTCCCCAAGGAGTCCGTTGCTAATCCTATTCCCCGGCAACGCCAGTTATTCCCCAGAAGAGGTCGGCACCACCAGACAGACAGGTCATCTTTTCCATCCCCAGCCAGGCCCCGTTGGGACAGAACCCAAATCCCCAGCTAAGGAAGGGCCATCAATACCAATGTCTCCGATCAGCAGACTGAGATCTATCTCCCCAGTAGTGTCCCCTGGAAGAATGTTTCAGACGCCTAATGCATTCATTACATCATTTCATATTACATACCTGCATACAACGCTCACATTTACTTCATTCCGCATCATACACTTTACATCATTTCATAACATATACATGCATACACATGAATACCAAGTCCGCATGCATGCAACATTTGCATCTCCTGCATCACGACATCGCATGAAACTAACTTTATTTTCAGGCTGATTATCCTTCTGATCACATTCAAGGTTCGAATACAGCTCTCAGATATAATCCATCTGACGAACGTTCTGCCATCTTCCCAATGGTGGCATCTCTAAGCCCACCCCAGATATTCATTACAAATACAACAAATATCATCAGATACAGCCTGACGTACGGTTCATTCTGATTCAGCCCAACATATGACTCTTTCAACTCAGATACGGTCTAACGTACGATCCATTCTGACTCTCCACAACTCCAATACGGTCTAACATACGACCCATTTGGACCTCCAGCTCAGATACGATCTAACGTACGATCCAGTCTGATCTTCAACAACTCAAGTATGGTTTAATGAACGACCAAGTTAAACCTTCATTTTCTCAGGTGCTACCTTCGGACAGGTACATTCCTGAATGGTAGTCTAGTATACGACTACTCCCTTTCTCAGGTGCTACCTTCGGACAGGTACATTCCTGAATGGTAGTCGAGTATACAGCTACTCCCTTTCTCAGGTGCTACCTTCGGACAGGTATATTCCTGAATGGTAGTCTAGTATACGGCTACTCCCTTTCTCAGGTGCTACCTTCGGACAGGTACATTCCTGAATGGTAGTCTGGTATACGACTACTCCCCTTACTCAGATGCTACCTTCGGACAGGTACATTCCTGAATGGTAGTCTAGTATACGGCTACTCCCTTTCTCAGGTGCTACCTTCGGACAGGTACATTCCTGAATGGTAGTCTGGTATACGGCTACTCCCCTTGCTCAGGTGCTACCTTCGGACAGGTACATTCCTGAATGGTAGTCTGGTATACGGCTACTCCCCTTACTCAGATGCTACCTTCAGACAGGTACATTTCTGAATGGTAGTCTAGTATACGACTACTCCCTCTTCAAGCAGATTCAGCCTAACGGACGGCTCATTCTGCAACTCAGAAACGATCTAGCGTACGATCCGTTCTGATCTTTCATCCCCATCAAAGTCATCCGTCTAACGAACAGCTCACTCTGGTACTCAGATATGGTCCAGTATATGATCCATTCTGATCCCTTATCCCCAGCAGTATATAGCATACTCTGACTCCCCAGCGAAGTCAACAGCATGATGGGGGATTCACTATACGGTCTAGTGTATTACCCGGTATGACATCCATGTCTTCAGACATCGTCTAGCGTACGACACAATCTGGAAATCTCCTCATCAAACTACCTGGATGGCATCTTTAAGCCCATCTCCACCAAGACTAATTGGCAAGTGCAAATTTTTGGGGCATTCTAGTGTTCAATAATCTTTCACCTCCAGACCACGAACGGCACATACCATTCTAACTCTCTCGGTTCAAGAATATTGAACAGGGGCAGCTGTCATACCCCAAAATTTGCCCATTAATATTTCAAGACGTTTTTCAGGGCACTCCGACCCATTTTTACGGCACTGATCTTAAAGGAACGAAGGCTCAGCTCACGAATGAAAATGGCCCAAACTGGCCTGTTCGCTACACGCTCGCCTAGTGATAACATGAAATTATATCATATTTTAAGGCTTAATTCAATTAAATTTTATCATCATTTATTTCAGGTCACTTTATATTATTGGATATTACGCGGTATTTTCTTCCTATTTGTCTCAGGTGGCTTATTTGGAAACACAAGTAGAATTGGAGGAAAAGAGGTGCAAAAAGGAGGAAAAACGAACCAAATAGCAAGGCCCAACCCAAAATACAAGAACTCAGGTATTGCACCTGTGACGAGCGTCACAGAGGCTGTGACGAGCGTCACGCCTTGCGCATCCCTGTGACGGACGTCACACATGGTGTGACGAACGTCACACCATTCCCCTACTTTTTGGGCGCCAGTAACGCCTCAGAGACTTGAAGAGACTTGAGGAATGTTGGGCCCTATATCCACGCGCACGTTGAAGACCTTTTGGCAACGGGTTACTGAAGCATATATAAATAGCCACGAAGAAAACCTAAAGAGGGGAGGCTTTTCCACATTTTTTTTCCTTTTGCCGTTTTTGCTTTTGCATAGTTTCTTTTCCAGTAGCTTAGTCATTGTTTATTACGAGTTCTACACTGCTCCCCTTGCAATTTCCCATTTCCTTTTTAGCATTTAGTGAATTCTTTTCGCACAATAGTTTCTGCAACGGAAACTATTGTGCACCTTTTTACCGAATCTAACCTTACGTTAGGATCTATGTTTATTTCCTTCGTTTTAATTTGTTGTTTAAAGGAAGCCCTGAAGGAAAAGCCGGCGGCACCGCTCAACTCAATCCGGCATCAACCCTAAGAGTGCCAATTCAAGGTTACAATTCAATTGCAAACAGGTTTGCGTTACTATCGCCGCTTTACGTTCCGAATTCCCATGTGATATTATAATTGAATTCATAAATATATTTGAGGTTATGTATGTAGACTTAAATATGCCTGGATACCTTGAATTGTTGTAATGGATGCCGCTGTTTTTCGTTCTGTTTTGATCTTTGACCTTCTGACCTGTTTTATTATAACCATGCTTTGTTTACCTGATACTATTACTGCTTTGGTGCAACTCCTCGATTACACCCTGCTTTGGTATGCTAACCCGTTTGTTGAATTTTGCAAAGGTTCATATGGCCCAGGAAAAGATTGTCGTTAGGTCTTCCACTTTATTTGTGGGATACCCTTGTGGAGATTCGCCCTAAATTACTTGATTAATTTTAATGTGTTAATTTTAATGTATTAATTTTAATGTATTAATTTTAATGTGGAGATTCATCCTAATTACCTAATTAACTTTAAAATATGGCTTTTAAATATGTGATCTTGGACCTCTCTTTTGCCTTATGATAACACGGTATTACGGTCATGCCCCGCGAATGTAGGGATACACTTAGCAAAGACCCTTCGGTTAAATCATCATAAAATAAATCATGGTCCCTCGGATGTTGCCTTCGAAAATGCGATTTTGCCCCGATGACCCTTCGGTGTAGCCTACGGTTAAATGATGATCGTCCCTTCGAATGCTAAGGTATCCTTACAACTGTTGCCTTCAATGACCTATCGATGACCCTACGATGACCCTTCTACATCCCTAGGATAAAACTACTTACTTCTCAATAGTAAGGACAGTTTTACCCTCATAAGAATAGGAAATGCCCGGAAAGACCTCGGACAGGTACAACCTTTAATTGCTCATTCATAACAAGAAAAATACTTTTCACACCTCACACCTTTCAAACATTTTCTTTGGAAAATCACCACTTAGCATACATCCGTACTAGGATCATTGCCGAGTTATATTTTTCTAAATTACTTTCCAAAAAACTATACGAGATAACCACTTTGTATACATTCATGCAAGAATCATTACAAAGTTAAATTCTCATTTTTCAAACATTTTCCCACATTTCTCAACCACCTTTTTTTCAAACATAAATGATTGAGCAATTAAGAGCCCATGGATAACCATGGATACAAAGGGTGCTAATACCTTCCCTTTGTATAAAGTACCTCCCGAACCTAAGAATCTAAATTAAGGTCTTTCCTGTTCTTTTCCGCCTTTCCTTATGAGATAAAAGAAAAGTCGGTGGCGACTCTTGCTAACCGCGACATTGCGATTACAAATCCAATAAAGTCAGTTCACCGTATGACAATAGGATTAGCAACCGGATTCATCGGAAAGCATGGTTAGACCTTATCCTCGACCCTAAAGTCTTTTAGTAACTGTTGTTGCTATTTTATGCATGTATTTTTGGTAAACATCAATCATGTTCAAATGCATATATTAATTCAAACTAAATCAATGGACGTTTACGCAAACAAAACAGAGAAAGTAAAATAAAAGCATCTTTTTGGAAATAAAATTGTATCGATTTTGAAAGAGGGCCTATAAACAGGCAATTTGTGTACAGGGAGACAGAAATCCTAGTAAGAGGAGATTGTCAAGAAAACGAAGAAAAAAACTATGCAGAAAAAGTCCTATTGATATTAGCTCCACTACTGTCACTATGTCTTCAAGCATCTCATCTCCTGCTGTCGGATGGAAGTGATTGGCTTGTTCAGTCCCTTGAACTTGGGTGAAGCTGATCGAGAACGGGACATAGTCATATGCTTTAATCCCTAATTTTTGCCTGGACCGCCTTTTCAGGTTTTCAGTCCACCGGGATACCCTTTTTTGCCCAAGCCACCTTTTCAGGTTTTCGACTTGCCGGGTGTACGTTTTTATATGTTAATCCCTAATTTTTGCCCGAACCCTTTTGGTTCGCCGGGATGCCCTTACATTTGCCTAGATACGTCGACCTAGCGGGTCTCTTTTATGCGTAGTATTTTTTAACTATGTCCGCGTTCACGGGATGCGGGAAATCTTCGTCATCCATTGTAGCAAGTATCATGGCTCCACCAGAGAATACCTTCTTAACTACAAATGGCCCTTCGTATGTGGGGGTCCATTTGCCTCTGGGATCACCTTGTGGTAGAATGATACGCTTGATCACCAAGTCGCCAATTTGATACACCTGTCTCTTGACCTTTTTGTTAAATGTCTGGGTCATGCGCTTCTGATATATCTGCCCATGACAGACAACCGCAAGTCTCTTTTCATCAATCAAATTTATCTGATCGAGTCGAGTCTGAATCCATTCATCCTCGTCTAAATCTGCCTTTTTCATGATTCTTAGAGAGGGAATCTGAACTTCCACTGGTAAGACGGCTTCCATTCCGTAGACTAAAGAGAAAGGCGTTGCCCCTGTCGAAGTGCGCACTGAAGTGCGATAACCATGAAGAGCAAAGGGTAACATCTCATGCCAGTCTTTGTACGTTACTGTCATCTTTTGTATGATCTTCTTGATATTCTTATTAGCAGCCTCCACGGTGTCGTTCATCTTTGGCCGGTACGGAGAAGAGTTATGGTGTTTTATTTTGAACTGCGTGCAGAGTTCAGTAATCATCTTGTTGTTCAAATTAATACCATTATCAGTGATAACTCTTTCAGGGATGCCATACCGACAAATAAGACTATTCTTGATGAACCGTGCCACCACATTCTTGGTGACAAAAGCAAATGAGGCTGCCTCTACCCACTTTGTAAAATAATCAATAGCAACAAGAATGAAACGATGTCCATTGGAAGCGGTAGGTTTAATCTCTCCAATCATATCAATGCCCCACATTGCAAAGGGCCAAGGTGCTGTCAACACGTTCAATGGAGTAGGGGGTACATGTACTTTATCCGCATAGATCTGGCACTTGTGACAAGTTCTGGAATGATGGTGGCAATCGGCTTCCATGGTAGACCAATAATACCCTGATCTCAGAATCTTCTTGGCCATCGTATGTCCACTAGAATGAGTCTCAAAAATACCGTCGTGTATGCCTTCCATAATCTTTTCTGCTTCCCTCTTATCCACACAGCGAAGCAAAGTCGAATCATGATTACGTTTGTATAATACCCCATTACTCAAAAAGAATTTAGCGGAGAACTTCCTCAGAAACTTCCTGTCATTGATGGATGCCCCTTCAGGGTATTCTTGAGTTTCTAGATGTCTTTTTACTTCGTGGAACCAAAGTTTCTCTTCTACTTCATCAGTATTCAGTTCATAACAATATGTTGGTTCATCTAATCGTGAAATGGTGATCATGGGAGCTTCATTGTCCCATCTGACTCTGAACATAGATGACATGGTAGCTAATTCGTCTGCCAACTGATTCTCTTCTCGTGGAATATGTTCGAATGTAATCTCTTCAAAGTATGGGATTAATGTCAACACCCGCCCTCGATAAGGGATGAGATTCGGATGTTTAGTGTCCCATTCTCCTTTGATCTGACTGATTACTAATGTTGAGTCTCCGTACACACTCAAAAACTTGATCCTTAGGTCTATAGCAGCTTTGAGTCCCAAAATACATTCTTCATACTCAGCCATATTATTGGTACAATCAAAACATAGTCTAGCAGTGAAAGGCGTATGGCAACCCTTGGGGGAAGTGATTACAACACCAATATCGTTGCCCAACGCATTAGAAGATCCGTCAAAAACCATAGTCCATCGGGATCCCAGTTCGGATCCTTCATCTGGTCCAGGTTCTTCATAATCAGTAACAAGCATGACATCCTCATCTGGGAACTCAAAATTCATAGATTGGTAATCATCAACTGCTTGATGAGCCAAATGATCAGCTAACACGCTTCCTTTGATGGCTTTCTGAGTAGTATATTGGATATCATACTCTGTTAAAATCATCTGCCATCTTGCTATTCTTCCAGAGAGGGCAGGTTTCTCAAATATATATTTGATAGGATCCATCTAGAAATCAATAAGGTGGTATGATTCAACATATACTGTCTTAGTCGGCGAGCAACCCAAGCCAAAGCACAGCAAGTTTTCTCAAGCAGTGAGTATCTTGCTTCACAGTCGGTAAACTTTTTGCTAAGGTAGTATATGGCATGCTCTTTTCGACCAGACTCGTCATGTTGCCCCAACACACACCCCATTGAATTTTCTAACACGGTCAAATACATGATTAGAGGTCTTCCTTCAACTGGTGGCATCAAAATTGGAGGTTATTGGAGATACTTCTTGATTTTGTCAAAAGCTTCTTGACATTCATCATTCCATATCATCTCTTGATTCTTCCTCAGTAATTTGAAGATGGGTTTGCAGGTAGCAGTCAAATGGGAGATAAATCGGGCAATGTAATTCAAGCGTCCCAAGAAACCTCTGACTTCTTTATCTGTATGGAAAACTGGCATTTCTTGAATAGCTCTCACCTTAGCCGGGTCAACCTCAATTCCTTTACCACTGACAATAAAACCCAAGAGTTTACCGGATCTTACTCCAAAGGTGCATTTGTTCGGGTTCAGTCTCAACTTGTATTTCTTCAACCTCTCAAACAGTTTGTATAAATGATCGAGATGTTCTTCTTCAGTATGAGATCTGGCTATCATGTCATCCACATATACTTCTATTTCATGATGAATCATATCATGGAACAAAACCACCATAGCACGCTGGTATGTTGCCCCCGCATTCTTTAACCCGAAAGGCATTACTTTGTAACAGAAAGTGCCCCATTGCGTCACAAACGTAGTTTTTTCCATGTCTTCAGGTGCCATCTTAATCTGGTTATAACCTGAGAATCCATCCATGAATGAGAATACCTTGTGTTGAGCGGTGTTATCTACCAGAACATCAATGTGCGGAAGTGGAAAGTCATCTTTGGGACTCGCTTTATTCAAATCTCTGTAATCTACACACATTCGCACCTTACCATCCTTCTTTGGCACTGGTACCACGTTAGCAACCCATTGAGGATAAGAAGTAACAGCCAAAAAACCTGCATCGAATTGTTTCATAACCTCGGCTTTGATTTTCTCAGACATTTCAGGACGCATGCACCGAACCTTTTGCTTAACAGGACGACAATCTTCCTTCATTGGCAAACGATGCACTACTATATCAGTATCCAGTCCTGGCATGTCTTCATAAGACCAATCAAAAATCTCCATATAGTCATGTAACATTTGAATCAACCTTTCTTTGATACTGTCTCCCAAGCCTGCTCCTATTTTGACTTCTTTCTTGTCTACTTCAGTACCCAGATTTACAATTTCAATTGATTCCTCATGCGGCTGTATAGTCCTTTCTTCTTGCAGTAACAGTCTGGCAAGCTCTCCAGGTACTTCACAATCTTCCTCACTTCCATCCTCGGCTTGGTAGATCGGATTTTCAAAGTCATAATAAACAGTAGTAGAATTATTATCAACAGGATCCAGAGTGGATATGGATCTGCAATTTGTTACGTGAGTGTGTGTAAGAAAGCATAGCTTATTTGAAAGATGACAGGAAAGATAAAGAGCGCAATATTTGAATACAAAAAGTCCATTGATTTATTGAATGTGAATATGCTTATGAAAATGACAAGACCCTTAACAAATTAGCTATTGTGCCCCGGGCATAGACACAATGCTTTAAGAAGTTCAATTGTAAAATTAAAACTTTGCAACACTAAAATAGACAATAACAATTACTCCTGACTAAAGGAAATCGGGATAGTGTCTTCAGCTTTCCAATCATTGAGTCCGTCACCAATTGTTGGGAAAATCCAGCTATCCAAGTCGCAATCGCTATCAACATCTTCTGCAGCATTAATCTGATTTTTGACTATTTTCTCAGAGTTAAACCCCAGGCCAGACCTATCAGACTTGTACAGTACATTGATCAGTTGACCCCAACCAGTACGACCACCATCTTCAACCACGGTTTGAGCGTCTTTCAGAGAAATCATAGCAGGAAGGGCATGAATAACTTCGGGCACAAGGGAAGTTGGCTTAAGGACAGGACTGGTCAGATGAACCATTTCAAATGACTGAGAGGGAGTCTCAAAGAATTCGCCATCCATCTCGACGTATCTGAAGGCCTGCACACTACTGATAATATACTCCTCTTCTCCACATACGGTGACGATCTTGCCCTCTATCGGATACCTCAGCTTTTGATGGAGAGATGAAGCTACAGCACTTGCCCCATGAATCCAAGGGCGTCCCAGCAAGCAGGAATAGGCAGGACGAATGTTCATTACGTGAAAGGTAGTGTTGAAGACTTGAGGTCCTATCTTGATAGGGAGAACCACTTCACCATGGACAACACTCTTCGCACCATCGTAAGCACGCACCACAACGTCACTAGGCTTCAGTTCAATGTTTTTACAGTCAAGTTTATCGAGCACAGCTTTCGGTAGCACGTTCAAAGAAGAGCCATTATCGATCAACACATGAGACAAAGTGATTCCCTTACACTCAATGGAGATATGCAGAGCTTTATTGTGATTCTTTCCTGCTGGTGTCAGGTCAGCATCGGAAAAGCCTAGGCCATTATCAACAGCCAAGTGAGCAACATAATTTTCAAACTGATCGACAGATGTCTCCTGAGGCACATGAGCGGTCTTCAAGAATTTTATCAGTGCATTGGCATGAGATTCAGAAGATAACAACAAGGATAACATCGAGATCTTAGACGGGGTATACCCCGACTATTCTACCACATCAAAATCACTCTTGCGGATGATTTTCAGCACTTCTTCCATTTCTTGTTTGGCAACATCTTCGGTAGTAACCTCGACCGGTGTCTCTGACTGAGAAGGGTTGACTGGTTCCTTTCCTCGAGTTTCAGGGGCGGGAGGTGAGATTTCTGGAGAGAAGATCCTTCCACTTCGAGTAACTTTACTAGTCCCAACAATGCCATTAGGATTAGCAAAATTATCAACTTTCTTTACGCCATGGATGTAAACATCACCTCCATAATTCCACGGAATGGCTTTGCTTGAGGAATATGGTACTGGGCCAGGTGCAGTAATAATTAGGGGAGCTACCTTGGGTTCGGCAGTAATCTTCACAGGCACCCTAGTAGCGGTATTCTTCATTGGAACTTTGGATCTGGCAATCACAGATATTTCTTCAATGGGGTTTTCCACCTTAGGAATCTTTTCGAAGAGAATTGAACGACCATCCATCAGCCATTGAATACCATTTCTCAACTTCAAGCAATCATTGGGTTGGAGTATACAGAGATCGCAATTTTCAGCACAACCTGGAAATAAACCAGCTTGCAATAAATTCTTCTTGATGGTCAGAAGAGGAGATGCTAAGTCAGCTACATTAGTAATGTGAGAATTGTCATCCACAACATTAACAGCCTTGTCATGGTTAGGCATAGGTGCAGTGATGACATTAGGAGTCTCTGGAGGGTCAAATTCAATTTCTCCAGCGTTGATCATATCCTGAATCTTGTTCTTCAACAACCAACAATCGTTTGTATCATGCCCGGGGCTATCAGAGTGATATGCACACCTGGCATTGGGATTATAACGAGGAGAAGTAGTGTTGGGATTTGCAGGAGGATCTCTAAGGGTAATCAAATTTGCTTTCAGCATATCTTGCAGTGCTTGTGCTAAAGTCATATTGATCTTCGTAAACTGTCTTCTCGGCCTGTCTTGTCTGTGTTGGAAGTTTTGAGATGGCGGTGCGGTAATCGTAACTGCTCCAACAGCATGGTCACGATTTTTCTTGTTATGACCCCTTTGACCGTACACAACATTTGATTCGTTCTTCCCCTGGTAGGACTTTTTGGTGCTTGCAGAGGTAGCCACCTGTATCTTTCCACTTCGAATGCCGCTTTTAACACGTTCACCTGTTAATATAAGTTCAGTGAAACCCGATGAGGAACCTCCCAATAGATGGTTGTAGAATGGGCCAGTCAGTGTACCCATGAACATGTCCACTAATTCTCGATCAGTCATAGGGCGTTTGACTCTGCCAACCAAATCTCTCCATTTTTGAGCATATTCTTTGAAACTTTCTTTAGATCCCATAGTCATATTCTGCAATTGTAGCCGAGTAGGCGCCAATTCAGAATTATACTGGTAGTGCTTGTAGAAAGTTGTCGCTAAATCAGTCCAGGTGAGGATGTTAGAGCTCTCGAGCTGATAATACCATTCTAACTGTGCGCCAGACAGACTTTCTTGGAAGAAATGGATCCACAGCTTCCTATCAGTGGTATACGGCTGAATCTTTCTCACGTAAGCTCTCAGATGCATCTGAGGACAAGACGCACCATCATACTTAGTGAAAGCGGGGACCTTGAATTTGCGGGGAATGACCACGTCAGAGACCAGTCCTAAGCCTTCGAAATCCAGACCGGGCGCCTTCTGACCCTCCATAGCTAGCATGCGTTCTTCCAGCAACTTATATTTATCATCTTTTGGAGAGTACTGCTCATTTTCATAATCTTCATCGTCGTCCTCAGGGTTGAAGGGATCACCATTCTCCTCTTCCGAATCATTCTCTGTCTCCTCTTCTTGATCCTTCGGAATCCTAATCTTGGCTCCTGCGGCCTGTCCTTTAAGCCTTCTTCCCGGGTTGATGTAACTCACAGCTTTCTTGTCTTTCTTCTGCTCGAGCAAGAGAGCTTTCAGCTCCTCCTGCCCCTTGGATAAATTCAGGATCATCTCTTAGAATTGAGCATTCTGAGCCTGGAGATCTTTGACAGTTTGTTCGAGAGCCATTTTTCTGTTTAGAAGGAAGACCGTGAGAACATTGATCTCTTAGAATACCTGTTATGCAATGTTATGCTATGCAATGTATGAAATGTTTTCAAGGACTTTTGGAATTTAACTTTGCGTAAACCACCAAAAGGAACTTTTATTAATAATTTGTTAATCAATTACAACAAAAATAATAAAATACAATGAAAGCTCAAGTCCCCCAGGGACGGCTTCTTTTGGGGCGAAGATATGCATTGAGTCTTCGTTCCTCATTAAGCTGGCTGGTGAGTTCTAACACTTTCTTCCTTTCAGCACAGAACTGGGCTTCAAAAGTATCCCTTTCCTCTCTCAACTGGATCCAGGATTTCTTCAATTCTTCAACATTGGTAGGCATATCTGGATAAGGAATGATCTGAGGAGTACCTCCTTCAACTCCTGGTTCAACCATCAGCGGTCCGATCGCAAGATATGGCATGACAAGTTCACGAGCTCTTGCGCGTACCCATATGAGATAAGGTTCCATAGGAATAAAGTTTTTCTGTCCTAAAGTGCTTCTTTTCACCATGCCCCAAGCTCGTACAAATCTTTGACGGAGACCTTGGGAATCGTTGTCATAGTCAAACACAGTGCCTTGGATAATTATTTCATGTGGACCATCTCTTCGAGCACAACCGAACTGACGTAGGGCTAAAGCAGGATTATAAGTAATACCTCCCCTTATCCCCAAGAGTGGTACATTAGAGAATTCTCCATAACGGTCAATGAGGATAACATTTTCTTTGAGATGAGGACACCAACGGATGTCTGAATGGGAGAGCGACATTATCCTTTGAGACCATTTCAAATTCTGCTCATTTTTCAAGACTGATTGAGGAAGGTGCGAAATAAACCACCTAGATAATAAAGGTATGCAGCACATGAGAGTCCCTTGCCTTTTCATAGTACGGGTGTGAAGGGAATGCAAAATGTCTCCAAGCAAGGTAGGCACAGGGTTATGAGTGAGAAATATCTTAATAGCATTCATGTCTATGAATTGGTCTGGATTAGGAAATAACACCAAACCGTAGATTAGTAATGCTAGAACATCTTCGAAAGCATGGACATTCATAACTTTTAGGAATTCTCGGGCCTTATTTATCAGGAACTTGGCAAGTAAACCCTTAACTCCACTTCTTGTTACCCAGTTGGTTTCAATGTCGGACTTTGTCATGTGTAAAGTTGCGGCAACTTTTTCGGACTTCGGACTCTTTTCTAAACCACTGAAAGGTATTTGATCAAGGATAGGTATCCCAAGCAGCCCGGAGAGTTCCTCTAATGTGGGTACCAACTGATAATCTGGGAAAGTGAAGCAATGATGTTTAGGATCGAAGAACTGGAATAGGACTCTCATCATATCTTCTTTGAAACCAGTGGTAACCAAATTGAGGAGAGAACCATGTTTCTTGATAAACTGAGCCTGATCGGGAAGTTCTGACACTAAATCCTTGAGTTGAGGAGAGATTGTTACAAGATTGATCCGGATGGTCTTCCTGGAAGCCATAGCCTTACGAAACAGAGCAAAGTTAAATCCCTAAGTTCTTGAAATGATTAGTGCAATGTCATGATGTTATGATGTTATGATGTTATGATGTTAAGTAAACAACAAGCACAAACAAGTCACATAACAATCATTCCTAGGTTTTAAGGCTTGCATGAGTTCCATAGGTAAGTACCCTCCCCACTGAAGTTTGGTTGGTTCAACCTGTCCTAGAATAGTAACCGGGTTCTAGAAAGATCTCAAATCATTGACCTTCCTTCAAGTCCACTTTAGTGCAACACCAAGTGGTTGACCGAAGCTTCCCTAAAGTCCAATCTCAAAGAGTGTAGCATCGAGTCTCAACCAACCCCAGTCGGAACCGAAGTCAGTTATCTCACTACTTTCTAATGGCTAGGATGAGTCAATTAGGGTTCTAAAGGTCTGGTTAACGCTTTGATGGCACCACGCGGACGCCAAATTTTCCCTCAAGTAAACATGAGGAACATCAGGACATCCAAAGTGTCACATTAACCGTAGCCATCATTTTAACCATTCCGGTATACGCCGGATAGTCGCGATGATCTCTTGCTACTTACCTAAGGTACACTAGATCCGGGTGTAGGATCTTTCACTCAAGCATAAAATACCCAAGCAATCCCTTAAAAGTAAATCAGACAATTCAAATAAGTGATCTTGTTTTTTAAGGCAACCTCTCTTTTTAAGGGTCCCCAGCAGAGTCGCCAGTTCTGTCATACGGTGAACTGACTTTGGTGTGTTTTTGCTTTGGAAAGCAAATGTCGCGGATAGCAAGAGTCGCCACCGACTTTTCTTTTATCCAATAAGGAAAGGCGGAAAAGAACAGGAAAGACCTTGATTATATTTTGGGTTCGGGAGGTACATTATACAAAGGGAAGGTGTTAGCACCCTTTGTATCCATGGTTATCCATGGGCTCTTAATTGCTTGATCACTTATGTTTTTCTTGTCTGAAAAAGTGTGTGAGAGCTGTTCAGAAAATGTTTTGAAAAGAGAGTTTAACTTTGTAATGATTCTTGTACGAATGTATACAAAACATTTATCTCGTTTAATTTTGAAAGCTGTTTAGAAAAATATAACTTGGCAATGATTCTAGTACGAATGTATGCCAAGTGGTGATTTTCTAATGGAGGTTTTGAAAAGTGTGAGGTGTGAAAAGTAGTTTAAGTTGTGAGCAAGCATTTAGGAGTTATACCTACCCAAGGTCTTTATGGGCATTTCCTATCCTTATGAGGGTAAAACTGTCCTTACTATTGAGAAGTAAGTAGTTCTATCCTTTGGATGTAAAGGGTCATCGTAGGGTCATCGATTGGTCATTGAAGGCAACATTTGTAAGGATACCTTAGCATTCGAAGGGACAATCATCATTTAACCATAGGCTACAACGACGGGTCACCGAGGGACAAAATCATATATATTCGCAGGCAACATCCGAGGGACGATGATTTATTTTATAGGGACATGATGATTTAATCAAAGGGTCTTTGCTAAGTGTATCCCCACATTCGCGGGACATGACCATAATACCGTAATACCGTAATACCGTAAGGCAACAAAGAGAGGTCCAAGATCACATATTCAAAGGCAATATTTTATAATTAATTAGGTAATTAGGATGAATCTCCACAAGGGTATCCCACAAATAAAGTGGAATACCTAGCCAGCTACCTTTTCCGGGAATATGGGAACCCTTACAAAATTCAGCAAACAGGTCAGAATACCAAATCAGGGTGCAATCGAGAATTGCACAAAACAAAAGGAATCACAACAGTAATGATGTCAGGTAAACAATGCATGGTGATAATAAAACATATCAGATGAGCAAAGATCAGAACAGAAAAGTCAGCGACTGTCATGTTCGCTGCTGCCTCGCCTAGCGAAGGCCTAGCGAACACTCGCTACATGCTCGCTTAGCGATGTGCTAGCGAACGACTGTGGGTTTTGAATTTTAGAGCGGTACGATTTCAGCAAGCTCCAAACCCTATGGCATTCACTACAGCAATTACATGGTTAAACATTCAGGATCTCTATGCATACTTAAATTCACACGCAAAACCTCAAATATAGTTATGAATTTAATTATAATATCACATGAAAATTGGGAGCATAAAGCGGTAATAGTAATGCAAACCTGTTTGCAATTGAATTGCAACCTTGAATTGGCAAGTCACTCTTAGGGTTGGCGCCGGATTGAATTGAGTTGGGCGGAGGTAACCTTTGTGCAGATGAGTTTCCTTCAGGGTTTCCTTTAGGGTTGCTCTGAATTCTCTGGGTTAGCCTCCAGGGTTTGTTGTTCCTTTCTCTCTGTCTCCGTCCGTCCGTCCTTTTTCTGACTGAAGTTGTGGTATTTATAATGATTTTTTGTGACCTAATGGGCTCAGAATGAAGCCCAAAATTTCTGGTATTCGCAAGCTTCGTTAGGCGAGTGGTGTAGCGAAGGGTTCGCTAGGCGAAGGATTTGCTCACCTAGCGAGCATGCCAGTTTAGGTCCTTTTCTGGATTTGGCCACCTGTGTGCTGGGCCTTTGTTCCTTTAAGATCAATGTCTTGAAAAATGAATTGGAGTGCCTTGAAAAATGTCTTGCAAGATTAACGGGCAAATTTTGGGGTATGACAGAAACTATATGTCCTAAAACTATTCCTTCGGTCACCATGAAATGACATTTTTCCCAATTTAGCACGAGGTTCACCTCCACGCATCTCTCCAGGATTTTCTCAAGGTTAGCAAGACAATTGTGGAATTCGAATCCGCAAACCGAGAAATCATCCATAAACACTTCCATGATACCATCTAGGTAATCTGCAAAGATTGACATCATGCAGCGTTGGAAAGTAGCTGGGGCGTTACAGAGGCCGAAAGGCATTCGTCTATAGGCAAAAGTTCCATAGGGGCATGTAAAGGTAGTTTTTTCTTGATCTTCGGGGTGAATAGGTATTTGGAAGAATCCAGAGTATCCATCTAGATAGCAGAAGTAAGAGTGTCTGGCTAGACGCTCCAACATCTGG
Organism: Lathyrus oleraceus; assembly: GCF_024323335.1. Taxonomy (NCBI): domain Eukaryota; kingdom Viridiplantae; phylum Streptophyta; class Magnoliopsida; order Fabales; family Fabaceae; genus Lathyrus; species Lathyrus oleraceus. The sequence continues at coordinate 388,520,924 of NC_066579.1, forward strand.
TCTATAAATGGTAAAGGGAAATGATCCTTCCTAGTTGCTTTATTTAATTTTCTATAATCTATACACATCCGCCATCCTCCTTCTAAACGTTTTGCTACATGTTCGCCTTTATCGTTTTGCACGACTGTGATGCCTCCCTTTTTAGGTACTACATGCACAGGGCTCACCCACTTACTATCTGAGATCTGATAGATTATACCTGCCTCAAGTAATTTAAGAACTTCCTTCTTAACAACATCACTCATTATAGGGTTTATTCTTCTCTGATGCTCCCTAGAGGGTTTTGAATCTTCTTCGAGCGAAATCCGATGCATGCATACGGATGGGCTTATACCTTTCAGGTCAGAGATATTATATCCTAAGGTTGAGGGATATCTTCGTAAAACGTCTAAAAGTTGGTTCGTTTCCTCTTGGCTAAAGGTTGCACTGACTATAACTGGACGGTTCATATTTTCATTGAGGAACTCATATCTCAGGTTCTTAGGCAGCTCCTTAAGTTCTAAGGTTGGTTTCTTAGGGCATGGTATAGGATCTGGAGTAAGGGATAAACATTCGTAAAGGTTATCATCGATGTAAGGTTCTTTAAAGTCATCATCTTCCTTTATGGGGGTTGATGGTAACTTAATAATTTCTTTTTGTTCTAATTCTCTAACACATTCATCGATGATATCTAAGGCATAACACGAGTCTCCCATCACAGGTGCCATAAGAAATTTCGAAAGTATAAATTCTATTTTCTCGTCGCCTACCTCAAATGTCAACTTTCCTTTCTTGACATCTATTATGGCTCCTGCAGTTGATAAGAATGGTCTACCTAGAAGAGTTGGTATATCATTGTCCTCTTTGATGTCCATGACGATAAAATCAGTAGGGATAAACAGTTGACCTATCCTAACAGGATCATCTTCTAAAATGCCTATCGGATATTTAACAGATCTATCGGCTAACTGAAGTGACATCTTAGTGAGTTGTAATTCTCCTAAGTTTAACCTCTCACAAACCGCTAGAGGCATTAAGCTCACACTAGCTCCTAAGTCTAGAAAAGCTTTTTCAATGACATGATTACCCAAAAGGAAAGGAATGGAGAAATTTCCAGGATCTTTATCTTTCTTTGCTAATTTGTCCTCGAAAATTGCATTACATTCCAAAGGCTTCGGATCGTCAAGTCTACATTTGTTGGTAAGGATGTCTTTCAGAAACTTTGCATAAGAAGGTATTTGGGTGATGGCTTCTGTGAAAGGGATTTCTACATGAAGTTTTTCTATAACTTTAGTAAATTTTTGGTACTGTTTATTGATATGGGTTTGTTTGAGTCTTTGCGGATATGGTATAGGTGGTTTATATGGCGGGGGCGGTACGTAAATTTTATCTTTAGGTTCTTATCCTTTCTTTCGACCTTCTTGGTTTTCAGATTCTTCTGGTTCCTTTACTTCGTCCGGGGGTTTTATGCATTCCTTAGAAGTTTCGGGTTCACTCAGTCTTGGGTTTGGTGGCTCATCATAAGTGTTCCCACTTCGTAGGGTAATGGCATTGGCTTGTCCTCTCGGATTTTGTTGAGGTTGTCCAGGGAATTATCCTCCAGGTGTAGTCTGAGGGGCTTGGTTTAAAGCTACCTGAGAGATCTGTGTTTCAAGCATCTTGGTATGAGTAACTATTTGGTCAATCTTGGTTCCTAACTGAGTAATCAATTCGTTAACATGAATGTTTTGGTTCATGAACTCCTTGTTTTGTTGGGTTTGAGCGGTGATAAAATTTTCCATAATTTTCTCAAGGCTCGGCTTTGGTGGTACAGGTTGCATAGGTTGATTTGATCTTGGGGCTTGATAACTAGGTCTCGGAGGCGCATTATTTTGAATAGGGTTATTGTTTTTATAGGAGAAGTTAGGGTGATTCCTCTATCCAGGGTTATAGGTATTCGAATATGGGTTCCCTTGGGTGTAGTTCACTTGCTCAAAGTGGGTTTCGTTTAATAGACTGCATTTTGCGGATTGGTGTCCTTGGGTTTCACATATCTCACAATTCGACGAAACTGCGGCTACAGTATTCGGGTTCGTGTACATATGCTCGACTTTGAGGGCTAATGCGTCCATTTTAGCCTGCATCATGTCTATAGAGCTTAGTTCATGCACTCCTCCTTGGGCTTCCTTCTTCTCAACTGTCGCTCGTTCGACTCCCCATGATTGATGGTTTTGAGCCATGTCTTCGATGAGGGCACTAGCTTCAGGGTAAGGTTTGTTCATCAGAGCACCGCCTGTGGCAGCGTCGATGGTCATCTTTGTGTTGTAATGAAGTCCATTATAGAAGGTTTGAATGATTAACCAATTTTCTAAGCCATGATGTGGGCATGCTCGTAACAACTCTTTATATCTCTCCCAAGCTTCGAACAGCGATTCTCCTTGGTTTTGGGTAAATCTAGTTATATGGTTTCGAAGAACGGCGGTCTTACTCGGGGGAAAATATCTAGCAAGAAAAACTCCTCTAAGGTTATCCCAAGTCGTAATGGAATTGGGTGGAAGGGAATCTAACCATGATAGGGCTTTATCTCTGATGGAAAAAGGAAATAATCTTAAACGTATTGCCTCAGGAGAAGCTCCATTGGTTTTAAAAGTATCTGCTAATTGAAGAAATATTTTTAAATGTTGGTTTGGGTTCTCGGTAGCGAGACCCGCGAATTGTCTCTGTTGCACTAATTGTAACAGAGATGGTTTAAGTTCAAAATTATTGGCTGGTATGATCGGGTTTACTATACTAGAACTAGGTTCTTCGTTAGATGGTTGAGCGAAATCTTTAAGAGGTCTTTGGTTTTGATCTTCGGCCATAGCTCTCTTAATTCTATGAAAGAATAAACGTGCGCGAGCGTAACGTTCAGGTTCCGCCAGAGGATTTACTAAACTTAAACTTCCGGTACTGCGAGTTCTTCGCATCGACCGGCGGGAAATAACCTAAGTCTAAACGATATAACACCAGGAAAATGAAATTTGACGAAATTGGTCCCCGACAACGGCGCCAAAAACTTGATGCGTTGTAAATCTTGATGTTCGCAAGTGTACGAACGCGTCAGAGTAATATAAAAGATTATCGAACCACAGAGACCAAGTGTCAATCTATCGTTATCTATTGTTATGGTGTTTATCAAAGGCAATTAAAATAGGTGTTTTTGTAGTGTGCAATTGAAAAGTAATGTTTTAAAATAAATTTAATTAATAAAGACAGGGTCGAATGTAATTCACATAATTAAATGATAATCCAAGTACTTGCTAATAGAACTACTTATGGGCAATGTTTCCTACTTTGAAAAGAACTAATTTAACGGGAACTGTCGCTTTCGCGTATTCAGAACCGAGTTGTACTCCCTAATCAAACCCTCTTATTGTCACTTATAAAAAGGCGTGCATTGCGTTAGAGTAGTAAACCTATATTTAAGAAATATAGTATCTTGACTAAGTTGAAAAGTATTATAACCTGGATTTCTTAACCAAAAGAGGTTCTCACGAACCAGACTCTAAACTTATAAACGCGTCCGAAAATAGTTTCAAAATCTCTTTTCTTTTTGATGTTAAAAACTCCTAATGAACTAGACAAAGTGCTTTCGCTGTTTTTGAAATAGTTAAAAACAATTAAGTTTAAAAAGACGTTGGACGGCTTTCGATCTTACCCAACAGAATTGAAGTGCGGGAAAACTTAATTTGAAAGTTAAAATAGCCCTTTAAGTGTTTCTACGAACAATTATACGGATTACTGGTTTAATTACGATCCTTACATTCTAGCCTTATAAATTTAGCTAGACATGGTAAAGTAAAAGTGCATTAAAATAAATAAAAGTAGTGCGAGTGCGGAAAGTAAATAATTTAAAGCGAGTGCGGAAAATAAATAATTTAAAGCGAGTGCGGGAAATAAATAATTTAAAGCGAGTGCGGGAAATAAATAAAGTAAAGGCGAGTGCGAGAAATAAATAAAGTAAAGGCGAGTGCGAGAAATAAATAAAGTAAAAGCGAGCGCGGGAAATAAATAAAGTAAAGGCGAGTAATAAAAACCTGCTCCAATCGGAGGGCTGAGTAAATTGCAATGCGGAAAAGAAAATGGCGGCAGGATTAACTTCCTTCCAAAGTGCTCCAAACTCGAATACAGACTCTATCACAGACTCAATTACACAATTGTGGTAACACTCCAATGCGAAGCGATTACCACTTTATAAAACTGAATATATGCCTAAGTGAAACAAAGTTGCTTCTGATTTCGCCTTGTTCCAACGTTCAGATCTTCGTCTACTCTAAGTTTGGGTGATTGTAAAACTGAATTCGCGTTTCTATTTATAGGCAAATAAAAAAGGTGGAATTGACTTGGATGCCCTTCAACTTGAAAATAGAGGAAACCGTTTTCCTCTTGTGGCGCTCGCCACAAGGCCATGGCGCCCGCCACAAGCACAAAGTGGGGCGCCTTAGTGGAAGTGGTGGGAAAACGTGGGAGTTGATGGAAGTTTGAATTGGACACGTCATGGCTTGGACTGTGGCGCCCGCCATGGGGTAAGCCATAAGAGCAAAATGCTGATTTTTAGGGTTTTTGGCTCTTTTTCGCTCCTTTTCTCGATCGGGGCTCCTATTAAGGTAAAAACCTGAAAACAAAGGAAAACACAGTAATAACACAACAAAACGATAATAAAATAACTAGAATGCATGCGAAATCGGAGTCGAAAATACGTAAATTTTAGTGTGATCAGGTAGCCCGACCTAAACTCTAAAGTAAATGAAACTCCCTAGGGTAAAAGAGTAAGTCTCGGAGTTACAACAATTCGTATGCAACGATAATGTTAAAGCAAAAGCCGGCGCAAAACTCTAGTGTACAAAACTTGAAACATCAAGATAAGACATTTCATTGAATATCAAAAATTATTACACATAAGGAACAAAATGCTGGGAAATGTTGCAGGAAATAAGCAATACAAATAAAAAGAAAATAAAGCTAAAACATTTGAGGTCGAGGCACCAGAGCCACCTCCTTGAGTTACCCCAAGAGCAGACTTAAAAGGATTCATCACCTTAACAAAAATCACATCACCAGGAAGAACTTTCTCGCCTAATCCACAACTCGTTCTCAGACTCCGAGCACATCCCACATAGTCTGCTGAAAAGCATTATGGAGTGCTTGCCTCAGACCAACCACTTCATCTTAGAGGGATTTTTAAGGCTTCGGTCACCTGAACATATGTTTTCCGGTGCTTGTCCACCTGATGAGCCTTCTACTTAACAGAGTCAGAAGCAACCTTATATCGCTCCTCTGCATCATTGAATGCCTCTTTCAGCTCGGTCACGCAAGCCGCGAGGGTAGAAGTAGATTCATGTAATTTCACCGCCTCTTGCAAATAGTTTGCAACTTCAAATATTCAAATGTTCCAACACCTCGACACTGCTAGGCTCATGACCTAGCGTTTGTAGACGATCCTGAATGAAATCTCTAACAAGGTCCCCTATCTATAAATTTTCCCATACCTATTCTTCCGACAAGATAGGAGAAGGCATAAAGACCTCAACGTGATTTATTATTCCGTCAACTTTTGATATAGGGGCGTCTAATGACTTGGAAGAAGAAGTGTCTTGAGAAGGGCGAGGAGAATCAAGGGATGACCCATATGAGATTTCCACCTCATAATCACTCATTAAATCAATAATGTTATCACTCATCATAACTAAAGAAACAGTAAATGCTGAAGGTAAAGTTGGAGTTAGATTGGTACCTGGTAAGAGGAGATTGATGAAACATGAAAAATGAAAGAGGCGAAAGCTTTAAATGAAGCTCTGAATCATTCAAAGTGATATTCTCAGGAAAAAGGAACGAAGACGTTTCTCTGGAAAAGTACCTGTAAGTTTGAAAGCTAAAATGTTGCAAAAACTTCCAAATATTCAACTCACTCTATTTATGAGCAACGACACCTAAAGGATTAAGACCAATGATGAATAAAAATTACAAGATCAACGACTAAATTTTCACTCATGTATACACGCCAACTCGAGTGCACTCGAGTACTCTCTAAATTGTGCCATACCCTAGCTGGTAATGCCATCGCACATGTTAGGAATGAGTAATGAAGCGTTTCGATGATAAGACTATATTAAATGTGATTGCTCTCCATTCATTTTTTAAAACGAATCCCAAGCGATTCAATTATATCTCACCTCAGATCACGACGTGAAGGTCGTCAATGATACTTAAGGCTTCCTCCGACTCCTTCAGTGCCCGACAAAGTTTGGGAGCAACTATTATGGATCGCCCAAAGGCCTAAGTTGACCAATGCCTAATCCATCTCAAGTCCACTCTACTCGACCCAATATATAAAAACAGTTCACATGCTATCAGAAGGTACACAATATTTGATATCCAATTTCACTATACTCATATTGAATCTTGAACTGACTTAGACGTTGGAGTGCTAACTATGCAAGTCCACCTTGCGCCACCGTGAAGGATACTAGAGCTACCGTTCAAGATCAACATTTAACCTACTCTCTTTATTTCTGATTCTTTCGTAGAATCAAAGTATCCATTTCTAATTCTCAATCCGAAAAATAACCATATTTCTTTTACACACTTATAATATTTTTGCACCAACTTATAATATTTTCTAAAGACTACACATAAAATTTAACCTTTCAACTTATACATTTTCTCTTTGTATTTTCTCCCACAAATTTAGTTGAATAAGTTTAAAATATACTATCTCAAATTTTAAATTTATGATTCACTTGAATTCTTTTCTGGTACCTTTTCATAAGATATATTTAAAAATTTCAATTAATTATGTTACTTTTCACATTATATTACATATTTTTTTATAAATTATTTTGTAACAAACACTTCATAATAATTCTCTCTTAAATAATAAATATATAACTTTATGATTTATTTAAACGAGTCATATTCAACTGCAAAGATAGTAATTATAAAAATTATTTTATGTCACTTGCTAATTATTAAGTGTATTCTATTTGTCTCAAATATAAGCAAAGGAATATTTATATATTACGCTCTTAAATATAAATCAATTTAATCATTTTTAATCTGTTAATACCTTTTTTTCTTCTTAAAATACCGCTAAATTAATTAATTAAAAAAACTATTATAAAATTAGTTACTACTTGTAATTTATAAGGAAATGATCACTATAAAAAAAAAGGGAAAGGGTTGATTAAGAAAATAAAAGGAAAGTGGTATGTCTTTATTGAAAGAATAATGTGTCTTCGTCTCAAAATTCAAGCAGTCGACGACAAAGCAAACGAAATAACGTACTAGTACAATCATCAAATTAACGCGCCTTCTCGTAAACGCAAGTGGTCCAATATGAACCATATATTAATTTCCTCTATTTTAAGCCATATTTATTTCCTATAAAAGTCCATTTAGACGTCTTCCAACCACTCATTAGCTATTAAAATCAATAAAGAATAAGTTAATCACTCTTTATTAAACATAATAAAACAACAAAAGTAAATCCTAATTTTTCATGCATCTATTTCCTAAACAACTCCTAGATTATACTAAAAGTAACCACAAAAATAATTAAATGATGTACTTCGTCCTATAATAAATGATTTATTTGAATTAAAAGAATATTTTAAAATAAATAATAAATTTTAATTTTAAATATATATATTTTAATTTTATTCTTGAATTAATATTATTTTTATTATTTTTAATATATAATAAATATATTTTAATAAAAATATCATTCTCTCTTTTAATTATTATTTTTTAATCGATGTGAAATAGTCAATTAAATCAAATCATCCATATGTAACGGAGAGAATAAAATATTTTAACAAATATCTTATCTCAAAAATCAATATTATTAGATTTTGCGTCCTTATTATAATTTAAATTTTGATATTCACAATTGTATTAAATTTTTAGTGATAAATGTCAACAAATATTTTTTTTGTTTATCGGTATAAATTTGAATCCATTTTTTATTAGATGTTTTTCTACAATTATAAATTTTTTAATAATAGTAAAAAGAGGTTTTTTTTTAAAATAACCATTTTTTTATAAAAAAAATCGAAAATAATCAATTATTCAAAAAAATTACCAAAATAATCGGATTTTGAAGAGGATGCGCCAGATGAATTGACGCATCCCCAATGCATGAAGAGGAGGCGCCAATAGTATTGACGCATGCATTGGACTCCTAATGAGGATGCGCCAATGCTAGTGGCGCCTGCATTGGACCCTCATGAGGAGGCGCCAATGCTAGTGGCGTCTGTGTGTGTTTGGTTGTGTGGACGCCAATTCATCTGCCATTTATGTGTGCTTGGTTGTGTGGGCGCCAATCCCTCAAGCGCCCACGTGTTTTGTACAATTGATGTTCCGTCTCTATAAATACCACGCCTTGAATATAATATTTTTCACTCAAACTCATATCCTAATACCATAATTTGTCTAGTTCAACCACCATCAATTTCAATTTTCTCTGTTTCAATAATGTCTGCATTCATTCAGAAACAAAATGCTGATGTAATATTTTTCGTCGTTGCGGCTCCGATACAAATTCGACTTTGGAACACAGATACGTTTGAACGTCTTAATCGGGCGTTGTACAATTGGTTAAAGGGAGAAATTGGAGAGGGTGAACGGATTAGAAGAATACAATGACTTATGTCCATGTTCAACCAAAACGGAGAAGTGCGCGAATGAGTGGATATTAAGACCGACCAAAACGCTCGTAGGATGATGCATTACATGTTCAAAATTGTTTTGATGGTTGTAATTGCATAGTTCTTGTATTGTATTTGTTATAATTATTTGCATTACTGTTTATGTAATGGTACTTTCGTCACAAACATCTAATATGAAATAAATTTAGTTTTTCATATATTGCAATAGAGGTACATGTAAATTTATCTGGTTGTGCTCGTTCCAACACTAGGACAATTATTACGATTGTGACCTGGCTGATGGCATTAACTACATAGTCTAACCATTTTGTTCGCCGTATCCATTTCGGTTCGAATTCGGGTGCTGTTTGGGCGACCCTTTTTCTTCCTTCGCATAACTTCGTTGTGTCAGACGACGTCCCCTTGATATTCTGGACAATAATCCTCTTTTGCCACTACAGAAAAACTAATTTTATAAACATTTTAAAGGTTGACGACTTTGTAAACTTCAGATAGCAAGTAAGATGGATCTCTTCGAACCTTTGAGCATGCCGCAATTACATGGGAGCAGGGGGTACGAAAGGCTTGGAACTTTCCACAGTCGCACCAACCTTTATCTAGTTCGACTCTGTATTGTCCCATCGGCATGCCCTCATTGTGATCCATGGACTCGACAACACTAAACTAACCTTTAGTTCGATCAAAGATCGTAACCACGTGTGTGTTTGCTTTGGCAGCTTCATGTTTGATGAATTTCATTGAAGCATCACTAAACAATTGTCCAGATTGCAACACTGAACTCCATTTTGAGCGTCTGGTTTCAAACAACGCCCCTAGCCTGAAATATGTAGCATGCACTAAAGTGGTTATTGGTAGGTTACAGATGCCTTTGAAGATATAGTTCATTGATTCCACAAGATTTGTTGTCATGTGGCCCCAACGCTGACTGTTGTCGTATGCCCTAGTCCACTTCTCCAATGGAATACTATCGATCCACCGTACCGCATCTTCATTTGACAATCTTATTTCCTCGCGGTAGTGTTTGAAAGAAGGTTCTGATAATGCGTAACCTGCATTGACAACCTTCTTCCACAACGTCTTATCTTTGATTTCCCGCATGAAATTCTGAGCAATATGTCTAATACAGAACACATGCATCGAAGGAGGATTTTGCCAGCCGTTATCAATGTTATTATATGCACTGATGATTGAAGGGTGTCTGTCGGAGATCAAACATAAGTTAGGCTGAGGTGCAACGTGCAATCGGAGATTTCTTAGGAAAAAACTCAATCCCTCAGCAGTCTCCTCTTCAACTAGGGCAAAGGCGATTGGAAAAATATTGTTGTTCCCATCTTGTGTCACTGCCATCAGTAACATTCCTTTGTATTTTCCGTACAACCATGTACCATTAATTTGTATAATTGGTTTACAGAAATAAAAACCTATGATACATGGTTGATACGCCCAAAATAGACAGTGAAATATTCTATTTCCAACAGCACACGTACCATCTGGTGTATAAGCGGGCAATGTTTCCATCTTGACAATTGTCCCAGGAGCATATTGTTTTAGAGCCAACAGGTATTTTGGAAGTTGTTTGTAAGACTCCTCCCAATTGCCAAAAACTTTTTCAACAACTTTTGTCTTAGCTATTCATGCCTTCCTATATGATGGAGTGTACTCGTACTCTGCCCTAATATGCGAGATTATTGTACTCGCCTTTAACAACAGATTGTCACCAATGACAAACAATATTTCATCGCATATTAGCTCAAAGCTTAATTTACGATGATTCTGCATTGGGTTTGTCAGCATGCATGTGTGATCTGGATCCATTGATCCAATCTCCCAAGACTCACTCCTCTTCCGGTACGAAGCTGACAACCTAAAAAGGCAGTGCTCATTCGGACAATAAACTTTATACCTCGATGCGTCAGTTTTGTCAACTCTAAAATCAGCTGATAGTTGCATGTGGAATTTCTTAATGGCTTTTACACATTCCACTTTTGTGCGAAATGTGTCTCCTTGTTTCAAAGATCCTTGCATCTGCACGTAAGGATTGTACCATACATCTACTGAAGGTTCATCTGAACCCACATTTCAACCTTGTCATGTGTTGGGGTGGTCAGTATACATGACTTGCTGGTATTGGATCCTCTTCCTCTTCAGTGTTCACCATCGAATCAACCATGATCTCAACTTCTTCTTCTTCGTCGTCTGGAACATTCACCTCAACTTGTTCGTCATCAATCTCACAAAACACTTGTGACTGATCAATGAACTGATACACCTATTGTTGATGTGGTAATATATACAACTCTATATCGTTGTAACCGGATTGTCCGTGACTGACAAACATATGATGAACATCGTCATCATCTCGAATCTTCTTCTGATAAAATTTTACCTGGTTTTCTCCAAACCAAATCGTATTTTTGTAGATGATTTGGCCCACATTACTGCACTGCAATTTCTTTTCTATTCTTTGTTTCAAATGTGAAAAATTTAATCGTCGATTTATTGTAAACCGAGTCACCTTTGTGTTTCGAAAACAAAAATCGAACCACTGATGGTCAAATATTTCACCTTTGACACGGGCACTGATCATTTAATGTTGTGTGGAAGACATTTTGTTCAAATATTAAATATGCAGATAACTTTAATGGAATTGAATGCATTGCTATGTTGTTCATCTACACAGCATAAATAGCGTTGCATTGCTAACTTGGTCGTTGCATTGATAACTTGGTCGTTGTCTGTACAGACTTGACCATGCATGTAGTAGAAAGAATCAAACATGTAGAGAAAAGAATGACAAGAAAACACATGCGTAAGGGAATCAAGGAATCTCTGAACCCTGTGCCCTAATATTCCCACCTAGGCGCTCATTCCCTAGGCGCCATAAAGTAACTGGGGCGCCAAAAGGAAGGACGCCCCTTCACAAATTTTGGACTTAGGCACCACTAGGAAGGGCACCCCTTCCCATTGTCCTACACTAAGGCGCCAAGAGGAAGGGCGCCTCTTCCTTGCATGTGAAGAATCACATGCAGGCGCCAAGAGGAAGAACGCCTCTTCCCTTGCATGTGGATTCTTCACATGCGCCTAGAAGAGAGATTCCTCACATGCTTTCTGAAGTTTGTCATTCCCTTGTCTTTTCTTGCCAATGCATGCAACCAATCCCATTCATCTTAGGTTGCAAACCTACTCACTCATTCATCTATAAATAGCCTCTCATATCAACAATATCAAATAATCTTCATCGATACTCAATTATATTCTTCTACCACACTTGTTTCCTCTACCACACTCAAGCTTTGCAAAATCAAATCATGTCTTTGTTGACTATGGGCGATGAACACAGATGCACACTCGAGAATATCTCGGCATTTGTATGTTATCTCTCTCTTTTTACTTTTTCTATTTTTAGTCTTATACATCTGTTATCTATGCTTTTCTTACTTCTTATGGAGTTATATTTGTTGATTATGTATTTCTTCTTCTAATTGTATTTTCTTAGTTTTTTGTTATTAGGATCCGGAGCGGTTTAGATGTCGTGTACATGAATATGTATCCCACGAACGATCCTTTAATAGAACCATATATTAGAGGATGTGGATTTGGAAATCTACTCAAAATTGTTTTGTACTCGGTGGACTACAAGTTCATTCTAGCTTTGTTGGAGAGGTGGAGACCCGAGACCCACACATTTCACCTTTCGATTGGTGAGTGTACCGTCACACTTGAGGGCGTGTACATGTTGTTGGGTCTCCGTATAGATGGAAAGGCAGTGAATGGTAGAGTTAACCAAGACAACAATATCTGCAATGAATTATTGGGTGCCCTTTATTAGACGACGAAACTGAGGGAGACACATCCGGTCAAGCAAGGGGGAAAGGTATAAATTTAAAATACCTTAAACTATATTATGTCAGTATAGTATTGTCCGACGATTCAACCGAGTATGAGAAAATAATAAAAGCTTGGTGTTATATTATGATTTTATTTGGTATTTTTTTGTTTCCAGAAAGTACAGGTAATTATGTAAATATAATGTATTTACCTTTATTACGCAACATTAATAAGGTAAACACTTATAGTTGGGACTCAGCTATGCTAGCCCATCTATATATTGCAATGTGTATAACTGCAAAAAAGAATACCTCTACTTTTTTTCATGTGCGTACTTGCTTCAAGCTTGGGGTTGGTCAAGAATGTCGTCGCTCGCCCTGATAAATGAGCGCCAATTCGTGTTCCCGTTTGCAACCAAGTAAATCTAACACTTTACCATTTACAATTTAGTTAATTATATTTTATATTATAATTAACAGTAAGTAATATTTTTCACTTCTTTTTTATCTTAGGTGGTCAGTAAGGGGAATGAACTACAACAAGTGTCTGAAACACACTATTGTAGTCTATCGCAATCTATTGGACCACATTGGACATGCCGATGTAATAATTCTACCCAACTATATTTTAATTTAAAAATACTTCCAAATTATTTTCCATCTAAGCGTTTCGTATTGTTTTACAGTTTGTCTGGAGGTTATATCTGGGTCTGGATCATGATGTGAACCATGACGATGCTGCAGTTTGGACAACGAAGACACCGATTATCCGATTCACTATGGTGGAAATGCATCAGAGTGACCAGGTCAAACTGCAGTTCAGAATGCTATAACAGATTCCAGAATCTCCCAAGTGTTTGGGGAATTGACATCAAAAAAGGGTTGATGCACAATGAGATTATTCTGACTAAAGAGACTTTGCAAAAGAGATGTGTCGTCAATGGAGGAATCGACGACAACACATCTTGAACGAACCAGTCATCCATGGTGCAAGACTAACTCAGCAATATATGGCATAGTTTAGGTCGGTAATAACTCAACAATTTGTATCTGAGCCGCGGTATTTGATGGATCCACCGCAACTTGCTTCGTCATCGTACGCCCCACAACAATTCACCACCCATCACCAATGTGAACCCATCCAAACCCAACAATCAACCACACAACATCAACCAATCACACAACATCAACCAACCACATACACCCAACAACCAAACACCCAACATCGCAATTCGTTCATGCCAACCACCCAACAACCAACCATTCATACCACCCACCCAAACACAAAACCAAGAATCAAATTCCGCAACCACAACCGTCTATAGCCCAGATGATTCATATGGGCCACTTCATCGTAGCCCCCCACCAATGACCACCCAAACATCTCATCAACATAACACCTAACCATTGTTTAACTATAGTGCGTCCCAAGAACCATTACTTCGTTTCCAAAACGACTCAATGACCCAATTTGGGCAACTATACCGTCCCCAATTCACCCAACCCCAACGACCTAACTACGATGACATGAGCACCAAACTCCATTACGGAAACGCCGTTAGCAAGAGCCCCTCCAGATATTGGGAGCAAATGATGACACATCTGTCAAATATCGCTGGAACTTTCGCCGGACCTTCCAACCAGCCATCACTCGATCATGTCACCACACAAAGACCCCAAACACCTCAAGAGAATCGTGGGATATCTCGGAGACAAACTAACGCACCGAGATGTGGAACAAAATGACGTTATAATCAGGCCGGTCATTAGTTTATTGTCAGTCCAATGTAACCAATTATTACATCATCAATGAATTTATTTTTTTCCATTACTATTTCTTATTTATTAAATAATGATAATTAATAATTAATAATTAAAAAAATTAAAAAAACTAAAACATTAAAAAAATTAAAAAAATAAATAGCAGGGGTGTATATGAATTGGCGCATAATCCAACCAAAGACACACAAGCGCCACTAGCATTGACGCCTCCTCATGAGGCCCAATGTAGGCGCCACTAGCATTGACGCCTCCTCATGAAGAGTCCAATGCATGCGCCAATGCTATTGGCGTCTCCTCTTCATGCATTAGAGATACACCAATTCATCTGGCGCATCCTCTTCAAAACACGGTTATTTTGGTAATTTTTTTGAATAATTGGTTATTTTAAAAAAAAATTGAAAAAAATAGTTTTTTTAAAAAAAATTCTAAAAAAGACTTTTTAAAAATATAATTAAAATTTTAAATTACAATAAAAATTCAAATTTGTTATATAAAAAAAAGATAATTAATTAAAAAAAAAGGTGAGATAGCGAGTGAAGAAATCAAACTTGCGCACTGGTTTGACGTTATTCCTACACACAGTTTCAACTCTTACACATTATTTCCCTATTCTCACGAAAGCTAGAGCTATTCTTTTGTCTCAATTTCTCTTTCTCTTTCTCTGAATTTCGATTTCGATTTGGATCCGAATCGATCAACTACACATCGTTGCAGCTCCTTCACTTCGTTTCATTGAATTCCCTAATCGTTTTCTACAACTGGCGACTCAACTTCCGATGGCGACGGAGAAGTTAATGGCCGCTGGTGGCCCGCGCTACGTTCAGATGAAATCGTCTCCGCCAACGTCTCCTCCGTCGGCCGATATCGCGTCAAGTCTGTCGTTTCGACACAGCGCCGTCAGCGACCTGTATCGGATTTTCGATGAATTGCCGAAAGCTACTATCGTCTCCGTCTCTCGTCCTGATCCTAGTGATATCAGCCCTATGCAACTCTCTTACACCATTGAGGTCGAGTATAAACAGGTGCGGTCTCTGTTTCTCTTTTTCTCTTTTTCTCTTTTTCTCTTTTCGTGATTTTGTAGAATTCTTCAAAAATGAGGAAGACGAATCTCTGATCGCAAGTTCTGAAGCGAATTGCGTGAACTGAAAGCCAGGGGATTCATAAGGAATTGAATTCTATATTTTAACCTAATTTCTTCCTTATACACTGTATATGTATGTACTCTAGTATGAAGAAATGAACACAAGACACTGTACTCACACACCAGTGATAATCTTAGAAAATGGAAGTGATCCAGTATAACCACATGTACAAGTGTAGGACAAAGGACACATGCTAGACACTGGACACGCCTTCAATCGGAAGTGTCGAGATAGTGTATGTATTTGTATATATGTATGCAATTATGTATGTGTCTATAAGGTGTATTTACATGATGCAATTGTTGCTATTTTACTTAGTTTCAACTTTGAATTTTTTTGGTTCGAGAGTGAAGGTTTTAAAGAGAAAGAGCGTGTCTAGTAAATATTCTCTAATTTAAAAAAAATTTAAGATGGTAGATTATCATGAAATCTAATCTTTAAAATCCATTGTTTATTATTATAAATACTATATAAATCTCTTAACACACTAGATATGAAAATTCTACCTTCTCTTCCTTTTCCTCCAAATCCTCCATCCAAACATGCACTCAATTTAATTTTACTTTCTTCAAATGAAAATATCTGATTTTACATATGTTAATCTGGAATTCGAAATTACCTCGGCAGTTGTTTAGAGTCTTTATACATGGAGTATGTGTAGGAATTTTTATTATGGAAGTCAGACAACGAAGAAGTCGAGAGGAACAATGTTTTTATACATGTAGTCTCCTTGTCTATTTCATACAGTCTTCCTTCATCCTGGAGTATACTCACATCTCCAATTTTCATTTCAGTTCAAGTGGGAGCTAGTGAAGAAAGCTCATCAAGTATTTATTTTGCATTTTGCGTTAAAGAAGCGTGTCTTTATTGAGGAAATTCATGAGAAGCAAGAGCAGGTAAGCAATTCTCTTTATACTGATTTTCATTTGATTGCTTATGTTTAAATGGTTTTTGTATTATTTGATGATATTATGCATATCTAGCAAAGTTTGGATTTTAATATAATGATTACTGAAACCTCATATTAAAGGTTAAAGAATGGCTTCACAATCTAGGAATTGGAGAATCCACTACTATGGAACAAGATGACGATGAATGTGAGGAAGAAACAGTTCCTTTACAAACTGATGAAAGTGCTAAAAACAGGTGATACCCAGTACTCAGCTTTTATTGTAGCACTCTTGCAATTGAAGTATGTTAATCTGTGGTCATAATTTCATATAACTTGGATTTTGGTACAGAGATGTTCCATCTAGTGCTGCTCTTCCAATTATACGTCCAGCTTTAGGAAGACAGCATTCTATTGCAGACAGGGCAAAAAGTGCAATGCAAGGGTATCTGAATCACTTTTTGGGAAATATTAGTATTGTTAACTCTCCTGAGGTATGCTTTGTGCTTGAGTTTTTGAAAATAGCTATCTATTATCTTATATAGACATTCTTCTATATAACTGTTGATTCACTATCGTGGTTCATTTCTTTTATTGGCTTGATCAAAGACCGCAATCATTGTTGGACTAGTGAGTCACTAGTTGAATTGTTATATATGAAATAATTTCAAAGTTATTTATGACCTATACAATTCCCAATTAAAAGATTCTAGCAAAATATAGATCATACTTTAGTATACATTCACAATTTTAACTTCATGGTTCTAATCTAGAATATCATGTCATTTATAGCAACTGGCCCTTCTTTTTTAATAATGAATAATGTGTCTTTTTAAGAGAGTAATAGCTTAACAAAATTAAGGATCATATACCATTTTTTCTTGTCCTGTTAGAATCAAATTCCAATATTTTTTATTAGGATTAGAATTAGCAAATCATATCAATTAGTATTTATTGTATTATTTCTATATGCTATTATAAATAGAGGCGAGTATAGTCTGATTTAGACATTAAATCACAAATCAACAGTCTTAGTGCAGAAGCTGCTGGCAAGTTTCTATACTTTTCCAGCGCTTCTGCATCTCTTTTTTTGCGAGCCTCCTAAATAATTTATTTATTTCTTTTTGAAGGACTTTGATAGAGGATTAAGGGATTTGCACTCAGCTGATCCATATATATATATAGACACACACACACTACTAGAGATAGATGCAATTTACATTTACAATGAGATTAATAGCAATGCTATTTCCTAGGTGCATGGATGTTATTTCTTAGATGCAAGACTAACTAGATTGCTACAACTTCCCGTACTAATAATTGCTATTAATTCCAACATTTCACAATTGCTACTAATTCCAACAGATATTAAGCAGGGACAATTCAATATTTTGTTCAATTAACATATGAAATGAATGCAATCTGTATCTATTTAGTGTTGATGATGACAAATTGTATTGTATGCACATGATCCTTGATGTCAAGGTTTGCAAACGTTGGTCTAATTAAATTAGTGAATATACTGGCTATACAAACCAGTTATCACACAAAGCATACATATTGGCTGACATTTAGCCTTATAAAGGAAAAATTTAAAAGGAAAAGTAGAACTGTGTTTCAATACTACTCTGGTATCGGTATAACTTGATTTTGGATATTAGTTTCATTATAAAGGCAGCCAGATTAATGAGGATCCCACCATTGTGTGCTGGGGATGGTCAGATGGATACTTTTATACCCACTATGAGCTGAGCGCTTTTCCATTTACACTAGGTTACTATTGGATTTAGTAGGGACAGCCAGCTTCATGAATCTGTTTTGACTTTCACATAACACTGTTGTGATTCTGGATCTGGTAATGAAAATAGCCTTTCCACTCACAGGGCTATGGTTGCTTATGGTAGATCCTTCTCTCAGACCCCACAGTGGTTGGACTTGGAGTCTTGTATACTGGGCTGCCTAGTGCCTCCATTAGGCTTGAAATTTAATGAATCGCCGACACTTTTTTGGCTACTATATGCAATTAAATGTAATACGCTATATGGTATGGACCTTGGAACCTGACCATATTTCCAGTCGAAGTCTGTGACTATTTATGTTCTGTTATTAGCTTTTTGTTCTATGTTTGTTGAATTTGTGTGTGTAGTTATGGCCTCTAGACAATTTGTTTACAATATGCAATTGTATGCTTTAGGTTTGCAAGTTTTTGGAGGTGTCAATGCTATCTTTTTCACCTGAATATGGTCCTAAGCTGAAGGAGGAATACGTGATGGTGAAGCATCTGCCTAAAATTAAAAAGGATGAAGACTCCCGAAAGTGTTGTTTGTCTGACTGTTTTAATTGTTGTAATGACAATTGGCAAAAGGTAAAGGAATTATTTTTTGACCTGGAAATTTAGTGGTATCATTTTAATTCTAACTGGGCAGCTTTTATTATTTCGGATTAGCTTCTGAGTTATAACTTTCCTGTTTGTGTATAGGTGTGGGCCGTACTGAAACCTGGATTCTTGGCATTGCTGGCACATCCTTTTGATAAACAGCCCTTGGACATTATTGTTTTTGATGTACTGCCTGGCTCAGATGCCAACGGGGATGGCCGTTTATCATTAGCGATTGAAATGAAGGAACGGAATCCTTTACGGCATTCGTTCAAGGTGTTTATTGTTTCTTCGTAATCTTAAGCTCGTGCTTAAAAGGATTTAATGCCAGTTGTTATTGTTTGTCTCCAATATCAAAATCTTGAGCAAGTCTCCAATCCGGTCCTTGAAATTTTTTTAGAATATCATTTTGATTTGATCATCTGTTTCAACATGCAACAATTTTAAGAAGATTAGTGAACATCAAATTGGTCCTCAAGTGATAAACTGGGTTGTGAGTGGTATCAATTTGATCCTAGTATACAGTAAATTTGGGACTTTTAATGTAAAGAACTTCCATTTTGAGGACAAAACGGATCTGATGATCTTTTGAAGACAAAATTGTTTTTCCAAAATGTTTTGAGGACCGGAATTAGGGTTGTTCTAATATTTTTACTAGTCATTAGCGGACTTGTGGAGGTTATCTGATATATGGTAATGATATACAGAGAAATATACTTTCTTAACACTTAATTGAATACTTTAGGTGACTTGTGGAATCCGAAGTATTAGAATTAGAAGTAAAAGTAGTAGTAAAGTTAAAGACTGGGTTGCTGCAATCAATGATGCTGGACTCAGACCTCCTGAAGGCTGGTGTCATCCTCATCGCTATGGTTCTTTTGCTCCTCCAAGAAGCTTAAATGAAGATGACAGTCAAGCCCAGTGGTTTGTAGATGGGCAATCAGCATTTGAGGTCATTGCTTCTTCAATCGAAGATGCCAAATCCGAGGTTTGTTTTTTCAGTGCCATAACATTCAAGACCACTTTCACGATAGTTTACTTTTATCATAACAGATAATAGTATCTGTTTTCAAGTTGCTGTTTAATGGTCCAAAGATTCATGCAGATATTTATCTGTGGGTGGTGGCTGTGCCCAGAACTGTATCTACGGCGACCTTTCCAAACTCATGCTTCATCAAGGCTTGATAATCTGTTGGAAGCAAAAGCTAGGGAAGGGGTTCAGGTAGCTTTTAATTGGAACTCTTTTTACAATGTCTTGTCAATTTTATCCAAGACAACACTGAATTACCTTTCTTATTAAGTAGTTGAAAATTTAAACTGTGAAGAGATGATTATGGCCATCCCAAAGATTTTAGTATGATGTTATTTTGTTGACTCTCAGTTATCTTATTTTCCTCTGTTTTCTATTGTAATGATGGCATATTTTATATTCCTCAGAGATGATAATTGTTACTTTTTCCCTTCTACTATTCCTAAATTTATTTTCTGAAACAAAGTGTCTTCTATTTAATTTTGGGTTTTGGCCCAACATATGATATAACATGAAACCAATGATGTGGCTGAAGCAGACAGACTAAGTTAATATGGACCTATAGATATGTGATTTTGTGTGTATGGCAAGAGGATTTGAACATTGGATACACCCCTTTGTCGTATTCATTGATTGTGGGGGAATTGTATTACTTTCTTGGACATTGTCCTATTATCCTTACACTTTGATGTAGGCATAACCAAGTTAAACTTTTTGTCTATTTTTCTACTCTTTATTTTCTTTTTGAAGAATATTTCTGTCAAAAGTATGAGTCATTATTATGGGTATACAAGGACACTTCTAAAAAAAGGTCTGAGGCTATGTAAGATATGTATGTATTGATTCCTTATCAAACAATGTAGCCGACCCCTTTTAGCGAGACAAGGCTTGGTTGTTGTTGTTGTTGATGTCAAACAATGTGATGCTTAAAATCCTGATAAGGCGCTTTTAATTAAGCTGTGTCACATTATCCATTAGGTATAACCAAGTTAAGCTTTTTGTCTATTTTTCTTCTCTTTCTTTACTGTTGCACACCTTTTTAAAACAATTTTTCTTCTAAAAAAACATTTGAGTCATTATTATGGGTATGAAACATGGACACTTAACAAAATTCTGTTACTAAACTCCCCTCTCTTGGTAGAATAGGTGGCTCATTAATATTTTGTTTGTTTATTGAGTTATGTATGAGTAAACACTGGTTGAAGGTATACACATAACTAATTAATTTAGTCTTCTATACATGTCGAGATTTGCATGAATGCTCTTTTTTATTTGTTTACAGATTTACATTCTTCTCTACAAAGAGGTGGCTCTTGCTTTGAAAATCAACAGTGTCTATAGCAAGAGAAAGCTTCTTAGCATTCATGAGAATGTGAGGGTATTACGCTATCCTGACCACTTTTCTACTGGTGTTTACCTGTGGTATGAAATCACCGAAAACTTTATTTGTCTTTGGTTTTATGAATGAGAGCATGTTAGAATATGAAAAATATCGCATAATATTTGGGTTGTTTCTTGACATTTTTTTTAAATATCTTGTGTTTTCTTCTAAAATTTATTAATTTATTACCATACTTCTTTATGTTTGATATCAGAGCCTGTATCATCCTCCATGATCTATCATGCACTATACTACTAGCTAATGAGTTCTCTAAAGTCTAGAAATAAACTATAATAATTTTATGAGGAGTACTAGCATACTGTCTAACACTATTGGTTGAAATTTAAATGGATTCAACTAAATCATGTAAGCTCCACATAAACTTAAGTGAGACCCATATGAATTTCAACTAATACAAGAGTGTGTGTTGCTAGGATAATTCTAATTTTATTATCGCCATGATTCTTTTCTTCTCTTCATCGTGGAAAAAATTCGGGCCATCCTTTCTCTCCCAAGTTCTCTCATTGCTGTATCCTTTCAGCAGCTTCTGACTATCCTAGAAGAAGTTTGACCTTGGCAATTCCAAATGAAGTTTGAGCCCACTTTCATAGATTTAGTTTGGTATCTGCTATTCTAGAATATTTATGAATAAGTTGTGGTTCATATCAGCCCCCCATTGTGAATCACAATGTTTCAAAATATTATTTTCGGATATTTGGAGAAGTCTTAGTTCTTGTCATTTATAATTTCTTTCTAGGAAATGTTCACCGGTGCTCATTCTGTAGAGTTTCTTCTTTCTTGGTTATGCAACATTTAAATCAACTCTTAAAATGGTTTGTGAAGCCTATATTGTATCTTTCTTTCCAAGGGTCTATTTGCAATAAGCCCTGAGCTTATTAATCTTTAGCTTGAGGAGGAATTTTGTATGTTAGAACATGGAACAAATATCTCATAATTTCTGAATTGTCGTATTTTAGAAAATCTTAGATTGTCTCTTAGGATTGACTTTATTATGTATATGTCTTTGCATTTCATGATTTGTTTCCTTATATATTTTAAGATTAAGTACTTTTAATCCCGGTAAAATCATGACCATCCAACTTTAATCTCTTAAAATTTTGTATCATTTTTTGTCTTTATATTTAACAAAAACTACTTGTTTTAGTTCCTTTGCTGGGACTGTGGTATTTTATAGGCATTAAGCATTTTTACATGAACTAAAAATGAATGGTCGTGATTTTGTTGGAATTAACCTCATATTTAACCCTTTACTTTATTTAGTCTCTTGTATCATCAAAAACCATAATCACCATTCAAAGTCATTCTCCCTTCTTTTGCTTCCTTCTCTCCTTTCTCCCTTGTTTAAAGTCTTATAACTTCAATGCACATACTCACCAACATACAAATGTATGTTTATATGTGTGTGTGTTAGTCTCTGTGGGTATGTTGGTGTGTGTGTGTGTTAGTTTCTGTGGGTAAGTGTGTGTGTGTGTGTTTGTGTGTGTGCGTGTGTGTGAGAGGGATATTTAGGTGTGTTATTTGTCAGCATATATCAATTATGCTACACTTTTTCGTTTCTTATTTGTGCTTATGAATATACACAGGTCACACCATGAAAAACTCGTCATTGTTGATAATCATATTTGCTTCATCGGAGGACTGGATTTATGCTTTGGTCGATACGACTCGCCTGAGCATAAGGTGGGGGATGTTCCTCCACTAATTTGGCCTGGAAAGGACTATTACAACCCAAGGTAAATTTTTTGAATAGAAAATAAAATCACCTAAAAGCTTTATGCACGAGTTCATTTGGCCATGCCTGAAATTGCTAAAAGCTTCATTTAAATTTGAGAATAAAACCACTTTTTTTACTATTTCAAAGTGTTTGGAGAAATAATATAAATTTTGTGCCTGACACTAGAAGGCTAGAAACAAACTGTCTGCTGTTAAAGAAAAGAAATTGTTGCTTCTATTAAGGATGTGTCGCTCATCATTACTTTGGCATAGATCATCTCATGCTAAACGTAATTCATATATTCATTTCATTTTCAATTTTTATAGAGAATCTGAGCCAAATTCATGGGAAGACACCATGAAAGATGAATTGGAACGTGAAAAATATCCTCGTATGCCTTGGCATGATGTTCATTGTGCCCTTTGGGGACCACCTTGTCGTGATATTGCTAGGCACTTTGTTCAGCGATGGAATTACGCTAAGGTTAGACTTATTATGCAATTGCATCAAGTCTTGAGGCATTCTGATCCTTTTCCTATGTTCCCGATAGGAATTAATTTATTTATTTTTTACATCAGAGGAACAAAGCTCCATATGAGCAAACAATACCACTACTCATGCCTCAACATCATATGGTTATTCCCCATTACTTGGGAAGCAGTGAGGCACCGATCGAAATTAAGAACACTGTCAATGATAGAGCCCTCAAGAGAGAAGATTCATTTTCCTCATCTTCCCAAGACCAAGATATTCCTCTACTCCTGCCTCAAGAGCCAGGTGGGTTAGATGATCCTGAAGAAAGCCCAAAACCAAATGGGTTAATCTCCTTTCTACATCACCTTGACAAGCCTAGAAGGATCAGCAGTGGCCTTCC
Organism: Lathyrus oleraceus; assembly: GCF_024323335.1. Taxonomy (NCBI): domain Eukaryota; kingdom Viridiplantae; phylum Streptophyta; class Magnoliopsida; order Fabales; family Fabaceae; genus Lathyrus; species Lathyrus oleraceus. The sequence continues at coordinate 388,544,624 of NC_066579.1, forward strand.
TTTCTCATTCAGAAGGACCAAAGTTGCAGCAGTTGGTCCGGATACGCCAATGAAGGGTTTTGTAGATGATCTAGACTCTGTGCATTGTCACGAGGGAACTGCTCATGATAGAGTGGCTCACGTTGATTCACAAAACACAGATCTTGAATGGTGGGAAACACAAGAGCGGGATGATCAGGGAGGTTTTGCAGATGAATCCGGACAGATTGGACCTCGTGCTTCCTGCCGTTGCCAGGTACACTGTTTTCATAGTGCTGAAGTCTCAGTGACCTACTTAATTATAACTGTTCCAATGATTTATACATTTGTTTTATCTGTGATATACCTTTTGTATGATCATCTCATCAAGAGGTTCTTTAAAGTGTAACAAATGCTGTTATTGTAATTAAAAAAATTTATGGATTGAAATCAGGTGTTTTATTGAAGTTCTTCCCTTTGATAATATTTTTTTTGTGACATACATACTAGGATCCACAGGAAGTGATATTTCATATATTGCTGGAAAGTTGACTTTTAGAGGGGGCATTATTATCATCTATTTGCTTTTGTTATTTTCTTGTTATTTGTGTCCTGTTATTTTTCTTTTACACTGGCCGTCGTATTTTCTACCATTTTGAAATAGACTTTAATTGATAGGTTATTAGGAGCGTAAGTCAGTGGTCGGCTGGAACAAGCCAAACGGAAGAGAGCATCCACAATGCTTATTGCTCTCTCATTGAGAAATCTGAATACTTCATCTACATCGAGGTATTGACTAAACTTCTGCCTTCAATGTGATACAGTTTTTGAAGACTGATAGGTGTTTCAAATGATCATACCAAAAGTGGTTTTGCTTTGTTATTATTATAACTATATATAATTGTAACAATAAAACATATTTGGAAGGTAGCAATTTTGATCGAAAATAAGTACAAAAGAGCAGGGGTGATTATTACTTGAATGACCGTACAAGTATTTCGTTTGAACTAAAATACCATTGTTCTAAGCAATTTGAAAATCTAGTGAGTTTCTGCATAATATCCTTGTTCTTAGGCTTTGGCTCCAATACTTTTAGATGCTCTTGTTCAAGATGATAATTACATTTCATGCTTAAATGATGCGGCATTTGTTATGCTACTTTATTTGCTTGCTTCTGCAGCTCATTTTACACTTTGTTCATAGAAAGAACTTAATCTCTATTCAGTATTAGTACTGGCTTTACTGGTTATGATTCAACATAACCTGCTTATATAATCTTCCTTAAAGTTATGCTGATTATAGAGAGGGTTTGATATGTCGTAATCTTAACTCTGCTTTGTTTACCATCTTACTATGCTATAGTAGTCTTTCTGAGTTTTGAGATAATTGTTTTTTTCAATTGTAAGTTTATAATTTTTCAACTTCATTTCCCAAGGAAAATACCTTTTCTTTTAAATAAAGGTTGGAATTAAATAAGTATGTATGTTTGGAAATATTAAGTTAATCCAATATTATTGAATTTAGATAATCATAATTGCTTATATTTACAGGAAATTCTTTATTGTTGAACAAACCAAATTTAAGTTTGAATCGGTTTATTATTATTGTTATATGGATTTATGTATTGAATTCTGTATTTCACTGCTTTAAACTTGTTTTGAAAGTTGATAAACACCACATCAGTTTCAGATTTTAAAAGAGAAAAGTCTCATACCTGAAATTATTTGGACCTTTTCTTTAAAATCCCTTAGTTTTAAGAAAGTTGATTTAGATGATCTAATAATGATTCCGATCTTCCTACAACTTGTAAAATATATTGTGCGCTGCATTTCATGGACATGGTAATATATATTCTGCTCCTACCCCTTTAAAGTTTTATGCTTCTAAATTTTCAAGCTGGTGTGAAAATTTTCAAGCTTATATAAAAGTTATTCAAACTTATAAGGATTTAATTTGTTATCTATTCCTAAATCTGTTCTGGACGTTCTCTGACCTATCTATTTTATCTTTGGGAACTTGTTCCAGAATCAGTTTTTTATCTCAGGTCTTTCTGGAGATGATATGATACGTAATCGTGTGTCAGAAGCTTTATATCGACGGATTATGCGAGCTTATAATGACAAAAAATCTTTCAGGGTTATAGTCGTCATACCGCTCCTTCCTGGATTCCAGGTTCTAATTTATTTTTAATTTATTTTTTCAACAAGAAAAAGTATTTCTTTTGCATGAATCTTGGACTTACTTCTCTGCTATCTAGGGGGGGCTTGATGATGGTGGTGCAGCATCTGTGAGAGCTATAATGCATTGGCAGTATCGAACAATTTGCAGAGGGCAAAATTCTATCATACATAACCTTTATCAGCTTCTTGGTCCAAGAGTACATGACTACATCTCTTTTTACGGCCTGAGGAATTATGGCAAACTCTCTGATGGTGGTCCTGTGGCAACCAGCCAGGTAATTTTTTATATCTATGGTCTTTTGCCTAAGTAGCTCTGGTCAGCTTAATGACGGACACTATTTTGCAGGTGTACGTCCACAGTAAAATCATGATTGTTGATGATTGTATAAGTTTGATTGGATCTGCTAATATTAATGATAGGAGCTTACTCGGCTCCCGGGACTCTGAGGTACAGTTCCAAACCTTTTTCCTTAAACACACTGTAAAAGTTTGGTTGTATTTTTTGGTTTTATTTCTGATCTTTTGTTAAAAGTTCCACATCAGCCAATATATGGTCTGAGCATGTGTTTATAAGTGGGGGCAATCTTCACCCTACAAGTTGATTTGTAGGGTTGAGTTAGGCCCAACTACAGAACTGTCAAGTTATCTCTTATTTCGTGCGCCCTTGTTGTAACAATTTTTCCCTTGCTGTAACAATTTTTTATCAATGGAAATTCTTATATCATAGAAGCAACATAATTAGGCCTCGTTTGATTTGGTTTTGTAAAACAGTTTTTTACTTTTTAAAAGTTTGATTTGGTTTTGTAAAACAGTTTTTTACTTTTTAAAATTTGAAAATAAGAAAACTTCTTTGGTAGTCTAATTTTACAAAATTATATTTGAAAACTATTCTCTACTTAAGAATTTTAAAAATTAAAAAAATAAAATAAATTTTAGAGGTTTTAGTTTTTAATTTTGGAAATTAAGAAGAGCAAAATATAAGGAAAAGTGATACACTCTTCATTAATGGCAAATTTGTAATATTTTATAACATTAAAACAGTTTTAAAAAGTAAAATTACGAAACATGTTTTATTTTATTTTATTTCTTCAAAACTAGTTTTTTAAAATTGATTTACAAAATAGTTTTTAAAAATTAAAACCTAAAACTCATTCGACCAATAGTTGTGAAAAATGTTTTTATTTTAGCAATATTGATTTACAAAATAGTTTTTAATATCTAGTTAGCTTTTTCTCTTTTCTGCAAATTTAAGTATTTATGTTCATATATAACTTTGAATTTCTTTCACAATATTACTCCCTCCATCTCACTAAGCATTAGGTAATTTATTGTTTTTCTTAAATAGTTGTGAAAAACCCTTAAAGGACACTTAATTCGTAATAGTTTTTTACCCTGGGCCTAACTCATTTGTACAAAATCAGTTTGTAAAGCGCAATATGCCATTTTTTATAAACTCTTTTCATGCATTATCTCTTTTCAATATGGGACTTGTGCGGCTTGGTGTGTGATAATTTGGTGGGTGTTTCGAATGGATAGAATCTGAAACCATATTAGGTTTTCATGTTGGACCTAAATTTGTAAGATTGAAGAGTGTCACTTTATAAATTCATTTTGGATCTTATCTTTTTTCATTATGTAACTAGTGAAAGAATAATTTCAACTAACATCATTATAGCCAACTTCCCTTTTCCCACTAAGTGCTGTTAATTATTATTTTTATATTTCAAAATATTTAATTTGACCTTTTAAATTATGGGTAAAGCTAACTTGTGCCCTTGGGAGAAACCCACAAATAGAATTTTTGTATTGAAAAAGTAAATAAAATTATTAATTATAACTTTCTAATAAATTCAATAAACAATTTCCAAGAATTTGTTTCTATATTTATCTCTTAACTTGTGTTTTTGGGGTACAAGTTAGCATTATCCTTAAATTATATATGAATTCATAACTGTGTATCACCTTCTGTCCTTTTAACTGTCCCACATATGGACTTCAGATTGGTGTAGTCATAGAAGACAAAGAGTTGATTGATTCATATATGGATGGAAAGCCTTGGAAGGCAGGGAAGTTTTCTTTGTCTCTCCGATTATCATTATGGTCTGAACACTTGGGTCTAGCGGCAGGAGAGGTTAGTAATTTACCTTTTCGGAGTGTAGTTGTTTCGTGTGCCTGATTAGTAATGATTACTTCATTATATTTTCCTCAGGTCAGTCAAATAATGGACCCCGTTGTTGAGTCTACATACAAGGATATTTGGATGGCAATAGCAAAGGTAATTATTATTTTATGAGATGATTTGAATTGTTCAGAGAGAAATTACTCTCAACTTTGCTATTTATAACCAAGTGATAACAATCAAATATATAATTAAATCCCTTTTTTACAGGGATAAAACCAACAAACCTAACCATATAGAGAGATTTACCCAATAAAATCATATGCTATATCATGTTTTTCAGTTTACCGAATACCTCTTTAGATCTTAATGCTTTTGAATAACTGAATAAGAAACAATGCTTCAAATTATAATACTGATTATTATCCGTTGAATTTGTGATTATGCGTAAAAGATGAAAGAAGTATATTATTGATTATGAGTAGGGCTGTTCATGGTTCGGTTCGGTGGAAAACCTAACCGAACTAAACCATAGTAAAAGTTCACTCGAACTGAACCGAACCGTTTCAATTTATTTAAAACCGAACCGAAGTAAAATTATTGGTTTGATATACCGTTTGGAAATTCCGAACCATACCGAACCGTTAGAAGAGAATTTTTCCCAAACCATACCATTTATTAAAGAACTGAACCATTAAACTATTTTTCAAATTTGTTGAATTTTTTTTTAAAACTTGTTTATAGTATTTTCATTTTCACTTTCGGTACGGTTCTAGAACAATTTTCTGCAATATGGTTTGGTTCACTAACCAAGCATAACGGTTCAGTTATTTTAGCTTCATTTTGGTTCGGTTTGACAGTTCGGTTCAGTAAATAGTTTTTTTGAACAACCCTAATTATGAGTAATGACTCTTGACTTGATACAAAATAACTCAGCAGTAATTCCTATTTATTTAGATAGATAGATTCAATTCTAAATCAAGAACAAATCACGACATTAACTAATATCAGTTTGATACTAAATGTTTATATAAATGTAAAAGATATTATAAGATATTTTATAATATTCTAACATTAATACGTTTTATACAGACAAATACTGCAATTAATCAGGATGTGTTTTCCTGTGTTATTTTATAATATTCTAACATTAATACGTTTTATACAGACAAATACTGCAATTTATCAGGATGTGTTTTCCTGTGTACCTAATGATCTGATACACACCAGGTATGTTGGTGTAATTAATGTACATTTTTAAATCTCTAGGCGAGTCTTTTCTGTTGTCTTGTCCTAACATACATCATTAACAAAATACCTTTTGTTTCTGCAGACTTGCTTTCAGACAAAGCGTGGCTTTATGGAAAGAAAAAATTGGACACACAACCATTGATTTAGGTATAGCTCCAGGAAACTTAGAATCCTATCATGATGGAGGTATCAAGAACACTCATCCCATGGAGAGATTAGCATTAGTAAAGGGTCATCTTGTTTCTTTTCCCTTGGAGTTCATGTCTCAAGAAAGTCTAAGACCTGCTTTTAATGAAGGAGAATACTATGCTGCTCAAGTTTTCCATTGAGTATGTTGTCCGGTACTCAACATCTTATTTTTTATACGGGAGATTTGTAATTAATTATTTGCAGAGTTTCTTTTTATCACAATTCTGCAAATGAGTTGGGAAATTGAGGTAGGGGGATCATGATGTGCTGAGAAGGACAAAGTTGGGAGGGAGAGAGACTGGAGAGGATGCTGGAGAGGGACAGAGAAATTAAGTGAGAAATCAAGAGGATAGAGGTCCAAGAGAAGTGAGTGTTTGAGAGATTAAAATCCATATTCTTGTAGAGAATGTATCTATAACTGGTTCACTGTAAAAATCCATCAGTTCACATTTTATAGAGGAAATAAATCAAATCAATAATATATGCTGATTACTTTCCATTATATCTATGTCGTTTGTTCTTCTCTTGTTTTTCATGCTCCTTTTTCTGGGAGTGTTCAAAGGCATGTATGAAGCACATGTATTCCTAAATAGAAGATATTTAATCATGCATGGATGTGCATCAAAAGTATGTTTTTCTTTTTAAAATTGGATACTCCATTTGGTTAGTAAATTTATGAGATAAAGGAAGACATCTCTAAAATTGTGAATAAATCAAGTTTATTTGGCTTGGCTTTTGGTGTCAAAAATTATGAAGCTTGGGCAAAAATTGAAAGACAGCAAGTTCACATTGTATATAATATATAAATAGTCATTAATCAAAATGAAAGAGATTTTTCATTAAATAAAATTAGGAGGCAAATATCATTTCCGAGACTTCTTTGCGGTGAATATTCGAATAATAGCAATATCATCAAGTGACTTGAATATCTCCCGCTCGGTGTAACATACCATCAAGTCATTGAATCACACATTGTTTATCTTATTGCATAATTTAGCCTTGATAATCTTCATTGCTAAAAAAACTCTTTCAATAAATTTTGTCGATATCATAGTCAAACTTTGAACATCTTCACAAGTGGAAAATAAAACATATCTTTTTCACTTAAAGAACATAAATGTCAAGTTGATCCCTTATTGTTCCACGCTCATCATCATAAAAGTCTGCATGATAAATATCAATCAGACGAGCAAACTTATCAACATCAAACTTGGAGAAAGAGTTCTTGGGGTCAAGACATGAGAAGCAATCCACGGTAATGATGAAGGTTAGTGATAGTCCGATTGCACAACATTCACAATCTCAATATTTGTTGGATCAACTAAAAATCTCATCTCTGAAATTAAATGAAACAATAATGTTATTAACCATAAAACTAACGCGACAAGTTTAACATTGTATTGACATTGTTTTAGGACAAAAACATAAATTGAACATAAATTGAATCTCATGTAAGATAAATTGGACATAAATTGAACCTCAAGTTTAACCACAAAAAAAACCTTCTCATCTTTGAAAAATCTCCTAATGCAGTTGCAGGCTACAAAGCATAAATTGAACCTCATGTAATCAAATTTGTTCCTATGCTTAGTCAAATTTGGTACCTTGTGTTGTCAGTAACCACAAAACTAAACACACACCACACAATAACAAGTCATTCCTTCCTACACAGTCGCAAGTTCTCTCCATACATCTTCTTTCTCAATTTTTTTATCCCCTTCTTATCTCCATTGACGAAAACTCTCGGTCATCTCTCTCTCAAGCAATTCATAAAAAAAACTCTCTCACGAATTTCACAGAAAAAAGAAGACAAAACTCCAAAACATCTAAGTAGATTGTGGGAAAAGGTTAGATAGTATCGTCGACGGTGTATCAGAAAAATCTGACGGAGGTGCACCGGAGAAAGCCACAACGGTGACGGCGAGAGGATAACCCGCGGCTCGCGCGCGGAGTGCCTATGGTGTTGTTGTGGTTCAGCAATTCCCGACGGCGTGGTCGCGGTCTCGCAGATTCGGGTTCCGAAGTCGCGGTCTTACTTCGTCGTAGTGGTTGACCGTTGTGTTTGTTTTGCTTCGTTCGTACCCTTTATTTTTTTGACCTTTATGTTTTTTTCTTTCCTTTTTTGATTTATTATTTGTCCTTTTTTTAAACCTCAGATCTAAACAAACATTTGGACAGAGCCTGGACAAGTACCCAGATTGGCTGGGCCTTAAAACCGCCCATGAAATGGTTACTTAGTATATTAGTATATTAGGGGTGAATTCTTTTCCGATTGATTTTAGAACTCTGTCCTATATTTATAGTGGATTAAGTGTTCGCCTTGTTTTTGAGGTAGGTTTTAGTATTTGTTTTTTTGGTTCTCTTTTGTTGGTATTTGTTGATGGTGAATTTGATGGTTTGAGATCTAACCTTACGCTAGTGAGATGAATTTTTAGTAGTTTGAGTCTTTATCAGGACAATAGTGTGTACTGTGTAGTAGGTCGTTTTTGTTGTTTGTTGTTTCTTCGCTTGTTTCTCTTTTTATTTTTGGAAGACTGACCCTTCTTGTACCATTATCATCTTTTGTATGTCGGTGTGGTTTTTGCTTTATATTTATTATATATGTATTATCTCTATTTCTAGAATTTTTTTTACCTAAATCCCCCTAATTAAAAAAAATCGCAAAATAATTCCGATTTCAAAAAAATTCTCAATCTACCCCACTTTTACCCCGCTTTTAAGAGAAGGCGTCAGACCAATTGGTGTTATCTCCTAAAGTTAGAGAGGAGGCGCCAATTGGATTGGCTACAACACATGGTGCTACCAATCCAATTGGCGCCCATGTGTTAGTTTGTAGAGGAGACGCCAATTGGTCTGGCGTCTCAGTGTAAAGTGCAACTTTTTGTGTTATAAATAGAGGTGTTCTGCGAATCATTTTTCCACATCTCATTTCATCATTTTGCAAATATGTTTGGCGTTCTTCGCCGCTATAGAAATGTGGTTTATTCGAGAGACAAACCTCCAATATTGATGCTCTTCTAAAACATCTGTAGTTTCGATCAACTAAAGAGGGAGCTGGTTCGTTGGATAGATGGAAAAATACCAGAAGGGGGAAAATTAGAAGTATTGAGAGACTCGATAGTATATTTGGTTGTGTGCGAGTCAAAACTGATAAGGATGCTAGGGAAATGATGTTTGGACGAGATGACATCTGTTTGATTGTTGTAATCAGTTAGAAATGTCCTGTTTTAAGTTTTCTTATGTTGTAGTGATGTTTGTTGTGAACCTTGTTGTAACAAAAAGATAATGATATATAAAAATCCAAGGTTACAAAAATTAAAAGGAGATACTATCTTATGATACATATGTAGCTCCTCGATTGTGACAATTGTTCTTATTGTGTCCTAGTTGACGACATATACTACATAGTCTTATCATTTTATCAGTCATATCCATTTCTGTTCTAGTATGCGTGTTGTTTGGTCGTCCTTTTTTCTTTCTTTGCATCTTGTCGTTGTGCCAAACTACGTCACCTTCATATGGAAGCCAGTATTCCTCCATTGATAGCATTGAGAAGCTTTTGTTATACACGTTCATGACAGTAATGGCCTTGTAAACATCAGATAGATGGCTGTAAGAGTCTTGACGGGTATGTGCGCATGCTGCAATGACATGTGAACAAGGAATACAGAAGGCCTGTAAGTTTCCACAGTCGCACAAACTTCTGTTTAGTTTGACAGCATAAGATAAATTTGGCCTCCCCTTGTTGTGGTCAATTGTTTCCTGTACGCTGAAATTTTGCCTATGACGGTCAAAGACTGTTACCGCGTGTGTGCTAGCTTTGATACTCTCCTCTTTCATCACTTTCATACAATATTATATGAATATTTGACCTCGACATTAACACTGCACTCCATCTTTCATCTCTGATTGTGAACGTAGAAGCCAACCTATAATAGGTTGTTATAACCAACGTTGTTATTGGTAGATTTCTAATGCCTTTGAATACACCGTTCATGCATTCCACAAGGTTTGTTGTCATGTGACCCCATCGACAACCTCCGTCAAATGTCGTTGTCCACTGCTCTATTGGTATATTATCCACCCATCTTCATGCATCTGCATTAGACAATCTAATTTCATCACAGTAATATTGAAATGACGACTGAGTTAGAGCATACCCAACATTCACCAATTTTTTTGTGAAGGTTCTTATCTTTGATTGCACGCATGAAGTTTTGTGCGATATGTCTAATGCAATAGACATGGGTAGAATGAGGATCATGTCATCCATTATCATGGTTATTGTAAGCACTCTCAATGGCAACATGTCTATCTGAAATCAAACAGAGATGGGCTTGTGGAGCGACATGTCTTTTGAGATGTCGAAGAAAGAAACCCCAACCACCAGCAGTTTCACCTTCAACCATAGCAAAGGCAATGGGAAAGACATTGTTGTTGTCGTCTTGTGCAACAACCATAAGCAAAGTACCCTTGTATTTTTTGTATAACCATGTTCCATCAATTTGAATAAAAGGTTTACAGAATGCAAAACCTTTGATGCACGGTTCAAACGCCCAAAAGAGGCGGTGAAAGATTCTATTTCCAGCAACACAGGTTCCATCTGGCGTATGCTGGCAATATCTCCATAATTGAAATAGTTCCTGGTACATATGTTTTTAGGGCCCATAAGAACTATGACAATTTTTTGTATGAATCTTCCCAGTTGCTGAATACATATTCAACAACCTTTTTCCTCGCAATCCACGCTTTCTTGTAAGATGGAGTATAATTATATCTTATGACGATATGAAATATTATTATACTCACCTTCACTGACGGGTCTTTGTTAACAAGCGACAAAATGTCTTGACATATCAATGCAACGCTTAATTTACGATGATCTTGTTCAACGTTAGTTGCAATGCAACTATGAGGTGGGTCTATAGAAGTTATCTCCCAAGAGTAGCTTCTCTTTTTGTGAGACGCAGCCAACCGAAACTTACAAAGGATGTTATGACATTCGATGACATACCTTCTCGAATCAGTGTGTTTCATAGTGAAATCAACAGAGTTATTCATGTGAAATATTTTGATAGCTCGCACACATTCTTCTTTAGTCCGGAACATGTCTCCCACCTTTAACTCACCCTCTAATCGTGGATACGGGTTATAAAAAACACTGTAGGATGTTTCATCGTCATGTAGATCCATGTTTGTCATATGTTGAGTCAGATTGTATACATGACTTGGAGGTAATGGTGTTGGTTGATCATCATCTTCAATGTTGTTGTTCAACATATGATCGACCTGTGTCTCGGTCTCTTCTTTTTCTTCATCAATGACGTTGACTTCTGCTTCTGCTTTTGAGTCGGCGTCATCTGAGTTTTCTGAATCAAGTTCATCAGATTCAACTTGATTAGTTATTTGAGATTACTAAGATGGTATACTTGGTTGAAGAGTAATATACAACTCAATAGAGTCGCAACCAGAATGTTCGTGACTAACAAACATATATTCAACATCTTCATCATCCCGTACCTTCAGCGGGAAAAATTTGCGTTGACTGTTTAAAAAAATTGGATTTTGATATGTGATCTTTGACACAATACCAGATCCTATGCAGGATTCAATTCGTTTTTTCAAATGCAAGAAATTTGAACTTCTCTTGATCGTAAGTCGGATAGTATCGGTGTTTCGAAAACAAAACCCTTATAACTCAAAGTCATATGTCTCACCATTGCAGTGAACATTGATACTATATTTTGGTGAAGATAACATTGTAATATTTCTTGTGTAGATGAAAATTAATTTTTTGGTGCAGATGAATTTGTGTTGATTGTTGGATATAGATAATAAGACACTTAAATAGGTAAGTGATATGTCAAACATGCAAAGCTAGACGGAAGTGATGTGTCAAACATGCAAGCAAGTCAGAAGTGATGTGTCAAACATGCAAGAAAGATGAAAGTGATGTGTCAAACATGCAAGCCAGAGGGAAGCCATGTGTCAAACATGCAAGCCCTAACGCCAGTCCAATTGGCGCTAGCTTGTAATGCTTGCACATGGGATTTCTCACCACCTTCGCTTGTCAGCCCCTGTGTATGCCTTCTCTAAGATTTCTCACGCTTGCTTTGACGATTCACAATCACCAACTTTCTCAAAGTTGTCACCATCCACACATCGATGTATCAAAAATAACATCTTGAAATCTTTCTTCTTATCTTCCTTATGTGTTACTCGTTATGCATCTGTTGTACCTTCGACAAGAGAATTCACCCCGTTCTTGATCACTTCAAGAACATCTTGGTAGCCAAACAACATCTTCATTTGTTTGTACCATTTGTCATAATTCTTCACATCAAGGATGTATAGGTTTACATAGATTCTTTCATTGGAGACAAAATTCATGTTGCACATTAGGTGTTGTGGATTAGAACAGACTCTTGATGCCAAATATTAGAACTTGAAATCACAAGATTAGTGAGTAATGGAGAAATTGGATGTGGAGAGAGAGAAAGAAAATTAAGGGTGAGAATGTTTTTCATTAACAACCATAACAATACGATTTAAATGAGATACAAGTGGATTGTGTTACAAGTTACAAATCAAATAATTGAAAAAACAAAATTCTCTTGCATCTAATTGGTTACACAACTTGTAACCGATTGCCATAGCTAAAAACTAGAAATATATAACAATAATAATCAATTATGCGAATGCGTTACCTACTAGATCAATGCCAAAATCATTTTTTCTTCAATTTAACTCCTAACAAACATACATTACAAAAAAAAAAATACATGGACAATACCACTCAATCAAATTAAACTTTTAAATTATTTATATAATATAACATAATAATATATTTTTATTGGATGATATTTTAAAATATTTTTTACATTTTCAATACATCTCCATTAAACTTACGTTTTACACTTCACTTCGAGCAGCAGCTGCTATGAACATAAACGCCTTCACTTCCATAAACATACAACAGTTACCCGTTCTCCCACTCGCCCCACGCGCCACCCTCTCCTTCTCTTCAACTTCTCTTCTCTCTTTTCCCAAACCCCGCCAACGACTCTCTCTATCCGCCATGTCTTCTTCTCCGACCACCTTCACCGAACTCAGCGACGAATCTCACTTCGAGTCCCTCCTCTCTCCCGACGCTCACATCTCCATTTGCGGCTTCGGCTCTCTCCTCTCCGGTACGGTAACTACCTTCATTTTCCTCTCCGGTTCCTTCTTTTTCATCGTTTAACTTTTCCGAATCGCAGAGCGAAGCGCACGGAACACTTTCCCCAATCTGCTCAATTTCAGAATCGCTAAGTTGAATCACTTCCGTCGCGTTTTCGCCCATGTTGCTCCTGTTTTCTTCGAACGTGGCATTGCCAAGCCAGAAACCATGGTTCGTTAAAAATCCTTACTCACTTTCACTCTCATGAACGAATATTGAATCGAGAAAAAAATGGAAAAATCACTTTTATTTTGGATTGTTTTTTATTGGTTTTTTAATGTTATTAGGAGATTTCAAGTTTGAGTGTGGAGGCATGTGAAGGAGAATCTCTTGTAGTAACAGTTTTTGAAATAACAAAATCTGAGGTATCACTGACTTGTTCAATTTTAGATTCTGTTCATGTTTTTTAGTGTGCTGAGAAATTAAGCTGATGTTTTATTGGTTTTGATTATATCAGATTCCAGATTTCATCAAGAGGGAGGTTGAGTTTCGATTTCTTGCTGTAAGCAAATAGATTTTGAGCTTTATGTCTTAAATCTTAATCTCTGTGTCTAGTGATTGCGTTCAATTAATTCATATTTTACAAATTATTATTGATGTCGACAGTGTTCAATTAATTCATATTTTACAAATTATTATTGATGTCGACGGTGTCAGGATTAGTCAATTTATCTGTGTTTCATAAATATCAATTGATGTTTTTTATGTGTGGTTTGAGATGCTTAATTCTTTGTTTGTTTTAGGTTCTTCCTGAAACTCTTGATGGAAAATCTTATGACTTTCCAGCGGTATGCGGTGATTATTCTGATTTTTATGGTTAATGCATCACAAGAACATTGCTTGTTTTACTAGTAAATGTGTCATTTTTTTTCCAGGTCCTTTGTGCTCGTTACAGTGATGAAGAATTTTTGAACATTAGATGCAAAGGTAATTAATTCTTTGTTCCTCATTGATTGGTAAGGATTAGAGAGTAATGGTCCATCCACTAGATGACAGACAGAGACATGTTTGTATTTTGATTCTTTTCAGGGAACAAGGAAATTTTGTTTCAGCAATATGGAAGGTGGAATATTGATAAAATTTGGAGAGACGATGTTTTTCCCTGCCGCATCTATCTTCGACACTGGTAAGCACTTTTCGGATGAAAGCTTATGCGTTTAAGAGGATATTAAATAGTACAATAACTAAGCAAACCATTTCTTTTGCAGTGTACTGGCAGCAAAGAATCTTGGTGACACCGCGTACAACAATTTCCTGGATCATACCTACCTTGCTGACCGCAAAACAACCATTCGCGAGTACTTGGCGACTGCTGGTTCTGGCATAATGGAAGAGGAACCACCTGAATCCCTCAAGTTCCGCTATGGCGGATAATTATTTCAACACAGTTTTTTTGCTGATGTTTTCATGTCATTTGTAAAACAATATATATTCAGTAATAAGAATAAGCATGAAACAATTTACCAAGGTGTGTAAACTTTCCTTTTGTAAGAAAGAAATATCATTCTCAGATTTTACCTATTATGGTACACATAATCAATCAATGCTTCAATAATTTGTTGTGTATATACAGAAAGAAATACCCTATCAAGACTGATGAAGAGGGAAGCATTGAGATTATAAAATAACTGAAATCTGTATTCACTAATAACTTTCCAAATGCACTTGTATGTGTCACATTAAACTATTAGAACTGCTATCTTTCTCTAATTCTCGGATTAATAATTCCATCATCTTTTTATACATTGGCATGTAATGGTCATTTATCATCGTTTTCGACAGTCTGAGCTTGCTGTACAGCTCTCTCGGTGTTTCATATAAGCGGACATGTTCTTCTATAGGATGATCATCGGAATTTGAATCTGAAGTATCGGATGAAGGCATAGATACAATGTGCATGATTCTGCCTGGTGGATAAAACCGATGGTTATCTAAGTTATCGGATGTTGTGATTGAATTACTGCATTCTGCAGCATCGACAAGCTGATTTTCTTCTTCAGTGATCTCTTTTGCTGCTGCAGCCTCTTCTTCCTGAGCATGAATGTCTATGGTGTCGTCCTGTTTTTGAAGCTCCTTTTCCAGTTCGTACCATAACTGGCCTTCTGTTATGTCATCTACGGAGGATGTGGTGATGTCTTGGTTAGCAGGAATGAGATGTTCCTCTTCATCTGTGTCATCATGGCCTGATCCTGTGACTGAGGAATTGTGTTCTTCAGTAAGCACAGACTCTGTTGCTACCTTTTCAGTCAAAAGAGATCCAGATATTCTCTCAGATAATAGAGAAACTTCAGTAGTTAAGTCTTCTGTATCTGAGTTTGCCAATGGAGCGACATTTCGTCGGCGGGCAGTCATGCAAGACCATGATGACAGCGACGATCGAGTTCTGACAACAGCTTCTGCAACACTTTGTGCACGCTTCATCATAACCTGCTAATAAAACACGGCCCTCATAAGATCAAAATCACATTATATATCAAGGAGTTTCAAGAGCAAGATGCAAATATGTGAGTGTCATGATCAATTGTTCAGTCATCTCTTCGTATTATATCCTGAAAAACACCATGTGCTGCACGCCATGAATGTCAATTAAAGATCAGGAAGCACGGAGATGAAGCTACCTGAGTGCCACTGGTTACTGGCCACAGAATAGCACCTGCACCAGCTACCCTAGCTTTTGCGCTAGATATAGTCGGTAGGCGAGATCCAAGTGCCGTTGCAGAGCGGTAGACAACATTCAGGACCTTTGTATGTTCAACCTGATCCCGTAAATCATTCAACCAAGAGGATGCGGTGACCTGGTGAAACCCAATTTATGTAAGAAAGAGACAAACTATATCATAAAACTAAGGAATGTGTCTATTCCAACCATGTTTCTATTGACATTCTTATATATAATTAAATCCGAATATAATTTTTCTAAACTATTAGTTTGATTATCAAAGGAGGAGAATATTTTACACAGAATTAGTTGAATAGGAGTGAAAATAGAAACAGAAGTGGCAATAAACACTTCCCAAAACTGGTAATGAACATCCAAATTAATGTTGGAGTAAAAACCTCATTTTCAATGAAAATCAGCAACCTTGACAAAAAATTTCACACTAGTCCCAACACTAGGGGAAAAACAAATGAAGGACTTTATAACTTGAACAACCACAATAGTCGCTCGGGATTTGATTATTAATCATTAATTTTCAATAAAACCATCTCAAGAAGGAAGCATAGCTGCAGTACCTCAGATCGGAGATCATCAATAGATGAAGTTGAAAATGTTGGCACTAAGTCAGAACCATTTATGATGGTAGTAATAAAGTGCTTTCCTGATTCTGCTAACTCCCATGTCATACACGCAGCTGCAAATGTGACAATCATCATACAACGGTGTTTAGCAACGGTACGATGACAAGGCAAGAAATAACATTAGAGAAAATTAAATTCTTAAAAGTTATCAATTAGAGCATATGTTTGCAAACATGTTACAATAGTATTTCTTTCTCATATCCAAATGCAATTTTGTGTGACTTATAAGAAACGGGAAATTGGAGAGGTGGACAAACACACGGCATAAACGAGATAACAAACATGGCGCAGAATTGTGGACGACATACCTGGGGCAAATGTGACACAAGTACTTGACGAGAACTCTTTCTGCTCTCTAAGAATATATGTTAATAGCGCAGCAGTACCACCGCCAAGTGAGTGCCCAACAATCTATAAAAAGATAGAAAATTACAAACATATTTATGCAGACATGTATATGTAGGATAAAAATAAAAGATAAAATGCATTTATGAAATCAAAAAAGAAATTATGAAAGAAAATAGAATCTAAAGTGACATGTAAAAACGTAAGAAATAACAGTATTTTCTATATACGAGCAATACCTTGACATTGAAGTCTGGACATTCAGCAAGAGCCTTAAGTAGGGTAGGAGTACAGAGCTTTGCAATCCACCGAGCAGCAGCAACCATACCACAGTGCGCATATCCTAAAACCAAGTTGCTTATTCCACCATCATTTAAAACCGAATGATGGAAGGGCACGACAGCGCCAGTTGCAGCTGTCAGTGTATCTTTTATGCTATGAGTGCCCCGGATCAATAGAAGTAAACATTTTGACTGTGTATCGCGTATAATTGTGAAAGCAGGTTTCAGAAGCTGCGGAAAGATGTCATACCATAGAATCAACTTGCAGAAAAAACTGATGAAAACATGCTGATATACTAAGGAACATGAATAAAAAACAAGATACAAACTTTTCCATGAAAAAATAGATAATATTTTGTACGATTTAATGATTAACATATGTAAAGATGACAAAGTATTGGAGGTTGGCAATGTGTAGAGAAGGCCCATAGAAGCACCAATGAGGAGGGAAAAGCACATGAAAAATTGTCTAACAGTAGGAGGTTGAGGAGAAAAATTATAGGCCAAACCACTCGGAGAGATTTTGGATTTAAATGCTCTACGTCTATCAGTCCATATAATTCACGACAAGATATATCGAGATCGTCCGATCCATTTAATTGACAATCTATACATGAAAAATCACATCTACCTCACTATTCTAATATCACACTCCACTTCTGAGAGAATTTTTTAGTCCCACTTACCTAACAAATATAAGAACTAACAAACTGAAATTCATCGTGAGTAAACGTTTTAGTAACCAATTTCAATTTTAAGTATTCAGCTTAAGAGAGTAACCTAAAACACTGTCTTGACAAAAAAAACATAATTTACAATTCAAAGATGTTCTTGTTAAGTTAAGGGACCACACAAACTAATGGACAAATTACGACATTCACTCTTTTTGCTAGCACAAGTACATACCCAACATCTACTGTCAAACACCAAAAGTCATAATGTTAAAACATTTATAAATACTATTCCCATAAAAGGAAAAAAAACAGTGGTATAAACTTAAAACTATGAAGCAAATGTCATTTTCATTAGCATTTGCTTCTATAAATATTGGTGAAAATGAGACCAAAATCTCTAAACCTATAAGAGTGGCTAAACCTGAGTCTATGTGTTCCTATGATTTGTCTTACTCCTCTCTCTACTCCTCATCCTCCCAAAACCTATGAAGCACGAACACCAGAAACACGACACCGACAATGACACGTCGACACCAATAATAATTCGAAAAAATGAATAAATTAAACGTAATCACAAGTGTCAATGTCGGTTTCGGACACTGACACACCTTTTTTCATAGGTGTCGGTGCTTGAGAGCCCAAAACATAAAACATACAAAACAAATGCATAAAACCAAAACAAGCATAGAGACATAGATTTCATAGCTACAAATAAAATCATACCCCAGCTTTAGGCTTCTGCATGAGAACATCTTCCACCGAAAATCCAGCTGAATCTAAAAACACAGGAAACGGCTTCTTCGAAAAAAGCATACCCAATGTCAATAGCCTCAAAAGCTCATACAATTCGACAATAATTTCATCTCCTTTCAGTTGCACACAATCGCTTCCAGCATACACACTAGCAACTGCCAAATTACCCTGCAATTCAAAAAAAAAATCATAATCACTTGCTCAATAAAAAAATCAACTTTCTACAACCCCAAATTTCAGAAATTGAACCTGTTTACGCATGAAGTAATTGATCCCAAAAGCTAAATCCCCAATCGGCCATTTCCCAAGTGTCTCCGCATACGTAAACCGCAAAGTCTCAGACAAAGTAACAATGGATTCAAGCAGAGTCGCCGGTGCCTGAGCTGGTCTCCGGGAAATCCTTCTCCGTCGAATCGATCTACTCGATTTCGACACATCGCCGTCGTGATCATCTTCTTCCTCTTCCTCCTTCTTCGTCAACCTCCGACTCACGTAGTACAGCATCACCGCAGCTCCGGCCGCCGTCGCCATTGTCCCCGCCGCCATAAAAAATACCTAGCGGTGTCGGAGATCGAACGGAGAACGGTTACGCGCCGCAGAAGAAATCAAGTAAACAACAACCCCAAAAGAATAAACGAAAACAAAATTGAATTTTGTTGGATTCAAAATAATGGGGTTTCGAAAAAGATTATAAATGAGAGGTTTTAACTTTTTGGGTTTGTTTTGTTTGTGTATGCGTGCGTGTGTTGTCTGTGTGAAATCGGAAACGAAACAGAGAAAAAACAGAGAAGGGTGTTTTGTTTTTCTTTTTATTGTGAAAGATTATTACCACTTTGGAAGGAACACGACAATCTGAACGAGAAGCTTGACATAGTGTTTTTATGAAATGACGATGATGTCCTTGGTTGCTTTTGTTGTTTGGGAATACGGTGGGGGTAAATTGGGTGGAAAGTTTTTCATGATGAAGTGAGAGAGTGGGCACGATAGGGATGATGTGATAATAGAATAGCAAGGAAAGAATTTGGATACAAAACTTTTAAGTTAAATGAAAATGTATAATAAGTTAAAAGCTTCCCACATCTTCAATATCTACTACTATTAATTTAAAATTATAATTATATTCTTATTAATTAAAATCAATATTTCTTCATATTTAAGATCTTATTAAAGAATAGAGAAAATGAATGATAAATCGACCGTGTAAATTTATTTTCCGCTAAGTCAGACTTAAAATTTTAAAATACTTGTATGATATGATAAAATATTATATTTTTATTAGATGATA